>NC_044324.1:208578752-209178752 GCF_007399415.2 Gopherus evgoodei | reverse complement strand
TTGCTCTCTCGTTCCCGGAACCCCGTGCAAGCAGGTCTCCTTCCCTGCGGTTTGCTGGGTGGCTCCGGGAACGCGAGAGCAAACCGCGGCGAAGCTGGTCTCCTTTCCCGGTTTGCTCTCGCGTTCCCGGAACCCCCCTTGAAGCCGCCCAACAGCGCTGCAGTGTGGCCACATCTAACACCACTTGCAGCGCTGGTTGCTGTAAGTGTGGCCACTCTGCAGCGCTGGCCCTATACAGCTGTACTAATACAGCTGTAACAACCAGCGCTGCAAAATTTTAGATGTAGACATGGCCTTAGAGTCTGTTCCTAATTCTGTGGTGAATGAGCTCTAACCCCCGTTATTGTTTCTGCTACCGTCTGCATCCCCTGGTGAGAAGGAAATGTTATCTCTCAGCATGGTCTTCTCACCAAGCTGCTTCTAAATGCCATGTCTCCATCAGGCTGAAAGTCAGAAGTTCACTTTCAGTCTCCTCTCCTGTGGATTAAATGGCCAAGTTCACTAGACTGGGCCACTATTATCCATATTCCACTTAGCTGGCTGTAGTAGGATCTCCCAGTCTAGCAGAACTTGGAACGATGGCTCTACAAAACTGATACACAATTCCTCATTGCTAGAGCCACTAATGAATTCTTTCACTACATTTACTGTTTTCTTTTACCTGAATCATATGGCAAAAAGGTTGTACTTAGGGCAGACTCTATACCTTTGCCGAAATGCTGGACAATCTCAGACTCTGCCCACTTTTGGGATTCAAAAATCTTGAGTCATGCCACATTTGGGTTTTTTTCAATTTGCCTTCTGGCGTTTGAAGCCGTGGGCTTCATATTTTCAAGTTTTTTCCATAGCCATTAATGCAGAAACTTTTTTTTTTTAAAAAAGTAAACTGAGATTCTCCTGTAGTTGTTATATAACTCAAACTGCTTGGTCTTTAAAAAAAGATACCAAATACTAAGAGATTTCTGATAAAATAGCAAGAGTTGGCAACATTCCGTTGAAAACAATAAATTTGTCTGGGGTGTCTTTTGTTTCTTACAAGCTTTTGTGCCCTTTCTTGCAATGCCTGATTTCTTCATGTTTTCCTTCTCATGCCCATCCTTCATACTCTGCTGTGTGATAAGAGCCTATACATGACACTGACTACCCTCCTCACTTAAAGCTTGCACTTGCAATTGTGCCTGGTCTATCATTTTTTTAGAAAAAGCCCCACAAAACTGCAGTCATCTCACAATCTCTTAGCCAATGCTTTTATGTACCCTCCTATCACTGCAGCCCATCATCTTGTTGTCTCAAGGAACACTTTAAGAGGCAAAAATTGCATAACTGGCTCTGGAGATTCTAGAATGTAACATGCAGTTGAATGTGCATTTTGCACCCTGGTGTGGACGAGGAATTTTTCTTGGCTTGGCCCAAGTGGTTAGTCAGTATTAGTGTCATTGTCATGTTCTTTTAATTAAGAGGAAAAATTGATGGAATACGGCATCTTTGAGACAATCCTGCTTATTGACAAATAATATACAAAGTCCTGTTTCCCAGAATACAGTAGAAATCAAACAAGAGAGTTTCAGTGCCCACAACTCCAATTAGCCAGCACCCAGCCCAAAAGCTCTTAGCTTTTTCTCAGAGCCACATCACCACTGCTGCTGTGGCTGGGGTTCATTGCTGCCTTACTTCTCAGCTTCTCTGGACTTTCTGCCTTTTGTCTCAGGCACAGTTCCACCAATCGGAACTGTACCGCCCACTTCTGCTCTATCCATCCACAGTGAAAACCCTTGAGCCACACAGTTCAACTTGTATTCAAGCTTTGCTATGTGCCTGTGTTTTGGGTGGTACTCCTATTGTTTCAGCTACATGGTTACATAAAGGAGAGTCATTCAGGGTCTACATTAAGAAACAATTAAAAGGCAGCAACATCCACCAACTTCAAAAGGTTTCACCCAACCCATATTAATAGATTTCATTTTTTCAAGGTAGGCAGCAATCTTCAAAATATGGTAGGTCCCCATCAAAAACAGGACAGATGAGAATAGAAAGTTATTACAAATATCTAGGGCCTCTACATTACTACAGTTAACAGAACCACTTTCATACCACTACTCATTTTGTCTGCAGCCTCTGCAACCAAATATAAGAACATCTGCAACGTTTACATTCCCCCATATTGCCCTCAACTGTAATTCTGGCGGTGGTGGTTTCAGGCTGTCCATTCGTGTGGGTTTTATCCATCCAGTCCAGGTGCCTGGAATAACTTCATGGTTACTCTGAAATCCATCCACTCCTGCAACTGTGTTCTTCACAGTAAAATCTGATGAGCTTGTATTTAAATAACAAAATTATTTTTTTATTTAAACATTATGTAGCTCACAACAGCCACCAGAGCCTAGCATTAACTGAAGCCTACAGCATCCTGCAGTCAAGAAACCTGCCTTGCAAAACAGAGATGACTTGTTTTCTGCAGCCATACTCTACATCTTTACATAACAATTGCAGCTGCTCCACAAAAAAAATGTAGAAGCAATGGCTATGAAATATGTACTCCGGAAGTTAAATATTAGTTGTGACACAAACCATTGTAAGATGTTTCAGAGTAGCAGCTGTGTTACTACTAGCAGTCACAAAAAGAACAGGAGTACTTGTGGCACCTTGGAGACTAACAAATTTATTTGAGCATAAGCTTGCATGGGCTACAGTCCACTTCATTGGATGCATAGGCTGGAACATACAGCAAGAAGATATTTATACATACGGAAAACATGAAAAGGAGGAAGTAGCCATATCAACTGTAAGAAGCCAATCAATTGAGATGAGCTATCATCAGCAGGAGAAAATAAACTTTTGAAGTGATAATCGAGATGACCCATAGAAGGTGTGAGGATACTTAACATGAGGAAATAGATTCAATTAGCGTAATGACCCAACCATTCCCAGTCTCTGTTCAAACCTAAGTTAATTGTATCTAATTTGCATATTAATTCAAGTTCAGTAGTCTCTCTCTGGAGTCTGTTTTTGAAGTTTTTTTGTTGCTATGCAACTGAAAGTCACTCACACAATAAAATTTAGTTTTGCAATGGTGAGACTTCTTTCCAGGGTTGTATGTTATGAACAGTGTAAATGCTGATTGTTCTGCTATTAATAATTGACAAAATCTTAAAGGTAAACTGCAAAGATTAGTGAAATTTGAATTGAGCACAAGCATCTGTGTGTGTGGGTGTATTCAAAAGAATTAAATTAGGCCTAACTTTATAACTTACAATTTTTTTTGGCACTTTTTAGTTTGTTAAAGAGATCTCAGTACATAATTTTGTTACATCACAATACCACGTTTCAGTGCAACATATAAGAAACATACTGGAACCGATTCAATGTCTTTTGAAGTCAGTGGAACTCTTTCCACTGATTTCAGTGGACATTTGGATGAGGTCTATTGCTTCAAGTATATCTTAAAACAAATTTAAGATAAACTTAAATCTTTGTCATATCACATGAACAAATCAAATAAAAATTGCAATTATTTTTTAGAATTTCACATTATGTAAATTGTGGTATCCATGATGTAATAGAATGTTATACTCTGGGATAGATTTAGCAAACCAAGGAATTCCAGAAGGATTGCACAGGAAGCAAAGTAAATATTTAACAATTAAAAGTATTTCTGTGTAGAATAGATTCCAGAAGTTGATTACTGGGTACAAATGACACTTAAGACTGACTAATTCATTTTTTTAGTTTGCAGTTAATTACAGAAATCAGAACAAACGTATAAAACACAGCACCTATACATACTATCCACGTATATAATTACAGCAACAGAAGTCTATATTCAAGCTCCCCTATGAGTGTTTCACATTTTAACTTATCAAAAAGTCAGACTTCAGTGTTACATTTTTATACAGGTGTATTATTTACTACATGGATTGAAACAAGTGTTTCAAAATGCTTCACATATACAGGGTGGAGATGAACTTCTAAACTGGAGATTTCATTGGTGAATACTGTGGTTCGTGGAGCTATGCTGATTCATAACACTTGAAAATCTAGCTTGTGTCCTTTTACACTTCCTCTCAGTCTAAGAGCCAAATGTATAACTGCTTTTAAAATAAGTGCAAAAGACCTAAAAATTACAGAAAGCAGGAAATAGAAATTTGGATTGATGTAGATGTGACTTTTTCTTATTTTTATTAAATTTTCCGTAACCTGAGTTTTAAGATTCATCATTTTTTAAAAATGAAAAAGCACCAGATCTGTGGATCTCTCGTAATGAAATAGTTGATTGGTAGTGTACTTGTAGCCAGATGTTTCTTCCTTTAAACTGCAGATATCAGTAAAATAAGAACTAGTAGTCTCAATTGTTTATATACATATCCAATATAGTTGAATTACTTTGTAACAGTGGTTAAAATATAGACTTCCTCTGCTGTAGAAAGCATATACTCTATTATGTTACCTTTATTACAGATAATCAAGGATAGATGCAAGTTAATTATTCTACTGGACTTTTGATATACAGGAGAGTTTATGTCATTACAAAGGGATATATTGGTTGGAACAAGTTTTAGTACTGCCAAGCACACAGGCATTCTATCGCTAATTGGCAGAATCACTACCCAAGGGTGCTATGACAGATTGTGTAGTGAACATTATCTAGATACTGCAGATAAGACAATTACTAGACAGCTCCTACATAAGTAGCAAAGCTGGAAAAGCACAGGATTTTACCACATTAGATTAAAAACCCTCTACTCCCCTGCCTGTGGTAACAGTAGGTCCCTTTAGTTCATTCTTTTGCAAATGATACAAATACATTCCTCCAGTGATAATACATATGCATAACACAGATAAAGCTATTCCTATACGACTAATTTTTTGTTGAACTAGGTTGATAAATCATTCAGAAAACAGTGTTATGGCTAACTGATGGTGTGGCTGTCCAGGATAACTCCAGGTGATTTACCTTGTTGGACCAGAACTTCTCAAACTCTTAGTGATCCCATATGACACCTCAAAAGTCATCAGAAAAATGATGTCAATATGAATTTTCATTTACTGCACCTATGCATTCACTCTCAAGTCATAAAAACTCTGGCTCAAACATGGAACCCTTCCTCGGGCAAAGGTCCTACTGAAAGATGGTGATGCTCTGATGCAACACAACTGTGATTTGCTATAGCAACATCACACAGTGATGCAAGCTGGTGATAAAGCAACACAAGTGCTCAAGAAACTTGCATATGGGGCAACCCCGATGGTCGGCTGTTAATGCCTATAAATTACTTACATGAGAAAGGTTAAATCTTGAAACGGAGGCTGCAGAGAACTTTGTTTATACACATCGGATCATTTACCCCACACCTGCGCTGTCCTGAGCCCCCATTAATGACTTTTGCTCAGTGACTGCGGCTGCGACACCGCCGCCTCCCCCCGTGCACACACCCAGGTGCGGCCCGTGTTTGTCTCCACCGGCCCCGCTCAAGCCACAAGCCGTGGCGGGGATGGCCCGCGTGACGTGACACCCGGCTCCCCCCCCCAGCCAGTGTTTTGCCCTTTCCTGTCTCTCCCGCCCCAGCCCCGCCGGCGGCAGTTGCTGGCGCGCGACGCGCACAACCAGACTCGCGGCTCCGGCTTGCTGCGGGCGCCGGGGTCCCCCGCTCGCGGCCTGACACACAAGCGCCCGCCACGTACTGAGCGGCCCTATGCGCCGCTGCCCAGGCTAGCGTCCCTCGCTCTGATTGGCGGCCGACGCAGCCTGTACGTGCGAGGCAAAAGGCGGACCCGGAGGCGGAACTTCCGCTTAGCGGCGGCGCCAGGAGTTGGCTGGGACGTGAGGCGCGTGTGTGAAACGCTGTCTCCCCTCCCCCCACAGGAGCTAGAACCCCTCTTGTGCAATACGCCACTCAGGGCGTCGCCATAGGCTGAGCGTTAGCCCCGCCCCCGCCCAGGCCTTGACGCAACTAGGTGGGTATCTCGGCTGGCTCCGGGGCCACTGTGGGGGGCGCCGCTCTGGGACCCCGCGGGCGGGGGACACGTGACGTAATCCAGGCGGGGGAGGGTCCGTCGCCTCCTCTTCTGTCAGGGGACTAGGAAGAGGCTGCACCGAGCGTGTGGCCGGCTGCCTCCCCCAGCCCAGCCCGGTGTGACCCTCGCCGCAGCGCGCTCCTCCCTGCCGGGCTGGGGAGGTGGAGTTAAGCGGGAGCCGCACAGAGCCGGGGTGGGGGGCAGCTGTTAAGGCGGGCCGGGAGCCAGGCACGCCCCCCCTTCCCCCGCAGCGGGGGACAGCTGCGGATACCCCCTCCCCCCATTTCCTCCTTCTCCCCCAAAGCTGCTCCGGGGGACCCGGCCCTGGCTCTGTCGCCCCTCCCCCAGGAAGCTGGCACGAGGGGGGGCCTGGCTGAGGAAGCCACCCCACTGTTCTGCACCTGCAGCGGGCGGCTGTGGGGGAGGGGGCTAGGGGGACACCCCCTTCGGCTGGCCGAGCAAGTGAGATACGTGACCCCCCCCCGTCCTTCAGGGTAAAGGAAAGGCACCGCCCAGCGCCCGCGCTCCGGTGTCACTGAAGCTCTGCGCTGGGGAGGCGCCCCGGACCCATCAGCCACTAGCAGCCCCACACAGCAGCACATCGGGGTGTGGGGACAGGCGGGGAATGCGGCCAGGCAATGGCAGCCGCCTTCCCGCTCACCTGGGCGGGCTCCTTGGCGGAATCTGGAGCAGCTGCCGCTGTTTGCTGGGGGGGGGGGGGTTCCTGGGGAACCTAAGGCGGCTGTCGTGAGTTCCCAGGGGGAGAGGAGGGAAAAAGCAACAGCCTGAGCCAGGGGCCGCCCCATTCCTGCTGCAGTCCTGCCCTCGGGGGGCGGGGTGGTGAAGCTGAGAGGCTTTGGATCCGCCTCTCTCATTGATGAAATTTAAATTCTTGTGCGTTTACCTTTAACCAGTTTGTCCAAGACTAAGAGCCATATATTTCTGGGGACAAGTGTAGGAAGGAGCTGGGAGGAACCGAGCGGAGGAAAATTTCCCCCAGTTCCTTTATTCTTTTTCTTTTTGTGTGTGTGGGCAGCTTCTCTGGTGGGATTTTCTTCCCCCAAGGGAGTGATTAAATATCTTTTTAAAAAATTGTCGATACTATATAACTGGTTGACTAAACCAGACAGGGAAACATCGTCTACTACACAGGGGGGGCGACAAGGGAAAAATTGCCTCGCCTGGCGTTTATAGTGTAATTTTGGTAAATTCTCTATTTATAAACGGAAAATATTTATTTTATTAAAGAACGGGAAGATGTCACTTGCACAAGGTAAGTGGGTGTGCTTTTATTTTTCTGAGCGGCTTCAGCTCTGCATGTTGGCTGATTTATTTTTTTCAACAGCTCCCTGTAGTCCTGGCAGCATAGTTGGTGGGGGCTTGGACGCGTCAGTTTGATCGGTTGCAGAGTTACCCTTTGCAAGACTTTGATTGTGGCGGTGGTGTTGATTTGATTGCTAAATTTGACGATAGGGGCCTGCCATTCTGTCTTGCCTGGACTCACTTATCTGTGTATGTTTCTTTTCCGTTTTACTGCAGCGACAGTCAAACCGGGTTGAGGCAGCTGCCCTTCATTTATTTAAGGAGGGGAGGGCATTGAGCTTGTGTGTCTGTTCTCCTTTTGGGCAGATTCGGGTAGGCTCTGGCTGTCTCCTTGCTCTGTGCGTATACGTGGTCAGAGTTTCAGATTCATTTATTGCGAAACAAGGGACTAAACCAGGAGAGGTCACTTCAGGAGGCGAAATTACTTCGCATTTCTGTTGCATTTTTTCCTCCTTTGAACTGATTCTTAAGAAGATTTTTTAAAATAAAAACAAATCGAAGGTTTATGCTTTATGTACATAGCAAATTCAGGCCTGTCAACAAAATAACCCTCTCTATAGTGAGGGTAGTAGTAGTGATAACCCTGTCTTCTGGGTGTATGTATAAATGTGCAGTAGAGAAGACTAATGTTGGCTTTGAAAACAAGTCTCCTTAACTCTGCATGTGTGCTTAGGCATTGCAGAACACTTCCTACGTAAATGGATCCTACTGTTTGCAGTCACCCTGTGACTTCTAAGCAGAATGTGATGAATTAAAGGGGGAAACCTACAGCCATTTTCCTCAAGTCAGCAGTCTCAGAATTACTGAGATAAGCCACTTTTCACCATTAATATGCTGCAAAATGTATCTCTTTTTAAAATGTCTTAAAATTACAATTGGCATTTCTCAGGCTACTGCTGGAGGTGGCCATCTTGCAGAAAAGTGGTATCATTTATGAAAATAAACTTTAGAAACCTCAAAGACTATAAACAGGTTTCAAAAACTATTTGCCTAGAATTTGACAGAGTATTTACATTTTTTTCTGCCATTTAAATCGATATTAAAACACTTGGAAATTTAGTCTACACTGCTAATGTCAATGAGGTTTTCACTATAATAATATCATCACTAGGCTTAGAAATCCATTTATGTCTAACCTTAAAATCTAAACTGGCTGTATGTTAATAGGAAAACTGCTTCTTAGCTTGTGCACGTAGAGTATTAGCCTGAGCAGAATGGCTTCATATGTCTTATAATGGGTGGAATGTCTGCTTACATTCTTAAAACACACCTTATTTTTAGCAATATAAAAAAAGAAAATCAAATAAGATGGTTGTGAGGAGTGGGTGGATATAGAGGTCTTGATAGAATGAACTAATACAAATTACTTTAGTAATGCACATTCTCTAATATACTGAAGTCTCATCCTTTGAGATACAGAGTGCCCTGAACTCCTGATAGCGTTTTTGAGGTTTAGCTGTTATTTACTTAATTCACATGGACAGCAGGGTGGATAAAAATCAGTGATAATTTAAACCACATCTTTTGATAAAATGCTTTTTGAGGAAAAAACCTATCTAAAGATAGCTGGGTGGTTTGAGGATTGGCCTGCTAAACCCAGGATTGTGAGTTCAATCCTTGAGGGGGCCACTTAGGGATCTGGGGCGAAAAAGACTTGGTCCTGCTACTGAAGGCAGGGGGCTGGATGACCTTTCAAGGTCCCTTCCGGTTCTAGGAGATAGATATATCTCCTATTATTATTATTATTATAGTTTTAATTAAGATACATTATAGCTCAAAAATATCTCATCATGGAATAGGGATTATAAATCTAATTCTATAGTATGAGACAATATATTTATGTAATGTTTAAGAAAAGTTTTGTAAATGAGTTCCAATAGTTCATGGATTAGGGACCCAATCTTATGGGGTTCCAAGGGCTTCTGTATAGATTATTTAGGTTAATCTTTCTATCTACCGAATGGGACTCAGTGCTAAGTCTAGAAGATACCATCAGAGATGCTTAGTTTTGCAGTTCTCAGACTGTGGATTTTTGTCTTCAGAGATAGCATGTTTGTTAACAGCAAAAATGCTTTTAAATAAATAATATATAGAGGTGAGAAATAACAGACCTCAACCCTATGGTCCCTCTGCAAATTTGTGTACACAGAGTCAATCCCTTACCTCTCTAAAAGTGCAAAGTTACAAAAAGTTCAATGAATAGAAGATTGTTGGAGGTGGAATAGATCTGGACAAGGAGAAGAAGTGTGGAGATAAATGTGAGAAGGGAGAGAAAGGCAATAGAAACAAAAGTGAAACTGTTTGAGCAGCATATTCCAGGAGTCTTGAGGTCTTCAGTGTAGCCTTCATTGATTTGAGATCTACCATACCATTCTCTCACTAGAAGGGAAAACCTATAATGGCAGCAGGCTATCTCTGAGTTGTGAGTAATATGTATTAAGGTTATAACAACCAACAAGAATGCACTTTTTTGTAGAAATCATTGATTAAATTGAGTCTTCCTGACTAGAGATTTAAATCAAATCCACCCTGATGGACAGCCTTCACCATGCATACTCTGCACAAGCAATCATCTAAATTAATAACACCAAATGGATTTAAAAGATTCTTAAAAGTAGATATTAGCCACAACAAGTTTCTTGAACCATGGTTTCCTCCTGGGACATTGTATACCAAGTTCCAAGCCATTGTAAACATTCTCTTTTGGCTGAATTGTGAACCTTAAACTAAACAAACTGGCACTAGTGACGGCTTTCCAATATAAAGAGTAGTTATTGAGATTGGACTAGAATTTTAGTCCAAACTATTTCCTAAATGAGTGTGTCTTTATTCTGATTTTTGGCAAGGTAATAAAACCTATTGTTTACTATTTTTGCCTAATTTATCACTAAGGTTTAGGCAAGCGTCAATGAATAAATTACTTTATTTGTAGGTTTCCTGACAGTTAAAATAACTGTCAGTACATACAGTAGATATATTTGGGGGTTGCTGAAAAGGATCACAAATGAAGACGACAAAGATAAAACTATACTAGGAATTAGGGATAAAATATGCCTTGAGTTGTGACTCTCCACTTTCAACCACTTTTACTAATTTACACGATAAAAGGTGCCTCATGCAGGCAGAGGTATTTGGGGGTGAGCTTTGTGCTGTATCATAACTAAAGAATTTTAATAAAATAAGATCTCAGCCAGTTAGCCTTCAAAACTTAATTTTCTCTGAAACTCCAAACTCTTTTTGTGACACTTTCATACTGCGCCACTCATTTTCTACATTGACCACTCCTGTGAAGTCATTCGCTTTTTAATCTCACCCCAGTCTGACCTCAGACAACTGTTTAAACACAGCATGCCCACTGAAGTGTGGAGTAGCTGCAGATAACTTGGAAGACAAGAATTCTTTTTCGTCTGTTATTTATATGTAATTGGGACATTTGACAATGCAGTCTTGATAAATTGCTTTTGCAATTATCAGATGCTTTTGTGTGCAATCTCATTTTATGCAGCCATGGTTATTAACTTTCATTATAGTCCTGAAAAATTTTAATTATCTGTGGCTACTAACTGTTTAGATAAAACAATGAGGAGTCCTTGTGGCACCTTAAGAGACTAACACATTTGGGCATAAGCTCTCATGGGTTTTAGCCCACTTCATCAGCTGCATGGAGTAGAAAATACAGTTGGCAGGTATAAATACACAGTACATAAAAAGATGAGTTGCCTTACCAAGTGGGGGTTATTGCTAACCAGACAATTCAGTTACTGAGGAAGTTGGCTATTTTCATCACTTGACAAGAAGGGTGAATACCAAGGCAGGAAAAATCACTTTTATAGTACTGATGGGGCCAGTGTAATTAAGGTGGCCCATTTCAAACAGTTGACAAGAAGGTGTGAGTATCCGCAGCGGGAAATTTAGTTTTTGTAGTGACCCAGCCACTTCCAGTCTTTATTCAGGCCTAATTTGATGGTGTCCAGTTTGCAAATTAATTCCAATTCTGCAGTTTCTTGTTGGGAGATTGTTTTTTGAAGTGTTTTTGTTGAAGAATTGTCTCTTTGAAATCTGTTGTTGAATGTCCAGGGAGATTGACGTGTTCTCCTTCTGTTTTTTAAATGTTATAGTTCTTGATGTCTGATTTGTGTCCATTTATTCTTTTGCATAGAGACTGTCTGGTTTGGCCAATGTACATGTCAGAGGGGCATTGCTGGCACATGATGGCATATATCACATTAGAAGATGTGCAAGTGAACGAGCCTCTGATGGTGTGGCTGATGTGATTAGGTCGTATGATGGTGTCCCTTGAATAGATAAGCGAACAGAGTTGGCAGTGGGGTTTGTTGCAGGGATTGGTTCCTGGGTTAGTGTTTTTGTTGTCTGGTGTGTAGTTGCTGGTGAGTATTTGCTTCAGGTTGGGGGGGGCTGCCTGTAAGCGAGGACTGCCTGTCTCCCAAGGTCTGTGAGAGATCGTCATTCAGGATAGGTTGTAGATCCTTGATGATGTGCTGGAGAGGTTTTAGTTGGGGGCTGTAGGTGATGGCTAGTGGCGTTCTGTTGCTTTCTTTGTTGGGCCTGTCCTGTCCACTCCATGCATCTGATGAAGTGAGTTCTAGCCCATGAAAGCTTATGCCCAAATAAATGTGTTAGTCTCTAAGGTGCCACAAGGACTCCTCATTGTTTTTTCTGATACAGACTAATATGGCTACCACTCTGAAACCTGTGTTTAGATCAGCAAGTAAAATTATTTTTTTCTGTCATTATCATCAATATAGGGGAGTAGCCATGAGCCTTGGCAGGTAAATTTAACAATTGCTTTGGTTTAGTGTTGGATTAGATTTGTCCATATGCTTGCAGGATTGAGGCATAGGTAGGTGAGTAACTTGAATCACAGGAATAACCCTTGCATATGTTTACATGATTAGGGCTCTAGCTTTATAGAAGTTAGTTATATGCCAAAGAAAATGGATTATTTATTTGTATTGCAGTAGCTCTTAGGAGCCCTAGTCATGGATGAGGACTCCCTGGTGCTAGGTGCTGTACAAACAGAACAAAAAGACAAGATCATGAAATATGGTAGCAGTTAGCAACAGTAGGTCTCCCTCCTTCCTTTTCTCCCTCCCACCAGTTCTCTAGGTGAGCAGCAATCTGAAACTGACAAGCAGTGTGTTTATTTCACTCTGCTTTGGGCAGTGGTGCTGCAGACACATGAATTTAATTCACCTTGTGGGAAGATCTTAGAGGCATAGGGAATTATGACATTCTCCTGCTCACACTAAGGAAGTTTAAGAGCCTAATAGGATTTAGAAACAATGGGAGAAATCTTGTGGCTTGCAATTAAATATTTAAAACGGTAGAACATGAAGGCTTCCTTTTATTTTGTCATATTCTGTGCATTTAAACAACATTCTTCTAATAATTCCATTATTTTTGATTAAATAACACAAGGTAATAAACTTTAACAAACCATTTGGCAGAAAATATAGGGTTATGGCATTTATTCAGCAAAGTATTTAAGCACATTTGTAGTCCAAAATAAAGGCCAGTCTTCATCTGAATGAATAATTACATGTTTCCCTTAAGCATGTGCACTTATACATCTCTATGCATCAAATAAAAAAAAAAATCTTGTTGATGCTGTATTAAATATATATATATACATTGCTTTAAAAAGACCTGCCACTTGTTGACAAAAATCTCAGCTTTCATTTATAGCTTGATGTTAATGGAATGGAGCTGAAATTCACACAACTATTTCTCTTATAACTCTGTACTCTTTAGGTGTCCTTGCAGTTTAACTTGTAATTTCTTACCAGACTTGTTTAACTTAAGTTGGAACCAGTTTTGAACCTACATGTATTTGTCTTTTCAACAAATAATGCTCTGTGGCCTTTTTTTCCATTTTGACAAGATTATTAATAGGCTAAATTTTAAAAATAACTTTTCCACTTGCATAACTTTTTTGTTTAAAAGTATAATAATTTTGGACTGTGTGCACTTACTCCTTCTGCCTTCCAGCCCCACCCCAAAACACTACCACATATTAAAATTCTAGTGTGGTCTGGACAAGTTGTAATTTTGACACTTACCTGCTGCTTGAGTAAAGCCTGCGGTTAACCTTGACCAGCTAACATGCTAAAACTGCAACCTGTCATCTATATTAGAATTTAAATATGATTTTTTTAAATGATTGTATGAAGACAAGGCCTTCAAGGTCAGTGATTTTGGGTGCTTAGAGTTGGAATGAAGAAAGCAGAATCCTGACTACATAGCCTAATTTCCACATTTCGTAGGTCGCACATGCACAAATTTTCAGCAAAAAAATTTAATAGGCTAGTACTTTAGTGAGGTCTCATTCTGTAAAAGTAATTACATTTTAGTAATATATTTCAAAACACTGATTAGAAGTATTATCACAAATAAATCAGTCACAAAATGTTTTATTCTCTTATGTGCAAAGTCATAATGCTAAGTGACTTGCAATGGGAATTAACAAGGTTTTCCGACATAAATGCAGGTTGGATAAGTTAACTTGCTTTTTTAGTATTTCACAACGACTGTACTCTGTCTTAGGTAATTTGGTAATTGCACTGTTTCTTCTGATGTGAAATAAGGGATCCTGATTGGGGCCCTAAAGTTGTTGCTGAATTTGGAGACATATGTTACAACATGTATCAAAGACTACAAACACTTATAAAGTGTTTTGCATCTTGGGATGCTGCTTAAGCTTCTGTAAGGGAACCTGCTACAACAACTCAAACTGTGAATGAAAAAATAGCACTTTCAGTTGTTTTCCAAAAAGTAGTAAACTGGTAGACAATTCTTTTATTGTAGGAATAAATACCAGAATTTCTCTTAAAAGAAGAGCTGCATGTGCATTTGAAAATTATTTAAGAGGGAAAATGTAGTTAATAGGTTCTAAAAGTTTATTCTTTTTCTGTAAAATTAAACATTCGTTTTTAGTGATTAGGAATTGTAGCAGGTGTCCTGGACTTACCTTTCCCCCATGCTGCACCAGTGTGTGTGCATTGCTCACTCTTTTTTTCCTACCTGCAAGACAGTGCAGTCAGGAAAATGGCTACTGTGAGAATCCAAGCAGTCATTGAATTCTGACACAGTTTTGATTTGTATAAACAATTTCACTATTAAAACAAATGTGCCTCTTGCATTATTACAAAAATATTTCGGTGGAATATTATTTGAATTTAATGACTGCTCTATATAAACTTTTCTTTTAAGCACAGCTTCCTCTGAATAATCTTTGTAATACAACTCACTTCATTTGAAGCATTTTTTTTCCTATTTCCCCTTAAACAACTGTCCAGGATGTTTCTAAATCCCAGTTTTATTTGGCAATAGTTTTTCTCTGTTACAGAGAAGTGATTGCTTAAGGGAATCAGCAGAAATTAAATTAAGCAAACTCTTCTGAGATTACAATCGTGTCTACTCGCTTGCTTTGGTAACTGTGAAGAGGGAGGAAGTGGCAGTAACTATTTTATGATTTCCCTTTTGACATACTATGGATCAATATTTGCAGACTTTATTGATCATTTATTTATCTCTGTAAATATGAGTAATTATCAGCTTTCAGCAGCAAAGTGCATGCTGAAGTGATAAGCAAACTATTTCTTTAGATTGCTTAGTAACATATTACAGTGTGAAAAGACAGGTTATATAGACATATACCTGGAACTGACTGAGGACAGCCTGAAAATTCACTGTCTAGATTACTACAACAAATTTTTTATTTTTGGTTAGACAAGTTAGTCTTTATAAAATGTACTCTGTGGAAAACAAACATGTATTGCTGAAGAGCATTATCATTATATTTTCTTTGCTATTCTAGTACAATATCGTGATGCAGTTTCCCTTCACAGAAATTTGTGTCTAGATTGTGGGTCTTCCATAATTTTATTTCTTGAAATTATTCTTGTTTTTCATGCCTTTTTTTCTCCTCCAAACTGCTTGGTATTTATAAATAAGAGATTTTTGATGGGCAACGTGTATTTTTCTGGGTACACTAATATAACAAAACAAGTCTGGATTATATGTTGTGTGGTTTTTTGTTTTTTTGTTTTTTTTAAAGATGCCCACAACGTTGCTGCTTCTAGATGCAAGCTGCTTGTTGTTTAGTGAGGGCATGATTTTTACCACCCTTCAACTTCTTTCTTATCTTTTTAAAAAAGATTATAGAAAAGCAATGTCTCAAGCTGGCACGTCCCAGTTTCAAGAAGTCATTCGGCAAGAACTGGAATACTCAATGAAAGTTGAACTTGACAAAATACTTGCAACTGCACCTCAGAATGAGCTTGAGGTAAGGACTACAAAAGATGTTACTCTAAAAATGCCTCTATATAACTTCTCTTGTTTAAATGAATTTTGTAGAGAGAGAGACTGGCAAAAAAACAAAATAGGGAAGAGATGGTACAAAATAGGAGGAAGGGGAAGAGAGATTATGCTTAGTTTAAGGATTGAATGTGGAGGACTAGTACTCAAGGCTTTTGGTCACCAAGCTAATGAATTATTGAATTGGTAGCTGGAAACATTCACTAATAAAACCTGTTTCTCCAAAACTTTCCCCCTCTCCTGCTCCACAGTCTGAAAAAGCATGTCTCCAACAAACACGAAAATGAGACTGATCCTCTCTGTTAATTGTTTTAAATCATACAATACATAGACGAACCAATAGTCTAACTTGCTAGTGGTTCCATACTGTATGTAAAACTTAAATTTCAATTGAAAGAATATGAAGAATTTGAAAAGCTGTGTTCAAGCTGTAATATTTTCCCTCTCCAATCAAATTGAAACTGAGATTATAAAATACATAAATGTTTATAATAGTCCACAGAAACATATCCAAGAACATAAAATGTTAACTTAGTTTAGAGAATTTAATCACTTCTTATGGTGCTTGGAAGTGGGTTATCACCAAAATTACTCTGATTATTTTTTTTTTTTAAACTGAGCCAATTTGAGAAGAGAACAGAAGTAGAGTAACAAACAGTCAAACTGTTGAAATGTGACAAAGTAGTCAAGGTGAAGACCTTTTTATTCAGTGATTGTTTTTAACAATTTGAAACTGAAAATTGTACCAAGATACACACAAAGTTGTCTATTATCTGAAATTGTGAGGAAGACTTTGTAATCTTTCCATCTCAATGTTTTTTTTTAATGGATCTTCTGTGTAAAGGACAATATGCTTGGTATATGACTGCAGTTGTGTAGTCAGACTAATATAATCCCTACTTTTAGAATGTGCTGTGATTCTGTGTAATCTTGAAGAGTAGGGTTAGGCCTGGACCCTATGTGGAGGAGAGAATTCCAAGGAAAACTTGTTATTGAAGGAAGTGATGCTGGTGATGCGGAGGGTTGTAGTCTTGCCTCTGAGTTTTTACTGAACTTTTCGCCATTTCTGGTTATTAAAGATCCCACATACTCAAAGGAATAGGAACATTATACCTTGCGGTCCTGGCCAAACTTAATTTAGGTAATTAGGTGTTTACCAACATTTTCAAACAAGTGTCCTGATTTTTTCGGTGGGAGCTGCAGGTCCTCGGCACTATTAACTTAGTGAGATTTAGTACTTACACCTCTACCTCGAGATAAGGTGACCCGATATAACACGAATTCGGATATAATGCGGTAAAGCAGTGCTTCGGGCGGAGCGGGGCTGCACACTCCAGTGGATCAAAGCAAGTTTGATATAACGCAGTTTCATCTATAATGTGGTAAGATTTTTTGGCTCCCGAGCACAGCATTATATCGAGGTAGAGGTGTATTTAGGACCTGCACTACAGACACTTCGGTTTGAAAACTTTGGCCATTTTTTCCCACCTAAATTCTCCCTGTAGTTTCAACTGATAAGGTGTTCTGTGCTTCCTGTCCTAAGGTGTTACGCAGTGTTGGTGTGTTTCACCCTAAAGTTGGCTGCACTTAAGTGTTGGATGAATGATTCTCATGAACAGATTGAACATCAGTTTTGTAAAGTGCTTTTGTGATAAACATATGTAAACACGAAATACCATTATTTCTAAAACTCATCCGCACTCTCCCTCTTGTAGCACACTAAAAAAGACCTTGAAGGGTTTAAGAAGCTATTCCACAGATTCTTGCAAGAAAAGGGACCTTCCGTGGACTGGGGGAAGATTCAGAGACCTCCAGAAGATTCTGTAAGTTGCAATAAAATGACAACAGCCAATAGGATCTTAAAATTAGTAATCACTGCTTGCATTGAAATATATTGTCAACAATACAAAGCACGTAATTGCCATGTTTGTTTAAGATAAAGTGGAATAACAATTTAAATAAATCTTTATTGCAGAGAGAACTAAAACATGGGTCTATATGTTGTACATATTCATGAATATCAGGTCCTCCTTAACATATGTACATAAGTTCTCTCTTAATATTCTGTTAACTGGTCCATTGCTTAAAAAAAATTGTGATAAGTATATCTTTGCTGTTTAATCTGATGCTTTGCAATGAAAGGTAATTTGTGGTGTTGAGAGTATGTAGGACATCTAGAATCTCCATCCTACACCTTCCCCAAATGAAAACATGTTGCAAATCCCAGATGAAATTGACTCTGACAATCAGTTTTTACTAAATATTTTGAAAGTGATGCATAGTAAGTGGCCTGGATTTTATAGCCCAAAACTTTTTTCTGCTTTGCAATAGTTTATATAAAATCAATGAATTAGGAAAACAGTTAATGTTGTTTAAAGAGCACAATTTCCCTGCAGTATTGTATAAAGCGTGGAAAAAATAACTTTTGAAGTGAGAGGGTGCAACAAAAAACAGTAGATTTTCCCACAAGTGTTTCTATAAAGGTAAGCATTGTTCACTGAACCAAACCTTGTTTTTAATTAATTCATCTGTGGCCCTAGGCTCTTTCTTGACTGTTTACACATCTAACCTTTAGTTATGAGTGTAAGAATTTTTGCTCTCTCAGAAGAGTAACCTGGTATATTAAAACTGAATTGGAGTCATGAGATGTTAGTATCTTCATGAATTGACTGGCATTGTTTGCCTCTATGCTATTTGTCAGCAGTGATTGAATTAAAGATCCACTTTGCAACTGAAAAGCATGCCGCAGAATAGAATGTTAAGCTGCCTTCAGAATAGATGCTGATGCTGCTCTCCAAAGTGTTGTTGAAAGATGATGAAGTCTTGTAGCGAGTCTAAGGTCTGGTCTGCATTAGGAAATTAGGTCAGTATAACTACCTTGCTCAGGGGTGTGAAAAATCCATGCCCCTAAGGGACACAGTTAAACGGACCTAACCCCAGTACAAGTGGCACTAGGGCAATGGGAGAATTCTCCTGTCAACTTAGCTACTGCCTCTCAGGAAGCTGGAGTACCTATGCCAATGGGAGAATGTCTCCCGTTGGCATAGGTAGTGTCTTCACTGAAGTGCTACAGCGGTGGAGCTGCGTTGCTATATTATTTTAAGTGTAGACAAACCCTACATTTCTTCTAAATCTAGTCATCTTAACTTTAAAATTATTTTCATGATATGAGGACTTCAGTAACTCAGACAGAGGCTATGGGTCTATTACAGGAGTGAGTGGGTGGATGAGGTTCTGTGGCCTGCAATATGGAGGGGTCAGACTAGATTGGGGTGGCCAACCTGTGGCTCCAGAGTCAGTGCAGCTCTTCAGAAGTTAATATGCAGCTCCTTGTATAGGCACTGACTCCGGGGCTGGAGCTACAGGTGCCAACTTTCCAATGTGTGGGGGGTGCCTACTGCTCAACCCCTGGCTCTGCCATAGGCCCTGCCCCCACTCCACTCCTTCCCGACCCCTCCCCTGAGCCTGCCATGTCCTCGCTTCTCCCCTCCAGCCTTCTGCACACCATGAAACAGCTGATCGGGAGATGTGAGGAGAGAGGGGGAGGCACTGATCAGCAGTGCTGCTGTTGGGTGGGAGGTGCTGGGAGCGAGGGTGGGGAGGGGGTGCTGATGATGGGCTGCTAACATATTGCTGTGGCTCTTTGGCAATGTACATTGGTAAATTCTGGCTCCTTCTCAGGCTCAGGTTGGCCACCCTTGGACTAGATGACCTCAATGGTCCCTTCTGGCCTTAAAGTCTATGCTGTCCTACTTTGTGTGAAGTCTCCCTGGTGGGAGGAAAATGTGCCTCCAGTATTGCCAGATAACAGTCCTGTATAAAAATAGCTATACACAGTGCAGAGGCCAGTATCAGTATGATTATTCTTCAGTTTGGGTTTGGTGTAACTTGTGGAGCCAGTTATAAAATAAAATGTCAATTCAGCAATATCTTAGTCATGCTGAGTGATATTTAGTAGTTGGAGGGCTATGATATAAATTTCAGTGTCTGTTCTCAAAGCACAAGTAAAAGGGTCATTTTAGCTTGTGGATGAAAGAAGGGCTATATTAGGGGAGGAAATGAGTATCTCACCTGTCTTCTGCTTCTCTGGTTCTTCACCTGGAGCCTAAACTTCCTTCAACCATACAGCCCGTTCATGTGACCTATGATCACTTTTTTTTTTTAAATTGTATCGTTCCATAGCTCTGCATCATCATGCCACTTAGATTATTCATGTGCCTTGCTTAAAAACCATAGATTTTATCCCATTACGTACCATGAACTCAGAATCAAACTGCACTGCTTTACAAATACCATTGAGGTAAATAAACAACTTGCGGGGAGGGACACCCTCCTCCCTGTTCCTACTGCTATGTAATTTTTCTTACTTAAATAAATTTCTCTCTGGTGTTATGGTATAATAATTGTACCTTATTGCTCCAATAAACAGCTTTATTTTCTCCAAGATTCATTTGGAACTTGCATGAAGCTTATAGCTTCATTCCAATAATTTTTCTTGCATATGAATGATGGTAAATCTGCCTCATGTTACCCCTTGAAATTAATTTTCTATTTGTAGCCAAAGGAAAAATCTTATAAAAATTGTGTGTATAAAAGTATCTTGCCTTAAGTTTGGTACTAAAGGCTCAAAACCCAATTTCTGTTGCAACAAAGGAGAGCTTAAGCTTTTACATATTGAATATCTATGGTGCTGCATAACATAGTTCCTTTAAAATTATTCTCAAACTATTCTGCAGTATTACAGTTACCTGCACCTACATTGTCAGTTGATAATATTCTAATCATAAATGCACATTAACACTGTGTGTAAAGTTGAACTCTTAAGTTTGTCCAAAGAATGATTGCTGAGATCTGAGATCTTTATGGCTGGAGTGCTGACACTCATGGCTTTGTCCCTTAAGTAATGTGTCCCAAGTCCCAAATTAAAGTTGTAGTAATAGGAGGGCATTAAAGTAATAACAAAAGGGGACAGTAAACAAAGGGAAGATAAGAGCTCTCAGCACAAAATCAAGATATTGAGAACAAAATTAAGGAACAGGAGGACATGAGGAGAGGCAATTAAATAATTTATGTGCCAATGCTAGGAGCCTGGTAAGAAACAAGAAGAATTGGAATCGCTCATCTGTGAGCATAAATTTGATCTAGTTGTTGTTATTGAAACCTGGTGGGATAGTTCCTGTGATTGGAATGTTAAAATCAATGGTAATCTATTTAGGAAGGATTGGGTGGGCAACAGGAGCGGGGAGTGGCTCTCTGTCAAAGGTGGCATTATGTGTTTCCGAGTCACTGATAACTTGGAAGAAAATGTTCTTGAATGCTTATGGATCAGTGTCCTAACAGATAAAGCACAAGATGTGTTAGTGGAGGTCAGACCACCAAATCACAATAGGGAACAGGGTGATTGGCTCCTTACTCACCTATTTACAATGTGAAGGGAAAAAAGGGTACATGATTCCGGGGGACTTCAATTTAAGTGATCTATGCTGGATGTGAGTGGGGACATGGTAGCAGTTTTCAGGTATCTAAAAGGGTGTCATAAGGAAGAAGGAGAAAACTTGTTCACCTTAGCCTCTAAGGATAGAACAAGAAGCAATGGGCTTAAACTGCAGCAAGGGAGGTTTAGGTCGGACATTAGGAAAAAGTTCCTAACTGTCAGGATGGTTAAACAGTGGAATAAATTGCCTAGGGAGGTTGTGGAATCTCCATCTCTGGAGATATTTAAGCGTAAGTTAGATAAATGTCTATCAGAGATGGTCTGGACAGTATTTGGTCCTGCCATGAGGGCAGGGGACTGGACTCGATGACCTCTTGAGGTCCTTTCCAGTTTTAGAATCTATGTCTCATGTTTCTGGTACTAAAACATCTTTGAAATTTCTAAATATTCTAGATGACAGTTTCTAACTAAAGAATGTGTTATATCCAACACAGAGGAATTATACATTACATCTCCTCTTGACCAAGAAAGAGGAACTGAACACAACTAAAAATGTATAGTAACTTAGGTACTAGTGGTTGTGACCTTACCACATTTTTAATATGCAAACAGAATAAAGTCCAGACCAGTTATATGTACGTCGTGCTTTAATATGGCCAGTTTCACAGAGGTGGAAACAACTATGAGCTAAATCAGCTAGGAGGAAGAATTTAATCAGATAAACAATTTCCAATCATTCATATTTAAGAACACTTTACTAGATGCCAAAAAGCCACAATCGAGAAAGAAAGCCATATTGATTAAAACACCAATGTGACTTAGAGTGCAAATGAAGGCTGCTATAAAAATAAACAAAGAGAAGAAGGGGGAAGTAGAGAGTAATGAATATAAACCAGAAGCTGAGAATTGTAGAAAATTGATAAGAGAAGCAAAGGGATATGAGACATCTATGGCCAGCAGAGTAAAGGACAATACAGAGTATAAATATATAAGGAACAAAAAGCATCCTAACTATGGTATTGGTCCATTACTAGATAGAAATAGTAGAATTATCAATACATTTCTGTTCTGTATTTGGAGAGAGGGAACAACTATCTCCATTCCACAAGTATTTTAGGAAGATGTTAAACAGCAGCTACTAAAGTTAGATATTTTTAAGTCTGCAGGTCTAGAAAACTTGCATCCAAGAGTTCTCAAAGAGCAGGTTCAGGAGCTTACTGGACCATTAATGATTTTTTTTCTTCAGTAAGTCACCAGGAAGTTCCTGAAGACTGAAAGAAAGTGAATGTTGTGCCAATATGTAAAGAGGATATATGGGACGACTGGATAGTTAGAGAACTGTCGGTCTGACAGCAATCCTGAGCAAGATAATGGAGTGGCTGATATGGGACTTGATTAATAAAGAATTAAAGGAGGGTAGTATAACTAATGCCAATTAACATTGGTTTATAGAAAATAGATCTTGTCAAACTAACTTGATATCTTTTTTTATAAGATAACAAGTTTTGTTGATAAAGGCAATAATGTTGATGTAACAGACTTAGACTTCTGTAAGGCATTTGAGTTGGTCCCACATGACATTGACTAAAAAACTAGAATGATATAAAATTAACATTGTGCACATTAAATTGATTAAAAACTGGCTAACTGATAAGTCTTAAAATATAATTGTGAATGGAGTACCACTACCGAATGGGTGTGTTTCTACTATGCTATTTAATATTTTTATCAATGACCTGGAAGAAAGCATAAAATTATTACTGATAAAGTTTGGAGATGACACACACATTGGGGGAAGCAGTAAACGATGAAGAGGACAGATTGCTGATACAGAGAGATTTGGATGCAAGCAAACAATATATGTTTTAATACGGCTAAATGTATAAATCTGGGAACACAGTGTATGCCATGCTTACAGGATGGGGGAAGCAGTAATTCTGAAAAAGCTTTGGAGGTCCTGGTGGATAACAGCTGAAGATGAGCTCCAAGTGCAATGCTGTGGCCAAAAGTGCAAATGCAGTCCTTGGTTGCATAGACAGGGAATCTTGGGTAAGAATAGAGAGTTCGTTTTATCTCTGTATTTGGCACAGGTGCAACAGCTGCTGGAATACTGTATCCAGTTCTGGTGCCCATAGTTCAAGAAAAAATTGGAGAGGGTTCAGAGAAGAGCCATGAGAATGATCAAAGGATTAGAAAATCTACCATATAGTGTTTAATTCAAGGAGCTCAGTCTGTTTAGTTTAACAAAGAGAAGGTTAAGGGGTGACTTGATTACAATATATAGATAACTACACGGGGAACAAATATCAAGAATGGGCTCTTCAATCTAACAGAGAAAAAGGTATAATGCGATCCAGTGTCGGGAAGGTGAGTTCAGATGACTGGAAATAAGGCCTGATTTTTTAAACAAGGATCAATTAATCATTGCAACAACTTACCAAGGGTTATGGTGGATTCTCCATCACTGAGAATTTTAAAATCAGGATTGGATGTTTTTCTAAAAGATCAGCCCAAGGAAATATCTTAGGGTTGTTCTATGATGTCCTGTAGAACACAGGCTAGACTAGATTATCATAATAGTTCCTTCTGGCCTTGGAATCTATGAAAACTTGGAGTCATCCAATGCTAACATTAGGTGCTAACAATGCTATGTGATAGTCGCCATCCTTGGGATAAAATGGATCACAGAGATTTCTTGTGTTGATATGTGACGGGCTAAGTGGAGTCTAAATCTCTCAGCACTTTCACAAAGATACAAGGAATAAATTCTGCACCCTGACTTTCTAAGTTGCAGTTCTGCTTTCCAAGGCTGAGGCCTGTTCTCGGTTGCCTCACCTCTTGGTACACTATCAATGTTTAACCCATTACTTTTTTCTAAAGCACTTTTAGTGTAGAGAGAATGAAAGCTGCTCATATAAAACACATTTCTACTGAATATCACTTCTATAGTGATGATCTGTGCTAGTGAGCATGACTAGGGCATTCATTAGATAGATATTGATAATTCTGTTCTCATGGAAGCTGATCTAAGCAGTGGAACATTAGTAATTCATAAGCAGGGATGAAGATATAATTTTAGAAAGGCCTCAAGATACAGACTTGAACACTGAGTTCTTCATGAGTAAGGTTTACTTGTGGAGAAAGGGAGAAATCTGTATGTGTGTCTTTAGCACTGTTACGCTCTCAGCTTTTTCATTGATCTCCTTTCTTCCAGTCTTGCCAAAATTAAAAGTTGTGACTAACTTTCTGTTGTGTCCAACTTGTATTTTAACACACAAACTCCATCCCCCAGATTTTGCCAAAGCTGCTAATGTAGAGGATATTATGCCAGAGGCTGTCTTTTTAGGACGTTTGTTGGAAATCTGACAAAGCATTAGTTATGACAGTTCTGATTTTTTCAAACGATCAGTTTCTTGAAAATTCCTGACTTTTGACTTGGGAATGTTGTATCTCAAACACTTTTGACCTCAAAACTCCAAATATGGATTATTATAGTATCCCTCATGAGAACCGGTGCCTTTGATTATTGTTGAATCAATTTGGTATGTGGTCTTTTTTTAATCCTATGAGAACTCTGACATTTATAATCTTGACCCATATTTGGTGGAGTTCAAGATGTGCAGAGCTGGAAAACTTGAGTGCATGAGTTTTTAAATAACTTAAAAGCCTGTAAACAATTCAAATGTCATATGCCTTTGTGGTGGTTTAATTTCTCCTGTCACTTGGATGTGTTTTGAAATTTCCAGAAGGAGTAGAACCATGACAGCAAGGAAGCTTACAAAGCTCACCAGCTCTGTAAAAAGGACATTTCAATGAGAGATTCTGCTTAATGGCATATCTGAGCTCAACAGGAGGAGAATTTCTAATTGAGCTTCCATGTCCTGTCTAGCCAGGGCAAGTCATTTGTTGCCCAGGAGTTTTGGTTCCTTCTGCCAACATGTTTGGAACATTGCATAACAGTACATTATAAAAATATACTATAGCAATCAGTAAACCCGTTTATAAATCAACGGGATGATGATAGCTTTATAATCTCCCAGGGATGAGGAGGCTTGAAAAATATGGAGGTCAGGGATGAAACAAATACCAGTTTTGGGAAAAATTAACACCCTAAGGTCCATGACAATAAAGGTCTCCAATTTTAGATGAAATGAATAAAAAAATGTTCCCCCTAAACTTCTGTCAGAAGGCTCCAGTTTTACAGCTAGGACCTATTCCTATTTGGAGCCTTAGGAAAGAAGAGGATCAATGTAATGTTAGTCTGGACCCTTTTAGAAAGCCAAAGTAAAGAACATGGGAGGGATGGAGAGAGGGATGTAACTTAATCCTACTTGAGTAAGCCTGGCACTTCATTTTGCATAAATTGCAAGTGATTGAAAAAGCCTGCTGGAAAATCTACTGGGAGGGAATTGCGGTAATGGAGTCCTGAGGTAGTATGTTGATATGGTGAAGTCACCTGGGCTGTGAGAGGAGCAGCCTGCATGATTCAGGCATGGGAGGGTCTTGTGATGCATGGATTTTGATAAGGGCATGACTGAATATCAAAAAGATACTTAAACTTGCCTGCTACTCGGAATCATCTGCGTAAATTAAGTTACAAAGGAAAAGAACCAATATCAAAAACTACTACCCACTAGCAGGTAGTTTATTTCCCAGGGTTGAGGACAAGATAGTCGATTGTATCCGTCTTGTGCTATTACTCGAGCAGTCCTATAGAGTTGAATCATTAACACATTATGAACCTTATTTTTTAAAGAACACTCTCAATGTCTTGTGTACACACTGACCATCATGGGTGCTGTGTTCCTCTCCACTCTGCCTGTGATGCCAATCTGTGCTCCTTGTGTCTCCCACAGATATCTCTATGCCTTCATCCACATCGTCCTTTACACTTGGAACAAACTTGTAAAATCTATTAGTCAAACTCCGAGCCTCACCTCATTCACATCGCTCCTAAAAATTGCACATCAGCATTGCCTACAAAACATAAGTATAGCTTAACCCCCACCACAACTCCTGCATTGCCAAGAAGTATATATGTCTAAAATGAGTAACACTAATCTTATTTCTGTAAATCATGTCCTTCCTTGTCCCTTCTCAATATGTGTCTGTCTTCACTTATCTGTCATATCCAATGTTTATAATGTAAGCTTCTTAGAGCAGGAATTTCCTATGCATTTCAGTGAAGCACTTAGCATACTCATGGGTGGGTAATAGGACAGTGCTGCGTATAAGAGCTGAGTGAAATGATCTAAAGGATGCAGCATTTTTGACAAGTCATTTAGATAGCAATTGCAGAAAGCAGATGCTGGCTTGCTGCCTTCGTAAACACGCATTCAGAGTCAGTTGGCTGCCCTTCATCAGTCTTTTCACTTTCCTATATAAATGCCCTCTTATGCTGTATAAGTCACTCATGTTTTTTTTAACAAATCCATATTTGCAACCTTCAGGCTTCCCTCCCATTTGTAGTTTATTCAGATACATCCTGCGTGCGGTGAAGTTACCGTATCCTGAGTCTTGCCTCTTCCATTTATTCTATGTGCTTCCTCTTGAAAATATAGCAGAATAGGTGAACTATGGGCAGAATAAATTTGCTATGAGTAGATGGTATTCCTGAACGGATGTGCATTTGAAATAGCACAGAGGGACTGCCATAAGGGATAAAGATCTCATTCTGTCCATGGTTTGGCATGTTAATGTTTTGAAAACCTGCTCATAAAAAGACCCTTGCAAGGATCTTATTTATGCCACTTAGCTCCTGGATAACATTGCTAAAGGCTTTCCCTGTCCATGCATCCTTTATAAAAAGTCCAAACATATTGGTGGGGTTTCTCTAGCTTTGGCCATTATCTGCTCAACAGAAGAGACCTTCTCCATGTCATGCAACTACTTTCTGGCCAACCCTTGTGGTTTGCTCCCAACTGTGGGGCTTTCTGGTGCTGAGCTTTGATAGCTATAGCCAACTCATCCTTTCTGCAAAAGTGATTGGAACTTCTGTTAGTTTCAAATTGTGCAGTTTCCAAATAATCACCCTTTGGGAAGGGGAGGGATAGCATTCTTCCATGCAGGGGGGAATAGCATTACAAAGACACTGCAGAGGGACACTCTCAGCTGTCACTCAAGCACATGCTTGGCTATCTTTTGTGGGATAAGGGTGGGGACTGGGCTAATACCACAGACTGTACTGAGGCCCTATCTTCAGCTGATCTTGAACCCTTTCCTCTGGAGGTGGTGGAGATTTTTGTAAGGGATAATGCTAATATGCTCGTCATTGTTATATGCTGGGCAATTCCCCTGGCTTCAAAAGGGATGGCAGTCTCTGGACTTCGCCACTCCATTTGGAATATATTCTGGAGAAGGGGAACAATATGTTTCGGTTTATTCCCCCCACACCACCTGTGTCCTTACTGCTTTTGGCTGGTAATTTGTCCCCATATGGGAGGATCTAGCTCTGAGGAGTGTGCTGGGGAGAAGAGTCTGGTTTCTTGAATAAGCAGTTATCCTTGAAAGTCTGCAAGGGGGAAAAAGATGTACGGGATTTTTAATTGTGCTGGTATGTTGTGTGAAACTTGTCTTACACCAGGCTTATATGCATTTTGTTTCAAACCTACTGTGAAGCATCTAATACTGGTCACTGTTATAGAAAGGACACTGGAGTAGATGAACCACTGGTCTGATACACTATGATAATGCCTGTGGTCAAATGTTTATGAAAGCTTGGTTGCTTGACTTATGAAAACTGCATTATTACAGTTTCTAATATTTTAGAGTTCATGGACTTGTTTATGTCCTTTTCCTCCCAACAAATGGATCATTTGTTGTGATTCTTTCATTTGACCAGGATGGCTAGATGGCAATTTTCTTTGAAGCTCATTCTAAAGCAGAGGTGGGCAAAATATGGCCCGTGGGGGCAGTGTTTGTGGGTGCAGGCAGTGCATGGAGACCCACTGTGCCCCTCCTCCCAAGGGGCAAACAGAGACGTACCAGCAGCAGCCAGCTGCAGCTGCTTCCGGGAGTGGCATGGGGCCACGGAATGCAGGCAGCCTGTCTGAGTCCTGCTGCGTGCCGTTGGCTGGGAGCCACTTGTGGTAAGTGCCTTCCAGCCAGAGCCTGCACCTTGCATCCCAACCCCTTGCGCCAGGTCAGAACCCCCTCCTACACCCAAACTCATTCCCAGACCCTGCCTCCCAATCCCTTGCCTCAGCCCAGAGCCCCTTTCTGCACCAAACTCCCTCTCAGAGCCCACACCCCCATTAATATAGTAGAAATGTGCTGTCCATGACGACTTTCCAAAATTCATGGAGTGGGCCCCCTGCAAAAATTATTGCTCACCCCTGTTCTAAAGCATCCAAGTTCTCTTTTCCTTTGAAATGTAACTTCAGTAACCGAGTAACCATGTTTGGCATTCAAACTCTCTCCTCTAACTTGACCCAAAGCCAAGGGCTTGATGCAGGAGTTACTGGGTAAAATTCTATGGCTCTCAAAATCTACAAAAATTCTCCTGCTGCTTGACTCGGATAGCATTGACACCAAGAATGCCTTTACACTGCTCCACATAAAGTGTGTGTATGTCTATTTAAATATAAACATAAAATAATGCAACATGACTATGTATATCTTTCCCCATCATTCATTCCTTGAGTAGCTGAGTTTAGCTTTGATTGGTGCTAGCTTTAAATGCTGTCTTTTACCACATACTTTACAGTGAGCTGTCTGTAGCTCTTTTTTTAAATTATTTTTTTAAAAAGAACTTAAACTTCTATTATCAATCTTTGAATTCTCTGCACCTCTCTTCCTGGAATAAATGAGCTCCTCTTCCTAGGCTATAAAAACAAAAAAAAAACAACTCTACAGAATTTGAAAGCCTCTTCTGTCGTAAATTTAGTTGAATAACCCTAGGTATTGCCAGTCACATTCCTGTCAGGGGTGAAAGTAACTGAAAGGACTTACCGGTATGCCAGAGTCCTGAGTGGGGGTGTGACCTCAACCGGAAGAGACATTTAACAGCCCTGGGGCTCCAGGCCCTTTAAAGCACCGCTCGAGCCCGGCTGCTGGAGCTCCGGTGGTGATTGAAAGGGGCCGGGGCTCCCCACAGTGGCAGGAACCCCGGGCCTTTTAAATCACGGCCCGGGAAGCTGGTCCAGTCTGGTACCGGCTTACTTTCAGCTCTGATTCCTGTTAATGAAGAACTGTACTGTTACATGAAGTATTTTTACGGGCAATGTGAAAAGGTCATTTTTATTTTTGTGGTTGTTCGAGCTGTCTCTTTCATGGAGACTTGATATTCATGCTATTATACTAGGCTGGCTGAGGGACGTTCTAGTGATCTTTTACTTGCTTTGGATTCCCCCAGCGCTCTATGTTGGTGCTTATAGCTGAGTTTCAATTGGAACTCGGGATAAATTCCAGATTACCAACATTTGAATCTTTGCTGTAACCTCTGTATCACGCGGTTACAGTCTAGGATTGTGTGTGTTTAAAATGAGTTTGCCCCACACCTATGGGAGATGTCATTTAGGAACCTGAATTTCTCAAAAGTTCTCCAAAATCTTGCTGGGTGAGGAGGGGTGCTTTCTGAAGACCCCCCTTATGTAAAGTCTCCAGTCTCCTCCTCTGTGGCACATGCCACTCTTAGAAGCCAAGCTGCAATTGGCTGAATGTTGTTTGTATTTCCCCATCCTCCTCCTCTTCCATTTCTCGGGAGGGAAGTGGGAAGTAAGAGTAGAAGCCCTAGAGGGGAATTAGTGCTGTTTGAGCCTGCATCAATCTCCTTTGCCATGCTTAAAGGGAGGGAAGCATCAGGGCTAATGTATGGGATTTTATTTGATGCTATGGAAATTGAATCTTGGATTACGTGATAGTATTCTTAAAACCATTGGGGACAGTGCACACACATTCTTTTTAGAAAGCTTACCTATCACTTTCCTTGCATGTTTACTCCCTTTTCCACCTACTGACTTGATGAAGGAACAGATGTTTCTTCTATTACTAATCACACAATTATGCGCAAAAATCCAGGATGCTACTAGACCTTCCAGAGTACTTAGTATGTACTTTTTAGGTTCAGTGGATACATAAATCACTGTTTTTGGTATAATTTAAAAAAAACCCCCAAACTTGCCATAAATCTTTTCTAGACAATGGTGTAAAAAGACACTATTAGATTTGTTTAAACCTGTTATAGGACTGACAATACAGAGATGGGTTCGTTCTTCTGGTTAAATGTATAATCTCAAGATTTTACTGTAGTTTACAGAGGTCATTAATTTAAGTGTGTGAAATCTCGGATTATATTAATACAAATCAGGATAGTACACTCTGGCGTAGATGTAAAGGCTTGTTTTAATTGAACAGTCAAACTTGTCAACTTGTCTTTACCAGGAGATTGCAAATAAAACCACAACTGAAACAATCAGTTTGTCTGATTGTTGTGTTTACAGCAGTGTACTTAGAATCTGAAGCTTATCACTTCACATAAGATTTGGGGGTATAAATATTTTAATCTTTTTACATCACTTAAACACCATTTTAGAAGCTCTGCTACATAATGGAGGCATTCAATGCTAAATTTCTTAAGAGGAATCTTGATGAAGATTCATTGGGCTCATATTTGCAATATCAAAAATAAACAGCCATCTTTGTGGAGTAACAGAGAGCAGATTTTACAAGTATATGCTGCTGGTTCCTCTGAGGAATAATTCTATTTTCTCTAGCATGTAGAATGTGACTAGCTTCTGAAGATGTATTTTTTAAATAACTAAAATAGATGTATGATCTCTCGGTATTGCTCGGTAGAGAATCTTCTTTGGGCCCTATTACTTACTGGAATAAGAAGGCATGGGATAGGTAGTCTTATTGTGATGTTTGTTGCGATCATTGTTCTCTCTGACTAGCAAATTAGTCAAATTTAAACTTCATTTTGGTAACATCTTTAGTTAATTTATAATGGAAAGTTAACTAAATTCATCTTAATCTTTCTTTCTTAAAAAGGTGTTAAATGAGGAGATGGGGTTTTTAAGGTTTGTTTTCCTGGATAACTGCTTTAAACAAGCTAATTAACAAGTAAGGTATTTGGCCAGATTCAGTTCTCATTTATATGTAGGGAGGGAGGTGGAAATCTGGAGCAGCAATGTTAATTTGATGTGACTCTCTGATAATGGAGTTACTCCAGATTAATTACTGATATAATAGAGGAGTAGTAGCTGAGCCTTCGGCCTTGGCTACAATGGCGCTCTACAGCACTGCAATTTTCTTGCTCGGGGTCTGAAAAAACACCCCCCTGAGCGCAGCAAGTTACAGCGTTGTAAAGCACCAGTGTAAACAGTGCCCCAGCGCTGGGAGCACCCCATTCTCATGGCTCTTCTCTGAACACTATCCAGTTATCCTTCTTGAACTGTGGACACCAGAACTGGGTACAATATTCCAGCAGTGACTGCACCCGTGCCAAATGCAGAGGTAAAATAACCTCTCTGCTCCTACTTGAGAGTCCCATGTTTATATATCCAAGGGTTGCATTTGCCCTTTTGGCTGCAGCATTGCACTGGGAGCTCATCTTCAGCTGTTACCCACCACAACCCCCAAATCTTTTTCAGTCACTGCGTCCCAGGATAGAATCCCCTATCCTGTGAGTATGGCCCATATTCTTTGTTCCTAAATGCATACATTAACATTTAGCCATATTAAAGTGCATATTGTTTGGTTGTGCCCAGTTTTCCAAGTGATCCAGATCCCTGTATGTCAGTGATCTGTCTTTTTTGTTGTTTAACGCTCCCTTAATTTGTGTGCTATCTGCAAACTTTATCAGTGATGATTTTATGTTTTCTTCCAGGTCCCTAATAAAAATGTGAAATAGCACAGGGCCAAGAACTGATACCTGTAGGATCCCACTAGAAACTTACCCGCTCTGTGGTGATTACCCTGTTTACAATTACATTTTTAGACCTCTCAGCACATATTAAATGGATTAAAAACTGGCTATGTTAATTTTATATTGTTCCACTGTTTTAATCAAAATGTCATGCGTGTCCATGTCAAATGGCTTACATAAATCTAAGTCTATTACATCAACACGATTCCTTTATCAAACAAACTTTCTACCTCATATAAAAAAAGATTGACAGGATCTATTTTCCATAACCCCATGTTGATTGGCATTAATTATATTACCCTCCTTTAATTCTTTACTAATTGAGTAACATATCAGCCACTCCGTTACCTTGGCCTGGGATTAATGTCAGACTCACAGGCCTATAATTACTTGTAGGGTAAATGCAGCATATTACATATATGGTGCTATACAAGTAATAAACTCTGGACTCTCATTTTGTTAGGTAAATAAGGAGGAACTTAAAACAAAATTTTTATAAAAATATTCTTAGGTGGTTTGGCTTGTTCCCTGGATCTTCCCTTCATGCAGCAAAGGGTGTTGGGGAGCACTGCTCCATCAAGTCTTTGGAAAATCCACACACCAAGGACAAGTAGGAAACTCTACAGCTGATGCTACTGTGCAGGAAAATCTGTTTTCTTATTTATAGAAGTAAATTGCTAGCCCTTAGAGTTAAAAAGATTTCCTCTGTTTGCATTTGGTAACCTTCATAATTTAATTTCAGTTTGAGATATGCTATTTACTCTCCAAAACCTAGCTATTCTGTAGCTAAGGTTGTCCTATAACCTGTCCTAGTGTTAGGATATAGGACGCTGTCCACCCTTACTTGTAAACTTCCTAATTTTGTAGCACAATTTAAAATGCCCTTTTATGTAAAAGTCCATTGAAACTATCAGTTTCCTCCACTGAAATACCATGCATATTAAACACAAATCAAAACTTCATTATTAAAATTTTTTGAAGGAATAGAAACTTGACAAGTTGCCTTAAAGGTGGTTAATCAATTACTTCTGTTGAATAAATAGTTTTTGGCCTGGGTAATGGAGTAACTACAATAGATTGCACTATGACACTTCTGTTAGGCAAACTTCCACTATTTGAATAACGAGGTAGCTGTGGCACAATGACTAACTAGACAACTAAGAAAAGATAAGTTCATTTAATGGAAAGCAAGCTCCTTCCTAGTTGTATATGGCAGAACTCTTCTAATGTAAGAGTTTCCTTCTAATCTACCATCTCGTTGTATTGGCCAGGAATATCAATTGTGCAACGCAGTTTTTGTTTCCTTTGCATTCAACCAGAACACGAACTTTTCGTTCTTATGTAATGTGGTTCTCCATTTTGTTCCCCCCTCTTCCTCCAGCATACCCAAAGTGAACATGAAGTCCTCAAATTTATTTAGTCCATGTCTTGTTATAAATCAGATGCATTTCTGCTACATTCCAACCAGAATTGAAGTAATTTCTGTGTCATTGTGCTGGAAGTTTTTGAAGCATTCAGATTTTTTTTTCAAATGCCATAAATAATCTATGTAATGTTTTAATCATCTAAAAAGCTTCCTTCAAAAAAAAAATGTAGAAAAACATTCTGTAGCCTTATTCTATTAGATAAGTGTTTCCCAAACTTGGAATGCCGCTTGTGTAGGGAAAGCCCCTGTGGGGCTGGGCGGGTTTCTGTCCCTGCCATGTCCGCAGGTCTGGCTGATCGCGGCTCCTACTTGCAGCGGTTCACTGCTCCAGGCCAATGGGAGCTGCTGGAAGTGGTATGGACCGAGGGATGTACTGGCCACCGCTTCCAGCAGCTCCCATTGGCCTGGAGCAGTGAACCGCAGCCAGTGGGAGCTGCAATCAGCTGAACCTGCCAATGCGGCAGGTTCACAAACTGTCCTGGCCTGCCAGGGGCTTTCTCTACACAAGCGGCGTCCCAAGTTTGGGAAACACTGAATTAAATCAATCCAGAACTATTAAAACAACTGTGTCACTTTAACAATACCTTCCTCTATGTGTGTGTGTAGGCATTCTTTAATGAAGTTACAACTGCGTTTTTTTAATAAGGCCTAGTTTTGTGTACATACCAACCCACCCCAGAATCCAGACAAGTCATATTGCCTTTAAAATTGATAGTTTCTTTCTGAAAACAAGATAGAACTTTTTTTCTGCAAAATTTGAAGTGAATTGGCTGAGAATACTCTGAAAATAGAAGGGTTAGAAGCATTTTGGAACTTTTGCTGCAAGGTGGAAAAAAATTAACAGGCCTAGTACCGAGAACCAACATTAATCTGATTAAAGACTCTTGAAAAGAATTTTTAAAACTTAGCCTTCTCTGCTTGTTTGCTTTGGTGATCTTTAGTATAGAAAATCAAGAGACTGCAGCAAGAGTGAGCAGCTTTTAAAAGGAAGAAAAAGTCAAACCTTTTTCTTGCAGAGAGAGAGACTTCCTAAGGTACAATTTGATTGGTAGACAGGCTTGCTATTGGGGTGGGTGGGTTGGACTTTTTATATATATAAAAAAGCTTCACAAAGGTTCTCTTGCTGAGCTTGGGTGGAGCACTGTAAGTGAGGGAATGCGGTCCTGATCTCTATCTACTCCTTACCTCTGTTGGTACCCAGCCCATTTTCCCTGTGGGCTGGAAGAGGGAAGTGATGAGTATCTGCATTTGAATAAAGCTTAAACTTTCCTTGACACTTTTGTCTAATAAAAAATAAAACACATTTTCCAAGAAGAGAGGTTATTTAACAAACTGTATTGTATTTGGCTTTTTAAGCTGTCTAGGGTAGGAACTGTGTCTCCCTACATGTCTGTAATATGCTGGGCCACTGTAGTGATGCCTCACAAATAAACTGGGGTATTGTTGAAGATTAACTTCTTAAATTTGTGAAGGGGTGTGTGTGTGTGGGGGGGGGAGGGTGAGTAACTTCCTAACACACAAACATTGAGAACTTTGGCAAGGAGTTGTAGTTCAGAGTTCAGCCTTTCTATTACATGATAAATTTTCCTGTTCCTCTAGAAATCCCTTCTTAGCAGTGGGGAAGTGTAACAAAAGCTACAAAAAGATGTTAGTTTATTTCAGTCCCCTCTGACAAATTTACTTGAATACCTTCTAAAATAACTGCTTCCTTACAGATTCAGCCCTATGAGAAGATAAGGGCCAGGGGATTGCCTGTTAACATCACCTCAGTCTTGAACAAACTGGTTGTAGTGAAACTAAATGGTGGCTTGGGCACTAGCATGGGCTGTAAAGGCCCCAAAAGTCTTATTGGCGTGCGGAATGAAAACACCTTCTTGGACCTGACAGTTCAGCAGATTGAGGTAAGAAACTTTTGATCTGCCCTGAAAGCCATTGTTGAAACAACATGCTTTGTGAATCAGAGCGTAGGCTAAAACTCTTGAAATTCTTGCTAATTTAGAAACACTTCCACTGACTAATCTGATTCGATTAAAAATTGAAACTGGGCTGTCTGAGTGGTACTGCTCTGCCCTACTGGGTAGGAGACTGGAATCAGACCCTGTTCTGCTCTCTGTGTCACTAACGATTGGGAGTGCTGAGAGTTACTGCACCTGGACTGGATTGTGAGCACCACTTAATAGTGATGCACATGGCCTCTCCCACCATGGCTGAGTAAGCAGCAGCATTAACAGAGATGGTAGGGAATCCCATATGGTCCTTAGATAGTGACTATGACAGAAACTTCCGAAAAGAAGCTAGGCAGGGAAATGGAAGACCCCCAACTCGCTGGGATGCGGGAATTGCACTGAAAAGAGAGGATAAAAATAAAGTATCGCATATGCTATGTGGATGGAATTGAATTACACCAGCATTTCTCAAACGGGGGTCTGTGGACCCCACTGATCAACTCCTCCCCCTCCCTCTATCTCCCGAAGGCTACTGAAGCCAAACCGGGAGACTTTAGGTACTAAAAGTCTGGCAGCACAGTGGAGCTAAGGCTCCCTGCCTGCCCTAGCTCTGTGCCGCTCCTGGAACTTCCTGAGCTCGCACCCAAACTCTCTCCTAGAGCTTGGACCCCATCCTGCATTCCAGCCCCTGCCCCAGCCTGGTGAAAGTGAGTGAGGGTAGGGGAGAGTGAGCAATGGAGTCAGTGGGGAAAAGGGTGGACTGGGCATGGGGCAGGCTGAGGATGGGGCCTGGGGCTGAGCGGGGATATTGGAGCTTCCCAAAAAAATTTAAATCAAAATGGGGGTCCTCGGATTGCTAAAGTTTGAGAACTGCTGGTTCACACCATTCTGGTCAAGGTTAAACCAGCATGCATGCTAACCCAGACAGTACTTCTAAAGTACCATGGATCAAACTGCAGAATTTAGCAGGGCCTTAAGCAGTAAAATCTCAGGTACACTTTTGATTTTTTCCCCCCCTAGATCTGAGTCTCAAGAGTAGCTTTAAAAGCTTTGTTTTCTCTTAGGTTCAACCCTCTCTCTTGCCACACCAAATGTTTTTAGTATCACTCCAAGTATACTCTCTTCTTAGTAAATTCCAGATTTTAGAAGTGATTGGCATTTATTCCTCCGAAAAGCAAATGAACACTTGCAGCTGCAGGTTTTGGGAGGGCATTTTGGCTGTTAGATTTACCTCTTTACATTTACAGTGCTACTTATTCTTACAGTAGATAAGTAAGATGGCCATGAAAGGGTAGGATATTGACTTGCCCTAGTTTCCTCAGGCAGGTCATTCTAGTTTTGGGTGCTTACCAAAGTTTGGAGTACATATATTGGTGTGTCTGGTGGTACTTTCCCCAAGGGCTAGGAAGGTGAGCTGCAGTCCCATACAAAGATTGTGCCCAATTCTAGCATTTGGTGTGATATCCAAGAGTGTGCTTCAGGTGTTCTCTTTTGAGAGTCTTTTGTTGACGTGAAGGTTAATGTGCCCACTTTCTGGTCCCCATCTCTCTCTCACTCTCTCTCTCACACAGAGATTTGGAAATGTAAGTTCTTAATAGCTGCTCTGTTGCTGACGTGAAAGCTGCACTTAACAGAAGTTCTTGGAGATCCATGGCAAGAAGCATATTTCAAAACTTGTCTTTTAATCACTTTAAAGATGATTTTAATAGATCCTAACACATAGAGTAGGGTTAAGGACACTGAGAATGTGCCCGCACCTTTTTGAATGTACCAGCTGTTAAAAATTACACAAGTGAATGCCTCAAACCATATCTGGAGTGAATATTCTTCTTTCCAGAACAGTCCCAATGAAGCTGATTTGATTCACTCCTTATTGCAGTAGAATAATGTCCATTATTGCTCTTCATATAGTTAAGGGAGAGGCCACTTCATTTTGGGTTCTGAATTTTTTAATACTTTATACTGTGTGCTCTGTCTATGTTAGACAATTATTAAGGATATGATATGGTCACAGAGATCAGATTCTGTGACTTTAACAGACATCTGTGGCTTCAGCTTCAGCCCTGGGTAGCAGGGCTCTGGCTGCCAGGCTCTCCATGCTGGGCTCTGGCTTCCGTGACCTATGGTTTATTGCCAGCATCCTGCCCATGAATTTTAATAAAAATCCCTGTGCCAAAATCTTAACCATAACTATTATCCATATATAGAAAGTTGGACTCTCTGTACGTGCGCCCTCTCATGGCAGGACATGGTGTAGCGGCTCTTCCTGTTTAGTACCCCCTGCCGATGGTCACGCCAGTCTGGAGGTGGGCTGCCTTTTCTTGCAACTCAGCCCCCTGTCCAGGTCATGGTTGAGTTACACACCCTCTCTCGGGTGGAACAAGTCCACATGAAACCATACCCAACGTTCCAGTCTCTTCAGCCCCTCTGATTGGGAGTTACTAAGACAAAGCCCTCATATGGGATCTTCAGCATAGACCACGCAAAGAAAACACAGCTCAAGTACTTCTAATCCCACTTGACTCCCAGTACTTTACTGCCATATTGAGAACCTCCCCTTCTCGATCTCAGCTCCATATTGAACCCTCTTTTGGGTCCACAACAGTGAGAATCAACATCTCCTCTAGCATTCACCTTTTCTCTCTGTACCCAGGGGTTTCCTTGCTTCTAACAGCCTTTCCTGATATCCTCAGCTTCCTGGGCTTCCTTGTCAGGGCCCATGCCCTCCTTCCTCACGGCCTCGTGCTGGGGTTCAGCCTAATGTCTGCGGAGTTTGTTCTTGTTCTCATTTCAGAATGCTGACTCCCAGAGCTTTCTGCCTGGAATTCCCCCTCCTCAGGGGCCTGCTACAGGAGCTTATCCCTTCTTGGAGCTCCTCTCCGAAGTCCCCTTAGGCTTTACTATACTGCTTTTGGGCTTCACTGCCTCAGGCTTCCTCTTGGCTTAGGACCCTCTAGTCCCAGTTCCAAGTCTCTCAGGTGTGTCTGTCTTCAACCCAAGATAGAAACTGTCACCTATCTCACTCATTCTTGGTTCTCCTCCTGCCACTGCCCTACATTCTTTCCCTCATAAAGACCCAGCTCCTCCCCAGTTGGGTTTTATCATGTTGTGCCTAATATCCCTTCAGGTGCCAGCCAGTGGCCTCATTGGGCTCAGTCTCCTGTTATAACTCATGATTAACTAATGTGGGGATTATACAGCTACTCACACCATTTTTTCAACTGTTTTTAACCAATTCCTGAATAACCAATACCATGACATCCTAATTGCTCTGTACTGTTGATCATGTCATCAGTCTGCCAAAAAAAAAAAGCTTCAGAGCAGTTGTGGGTAGAAGATTGCAATCCATTTATAAAGAATCCTAAATACAGAGTGGATTGTAAAAGCTCCAAATTGCCTATTGGGATAAAATATCGTGCAGAAGGACAAATGGTTTCCTGGGTGTAGGTATGTCTGAAATTCAAAGAAAGCTAAGAGTCTCTTCAACATAACCATTTTGTGGCACATCTTGTATGCATTAGCCTATCTGATGCACTGTCCAGTTAGAACTGAAGAGTTAAGAACTCAGTTGTTCTGTTAGCTCTGAATGATTTGCACGTGCACATTTAATTTAGACCTTCAATAACTTGTTGTTTCATCATAAATACTTCTATAGCTATGAAGATTGTCTCTTAGCTGTTACATTTGTCTAGATATCTTTTAAAGAGATTTTTTTCATAACCATTGTTTGCCACAGTCTACAAATAGTATCTAAAGTAGTGGTCCCCAACCTTTTCCGTGGAGCGGGTGCCGGACGACTAGCTGCCGAGGACCATGGCCACCGGACAAGCAGCCGCCGAAATGCTACCATGAAGGAGTGCCATCAAGAGGCGTCAACGGCCAATTCAGCGGGATTTCGGCAGTAGCGCTTCTTGATGTTGCCACTTCTCGGCGGCATTTCGGTGGCTGCTTGTCCGGCCAGTAGGCGGGTGCACATGGATGCCCTAGCGGGCACCATGGCGCCGCAGGCACCGCGTTGTGGACCCCTGATCTAAAGTCTCATTGTTTAGGTGGCAGAAATAAAACCCAGGTAACTGTGCAGAATATGATCTTTTTTCTCCTCAGCATCTAAACAAAACCTACAACACAGATGTTCCTCTTGTTCTAATGAACTCCTTTAACACTGATGAAGACACGAAGAAAATCTTGCAGAAGTACAGCCACAGTCGTGTGAAAATATATACTTTTAATCAAAGCAGGTATCAGATTTTTTTTTTCTTCTGTTTGGGGTAAAAGAAACAAGGAAGATCTTCCTTGTGCATATGAAATATTTTTGTTAGAGTTTTAGACAGCTTAAATATTATTGAGTATTAATAGTGACATACTTTCATGTTCTACCTCTTTAAAAGGGCCTTTTTTGGAAGTTTAAAAAGTGAGAAGGCCCAAGAACAGCCAGATAAAATTAATAACTAAAAATAAATGGGTGGAAGAAATCTGTGTTCCGAGATCAGACTTGCAGTGGAACGCAGGAACGTGGGCTTTGAATTCTGAACTGTCTTGGCTGTGAAACCACAGGGTTGGGGCTGTCGGAAGCAGGTGTAGAGTGACTTGTAGGCTGACCACCAATGAAATTTGCCCTGAATTGGTCATGGGAGATTCGGGAGGGTCCTGCTTTTTAAAAAGTGAATTCCTAGGTTCCTGTGATTGCATATAACATGTTCTGAACCCTTGTGGAGGAAGAAACTTGCATTACCTCTGGCTTCAAAGAGATGATTCATTCAAGTTCATACTTAATTAAATATTAACTTGCAGTTTCTGCCCCGATATCCAATTATGAACACACACAATCTCCTCCGGTTTCTGTGTATCTGATTAACTGGCCTAAGAAGTAATAATTTTAAAGCCACACCAAGTCTGGGTTCCCATGTGACTGCATTACTACTGCACTAAGGTCTGTATCAGTATTTAACATGGATGAGATCTAATAATTGTCATTTTGCAGGTATCCTAGAATTAATAAAGAGTCTCTACTGCCAATAGCCAAGGACGTATCTTATTCAGGAGAGAATACTGAGGCGTGGTATCCCCCAGGTCACGGCGATATCTACTCCAGTTTCTATAACTCTGGTCTGCTTGACACACTTATAGGAGAGGGGAAAGAGTACATTTTTGTGTCCAATATAGATAACTTGGGAGCAACTGTGGATCTTTACATTCTTAACCACCTTATGAATCCACCAAATGGAAAATGCTGTGAATTTGTCATGGAGGTCACAAATAAAACCAGGGCAGATGTTAAGGTAAAAATGTATTTGTTCAAGTCAATTCCTGCACTCGCTGACTTAGCAAAATTTTAGTCTCATTTTCTTTTGTATTAGTAGTTTCAACCAGATGTTAAATATCACCTCAAATATCTTTAAGGCTTATATACCTCAACCCAACAGTCAGCTGTAGAGCTAACTTGAAAAAGAGATGTAAAGTCAGCAGGTTTTATGACATATTTACAGTTTCGTGGCATGGAGTGCAGTATAACATGCTGTTTTGGTCAGTCATATGCAAGTATTAAAATATATATATACACATCTCGTGGGCTTCAATTACTAGACACGGCAGCCTATTGTGTAGGCCACATGGGTTTTCAACCTGTGGGTCATGACACATTTCCCTTCCCATATAGCAACATCAAAGAGGAGTCTTAATATAGAAGATGCTGAGAACCACCATGCTACAGTAGTAGCCTCTCTTGCTAGTTCAACTGCCTAACCCACTTCTGTATTTTAAAAATACAATATATAATGCTCTATAGCTTAAATTTCTGGTAGTCTTGACCCAGCATCCTGCCCTGACTAGTTTCAGATGGTGAAACCAGGGTTTCTGGCTAATTGTTGGCCAACATTTAAACCAAAACTATGACATGTTTGGTACATGCGGTAAGCATTTTTACCACATAGTGATTTGTACCACCACCTGTAAGGGTCTTGTCCCATGTTCTTTAACCATGAAAAATACTGCTAGTGCCCCATTCATTTGATATTATTGTAAAGGATCTGATTCAACCCATAAAAGGAAGGAAATACAATGTATTCTTTGTGGCCTCATGGAGAAAGTTAATTGATACTGTAGTAAGCGCCACATAGCCTACAGTACATAGTAAGCTGACTATCTTATATTTCAGCCATAACTTTTGAATTTCCTTTTGTGAAAAGGTTTAATTTATATCTTGACATGTAACCTTATAAAATTCTCCGTTTGTTTAATTATCCATCATAAGCTAAAGGTGACTTTTAAATTGACTAAAACTTTCCATAAGTGCTTCGGTGATTTAGGCATCTAAGTCACCTAGGTGCTTTTGAAAATTGTATCCACTGTCTAGAGCCACTGTGAATAACAGTTATTTAAATGCTCTATAAAAACTCTTGGTGTTTTCCAGTATCAGTAACTGGCATAAACAATTCTAGTGTTCCAGTCAGTTTCTACCATAAGTTAAACAAGTTTTCTATAAGGGCATGGCTACACTGGAAACTTCAAAGTGCTGTCACGGGAACGCTCCTGCGGCAGCACTTTGAAGTGCGAGTGTGGTCGCCCGTGAGTGCTGGGAGCTCTCCCAGCGCTCCTGGTAATCCACCTCCACGAGGGGATTAGCTCCCAGTGCTGGGAACCTATCTACACCAGTGCTTTAAAGCGCTCAGACTTTCTGTGCTCACGGGGGTGATTTTTTACCCCCCCTGAGCCAGCAGGTTAGAGTGCTATAAAATGTAAGTGTAGACAAGCCCTAAGATTAGGTATTTGGTATTGAAATGTGACAGGCAAAACACTTCCAACTGCACCTCACTTCACAGTGTGTTTTAAGATATATACTGCATGCTGTTATAAAGATTGTATATATATGTATAGCGTGCTGTTACTTAGATCTGTTCTGCCTTTGCAGGGTGGTACACTCACGCAATATGATAACAAACTGAGACTGGTAGAAATAGCTCAGGTTCCAAAAGCACATGTTGATGAATTCAAGTCTGTGTCAAAATTCAAAATATTCAATACAAACAACTTGTGGATTTCTTTGCCTGCAATTAAACGACTGCAAGAGCAAAATGCTATTGATATGGAGATCATCGTTAATCCAAAGGTAAGCTCATGGCAGGACTTCAGAGGGAAAACAGCAGAGATTGTGCAGTGGTGTCCAACTGTGCTAACTTCTCTAACTTCACCTTTGTTTCCTGAATGTCTTTATATTCTGCATAACTGTCCCCCTTTAAAACAATGTTAGTACTTTTGACTATTCAAAGGTCCGATGGTGAACAAGTATTTGTCTGGTCATGTTCATGCTACAATTTTCTTTTTCAGACTTTGGATGGAGGTTTAAATGTTATTCAGCTGGAGACTGCCGTTGGTGCTGCTGTTAAAAGTTTTGAGAATTCTTTGGGGATAAATGTACCTCGTAGTCGTTTTCTGCCTGTCAAGACCACATCAGATCTCTTGCTTGTGATGTCCAACCTGTATAGCCTTAATGCTGGATCCTTAACTATGAGCGAGAAACGTGAATTTCCAACTGTACCTCTGGTCAAACTGGGAAGCTCTTTCACCAAGGTAAACCCCGATAGTTACATATTTTTCCTCAAGAAAAGACTGTAAACACTGATGCCCTTCATATCAGTATGCATCTGACGAAGTGGGTATTCACCCATGAAGGCTCATGCTCCAATACGTCTGTTAGTCTATAAAGTGCCACAGGACTCTTTTTGCTGCCTATACCAGTAAGAGGAGACTAGGTTACAAGGACAGTTTCTTTAATTACTTCCAACTCTGCAAATTGACAGCTCCCTTGAGTCATGAAATAATAGCTTTATTCTTGTAGGCAAACATCTTAAAAACATCTGAATATTCACAGCATTATAATAGCTATCTCACACTTCCTTATCCTTTTTCCTGGGGGATAGTGTTTTGTCCATTCTCAAGTTCAGGTTTTCTTTAAACTGCCTATAATTAGTTTCCCAAACATTATGTTGAAACTAGCTCTCTCACTGCTATCTCATGGTGACTTACGGCTCTGTCTGATATAGATGCAAGAACAGATTTTGGAGCTAGTTTCCTAGAGTAGGGACAGGAACTCTTCATTCACAAAATAAATTCTTGAAGGATTGTTAATCCTGCTGTATTTATACACTTTACATTTAGCTTTAGTCTCATCCTTTCGTAACTTGTTTCAGTACTTTCTTCTAGCATTAAACCCTTAGTCTGGGGGGAAAAAATACATAAGCAAATGCATCCTCTAAACCAGTGTTTCCCAAACTTGGGACACCGTTTGTGTACCTGCCGTGTCTGTGAGTGGAAGCAGTGAGGGCCAAGGGATGTACTGGCTGTCGCTTCCAGCAGCTCCCATTGGCCTGGAGCAGCGAACCGCGGCCAGTGGGAGCCGCAATCAGCCAGACCTGTGGACACGGCAGGTACACAAACCAGCCCAGCCCGCCAGCGGCTTTCCCTGCACAAGCTGCGTCCCAAGCTTGGGAAATACTGCTCTAAACTATTGCTGTTCTTGTTTTTTGAAAAGGTTCAAGATTACCTGACTAGGTTTGAAAGTATACCAGATATGCTTGAACTGGATCATCTCACGGTTTCGGGTGATGTTACATTTGGCAAGAATGTTGCATTAAAGGTATGTATGCGAATGAGGCAGACTTGGGTAAAATGATAAAATTTTATCTATGCCACTCTGACAAACTAGAGGAGTTGAGTCCATCTACATTTATCACAAAACGATGTGCATGCGTAAAGTATCTTATGGAAAATTTGACTGTCATAACATTCATATTCTGAGTTAGAAACTGGTCCAGTGACTGCAGAGGCTAATGTACCTTGACACCTTCATACTAATATAAGTAGCATTTAGAAAAAAACTCAGATTGAAACAATAACTAGTACAGTAATTCCTCACTTAAACGTCATCCCGGTTAACATTTCCTTGTTATGTTGCTGATCAATTAAAGAACATGCTTGTTTAAAGTTGCACAATGCTCCTTTATGTCGTTTGGCAGCTGCCTGTTTTGTTCACTGCTTGCAGGAAGAGCAGCCTGTTGGGGCTGGAACCAGGGTGGATCAGCAGCCCCCTATCAGCTCCCTACTCTCTTAAGTTCCCTGTGTGGCAGCTGTCCTTTCCCCCCCCACTGCCATGTGCTGCTCCTGCCCTCTGTCTTGGAGCTGCTCCCAGGAGCCTCCTGCTTGTTGGGCGGGGTGTGGGGGGGAGGAGGAGGGGCTAATGTCAGGGTGTCCCCCTCTCTCCTGCTCCTTCCCTCTGTTTACCCCATCCCCATAGTGTGTGGGGGGGAGGGAAGGAGGCAGGGACACAACAGGGCTCAGGATGGAGGGAGCTTATTGGCAGCAGCTGCTGTCTCAACTTGGTCTACTTAAAAAGGCAATGTACTTAGAGGGGGGTCAGTGTACTTAAAGGAGGAATGTGCATCTCTCTTTCACACACAGGGTGTGCGTCTATCTGCCATGCTGTCTCCCCTCCCTCCCATTTGTGCTGCTTTGTAGTGTGAGGCTACATTAACAATGTGTTAACCCTTGAGGGCTCAGCCGAGTGCTAATTCCTCATTTAGCAGTAAGGCATTCCCTGGGAAATATCCCACCCTCTGACTCCACCACCTCAACTAAGCTTCACAATCATCATTGCTGTGTTAAATTGTTTAAAACTTTGTATGTATACACGCACGTCTCTTTTTTTGTCTGGTGAAAAAAATTTCCCTGGAACCTAACCCTCCTGCCCCCATTTACATTAATTCTCATGGGGAAATTGGATTCGCTTAACATCATTTCGCTTAAGGTCACATTTTTCAGGAACGTAACTACAACATTAAGCAAGGAGTTACTGTAGTTAGCATTTTTATCTATAAAGTGTTTTGCAAATTAAGCAGCTAAGACACTCCCCCTTACTCTAGTATAAGTATTTCACCATCTCTGAGGTAGAAGAGCACTATATAACTTCCATTTTACAGATGGCATACAGAGGCAGAGAGACTTAACCCAAGAGCTCATGAGAAGTCTGGCAGAGATGAACGTGAGTCTCCCAAGACTCATGCTAGTGCCCTAACTGCTGGACCAGTCTTCCTCTCCCCTCTAGTCAAAAGGTTCTAGATTTGTGTCTCTGATTTCCACAAGTGAGCATACTTGCAGTATTTGTGTTTTTTTTTAAACTTGAAACTCATTGTTTTTCTGCCCATGTATTAGCAGTAAACAATTGTGGAAGTAGAACTTGTAAGGTGCTGAGCTCTTGGCAGCTGCTGTTTGAAGTCAGTGGGAGTCATAGGTGTTCGCCATTTCTTGGGATAGCCTTTAGTTACCAGTTGTCTAAGGTGTGAGTTCAGCACACCTTCTGAGGTGGCTCTGGGGTGTGACATGGAATAAGCGGAAAATTTGCTCAACCCTTAAGTAGCCAGGTATGACTCAAATACACATAGGAAGCAGATCCTTTGAATAAGGATAACTCTGCCCATAATAGCACTTAAATGGGAGTGAAATTCTACTCACCAAACAACTTGCATAGTTAGTGAAAAGGTTTTACTGTCTCCTGTTAAATTTGTTAGACAACATTTAAAAAGTGATTTGATTGTACTAAGCTTACTCTCCCACGCTATTGTCTGAGAAAATAAGATTTGTATGACAGCCCAGTACAACACAACTTTGCAAGGCAGCTAGCTGTTTCGGGCACAGTTGACCTGAGAAGCCTTGTTTCTTACAGATGCTTATATAGTATGTTTTTAAAAGGACCTCATTGTTTCTTTTTCTATTTCAATTTAGGGAACAGTTATCATCATTGCAAATCACGGTGATCGGATTGACATCCCACCTGGAGCAGTATTAGAGAACAAAATTGTATCTGGCAATCTTAGGATCCTGGACCACTGAGTTAATGTTCAGTTTGTAGATCCTGTTAAAACAACCATATGGTGGAAGAACTTGTAGGCATTAAAATAAGTGGCACACAAGGCCTATGCTTTGTCACCTACTCACTGTACCCTGCAGTATTAATTTTTAAATAGCTTTCTGTGCTTCTCTTTTAAACTGAACACAGTGCAAAGGATGTGCAGCAGTTCTGTAGTTCAGTTAATATAACCTTTAAAGTGCAATACTGTTGGTCTTGAGACAAGATGGACAGAACTTCTCTATAAGAAGTTGAGGTTTGCCTCTGATAGTCAATAGTTTATTTTTGCAGTTACAAATAATTCAAAAGCTGTGAAGCAACAGATGGCTAGCTCCTTCATGTAATCTTATTATGAAGTGTAAATGGCAGGTATGATGATTAAATGTTTCACTACTGCTACTAAGTGAAATAGAATGTTAGAAATTCTGTTTGTGTTCACAAATCATACTTAACCTAGTCACTTCACACCACCTAAGTTAATAGTTAAGCTATACTGTCATATCACAAATGTATTCCTAACAAACACTGAAAAGTAGGGTTGTCATTATTCCAGCTTGAGCACAAGATCATAAACGGTTTTAAATTTATCCAAAGAATCTAATATTTTTTTAAAATGCATCTTGGTGTTTGTTTTCTGTTGCATCCTTAATCTGCCCTTATTTGCAGTAAAATGGAAAAATCACATGTTGACTGTACTTGTGTTAATATTGTTCAATCATGGTGTCCTGATGTTCATTCCTTCAATTCTGTAGTATTTACCTGTAAAACTTATTTTATATGTTTTAGTATAAGACTGATATGTATCATTAAAAAAGTTGGTCTTTAAAAACAAGGGTGAGTTTATAACTTTATTTTGATTGACAATGACATCTGTATGCTAACAGATAGATAGGCACACAAACACTGTAGACCACTCCATATGTAATCATTACAAGGTTAGGCACTCAGACTATGTTTAGGTAAAAAGTTGTGGAGGTGATATACACAGGCACTTTTACTTAGTACTGGCAGCTTCCAGACTTAAAAGGTAGTATTAAAGAGTCTTCATTCAATCAACCTAAACTAGTTTTAGTCATCACCTCTCCCATTCACAGCAGTAGTGTAACACAGATAACAGCAGCCTAAAACTTTTAATTCTGCTCTTTTTACCCCACCCCTCTTTCCTTAATGTATGCACTCAATTACACTTGTCTAAAAATTGTGGGAGAGGGGATGGGGAGAGACCAAACCAATGATTTAGCTCTGCCCACAGGTGCAGGATTGGCATCAGTTTGAAGTATCTATCAGCACTAATGATTATCATTTTAAAATCTATCCAATAGATAATGGCTTAAGTGAACATACTGTTTACTAAAGTTGTATCTTCTGGTGCAGTTCAGAGCCTAACTGAAAGAAATACCCTGGAACATCTGCTCCCTACATGCAAGCAATTGAGCCATTTATTTCTTATAAAGATCTGTAAAAAAATAAATTTTAAAACAGCAGTTTCATAGAGAAAAACATTTTCTACTGAATTCAACTGCAAGATTTTATATTATACCGTCATTAAATAAGGTGGGACACCATGTGAATTTCATTGCACTAGAGGAAATGCAAAGCATCTTTTTAATATAAAGCTATACAGAGCACTCTAGACAACTACAGCTGTGTTACAGCTATGTGTTTGTTTGGATTTGGTCCAAAGAAACCTGAGTCTGTTTCCAGAGAGAATGGAAAAAAAAATTGCACAGACAGCTGATCCCTTGTTTCTTGCTGAAGGACACAAAGTCAGTCACTCCCTGCAGCTCACACTGAATCTAGTTTCCCCAAATATCAATAGCATCCTCTCATGGACTCCGCTCATAAATATTCGCCTCAAGCTTCTTGAAAGCAAGACATTTGGTGGTCAGAACCAACTGACTTGTTCCAGTAGATTATCACCTCTTCTGATCCCAGATCTCAGCCATGTTTAGGTCCAGATTTTTAAGGCCTCTCAAAGCTTGAAGGTTTCCAGTGTAAAAAGCTACATCTGCTGTAACCAATCTGTAGTGAAATAGATTTGTTATTATTCTGATGTTGAAACAGGATCTGATTTGAGCACATCAGTTCAAACACAACCCATCTTGGCAGTCTTGAGCTAGGTTGAGGTAATTGCATAATGGAGAGGCATTAGTTGTGAATTTGGGTAAAAGGGGTTATTTGCCTAGGTCACAGGAGTAATGTTATACTACTTACTTACCAACAGAATTACTAATATCTTTGTCTAGGCAGATGACTGGTTCCATTTTCCTTTTCTTCCCAGTTTAAAATAGATCTAGGGTCAGATAACTCAAAGTAAATTGGACATTAACTCCCTTTAGGCCTCTGATAATCCCCGCCTAAAAATCCTGACTCTCTTATGGTAATGTGCAATATTAACTCGCTGAATTGCAGCCCCTACAGGAGCTTGATATAATAAGGAAGAATCATGCTTCCCTCATCTGTTCTTTAAGCACATCAACAAAATAGACAAAGCAAAACACCTTGACAATCTAGACTGCAAAAAGCATTTGATGTCATTCCTCATAAGCAGCAACCACGGGAACTAATTGGGGTCAGTTGTATTGTAGTCCTGTCATGAATTAGAAACTAGCTAAGATTTAAGAATAAATGGTAAAATTAATAGTGGGGTGTCTGAACATTCACAGTAGAATTGGATTTTAAAATGTATGCTAAGTGACTTGGAAAAATCTGTGGGTAAAAATTAAAGCATTTAGACAGGAGAAGAGTATGAACTTCAGGAAGACCTATCAAAGCTAAGTGAATGGGCCAAACACCATGGCAGGTGAAAGTCAGTGTGCATTAATGAAGCTACTCTCATACATTTCTGAGTTCTAAAGTAACTATAGCCACACAGGATGTTGGCATCTGGGTGAGCAGTAAGAGCTAGTCAGAAATTCACACTGAACCAAAATGTTTCAACAAATCTGTAATAAATTTGACAAATCCTTCACCAGAACACAGGCAGGTTTCCTTTCTGTACAGCTGGAGCTCTGGCAGTGTTTCCACTCTGTGATAGGAACCCTGCCTACAGCTATCCACTGAACAAGAATGTAAGTTTCACACTTCGTTTCAGGGGCACCATATTCTGGTGTTTCTGAAACAAAATATTCAGGCACTGCTGGAAGGCTGGAAAATTTTGGTAAATTTGCTTTCATTCCAAATCAGAACCAAGGCAAATGCAAAAATGCCAAAACTCCAGGCGAGCTTAAACCCCCGAGCTTTGGCTAGCTCTAGTGAGTAGCAGCAATCATCAACCACAATTTTAAGATGCATAAAGAATGAGAGAGCAAATGCTGCTAAAATGCCAATCAATACATTAGTGGTACACCCTCACCTGGAAGACAATTAAGCATGGACTACTGAATGGCATTCCTGCAGGATTGTTTAATTTATGGAAGGAGATGAATAAGTGGGGACAAAAGAGTGGTTGGAGACGATGAATAGCACTCCTATTAATCCTGTTATCATATGAGAACAAAGCAACATTCAATGAAATTGAAAAGTAACATCTGAAAAAGCAATCTAATGAAATACTTTACACAAAGCATAATTAACCTATGGAATTCACTGCAACTACGTATCATTGAAGCCAATGAATTAAATATTTATATGGATAACAAAAACATCCTCTAGACTGGATAAAAAAAGAGGAGAATAAACCCTCATGTTTCAGGAAGAAAATTGTAAGAGGAGTTAAGGAGAAATTTCCACTATAGGTTAGTTATTCAATAATTGTCCACAAGGAGGTTGTTCGTTAGTTTGATTTTTTGCAGCTTTCTATGAAGTATCTGGTGCTGGGACTGTCCGATATGAGACACTGCAGCAGAACTATCACTCATCTAATCAGGTATGGTAATTCCTACCAATATATTTGGGGGAGATTAAAAAAAGCAGTATGTGAGAGCTGTTGGCATAGGCTCTGTTTAAAAAACATTTCCTGTAGGGAAGCTCCCTATACACAGAGAAAACACTAATTCCTGATAATAGTTAGCACCTTCTAGCCATGCATCTGAATTAATTCATGTTTCCAAGGTACTTTAAGTGTCACATGACTTGTGAGGTAAGTAATGACTTGTCATCATTATAAAAAGGAGGAAATGGGCACAGGCAGATGAAACAACACATCCAAGGGCTCTCAAAACTGACAGTGCAAGGAATATTACCCAGATTTCCCGACTCCCATGTAGTCCTAAGGATTAATCTGTTAGTCTGTATAAATATATCTTTCTTATAAAGTTGAGTATTTGATGTAATAGGCTTACAGATTTATATTAAGAATAAGTTTGGCTGTAATCCAACAGACCTACAGGCCAAAATCCTGTATGTGATGCTAAGGCAACTTTAGCACATTTTGCGACCCTTACTCAGAAAAGTAATAGACAAAATACCTACGCAGATGTCTAGAGATCTTTGCCTGAACCAATAACAGTAAAGGGTGGAAAAAGGCGATTTTTGCTCACAAATCTAACAAGTACACCACAAATGAGTACATACCTGTCATTCATACGTACATACATACTAGCCTATGGGGCCAGTGTACCCTAACATTTCCATGGGGGAAGGATGAAGTTTGGGCATAGGAGGAAGGATTTCCGACTAATACCCTATAAAAAGGTGAGGCAGCTCGCCATTAAGCAGGCAATCTACCCATCTATCTGCTCCTGTCTACTCCTCATTGCCTCTACCTTCAACTATGTATCGATGCTACCCATTTACGACGGCTATTAACTATTCATAAGCCAGATTATTTTTTTCCAAACTGTAAGTCTCTATTTCATTTTAGTTAAGGCATACAGAGTTAAATTAGAGAGCAAGCAGCTCTGCATTAGCTTCCTCTGGCAGGGGTGTGAAAACGGAAATTGCCACAGGCGTGGTCCATATCTTCCAACACCAGGTTATTAAAACAGAGTGTGAGTATTAACCACGTTTGCAGCTTATAATATTGTATTACCATAGATGTATCTCTTACAGAACTGTGATTCTTGTAACTCCGTAATCCTAACTGCTTTACCTTTGGCTTACTATTCCATTGATTTGAATAAAAAGGTCTCTAGGACTGTATCTGTCTCAGTGTAAGCTCCTGTCATACCCCCCGAAGTTCCTTTTATAAACTCTGTGAAGCCTGATTCAGGATGAACTTTATCTTCTGATCAAACAAACTGGCAAACCAAACCCATACTAATTAATATCCAATAATTATTATTAATTAAAAATAAATAAAATTAAATTAGGTGGATAAATTAAATCAGCTCTACTAACACACCCCAAATCAGGCTACACCCAGTTCTTTTCTTTACTCACCAGATTATGTTCCCTCTCCCCCCACCTATTTTCTCTAAAAGCAGTGCCCTGTTCACGTTGCACCTTTTAGCAGAACAGGGCTCCAAACAGATCCTGCATTCTAAATACAACGTACAGTGGCATTATGATTACAGCAGGTAGATTTATTAAGAGAACTAAGTATAGTAGCTACTGTGGAAATTAGTATTAAAACAAGTGTCCATACATACCCATTCTGAGGTCCTCCATCATTGACTACGTTTAAATGGGCCAGCTGCCTCTTCAAATGAAGTTTGTAGCTTGCATTAATTCTTAAAAACAACATCTACAACAAAACTATAAAACTCAGTAATCTGTGCGTAATAGCATCAGAATAAGGAACTTCACTTCATTCATATAATTCTTCCCCAAAACTCTCTTCTGTAGCACTCCCAGAAAAAAAAAAGTGCGCTAACACTAATGAAGTACAAACATTTGATTCTTTAGAATGGGTGCATGCCTAAACTAATGTTTTATATAAGGAGTCTTTCCCTCCATAACCTCTCTGCTCCTGTTGGATGGTATATTCTCACTTGTCTATCACGTCTAGTATTTACATTGTAAACTCTTTGGGACAGGGACCTGTCTCTCTGTCTGGGAGGCATCCAGCAAACTTGTAGGTGCTATAAAATAATAAACAATATCTTTCTTGTACTGTAACCCTTACATAAAACAAAAGGATCAGTTATCATCTACGGGTTTTTTAGCACAATTCTTAGGAACAGAAGAGGCAGACTGCAATCCAATGCATTAAGAGACAGAATGGTCCTTCCTGGCCACCTATAAAAGCACTGACTGTAGCCTAATATTAAAACGAGCACACCGAGAAAAGACTGGGCTCATAGCAGATTTAGTGACATGAATAATCCAGTGCTGTAGTTAAATTTGAATTGTATTACAGCTGCATCAAACGGCTGTTCTAGTGTAGATTTCAGTAATAATTCTGGGAGATTCTCAACATGACCACACACAACAGCCAAGTTATTGCCCTTGTGTAGAATTTCGCCACTAACTCTTGTATTCAGCATATGTACATCTAGATATTAAGAACAAGGTTGATGCAAAAGGAAAGTGAGGCAGTTTAGTCTTGCCCTGGGGAACTAGAGTAGAGCAAATATTGCAAAAAAATACCCCCCTATCCTCCCAAACAGAAAAAAGATTCAATTCAAACTGAACTCACTGCAGTGGTTGTTGTTCACCACACATGGCTATTTTCACTAGATGCTTTTGTCTGTGGAAAGCAAAACTGTTCCAAGGACTGGTAATGACGTGTGTTTATGAGGGAAGTGCTACAATAGCTACAAAACAACTTAAAATGCTCACCTGTGTTTGCTCCTCAGGGAGGAGGTCACATATAGCTTCATGCATCTTTGCCATTTGCTTACAAATATTCCTGAAGCAGGCTGAAGGAACAGGTGCTTTCACCTCATACTGGTAAGAAAGACAACATTGGTCACCTGTTTTCCAACATCTTTAGAAAATGGTCAAAAGGAAAATGTTCTTGGCTGCCTCCTATGCTGCCAGGCCTTTCAGATAGCATTGACTAAAAGCTGTTATTGATCCATGGGCAGCTTGCATTATAGAATCATTGGCACTTTAATTCAACAGGGCAATTCAAATCAAACAGGAATCAATGCATCCATTTGTCTCGGTTAGTTTTAATTGCTGCATCCTGCTCATTATTTTTAGCTGGCTTACATTAGACCTCTCAGTCATATTTTAGGGAGAGAATGATTAACATGACAGTTAAATGTGCATATGCCATGCCTTACACGAGTCCCATCTCCCCCTCTGGAACGTGCTTTCTCTCCACAGGAAATAATTCCACCTATGACAGATGCACCACTTCTCATTCCAGTACAAATATTTGAAAAAAGAAAACAAGCAAGTCCTACAAGAACACGTAATTGGAAGTTTCTGACACAAGGAGAGACAAAAGCAGCTGAAAACCAAGTACAGTACGTGCCAAAGAACACGTAAAAATACAACTGAAGTCAGCCACTGACAGTATGGACTCATCCCAAGGAATGAGGAAAAATACTGGGGGTGAATAAGATGAGAGGTACCTTTCCTTGAGCATGGCTGGTATCTTATAAACAAGCTATTGAAAGGAGATTTGCTGCAAGGGAACAACATTCTTACGTTCCCACACGTGGAAGGAAAGATCGTACTGTGATTTTCAAAGCAACGTCCTAGCTGCAATACTTTCCGCAGTAAAGCTGGATCTGTAGTTTCATGGCCAAGAGTAGGTCCCAAGTCTAGGCCTGCTTTAAGCAGGCTTAGGCCCCAGAGGGCCCCCCTCTTGGAAAAGGCAATCATGATACTTCCTCTAATTAGTAAAGAGCTTCAAGGCCTATGGATGAATTACTCAAGATTATTATTAATTTATAAATGTTGCTGAACTAAAAGGAGTTACATCTGCTTGCAGTAGGTCTGAATTTGGAGAACTCTGCTTGGCCATTGCTTGAAAGAGAAAAATTGGTGTTATCTATAAAGTTCTGAGGAAAAGGAAAGCTGATAGTTTAATTGTAACTGAGAAATAAGTCTTGGAGACAAAGGGCCCAATCCTGCAAACATGGCCTACCAAAGATTGATTACCACTAAGGCTAATTGGACTACTTAGGGTAATGAGTACTATAAATGGGAGTACTTGCAGAAATGGGCTCCAAGTGACTTGAATTACAGTCTTCTGGCTTTAAAATGATTGTGTTGTATTGTCTGTATCTGTGAAGTGGGACAGTCATAGAAAACATGCAAGCTAACGCTGGGGCTGTTCAGCCCAAGTATCATGGGTTGCAATCCTGCAAGTTGCTCAGCATTTCCAGCCTCTCTCATGCTCAACACCTCGCCAGAGCAGGCTCAGAGCTTTTATTGCTGCATCCAAATGGCAATGAAAGTATAGGTTCAAAGAGAGCCATGGGATCTTAGGGGATTGTATCATTTTCACTAATACAGTACCCCTCTCCGTCTTCTACCTGCACCTCTACAACTAAGAGAACTGTGTCACACCAGTGCCACCAGGGCCCATTGCTCTAGACACTGTTACACACCCGTAGTAAGAGACAGGCCCCTGCCACAAAGAGCTCTCAATCTAAACAAGAGAAGGAGGCGACACAGAGGCATGAAATGGTTTGCAGGTCACAGGAGGTCAGCTGCAAAGCCAGCAAGAGAACCGAGGGCTCCAGGGCCCCAGTTTAGTACCCTGTCCACTGGACCATGCTGATTATTTCGTGAAGAGAAGCATGTCACCCCACATTCAGTCTGTGATTTCTAGATCATATTAATTTTTGTTAAACACACTTAACACCGCACTGCCAGGCTCCAGAACAATGCCATTACAATGACTTGCTCATTCTTTCAGATTTACACATTTCAAGCCAGTGATCATTTTTATTTACGGGGTACTCAAGCCTTGAGACTCTGACACATACCCCTAAAAAGCAATGCTAACAAGGCTACAATTAACGAGCTATACTCCTGTCCTCTAGCTGCTGCATATTTCCTCTTTCAAGAGGTCCTTCAGTGTTTTCACTGTCATTCACCCAAGAGGAGAGTAGCAGTAATGTTAAGATCCCAGATCCTCAGCTCTATTAGGTACTAAACAACCAAAGGGACTAGGTTTACTGGTAAGGCAGGCAAGCTAGCACATGTCATAATATCCCTCCCCTATCCCTGCTGGCTGTAGTCATGTGAGTCAGCTGCTGAAATTGAAAACAATCCTAGCCTTCAAGAGCTTGAGAGAGCAGGAATCTTGCCAGCTTAAATCTTCTGCCAGCTCACGAGAGAGTGGGCAGGGAAGATGGAAGGACGGCATGGCAGATGCATGTTAGCCACAATCCAGACAAGCCCTGCACTATGGGTGTGTTGTTGTGCACCTCCACTCGAGGCGCCAGGAGTTAAACACTTATTTTCAAGAGATGAGAATAAAAGTGACAGGGAAGATATTTAACAAAGTGGATGTTTATTTGGTCTGTGGTGGCTAGAACGCCATTTTGGACTTTGTCACCTTGCCGGCGTTGGTCTTTTCAAACACATTTAATTAATGAAAAGACATTGTAATACAACAGAAAAAAATAAACTCTTCTCCCATTTCCTCTCTGTGGCAATCCGACCCCACACTCCCCATCAGCAGCAATTCTTGCTACCTTAACAAAATGTTGGGGGGGTGGGGTGGAAGGAGGGAGAACACAATATATTCCAAAAGATTCTCCCTGTCCCCGGTATTCTACTTTTTCTGAAACAGAGCGTAGGCGCTGTTTATGTAATTGTGCCAATAACCAATCACATAGCTAGATTTCCCCAACCCACTTCACACTGCGCAATGAAAGCCTGAATTTTAAGTGGCTTCCATAATAAATGTATTTCCATGAACCAGTCAAATTAGTCACTCAAAGGTTCGTTTTTTCCTACTGTAATATTTCCTTATGAAGCAGCTTTAAAAAACAAATCGAACAGGCTGCAGGTTTACTAAGTTTAATTATCAAAACTGACAGCCCACTTCTTCACCTTTCCTGTTGCTGAGTAGTCCCTCAGCCCATCAGCAGTCCCACTGGGACCAATGGAACACTTTGCAGAGCCAAGTACTACTCACTGTGGCAGAATCTGGCCCATACGGTTTAGCCAAACTCTTCAGAAGTTAATATGCGGCTCCTTGTACTGGCATCGACTCCAGGGCTGGAGCTACAGGCACTGACTTCCCAACGTGCCAGGGGGTGCTCACTCCTCACCCCCCTGCCCCCACTCCACCCCTTCCCACCCCCTCCCCTGAGCCTGCCGTGCCCTCGCTCCTCCCATGCCTCAGCCTCCTGCACACCATGGAACAGGTGATCTGGAGGTACGGGGAAGAAGGGGGAAGCAGTGACTGGAGGGACTGTCAGCAGGTGGGAGGTGCTGGGAGCTGTGCGGGGAGCTGCTGACGTATTACTGTGGCTCTTTGGCAATGTACATTGGTAAATTCTGGCTCCTTCTCAGGCCCAGGTTGGCCACCTCTGGCCAAACTGATCACTTGACACTGATTTCAATGAATAGATACAATCTATCTATCTTAGGTACTTATCCAGCCCCATTACCACCGTGCCTCAGAACCTCACGAACTTAAATGAATTTATCCTCGGAGCACCTTTGTGAGGAGGGACACTGCGATTGTTCCTACTTTACAGATGGGGAACTGTGGCACAGGGTGACTAAATGACTTGCCCAAGGTCACACAGCAAGTGTGTGGCGGAACATGGAGTAAGTTCCGGATCTCACAAGCTCCAGGCAGATGGCCCAGCCACTGGACCATTCTTTTTCTCATGCCAATTTCCTATAGCTAATCAATTTTCCACCTATGGTGCCCATTGCACTGAGAGGTCACATGGCACTGGCTCCTCCTTGCTTCCAGCTGCTTCTATAGGCAGCCGCACCCATGCTCTTCACTACAGAAGAGCAGGAAATAGGAGTTGCTCTCAGGGATGGGACTGGGAGCCAGCGGCATGACTGGAACTGCTAGCCACAACAGCCAGCAGCTGGATAAGACGCTCCAAGAAAGCAGAGTAGCCAGGCATCTGGGTAAAGCATGGGAGCTACTATATTCACAGTAGCTACTGCACCAAGGAAAGCGTAACAATTTATTGCATCAAAGAGAGATTCAAGATATGACCAATGCTGATTTTATAAAGGTTAATGCCATACAGGCCTTGACTCTTAAAGAGTATATCTTCTTAAGTCCAGCATAGGGCCTCGTGGATATCGGTTTAAACCAGTTTAAACAATGCCTAGACAGGGAAAATTTAGACTTTATTTGAACCATCTAGTCTAAGATTCTGTACATAATGAAACACCCAAATGAAACGTGGAGTATGATTATTTCCATAAATCCTTACCTTTGATAACAGTTTGTCAAATAAGCTATCCATTATGGCTACAAGCTTTGCTGAAATTTCAGCTATGTGGTCATGATAATCCTGTAATGGAAAAATAGGGTTTTATTTACCATCTAATGACATTCACACTCTTCACAGCAGAACTGAGAAAGAGCATATATAGAGTTTAACGGGAAGATACATAAAGAATTACCTTAGTGATGTGGTCAAAATGCCTGAGCATGCTAAATTGTTTAGGCTGCAGTCGAGCTTCAAAATGAGCCCTGATAATAGGAATGTAGTGTACGATTAGCTGCAGGCAGCGTGAAGAGAGAGCTGTAAACCCAGAAGTAAGAGAAGGGAAAAAACAGCTCAATTATTACACAAGCATAGTCATTTTGTACAGCCTGCACCTTCTCTAAAACACAAAATACAGATCCAACACTCAAAAACAAGCTCGAAGATAATCAGGAAATGAAAATTTATGAAGTCATTTAGTGAAAATACAAACATGTGACATCACTATATTCAGGTCAAAGATCCAGAGCACTTTACATTGAGGGTACCAACTCACCCAGTCCTTCATTGATTGATTGGAAGGGGAGTTTTAGCTAAGTAAAGATTGATTGTAGCATACGGAGCTACACAAAGAAACCCTTTCATCCACCAGTGAAATGTAGTCACCTCTGGAGCTGAATTTGGCAGCTGTTTAACATAGCGCAGCAACATTTCACAACAGCTTAGGACAGGAAGCAGAGAGTACTGTATTTAAGTGAAATACAGGGGTTGATTTAAAATAGGCAGGATGCTGCTACTTGTAAAAACGGAAGTACTGTGTATTCCAAATTTCAAACTCCAAAAAGCAAACAACCCCATCTGTGACAAGGTCACAATTTAAGAAGTAATTCTAGCTTCCAAAGTCACTTATTTTGACTGAAGAGATTGATTTCTTCTACTTCCAAGTAACATATTTGACACACACTGCAGCACGCTCCTTCAATGCTACAATTCATAGATTCTTATACAAATTCTATATTCAAAGTAACACATCATGGTTTTCACATCTTTTCCAGAGCACTGCAACTTGGATATGGCTTATCCGGAATATTTAGTGTTTTATTAGACTGAGGAATGAGATCTGAACAGTAGAAATCCATACCTAAATTTTTTGTAGTTATTGTTTTCAAACCAACAACTTGCAATGCACCTGCTCCGAGAACTAGCTGGCAGCTTCTGGAGTTGAAATACTATGAGAGAGAGGGAAAAAAAAGTAAAAGTTGAAGATCTGTATGTAATGTAGGGGGAGTATGGGGATGATAGGTACCTTAGAAATGCCATAGATAAAAGTGAGAGACTTTAATCACTGACAGATGATTAGGCTTGGTACTGAAGTTACCCAGATTTCTTGTTCTAAGAGAGTCCAATGCTCTTTCTAATGATTCCTCTTGCACGTTTATTCAGGATCTCATAATCCGCATAGGACTTACTAGGGACCTGATCTAGAGCTCACTAAAGTCATTAGGAGTCATTCCACATTAGGAGTCATGACTTCACTGGGCTTTGAATCAGGCTCTTGGTGTTTCTTGAATCAGTTCATGATGGCTCTCTGGATTGGATTTCTGGGACAGGAATGGAAATAGGGGGTATTAAGAATGGACAATTATTTCCCAATTATTTCATTTCTGGAACTGACTGCTCCCTCCGTCTGAGGTATTTAGGTTGTGCTTCTCTTCCTGCAAACATTGGAGGCAGCTCTGCCTTGTCATGGGGTGTGGCTAAGGTACTTCCGTCCTAATTCCAGATGAATGCATGGAAGCAGTGAATTCTTACTAGAAGACTAAATAAAAACTTCTTGCACAGGGCCCTCAGAGGCAGTGAACAGGTATAGTGCCATTGAACTTGGCTGGCTGGGGCAGACTGCAGGAAAGGTTAGTCCCATGGAAATCATCAAACAACTAGTTTTCTGATTTAGACTCCGATCTATCCCCCATCCCGCTCCACCCCCCAAGCCAAACCTGGCACATTTGGGACACAGAAAGCAGTATGAAAAAATCAGTTAGAGAGAAAGAGTTAATAGTACTGAGAGAGGAGCAATCTTTTTCTCAGCAGTACTAATGATCCCACTGATTCACGATCCCATTCAGAGATCAGGGCCCCCGTCTCCGAAGAGAGTAGCGAGTGTGGGAAAAGATTCTTCATGCTGCTACCTACACTTAGCTATCCAAAGCAGGACTGCAATGGATAAGACGTGAGCACTGGACCACCATCCGCCACCTGTGCTGCCAGACGCAGAGGATGTGGAGTGGGGATGGAAGGAACATTGCCAAGCCCTAGAGCCTCTTGAACAAATCTAGACGGTCTCCACCTACTCCTGTGATACAAGCACAGAAATGTAGGAACATGGAGTTTCAGGCTGCTCTAGGGGAATTTATTATTCAGCTTTTGAGTCAGTTCATTGATTGCCTAGCAGAGCGCTGGACTCGTAACCATCTGCTATCCAGGACTCCTGACAGACTGACTCCTCAATACTCCTTCCCTATATCAACTTTGTTGGTCATCAGGGCATCAGATGCTCTGACAAGCAAAGAGGCAGGGAAGAAGGCTGAAGAGCTAGTGGAGTAAGATTCCCTAAGTCTGACAGTTTATAACAGAGAACTTCTGCATTCCTGTGCTGTGGGACTGACTGGTCTCTCTTCTGTGGTTATATTATCTGTGACGCCTAGACCAACAAAACTGCATACTCCAACCCCAACATCTGTGCTTATGTCCACGCGGGCTCCTGTTCACTGCCAGGTGCAATTCAAGGTACTGGTGGTCATTTTCAAAGCCACAAATGGTTTGGGACCTGTTTATCTGAAAACCACTTCGCACCCTATGCCTCAGATAAGACTGGCTACAGCTGAAGCCTGCCTCGATGCCACAGAGTTAGGAACTACAGAAATTAATAAAATGCACAAGCCATTTTGGCAATGAAAAACGAAATATACCAACAGGAATAATCACAATTCACCTATCAATGGAAAGTTTTAAGGATGAACTTGAATGATGACTCCGAGGAAAGAAAAGCCCCTATATAAAAAAGTTTTAAAAGGAATATTTAAAAAGTCTGTAACCTTGAAAGGAATATTTAGCAGGTCTGTAACCTAGCACATTGGTAAACTTCCATTTATATTATATCTTTAATTTTTGTTAATCTTTTTTCTATCCAAATTGTCTTAAGCGTGGAGTTGGCCTTGACAGACTGGCCTCCTTCAATTGTAAGTGTAACAAACATCAGCTACCACGGTCTCACAGTTCCTTCCTTCAATGGCTAGGCTCAAGGATTCAAGCCAGGATAAGGGATAATTGGTCTGTTTCGACTCTCTCACCTCTAGAAAAGCACATTAAGAAATATGGAAAAGAGAAATCTGCAATTCCTCCCTCATACACAGACTGGCTTAGTGAGCTCTCTTGCATTCATGGAAAAAAATGACTGTGTAATAGAAACACTTGAAAAAGATATGAGGCTGCCTGTCACATGTGAAACTATTGCATACTTTTGAAGTTTAGTATATATTAGTCCCTGAAACTCATAAGGTTATGTTCTCACTTAGTTATCTATTTAGTCACTGTAATAACTGATGCCCCACATGACCTCTACAGACTCAGAGACTTTTTTCCCCAGGTTTTACAAATGAGGAACAGTGAATTTTGTTATTTATACGCTATTTCCATCTTGTGCATATTACATATATATATGTAGTTTCATTATGTGTTTATCTTTATATAAAACAATAAAAATAAAGTTTAAAACAAACCCTTCCATTTGCAGTTCTCAGCTGGCTGCTATTTTGATATAAATTTATATTTTCAATACTTTAACACATAAGAAATCCTTTGTAGACAAACTTAGCAGCCAATGCCCCAGACTGAATTAACTGGCAGGTTTGGGGTTAGATCACAGCAATGACATTTTTAAGGTTACTCATGAACTCCGATTAATGCCTCTACCAATAAACAGTTGATGAAGAGGTCACAGGTTTTAATTTAATTTCCATTTTACGGCAATGGTTTCAGCAGAGAACTATTTTTCATCCTTCTAACCACAATAAGGTGACTTGTACAAATCAAGGAATTGGTTTCCTCCCTGCATACATACGCTCCCAATGACATTCTGGCTTGCACTGCTCTTTCCTAGCCACAATCCTCTGCTTCACAACAACTTCTATCCAGCCTGAAGGCCAAATGACGATCTGACTCCAAAAATCAACATCAAAAAATCTCTTCGGCTGGCTACCAGGGATGTTTAATGTGCCGGTAAACAAGGGGACAAATGGCTTTCCTCTAGTTATTTCACATAACGGTATCTACTCTGAATTGCATTTAGATTAGTTCACAGTGTTACCCAACTACATCTTGCAATATGTGCCTTGTGATTCTTATAATTACACCAAAGATCACAGTCAAGCTATTTTTCAATATTATTATTAATCATTGTCATTGAATCATACATTTTCATGGAGCATTAGAAACTCCACAAGAGGCATTCCCTGCCCTGAAGATCTTAGTATAGTATGGGCTACAAATTTGATAGTCATACCTTCAATAAATCAGACAGACGAGTGAGCATGTCAGTAGTAATAGAAGGGATGTTATCCACACACTGGCAGTACTCAAGTATTATTTTTATTAATAGCAACACTGTCCTATAAGAAAAGAAACAGAGTCAAATACGTAATTTCAGCTGATAAATAAAACTAACACCACAGGTTTGTAGACAGCAGGGATAGTTCTAAAACATTCTTTATCTGCTCTCCTTTTCCATTTGCTGCATTCAGCTCTGTTAAGGTTCGTATGCAGCTGCTAATCTGAATTTTTAAAAGAATAAAAAGAGGTTTACCTGACACCATTTTCTCCGAGTAGTAGAGATTATAGTATTAAGTACCATTTTGCCTCTGAAAACCCCCTCACTCAAATTTAAAGATGGTAAAGCGGACTGACATGAAAACAGATATATGCCCTTTTTGCTGCTGCTTCATGATGTATAAAGAAAGTTTTTGTTTAAGAACATTACTCATTCCTGTTTGATTTTTTACACTGGTAAATCCAGGTTCTCTCTATCCTGGAAGACCTGATGGTGACTAAGGAAACAGTAAAATGATAACATTACAGGAGACCTCAGGGCCAATTCTGGCCCTTGCTCCAGCATAAAGGGGTTGTAAAGGAGGCACAAGTGACTCATTGCAGGAGCAGTACAGGCCTGATGGTATAATTGGGTCTTATATCACTGAAAATCACTGGGACTTAGTTTCCTAAATCACTTCTGAGAACATGAAAATTTGTCTCCAGATCAGTAAAATAACTGGAATCCAAAAGGACCTGTAAAGATGGGTAAAAACAAATCTTATAAAAATACTTAACTGGTGCAAGAATAATAGTTCCTGGAGTTTCAGAAAGTTCTTTTATAGAAATAATTATTATGTGAATGGAGGAATCTAGTCACACATCAGTAGGAAAATATAAAGCTCCATTCTTAAAATACTGTGTAATCCTTGCCAATTTTGAGCAAGTGCTACAAGAAAAAAAATCCATTGCACACAGACAATGATGGGCATTGAAGAGGCTGTAATGAATGCAGAATCAGTAAGAGACTGAGCAGCTTTATACATATAGCACCAAGTGCTCAGAGATGTGGAGCACCCATAATTCCAACTGACTTTAATGGTAGTTGCAAGTACACGGTATTTGTCAGCATCAGACTTCACCCATATAGAACATCTGTAATCCTTTGAAATCAGATATGAAGAAGGCAAGAAAATACAGTCCAGGCCATCCATGTCAGGCAAGGCTAGTATTCCAAACAGGTATCCTGACATTGCAAAGCAAAAATCTTCTTTCCACACAATAGGGTGCAGAAAGAAGATGTAAATACATCCAAAACAGGCATCTGTGTGATATTTGTAGGCCATCTGATTTGGGGGTTATTTTTTGTTAAATTGGTATTTTTAAAAAAAATCAGGTCAAATAGAAGAATAAAAATATCTGTAGAAATCTGTAGAATTAAAATGTTCCAGTTAATACTGAAGTTGATTTCTTCAAGGAGCTAAAAAATAAATAACACACATTTCTCCCTCAAATGACCAGACACGGATTAGCAAATGCAACTTCAATGCATGGTACATCTGGTAGCTCCACTCCAGAGTCTATGCTGACTTTTAAAGGATATTTCTGCACTGCTGAAGTTCAAGATGCTCTTTCATGGTCGTGGCAGTGGATGCTTTTGACGTTCTCTGATTAAAATATGACAACGTAGATCATTGTTGCTACCACTGTTATATAATTGCAACAAATGTTGGACAAAGTATGCCAAGTAAGGTGTCTATAGAAAGGTTATGATTTGCTGAAAATCATTACGCTATTTGTATGCATGTATCATTTTTGTATCTGAAGTTACGAATATTAACTATGTACCTGTATTTCAAATGTTGCTCCTGTGGTAACAACAACAAAGTATTTAGCTAGCACACTGTGAAGGAACTGTTCAAGTTGAATGGCCCATCAAAGAACACTTAACTCACAATGGACCACGGGAGATGCCTATCTACACTTAATTGACTTTCCTGTGATGGCTTCTGGTATGACTAAGCGAAATCATGCACGGACATGTGAGTTGCTCTTGTGACTCCAAACACCATTTTGTCAGCTGTAATTTTCCACAGTGAGAACAATGGGTTCTCTTCACTTGGCAGAAGCTATAAAAGGCCCTGGAAACATCTCAATTTTGCCTCTTTCATGCTCCAACCTCTGGACTATGAACTTACACTAATGGGAGCATTCTAACCAAAGGACTGGGGACCTTTCAATGATTTGGAAGCAACCAGAGACTTAACTTAAGCCAGCAGTTTATTCCATTACTACTACAAGCCTGGTCCAAGAACTTTACAATTATTATATGTATTTGATTCCTTTAACCAATTTTAACTCTTGCCCTTTTAAAAAATAAATAAATAAACCTTTAGATTTTACATATGAAAGGATTGGCAACAGCATAATAATTGGGTAAGATCTGAGTTATATATTTACCTGGGTGTTTTTGGTGGTGATACAAGGACTGGAATGCATGAGGACATGGCTTTTCTGACTTCTCATCAGCCAGTGTGGTGAGACAGAAGTTTACTTTTGTTGCTGGTTTCGTATATCTTATGGGAGAATAACTACCAGTTTTGCGGTATGTCTGCCCTATTTCTCAGCAGTTTCTCCTGAATTTGGTATTCTCACTTGTGACCCATGGAGGCATGGTGACAATGCTCAAAGACCAGCTTAAGGTCTGTTCTTCAGGCTGCCATAAAAAAATTGAGCCACCACCTCCCTAGGTAACCCAGTCCAGTACTTCACCACCCTCCTAGTGAAATAGTGTTTTCTAATATCCAACCTAAACATCCCCCACTGCAACTTGAGACCATCGCTGCTTGTTCTGTCATCTGCCACAATTGAGCACAGCCGAGCTCCATCCTCCTTGGAACCCCCCATTCAGGTAGTTGAAGGCTATTATCAAATCCCCCCTCACTCTTCTTTTCTGCACACTAAACAAGCCCAGTTCCCTCAGCCTGTCCTCATAAGTCATGTGCCGCAGCTCCCTGATCATTTTCGTTGCCCTTTGCTGGACTCTCTCCAATTTGTCCACATCCTTTCTGTGTGTGTGTTTGGGGGGGGGGGGGGGGACAAAACTGGACGCAATACTACAGATGTGGCCTCACCAGTGACGAATGGAGGGGAATAATCACTTCCTTCAATCTGCTGGCAAGGGCACACTGCTGACTCATATCCAGCTTCTCGTCCACTGTAATCCCGAGGTCCTTTTCTGCAGAACTGCTGCTTAGCCAGTTGGTCCCAACCTGCAGCAGTGCATGGGATTCTTTCTTCTTAAGTGCAGGACTCTGCACTTGTCCTTGTTGAACCTCCTCAGATTTCTTTTAGCCCAATCCTCCAATTTGTCTAAAGTCACTCTGGACCCTATCCCTACCCTCCAGCATATCAACCTCTCCCCCATCAATCCAGAAATATCAGGAAGTCAGATGTACCCAAGAACAAAACACCAAAGATGTAATGATTTACTTGCTTTACCTTATATTTTGCTTCTAAAGGGAATTCTACTGAGCTTAGAGTAATTATTATTTACCATTGACCCATATATACTTGTCCACATATGGGAACAGAGATATCTGATATTATTTTGAAGCACTATTGTGGCAACAAAAATTGAAACCTATGCAGGGACCAAAAATACCAGAGTGTGCACACTCTGATGTAAGAATTACAAGTTAAAAATAATAATTAAATTTCAACTTGATGTTTTAAGCTGGGGTGGGCAAACTATGGCCTGGGGGCCGCATCCGGCTTCAAACATTTTAATCCAGTCCTCAAGCTTCTGTCGGGGAGCGAGGTCGGGGGCTTGCTCCACACGGCTCTCAGAAGCAGTGGCACATCCCCCCATCCAGCTCCTACACACAGGGACAGCCAGGAGGCTCCGTGTGCTGCCCCCACCCCAAGCACCACCCCCACAGCTCCCATTGGCCAGCATACAGGGCCAATGGGAGTTGCAGGGGTGGCACCTGGCCATGCCTCCACGTAGGAGCCGGAGGGACGACAAGTCTCTGCTTCCCGGAACTGCCTGAGGTAAGCACCACCCAGAGCCTGCACCCCTGACCCCCTCCCACGCCCCAACCTCCTGCTCCAGCCCTGATCCCCCTCCCGCCCTCCGAACCCCTCAGTCCCACCCTCCTGCACCCAAGAGCCCGCACCCCCTGCCAGAGCCCTCACTCTCCCCCACACACTGCAACTCCCTGTCTGGAGCCCCCTCCCGCATCCTGAACCCCTCATTTCTGGCCCCACCTCAGAGCCCATATCCCCAGCCAGAGCCCTCCCTCTCTCCTGCACTCCAACCCCCACCATACAATTTCCATACCCAGATGTGGCTCTCAGGCCAAAAAGTTTGCCCCACCCCTGCTTTAAGCTGATGTAGCATCTTTAAAAGATACATAACATCTAATATTATATAACTGCTCCAGAACTGAAGAGAAACGTATTTGGCAAGGAGGAGGCTTGTCTTTATTCAGGCAAGATTGCTAAAGCTGTTAGTATTCAATACATTTCTATTCAAAGCACAACCCAACTAACTCATCGTTAAGGAAAAAAAGTGCATCTTACCCAACCACAGCATACTTTTGTTCTTCAACAATAAGGACGTCAGTTGGCTTTCTTTCTTCAGCAGCTAGATATTTTTAAACAGAAAAGTGAGGTGAGTTGAACCAAAAAGAAGTGCAGAAAACTGTAATATCGAAAAACAAACTATTCCCTTGCTGAGGTCTGAAAAGCAATCACTCTCCAGAGCATCAATCCTTTCTTTTATGTCAACATGCAAAGTCCAGTTGGCTACCTACCATAATTACTGTAATTATTATAATTATTTATACATTGCAGTGATTGTGAGGCAAAGAGCAGCACGATGGGATTATCGGAGTACAAAAGATTAAAACAAAGGCAGAAAAAAGTCGAGAATGCACAGTAGAAAATCTCTAACAGATTTTCAATGGCCACCACTATTTTAGTTCCAAACCTATTTCTTCAAGCCTAGCAATACAAGTCCTCACTGACGCTGCTCCTATGATACACTGAATATCTCCACGATCCTGTCTTATTAAGGGAAGCTAAAAAGACTTCTTTCAAAAGCAGTGGTTTTCCATCCTTATGCTGGTGAACCAGCCCTGGCACTCTTTGGGTCCTGGGATGTCATTAGCTTCCACGGTGTCACTTTATGCCAAGCCTTACCCCAGTGAGGTTACAAAGTCATGCCTCTCTCTTGTCTTTTGCCATTTTTCTTCATCTCTTGTGTTTATTTTCTGTCTCAGATATTTATATGGGCCCCGTCTCACAATCTTTACTCTATTTATCCTAACAACACCCCTGAGAAATAGGGAAGGACCATTATTTTACAGATGGGAAAACAGAGGCACAAAGAGATTAGGTGACTCGCCCAAGGTCACACAACAAGTCTGAGGTAGAGTAGGAAACTGACCCCAGCGGCTACACAGTGCCTTATCCGGCACATTGCCCATCATGCTGGCTGGAGGAGTGAGCTCTATTTGACAGAGGGGATATGTTGAGAGCATACACACTTGGCAGTTTCCTCTGACATCTCAGTGATATATCCTGGGACGGGCTCTGGCATCCTGTAAGTGGCAACCCTTAAGATGGGAATCTCTGTGTTAAAGTTAGGGTTTGTTCCTAGGCTCTCAATTCACAAATGGTTGAATGGGTTTTCCTTAAACTTTCCCCAAAAATCTTTTAGGCTGAGATGAAGCCTAGAACATTTCAGCCTTAAAGTGGTATTTGTTTTTCCCCCAGAACACAAGGATCTTGTGAATAAAGGAGTTATAGCAGAATTTTTGCAACATTTAACTGTAGCACTTATACTACAAGAAATGGCGAGAATATTAGAAAACAAAATACACACCACCTGCTTTTTTTTCAGGTAGAATAATTTTGCCATCTGATACAGAATCAACAAGATCTTGAAACTCAGCAGGAACATCAGCTTGCTTCCAGCGCTCGTTATCTAGCAGCAAACTATTTATAAACATAAAAGAAAACAGGTTAAGTAAATAAAATGTGTCACTGAAGACTCTCTTGCCTCTACTGCAATGGAATCAAAGTTGCATTGGTTAAAAGGGATTCAAAGTGGGAAAAGATTTAATGGCCTGAAATGAAATGAAATGAATGGAGATATCCTATCTCCTAGAACTGGAAGGGACCTTGAAAGGTCATTGAGTCCAGCCCCTGCCTTCACTAGCAGGACCAAATACTGATTTTGCCCCAGATCCCTAAGTGGCCCCCTCAAGGATTGAACTCACAACCCTGGGTTTAGCAGGCCAATGCTCAAACCACTGAGCTATCTTCCCCCTTATCAATCAACATTTAGGTAGGGGTGCTTTACAACAATAAGTCAGACACCCCTGTGCCTGGCTGAAGAATACACAGACTGAGTAAATGGAACAGAATGCAAAACACAAGAAACTGAAAACGTATCTGATGGGCAATACAGAGTGCTGTGGGATCACTGCAGCTGCCCTGCTTTGCAGAAATGATGTGGTTTTGAATGAATGACAGGAAAGGGGCTTGCTGTACATTAACTTGAAAACTGTTCCATGAGCTCAGGTCAGAGAAAACATACCAAAGAAAGCATGGAAGAAATGAGTGGGTTATGATGAAAGATGGAGCAGTCAGGAGATCAGTTTGACTCCAATGACCAAACCACAATATGATTGGTTGGAACTTCTTGTCTACACAGGCCACACCTACAAACTGAAGATTAAAATAACTGCCATCTTTTCCATTTAATGCAAATTAGGTGTAGCCTGATAGTAGTCAGTTACTTTCTCCATTACTGGGACCCCTTTAATAACCACCCACCCACACACCCCTGAGAAGGGTTGCCCTACCCCATCATCAGAGACTGGTAACACCCAAGGGCAGCTGCCGTGGATATCAGGAGCAGATGGTTCTCCTCAGAGCTCTAAAGAAGGGATGTTACCAGACCCTGATGATTGTGCAGGACAAGTGGACCAAGCTGTATCACGAGGCAGAAGTTGCAGGAGGTCTTCAATCCTTCTTGTAGCTAAAACAGTCCTCAGCTGGACCATGTTTGGGCAGTCCAGCTCAATGAGATCAAACTATGCATACAAAGCAGATATATAGAGGGAACAGAGCTGTCTACAACAAATTATTATAATAGATTTCAAAAACATTTTTCACTTATAAATAAAATTTGGATTACTGTGTGCCAGGCAGTAAAAGGTCTCCATTTGTCTCATGCATGACTGTTAAAATTACTCCTTTAAACACATGGAAGCAGAGTGTGTCCAAGGATACCTGAGTTTTGTTTTTCTCTCCTCATGAAATCTATTCACAAATCGATTGGCTTGACTCTGAAGTGCTCCTCGTAATGACATGCTTTTTCTGCCACAGATCTGTTCAGTGTCTAAGATAAACCCTTCCATTAATTGAGACAGGGCAACAAACTCGTTGGAATTCAACTTCTCCAGGAAGCCATCCTAAATGCAAAGAAAACTGCTATTAGGAGATGGAACACCACAAAGTCACAGGCATAGCTAAAGACAGAAACAGGGCAGTGGGGCAGCTGTTATTTATAAACTAAAAATGAACTGAACCTAAACCGTGGGCAAGACATCTCTACCCAGCCTGTCCCACACCAGTATGTCACCACAACTCGCATCGTGATCTGTACCACTGGCTAATCTCATTCAGGTGCTGCCTGCCTGTATCCTGAATGGCATAACTTGGCATGTCGGGCCTCCACACAGGTGCACCCTTCTAGATGTTGTAAATGGTGAAGCTTCAAATGCAGGTAGTGGATTTAAGCCCTACAGCATGGGCTCACTAAAGTCACATCTACATTAGGGAGTTTTATTAGGTATAAACTATAAAAATTAATGAGACCCAGGTGCAACCTTGACTATATGAGATGATGACGAACATGACTGTTCCTTGTCTAAGCTCACTGGTGGTTATTTGGCCTCGCTGCTCCGCTGGATCATGATTTATTGGAAAGGACTATCCCTAGGCAAGGTCTTGAAGTGAACCACCTGGGCCAGAATGCTGTTTCATCGTCTCTGTGACAGTCCATCCATTTCTACAGAATTTAAGTTTTTGACCTTTCTGTTTGAAGCTAATCTCCCAAATGTGACCCAAGGCACAGCTGTCCTACATGGTCTGCAAAGAAAGTCACAAAAAACAGCTCTAGAGGAGCTATGTCCCACCCTCGTTAGTCTGAAACGTGAATACTCATAACAAGAATGATTTAAAATGTTAACACTAGTATCTATGGCTCTGCCTAGACAAAGACTTTTCCTATAAAATTTCCCGCCATTGCTAACACTGGTTCAATGCCTCTGGAGACTGAGGTGTTGGGAAGTCCTAAATGTAGCGGCTGCTGGCAGTTTAGAACACTGTCTCACTTTACCCTGCCCAAAGTAGGTCGAGACTGGTTAAAATACCACCAGATGCCAGCGCCTCGTTTATGCTAATGCGCCCATCATTGCTATAGGTGGGAGCTGCACAGATGGGCAATTATAGGGAAACAACCACACTCTTCATAAAGCCAATTTCACGGCTGCTCATTTCAGCGGAAAGTAGAAGTACTCATTATTTAAGCAGTGCATTACAAATGATGTGTTATGTTAATGCCAGTGAACTCCCGGGCATTAGGTACCGCAAAGCATCTTTGATGGCATGAGCAGTGACTTGATTTCAATAAGCACGTAACTTCAAAAGTCTAAAGCCTACCAAAGAAAAAATACTGCTCAATATTAAAAAAAAAAAAAAATAGCAAATAGCTTTTTGAAGTTTTTTATTAGGGATGCTGATTCTAACAACAGCTGGATGAGCCAAGCACCTCACCTTTGCTCTTGCCATGAGGAACTTGACAGAACGATCATGGCAGATGTCAGAGGCACTGTAAAGTAGCTCTTGAATGTTATTTGCCAGTTTTTCCAGCTCCAGATCAGTCAGTTTCATATCTTCACTGATCCTGAAAATGACAGAAATGTTTGTTTGCAAATGATTTCACAAATATTGCGCTTTACATGCAGTTTCCAATCACTTGCTGAGGGAGGAAAGAACACTGCAGCAGCGGAGTGGTTAGATATCGCACCGTGACTCTCAGCCAGCCAGTAAAACGGAAGGTTTATTGGACAATAGGAATGCAGTCTATAGCAGAGCTTGTATGCATAACCAGGACCCCTCAATCAAGTCCTTCTGGGGGGTTTCAGGGAGCTTAGACCCCAGCTTGGGGTTCCCTGCATTGAACCACCCAGCCCAAACTGAAACTAAAAATTCCTCCAGCAGCTTTCTCCCCACTCCCCTCTGCTCCTCCTCTCCTTTGTTCAGTCTCCTGGGCAGAAGGTGTCACTTCTCCCAATCCCCTTCCTGGCTCAGGTTACAGCTCAGGCAGATTCCTTCTCGTCCCCAATGTAACTCCCAGGCAACGTTCCCAGGTCGAATCTGCCCCGCTCCCTGCTCCGTCACACCACTGTTTTGAGCCCACTACATGGCACAGCTCTGCCATTGCTTAGCAAATCGAGTCTGTAAATTTGCTGGTCTGGTGTGGCTGCTGCAAGGGTTGTAGGTGTTGACAGTGTGTGTGGAGAGAAAGAACCTGCAGGACAGGGAGACTGAAGTGGGAGGGTGCTGTGAAGGAGGTGAGGTGGGAGCAGCAAGAAGGCAGACACTCTCATGTAGTCATATGTGCACTATTACAAATGCTAAAAGGGGACTGTGTGAACCCAAAAGAGAGTTGCCCAAACAAACATATAGGGGTACAACAGCACATTTTATAATAAAAAGCTGTTGAATCAGCTGTAGAAGGTCCTTTGTCAATGAAGTCCTCCACCTCCAGCAAGGCCACAATATCCATCGGCCATCTGAGCAAACGGCTCTAGACTAGTGTCCAATTCCTTCCCCTTCTCCTGTATCCGGATTTAATTCTCTTGGCTGGCGTCCTCATCATGGTGCATCTCTCTTCTGGGAGCTCCAGCCCTGTCCATCATGAGGTTAAGCTGAGTGGCGAGGTCCTTGCTGATGATCCTGCCCAGCTGCTTGCTCCCTGACACATCAGGGAGGCATCACTGGACCTTAGTCCTTGTTTGTTTGTTTGTTTTATGGGATTTTTAGGAAAGTTATTTCAAATCCTTTCCCTCTGGCCATCCCTATGCTTCGGAGTGCTCTACACCAAGCATGGATAGCTGCTCAAACACACATGTACAGATCTTGGAGTTCCTGTTGTATTTCTGCAGCTGGAACTGAACAAGCTCCTCATCCTACTGGGAGATGAAGTTGTGGATGTCTTTCAGCTGTCAGTCAGCTGCATGCTGTGGCATTTCAAATGGTTCTGCTTGATAAAGCTCTGCATCTGGAGCTGCTTGCTATGAAAATGGTTTGCAGCTGAGTTTCACACACTGTGCAGAGCTATAGAATAGATAGCTTCCAACCAGGCAGAGCCCTGAACAATGGAATGCAAGTGACCAGAAAGGCTACTTCTGCTGTGGCTGGCGAACTGTGGGATAGCAGCAGGAGGACTATTTGCACTGATTGTGTTATCACAGTCGTGGAGGTGCATCCACTCAGCCATTCAATGAACTGCACTGATTCAGACTTACCCCTATAACTTACCGAGGCAACTTTCATCAACTGACAGCCAGTGAACAATCAACTGTAGCAAATGTGTATGGACACATGGGAACTTCCAGCCAGTTGAGGGATATTATGATCAACTAATGTCTCTAATGTAGACAAGGCCAGAGAAAGTTATGCACCTCACTCCTCCACAGGTGCAGAGACTCCCCAGGCAGGAAAAGCAGTGGGTTTCTGCTGCAGAAGGGTTGGCGTGCAAGCTCCCTGGGCGGCTGCACACTGGGGGCAACAGGTGGCCCCGGGAGAAGCCAAAGGAAGTGCAGTCTGTGGTTCCTGCTGTCCTCCCACAAGCATCCTCCCCGCCTCTGGAAGCCAGTTCATCCAATAATTAGATAAGCAAACTGAACCAGAGTGAATTTTACATTGTAACGTCACGTCACCAAAAACTGCCAATTCCTGAATGGTACATTATAACGTTAACATCAGTAGGACAGGAGTCAACACTGGGTAAATACTCTAACAGTGATGTTTACTTACATAATCTCTATTCCCCCTGGTATAACAGAAGATGGCATCTGTTCTTTGCTGGACGAAGAGTCAGCAGTGCATTCTGGCTCAGATACTGAATCACTGCTGCAGGGCTCACTGTTTGGAGAAGTATTTCTTTGAGAGGTAGTGTCAACTGCTACAGATGGGAAGTCCCCCTCACCGAATGCATCGCTTATAAACATGCCTTCATGAGTCAGATAAGCTACATCTGTATCCACAGCATTGTCTTTTGCAGGGTTCTTCTGTACTGAAGTTTCCTCCAGTTCCCTGGTCCTTTGGTTCTTGTCTAGAACCAAGAGAACCACACTACGAATAATATTTAAGGTTGCCTAGAATCAAATATAATGTTTTTTAACAAAAAAATTAACACAATTTTACTTTGACAGACATTTTCTTTTGACAAGAAACAAGAATATTTAAATATGTATTGGTTTTATTTGTTTTTAATATAGTATAATCATTACTTTGAGTCACAGGAGCCGGTCTCCAACAGCAACCAGCACCAGATGCTTCTGAGAACGGTTAAGAAACCCCACATGTGGAGTAATTTGTCCCCCAGGAAGATCTCATCCTAATCGCTAATAATTTGAGCCTGACATAAATCATGAAACAAGTTTTATCTACTTTCCAACCCACTCTCTGTTAACCATATAGGACTAACCTCTCTCGGAATTAAAGTTTAGGACTCTGTAGCCAAAATCAACATCTTACATTCCAACTAGAAAATAACTCTTGCACAATTCTGCATCAGTGTCTGAAATAAAGCCCTTGAGAAATGAACATACTTACCTTAATTCTTTTGAGAAAGATAGTAAATTTAGAAAAAATATTCTTCAGTAAATCAAACCACTGAGGAAAATTCATCATCCTCATTTGATCTGCAAGCCTACAGAAAGAACAACATTTTAGAGGCAACGGTTATTTACCTTTGAAGTGATCTACTGACAAGGCTGACTCCTGACATCTAAAGGGAAAATGGACTGTCAAATTTATAGAAAAGCAAATAGCATGATAATAGCTGTTCAATCAAGAAAACAGACAATAATATAAGCAGCATAGTCTTGATTAACAAATAAATGGGAGGGCTAAAATATATATCCTGCCAGAAAAGTGAATGCCTCAGTTAACATTCACAGCTTTTTAAAGCAACAATGTCCTTGTTCCGTAAGAGCAGAAAGTGCTGCTTAGCCTCCATTACAGTCAAGGTGCATGTTAATGACCACCATCATCAAGCACAGAGCAAATATAACCAAGATTGACTCTGAAGATATATTTTTGCTGGCAAAGCAAAAATACTGGGATTATGCTCTTTTTTTTGCTGCACCACAAGGTTGCAACACAATTTTCTGGCAAAAGGCAGAAAAATGCATTGCCAAAACCAAAGTAAAATCTCATAATATACAATTTGTCTCCTAACAGAATTAGTCACTATTCTCTGAAATGAAGCTTTTCAACCTTTACTGATTCCTCTGTATGCCTGAAAGCTAGCAGCAAAGGGGAGGTTACCTGCTTTCAAGATCTGATTTTAAAAAATAAATTGGCCCCAATTCTCACATTGAACGCAATAATGGCTTCTGGTCTGGCCTTATCTGTGGGTCTAATTTTGCTCTTTTGGAGTAGGTTGTGAATCCCTGTCTTAGGTACATACATGCGGCTCAGAGCCAAGAGGCTTATGTTGTTCAGTGTCCTTCCACTGGAGTAGTAAGATGTGCCCTAATCTCTTTCGCGCAGGACGTACTGACCTACAGGCACATTTTATTACAGCACTAGAATATTATCAGAGGGAACGTCTGCTTTTCCCCTTACATAGTCAGGAAACAAATGCCTAAATATTTTAGCTTGTGCTTTTCCTAATATGCAATGGAATTAACATTGTTTTAAAAATAATTTCAAAAGTAAGATTAAAAATAGAGGAGTATAATTGTTAAGATCTGCAAAAAGAAGGGAAATATTCAGGGTTCCTGAAGAGATGCAGAGGACCTTTGGGGAGAAACAGAAGAACAAGGTGATTCTTAATTATTCACCACTTTAAAAACAAATTAAAAAACAGTTTATCATCTGTGTTAAAGCACACACTCCCCATCCAACCTGCCAGAACAAACTCATGGCATATACTTACTTAACGACAACTTCTGTATCTATCTCTTCTATCTGCGATACCGTGCTAACCACACACTGTGAAGTTTAAGAAAAAAAAAGTGTCTCAGCGTCTTTCCAACCCTTCTGAGTGTCATAATTTAAAAGAACCTCAAGTTAAACAAGAAAAAAGAAAAGTAAGAGACAGGCATTTGGATCATTTTACATTCTTACAGCTTTTTTCTTTTAATTGCAAAATATGAGACCCAAGATTTTCATAAAGGACTAGTGATTTTGGATGCCTGACTTGACACACCTGAAAGGGGCCTGATTTTCTATGAGCACTTTCTGAAAATCAAGTTCCTTTAAAAGTGCCTCAAATTGGGCCCCCAAAAATTGAGGACCCCAAAATGCCCAAGTATTTGAATATTTTGTTTGGGATGAAGATTTTTTTTTTATTATTTAAACAGAGGATTCATAAAAACTAACAATGTGAAGAACAGTACTGTGATGGCATTACTGTAAGAAGTGGACTGTGGGTACAAAACGGATTCCCCAAGGGACTGCCCGTATCAGTCTCAGCCCAGAAAGTTTCCCCATATCCTTATTTCCTACTACATTATATCCTCATCCTCAAGGTCCATTACCACTACAAAACATCCGCCAGCTGAAGAGTGGCTGGAAAGAAAGTGGCCAGTCAGTCAAATTTCTAGCTCTCCAAAATCAATTTTCATTCCAAACTTTTCCATTGTTTTAGTGATAGTTTATTGAGGCATCTTTGTTATTACTGTTTTGTTAAACCTAGAAACAAAGCAACTCCACTTAGACTAAACTAGAGATTTTCTCCCATGGGATCAAGAATCGTTCAGATGTCCGAGATGATTGAACAGCATATGAACTCATCTGGCCTGTAAGTGGCTTTCTTACAGTGGTGCCAGATGGTGTTCTGTTGTTTAAATATTGGTGATATTAATAACTGGTGTTCTGCACAGATGGTTCTTAAGCGGTGGGTCTCAAACTTTCAGATTGTAAGCCTCTGAGTGCGATCCCCTAATAAATTAAACACAGTGTTTAATATATTTACCACCATTATAAATGCTGAAGGCAAGCAGGGCTTGGGGTAAAGGTTGACAACTTGCGACCCCCTGAGGGGTCCCAACCCCTAGTCTGAGAACCCCTGTTAAGGGTACATTTCTTCTTCGTGAACTATGCTGAATGCTAGGGGTCTACACCTCTGTTCCTCTAGTTGCATGGTCACAAAGTACTACAAGTGTGAGTGCAAGTGGGTAGCCCTACAAAGGGGTGTGTGGATGGACTAGGGTGACAAGATGAGAAGGAGAAAATATTTGGACATATGGGGAGAGGGGTCTGCTGGTGGAGCGAGTACTACCGGCAGAGCAAAACATCAGGACAAACTGCCGGACGCGGGACAAACACCTAAATATTGGTATGTCTGGTCTCCCTAGCATGGACACATATGGAAGACTTAGGTGGTGAACAGTATTCCTTCTTTGCAGAAAAAACGTTTACTCCTGGGAGAGTTCTGCATCACTGGGCGTGCAGAGAATTCACAGCCCCCCACAGATTTCTTGGATTCCCCACAGAAAAATTACTTCTGACAGGGAAGCAAAGGGAAATCGCAAGAATGGTCTTTTGCCAACTCCCCGGCAGTGCAGGCAGGTCAGTTTGGGCATCCAGAGGAGCCGGTAGAGATGTAAATCACTGTTGGGAGTGTGTCTGTCCGGGTAGTTGTGCGTGTGAGAGAGACACTCTGTCCCTCTCACTTGCTGTTGCAGCACGCTCGGAGTGGAGGGACAGGGCTTTGAGGTGTTTCTGACGAGGCAGGCATGGGACAGACTCTGTTCCCTCAGGCAGAGGAGAATGTAGCAGACTGCCTGCTTAGTGAATTGTTCCCATTGTCCTTATTGAATTCCCCCAGGAGTATAAAACATTTTACATTTACATTTTACACTCCTTTTACATTGCCAGAATGGTGTAAAGGACAGTATGGCCTTATAAATGCTTATGGTGCTTTAGTGATTAGAACTGGTCTACATTTTTGGACTGAAAAAATTTCTTATCAAAATGTGCTCCAGGAACTGTTTGCTATTGACCTTTTCAGAGATGGTCAGTAGCTAGTATAAACTGTGAGTTTGAGTCTCCAGCCCTCACTTGCTCTTCAGTTGCCTATGATATAACATTGAGCATATAGATGCATATATCCATTGACTAATAACTAGAAGTAAATGGTCAATACTGGCCACATTACTATTAGACAGAGGGGGTTTGGTGATTTACCCCAATGCTCCCCACTCCCATTCTCCATCTATGTATTGTAGTTTAAATAAATTACAAAAATAATGGAAACCAGCTGGATTATACTGCATTATTTTGACAAAAAATATGCAGAATTTAAAAAAATTGTGTGCAGAATTTTTGATTTTTTGGCTCAGAACTCCCCCAGGAGTAACCTTTATCTGTAAGGGTTTACAAGAAATATGCAACATGTAAACATGATCAAATACAAGAGAGAAGGAAACTGGGAGTGGGAAAACAATGGTTTAAATGATATTTCCAGATTACCCACTCCCCGTGTGTGTAACAAGATGGCACACTATCTGGCAGAAATTTATAGCCGAAGTTGTATTATATTTTGTTTGTTACCAAGGGGACATGAGAACTGAGAAGGGCAAGTGAAAGGCCTCTGGGGACTGCAGTCCAGGCTGGGCAGGGGAATTGCTTTGTTTTGGTGTTCCACATGAATTTTGCGTGCCCTGAGGCAAAGGCCTGAAACAGTGTCGCATATGGCATTGGTTTTTTCCTGGGCTGGTGAGAAGCCCAGCTCCTTTACTGAAGGGCTAGCTCAGCACACTGACTTTGTCTGTCCTGACCACGACAATCCAGGCAAGAAATATTTATGTATTAAATGTCACAGAATTTCAACAGATGGATATCATCTAGCCCTCCTCCCTACAAATGCAGGATTGTCCCTAAGATGTTTCAAGTACCTGAAAGGGGGTTCCAAAGAGGATGGATCTAGACTGTTCTCAGTGGTACCTGATGACAGAACAAGGAGTAATGGTCTTAAGTTGCAATGGGAGAGGTTTAGGTTGGATATTAGGAAAAACATTCTCACTAGGAGGGTGGTGAAGCACTGGAATGGGTTACTTAGGGAGGTGGTGGAATCTCCTTCCTTAGAGGTTTGTAAGGTCAGGCTTGACAAAGGCCTGGCTGGCATGATTTAGTTGGGAATTGGTCCTGCTGTGAGCAGGGGGTTGGACTAGATGACCTCCTGAGGTCCCTTCCAACTCTGATATTCTATGATTCTATGCAGGGAAATGTGTGTTAATAAGCTTCATTTTATGGTTCTCGTCCTATTTCTGCAAAATTGCAAATAGATACTAGTCTTGTTGAAACTAAATGGAATTGCGTAGCCGTCTTACCTGGGAAAGTTACAGGCTAATGGAGAAAGAAAAAAAATCAAACTAACTCACAGCAGGCAGAGAAAGGTGAAGGTAAGTGTCTATATACCAAGGCACAGAGAAAGATGTGTCTTCCTCTACATTGATGCCACACAATGGCTGGGGAAGGCCATCAGGAGAACTGACCTACAGATATGAGGTCACTAATACAACGGGATTAATTATTATCATTTTAAAGTACAACTTTTCACAATAAGAAAATCTGATGTTATGAAATTAAATTAAATACATTCTCAACAACTGAAACAAAAATATTTCTGAAAGACGGGCAAGTCTTTGAGATAAGCTAGAAGTGATTTGCTTACCTGTTTAATTATGTTCTTTGCTGTAATAATCATTTCATCGCCATATATTTCAAAAAAATTGAGCTTTCTTTGTTTTAAAAGTCCAAATACTAGTGAGACAAGTCTTTCCTATTAAAAACACCAAAAGGGCAGGGAAAGGAAAGATACTTAAAACATACAATAGTAAAAAAGTATTCATGTATCAAAAGGCAGAGTGAGTGGAATGACCTGATGGCTAGCGCTCAAGACCAAACATCCTATGTTTGGACCACGCCTTTCCACGCATGAGACTGAGCGGGATTACTTTTAGGCTATGTCCATTCTTCAATCACTGCAGTTGTACCACTGTAGCACTTCAGTGTAGACGCTCACTACCGCAAGACGGTGGCGGCTCCCATCGCTGTAGTTAATCCACCTCCTAGAGAGGTGGTTGCTAGATTGACTGAAGAATTCTTCAGTCAACCTAGCACTGTTTACACCTGGATTAAGGTCGGCTTAACTATGTTGCTCAAGGGTGTGAATTTTTCACACCCCTGAGCAACACTGCTGGGTCTTACAGACTCATAGACTTTAAAGTCAGAAGGAACCATCATGATCATTTAGTCTGACCTCCTGCACATTGCAGACCACAGAACCCTACCTACCTACTCCTGTAATAGACCCCTAACCTCTGGCTGAGTTACTGAAGTTCTCAAATCCTGGTTTAAAGACTTCAGGTTACAGAGAACCATAATTTACACTAGTTTAAACCTGCAAGTGACCCATGCCCCATGCTGCAAAGAACAGCCAAAAAAACCCAAACCCCAGGGTCTCTGCCAATCTGACCTGGGGGAAAATTCCTTCCAACCTAACTTTTTAGTGAAGACATGGCTGTAGTTACTTAAAAGTGGCCAGAAGGATACCGATCATGATAGCTTAACCTTAAAGGTCTTAAAAGTAAATTAAGAATACATAGTGCAAAAAATATTTTACAGCTCTGTGACTAAACTTGCAGCAAGCAATATGTTTTGAACAATTATCCATAAGCAAGATAAAATCATAAGGATGATAAAATGAGAATATTATACATGAACATCTATTCACTGCTTACTGTATTTTCACTAACTTCAAGGTCTGAGAACACTGAGTTACACATTCAGTTGTAGCATGGGTCAGAACTAACTGCCAACATTTAAAAAAAAATCAATAAATTGATTTATTTTTAAAGGAAAAACGTGGTTAGACTAAAATTCTGTGGATTTAGGTTCAAGAAACAGGAAAATGTTATTATTCAAAACAAAAAATGGGTAAGGAGAAATTTGAACTAAAAGAAAAATGGTATAAAACGATAATGTTGCAATAGTGGCAATGAAAGGATGAATGTTAGAACACCTCTACCCCAATGTAACACTATCCTCGGGAGCCAAAAAATGTTACCGCGTTATAGGTAAAACCGCATTATATTGAACTTGATTGATCCGCCAGAGCACGCAGCCCCCTCACTCCCTCAGAGCGCTGCTTTACCGCATTATATCCGAATTCGTGTTATATCAGATCATGTTATATCGGGGTAGAGGTGTACTTATAAAGTGTTCTGAAGATGAAAAATGTTATACGAGTCAGATGGCTTCTACTTTCTATAAGAAACGTACCTCTTCTAGAATATGACAGTCCTCTTCAAATGGTCTATTTAAATCACTACGAGCATAAGCAGAAAACTCTGCAATCATCATTTTATCTATGAGTTTTTCTAACTCACAAAGCTGTGATCCAAGATGCCTGTTTAAGAAAAACAGTGATTAGCTAAATAATCAGAAAATCCTGCAAATTAATTATTAATTCAAGACCAAGGAAAACAACCACGCAGCAAATGGTTTCTATGCAATCAACTCAGGCTTAATGTTAAGTTCAACACTTTCTTGTTTTAGACTAACTGAAATGGTGCATTTGAGTGTCTACTTTCCCCTTGAAGCAAAAAATAAATAATATAATGGAGGCTAAGAATTTGCATCAAAGGAGATAAGAGCCCTTTTGGCGTTTCATCTATGAAGTGCTGACAACCTCAATCTCCCACTGAAGCTAACAGAAGTTGAGGATACTTAGTATCAAGGTCTTGGTCTTTAAGGAAAAAAGGTTGTTTCACTGTTGTTATTCCAGTGCCTCAAGCATTCAGTCTTGAAGTGCATTAATTTCAAACATTTAAGTACTTCATACAAACATGGAAGAGTAAATTCATATGAGTGAGCTATAGGAATAGCTTTCAGAGACAGAGTGACTTTCAGAGAGTATAAGGGTTTTCAACCTGCCACTATTATAGTGCTTCTATAAACAGCATCAGAGTTTAAGACCTGAAGGCACCAGCAGATCATGTGGCCTGACTTTCTGTATATCACAGGCCACCAACACCACCCAGCAGTTGCACACTAAGCCCAACAATCGGAATTAGATCAGCCCTCCAGAGACTAAACTATTATGTGCCACAGGCAGAGAACTGGAGGGACTGAAGTGCAGTGGCCAAGGCCCACACAATGGCAGGGAATTTATTATTTGAGGTATACCTAACTGATCACGGCAAACTGATCTGCACTTTGTGCTACAAAGGAAGGCAAAAAAGATCACTCCGATCTGAACTGGGAGACCCTGAGCACATGAGCAAGTACCAACCAGCCAAGCACCTGAGAGAGAATGCTCTATTCCACCTAAGAGAACAGGCTCACCCCATCCAGTGTTCCACCTCCAGCTGTAGCCATCTTTGATGTTTCATAAGAAGCAAATAACCCCTCCCTCCTGACCCCTGCAGGTGACCAGCTGAAGCCATGAAGCCTGAGATTTAAGATAATCAGATATGAACCAGAAGACACTCCCAGAGGTCCAGAGCCCTGTGCCCCACCATCACAGGCCCCGTCATACAATCTCGCTTAATCTTGTCCAGCTCTTTTAAAACTAATTGATTGCCCCCTAATGGCTCCTAATGGGAGGAGTGTTCCCAAAATCTCACCTCTCTGATGGTTAGAAACATTCTTCTAATTTCCATCCTGAATTTGTTCATGGCCAATTTATACCAATTTGTTCTTACGCCAACACTGTTCTTTAGTTAAAATAGCTCTTCACCCTCTTGGTGTTTGTTCTCTTTAAATATATTAGGGATAATCATAGCACCTGTCAGCCTGGGTTTTGAGTGGCTAAGCACACCAAGCTCTTTCAGTCTCCTCTCAAAAGATAGACACTGCATTCCCTTATTCATCTTAGTAGCTCTTCTCTGAACCTGTTCCAATTTGAATTCATCTTTCCTGAGCATGGGCGAGCAGAACTGTATGCAGTATTCCAAATGAGGTCCTAGCAGTGCCTTGCAGAATGGCATTAATACTTTCTATCTCTACTGGAAATGCCTCACCTGATGCATCCTATAATCGATTACATTTGCTTTTTTTCACAGCCACATCACATTGATGGCTCATAGTCATAGTCACCAGCACATCCAGGTACCTCTCCTCCTCTGAGCCCCCTGTTTATAGCAGAAAGGCTTATTATCAGATCCCAACTGCATGACCTTGCACGATGCATTATTCATTTTAATCCCATTTCTGTCACTCCAGTCTTCAAGATCACGCCGTTCTTTCTGTATGATATTCAGATCCTCCTCTGTATGGATGATACCTCCCATCATCAGCAAATTTAATTAGCATATTCCTATTTTTTGTGCCAAGTTCATTAATACAATTATTGAAAAAGATTGGACCCAAGACTGATCCTTGAATAACTCCACTAGTAACATCCAGCCAGTCTGATAGTTCAACTTTCAGCACAACCCATTGCCATCTCCCCTTTAGCCAGTTCCTTACCCACCTATGATGTTTTGGGGTCCACCCAGACCAGTAAAGAATTCTGTCACCACCTGCCCTGTAACACTGGGGCCTTTGTGCTGTGCAGCTATGGTTCAGATCCCTGCAACCAGTAGCCAAGCCACAAGAATAAGGTGTCACTCCAGTTCTCATGAGCCCAGTTACTCTCTAAAACTTGACACCAACAGCCCTCCAGTCTGAAGTCTCCCCAAATATGTTCTGCCTGAGTTCTAAACTGCCAGACCCTCAGACTTTTCCCATCTGTTTTGTCACCTCCTGAAGTCTTGAAACCAGCCCCCATAGATACCAGCACACTTTGACATACACATTCCACACAGTTTGCACAACAGAGGCCTGCTTGGGATAAAAATTAAAAGGTTATTTACCAGAAAAACCACAGATTCAAAGATGGAAGTGTAATGAAAAGCACACACATACAAGTTGTACCAAAAAACTCCATAAAGAGACAACCTCAGGTTTTACACTTTCATATTAGATAAAAGCCCTTTTCTAATAAGAGCTACCGATCGCCTTAACATCATATCCCAGAGTACTCCCTAGTTATAGGGGAAATTCAGTGTTCAGTCAGCCTCCCACCTAGAGACTGTCCCTCAGATTCTGGATTTAAAAAACACCTGTTCCAAGCCTGCTTTTAAAAGGCTTTTTCCTCCCCCACCCCCATGACATACTGTACCTCAAAATAGCACTCTGTAACCCCCATATTCACCACATGTATATGGTTATGATATTTTGTACAAAGAATGCCTTGTAAGGTATCACATGAAAAGTCATGATATGCTGAAACTTACTGTTCTGTCAAAACATGCATGTCATCATTGTATATGGAGTTATGAGATTTTGTTCTGTGGTTGTTATTGAAATAAGTTGTCAGTCTGGGAGACGCTCACAGATAGCTCTCCAGTGGCAACAAAGGAGATGACCCACACCTAGACGGGTGCTGAGCAACCATTCCCAATCATTGACCACCAGGGGAATTATAAACAAGAGATTTACAATTCAATAAGACAGCTGCTCGAGCGCCACTCAATAGGGATTGCTTAACTGAGTGATTCAGCAAGGCCTCAGGATATTTGATACTCGACTCCATGTTTGAGCCAGTATTTTTCCAGGCACATGAATTAAGTGTATAAAATAAGGGACAGTGGCATCATGAGTCCACCTCTCTCTCCTCCCTGACCTACTCTGAAGGCAACAAGAATGTTGGGGGGGAAAAGACACTGAACTGGGGAGGTTGGTCCCAGGTTGAGCAGGGAATTCAGCCAATGCATTAAGAGCTATGAACTGCTTACAACGCCTAGGAGGGTGCTAAAAAATGCTTGATTCAGTTCTTGCTTAGTCTGATAAAATTTAGGATTTAGAATGCATTTACTTTTTTTTCTTATGTAACCATCTTTGACCTTTATGCCTGCCCCTTATAATAATTAAAATCTATCTTTCTGTAGTGAATAAACTTATTTTAATATTTAATCTTAACCGGTGAGTGCGTCCTAAGTACTTGGGGGATCCGCTCAGATTACAAAGGCTGGTGCATGTCCACTATCTTTTGATGAAGTGGCAAACTAATTAACGAGCTTGCATTATTTAAGAGGGTCTTGAGCAGTTTAAGATGGTAAATTTCTCGGCTGCAAGGCTGGGTCTGAGTAGAATTTGCTGGTGTCTCCCTGCGTACAGTTCATGAGTGGCTTGGACAGCTTAGTTGGGTATGTCTCTGCATGTTGTTGGCTGCGTGATAACAGCACCCGGAGGGGTTTGCTGCTTGTCACTAGCATAGCATTGTAAGAGACAGCTGAGGCTGGAGAGTTAAGGGAGCACAGTGGTCCCACAGTTCCAGGTTGTACCTCAGGGTTCTGTCACCCCTCTTCCACTTCTCTTAGGCTGTCTACACTACAGCAGTACAGCTGCACTAATGCAGATGCACTTCTGTAGCACTTTTAGGGAAGACACTCTAAGCCGAGTGGAAATAACTCCCGCCTCTGTAAGAGGCGGTAGCTATGCCAATGGAAGAAGTTCTCCCACCCACATAGCACTGTCCACACAGGTGTTTAGATTGATATAACTTACATTGCTAAAGGATGTGATTATTCACACCCGAGTGACAAATTATTCTGAAGTAATTTGTAGTGTAGACATAGCCTCAGTCTATGGTGACTCATGGTTATTCAGAAAAGGGAAAATCCCTCTTGACTTAAATGTTCAGGAAACAGGATGTTCTTTTCAAATTTGAGTCATGTCAATCTCTTTTCATTCATTCTAATAGTCTACCATTGTCCTTTCTTGGTCTGGCCAATGAATAGTTACTTGAAGTCGGTTTTGTGTAAACAAATGGCTTGGCTGGTGTCCCTCCCTGCCTGACAGCTCGCTGCTCTGCTCTGAGGTGGAGCTGACATTTCCATATGTACGATTACATAAAATCATAACCATGGTCTGTAGACATATCTCTAATGACCATCAAATTCAGAACACTGCAAGCTTTCCTAACGGACTTTATCTGATATATTTTAAAGTACAATAACACATCAATTGGTTTAACTGCTTATTTTGGGGTTAAACCTTCTGTTCTCCCCTTGTGATGTCTGGACCCTGACTGTCCTTCCAGCCTACAATTCTTGTACTACACCCCATCTTCTCTAATATAACTAAAATTTCCCATGTCAAATCCTTTACTGAAATTCAGGTATATCAGATCTATTGTATTTCCCTTATCTAAAAAAACCCTAGGGCTGTCAAGTGATTAAAAAAATTAATTGCGATTAATCACACTGTTAAACAATAATGGAATACTATTTATTTAAAAAATTTTGGATATCTTCTACATTTTCAAATATATTGATTTCAGTTACAACACAGAATACAAAGCGTACAGTGCTCACTTTATATTTATCTTGATTACAAATATTTGCACTGTAAAAAACAAAAGAAATAGTATTTTTCAATTCACCTAATACAAGTACTGTAGTGCAACCTCTACCATGAAAGTTGAACTTACAAATATAGACTTATGTATAAAAAATAACTACATTCAAAAATAAAACAATGTAAAACTTGAGATCCTACATGTCCACTCAGTTCTACTTCAGGCAATCACTCAGACAAACAAGTTTGATTATAATTTGCAGGAGATAATGCTGACTGCTTCTTATTTACAATGTCACCCGAAAGTGAGAACAGGTGTTCACATGGAACTGCTGTAGCCAGTGTTGCAAGATAGTTACATGCCAGATGCGCTAAAGATTCATATGTCCCTTCATGCTTCAACCACCATTCCAGAGGACGTGCGTCCATGCTGATGACGAGTTCTGCTCAATAATGATACAAAGCAGAGAGGACAGATGCATGTTCATTTTCATCATCTGAGTCAGATGCCACTAGCAGAAGGTTGATTTTATTTTTGGGTGGTTCAGGCTCTGTAGTTTCTGCACCTGAGTGTTGCTCTTTTAAACTTCTGAAAGTATGCTCCATTCCTCATCCCTCGCAGATTTTGGACAACACTTCAGATTCTTAAACCTTGAGTCAAGTGCTGTAGCTATTTTTAGAAATCTCACATTGATACCTTGTTTGCTTTTTGTCAAAATCTGCTGCGAAAGTGTTCTTAAAACGAACATTTGCTAGGCCATCACCTGAGACTGCTATAACTCGAACTATATGGCAGAATGCGGATAAAACAGAACAGGAGACATACAATTCTCCCACAAAGGAGTTCAGTATCAAATTTAATTAATGCATTTTTTTTTAAATGACTATCATCAGCATGGGAGCATTTCCTCTGGAATGGTGGCCAAAGCATGAAGGAGCATACAAATGTTTAGCATATCTGGCACATAAACACCTTGCAACACCGGCTACCAAAGTGCCATGTGAATGCTCGTTCTCACTTTCAGGTGACTTTGTAAATAAAAAGCAGGCAGCAGTATCTTCTGTCAATGTAAACAAACTTGTTTGTCTTAGAGATTGGCTGGACAAGAAGTAGGACTGAGTGGACTTGTAGGCTCTAAAGTTTTAGATTATTTTGTTTTTGAGGGTAGTTACGTAAAAAAAAATTGTGCATTTGTAAGTTACACTTTCACGATAAAGAGATTGCATTATGGTACTTGTATGAGGTGAATTGAAAAATACTATTTCTTTTGTTCATCATTTTTACAGTGCAAATATTTGTAATAAAAAATAATATAAAGTGTGCAGTGCACACTTTGTATTCTGTGTTGTAACAGAAATCAATATCGTTGAAAATGTAGAAAACATCCAAAATATTTAATAAATTTCAACTGGTATTCTACTAATTAACAGTGAGATTAACCGCAATTAATGTATAAATTCATTCATTAGCCTGTTTGTTTATAAGCTGACCCCCCAAAATGGATAGGTAAAAGTAGCGAAAACCATATGACCCTTTCATAAGCCGACTCTATATTTCAGGGGTTGGAAAACTTTGGCTCCCAAACTCTCAGGGTAAGCCGCTGGCGGGTCAGGACGTTTTGTTTACTTGGAGCATCTGCAGGCATGGAGCCCCTCAGCTCCCTGTGGCCACGGTTTGCTGTTCCCAGCCAACAGGAGCTGCAGGAAGTGGCGCGCCATTTCCCGCAACTCCCATTGGCTGGGAATGGTGAACTGTGGCCACTGGGAGCTGAGGGGATCAATGCCTGCAGATGCTCCAGGTAAACAAAACGACAATGTATTAGATCAGAGATCGGCAACCTTTGGAACGCGGCTCACCAGGGTAAGCACCCTGGTGGGCCGGGCTGGTTTGTTTACCTGCCACGTCTGCAGGTTCGGTCGATCGCGGCTCTCACTGGCCGCGGTTCGCCGCTCCAGGCTGTGAAGAGGCATGGGTCAAGGGATTTGCTGGCCACCGCTTCCCGCCGCCATTGGCTTGGAGCGGCGAACCATGGCCAGTGGGAGCCACAATCGGCCAAACCTGTGGATGCAGCAGGTAAACAAACTGGTCCGGCCCACCACGGTGCTTACCCTGGTAAACCGCGTGCCAAAGGTTGCCGATCCTTGTATTAGATATTCAATTCAATGATTCTATAGTTTAAAATCACCAAATTAGGGTGTAGACCCATTTATAAGCTGACCCCCGATCCCTGATGCGTCACTTTTTTACCAAAAATATTCAGCTTATGAACGAGTATATACAGTAATTTTTTTAATCACGATTAATTTTTTTGAGTTAATCGCATGAGTTAACTGTGATTAATCAACAGCCCTAAAAAAAATTAATCGCCTTATCTGTGTAAATTACCATAGGCAAAGACTTAATTTAGTGCCAGTTAAGGCTCAATCAGGGCATAACCAGCAGTGCAAGTAGGGCAGTCCAGTCTGGTGTAACAGCAAAGTATTTATAGCCGGAACAGCGTACTGGAAAGACACAGGTGTGGCTGATGGGTGGCCCCATGCCCACAGCTCCTCTGGCGCAGCTGTACCGCCCCAGGCCTTCCACACAGGGTCTCCTCCGTCTGTACAGCAGCAGCCCTGCTGGAGGACAGGGCTGGGGGTGGTACAGCTGCAGGGCTCTCCCGGGAACCACAGCGGGGAAAGGAGCAGAACATGAGGCCACCAGGCAGCCCCAAGCCGGCAACTCCTCTGGCATGGCTGTGCCACCCCCAACCCCGTCCTCCGACAAGGCTGCTGTTGTACAGACAGAGGAGACCCTGTGTGGAAGGGCTGGGGTGGCAGAGTCATGCCAGAGGAGCTGTGGGTGTGGGGCTGCCCGTTGGCCCCATGTTCTGCTCCTTTTGCCTCTGCCATTTTGAAATCTCTGGCGTAGCTGCAGGAGGACAGAGCCCTCCTCCCCAGGTAAGGGGACGGGGAGAGCGTGGGGACCCCGGACTGGGGACAGGGAGGAGTCATGTGGAGGATCACGTGCCCCCTGTGCTGGCCCCCACCCCATACTTGTAAGAAATGGATTCCACTTGCACCCTTGGGCATAACCAACCCACACACCCCCAAAACAGAAATGCCAGGTAAAAGGGAAGTTTCCAGCATTTTTAGCCACCTGCATATCACTGCTATTTCTGATGCACTCTGGACCTTAACAGTGAAATCACTTGCATCTTCAACAAATATTCAAGAATAATAAACAGCTCAATAAAAAACATGCTGCAATAAAAAAAACCCTAATGTATGACTTCACCAATATTAAGGGAGAATTACATCACATGTAGACGGTGTAACCGTCAGACATCGAAATTTTCCCAGGTGAGAGTATGAGATAAAAAATTACAACTATTCTAAATCTAGATGTATTTTTCTATTCATTTCTAAGTACTCTCTATATAAATAGCAAATTATTTATATACATGTAGAGAAACTGCGTAAAGATAAGTAAAAACAAAATACTATCTTAAATTCCCCTCCACCTCTTCCCAAATAAACATGTTAAGACAGTGTTAAGGCTCAGAGTACATATCAGTATTTTTGGGTAAAAAAATAAAATTACAAAAAACAAGCTTTATAAACCCAGGAAATTCAGAGTTAAGGTTACACTTAAAAGTAATTCAAACTTTTCAAGGTCTGGAAATGCACATTTAAGGCACAAACTCAGTTTTCCCCTATTGTAATGCCATACAACCATAATTACACATATAAATGCTCATGATCCTAAATTAGATTACGCAAGTTTTTCAATACTTGTGGTATCCCTTTCCTGCCCCTCTTCTAACAGGGCAGAGTTAAGAAACTTTATTTTGTGTTATAACCAAAAGCCAGTTTATATGACTGCTGTCTGGATGTAGCATTATAAAAGCAGAGTCATTTTGTTATGTATGTTTGCTTTGGGTATTGTTAATTGTTTTACAACAAATTAAGCTGTAACGCAGCTAAATTTAAACTGATGATCTCCAATACAAGAGGCAAACTCCACGAGCTATCAGAGACGCTATCCCAGAGTATCCACAAGTTTATTTAGAATCATTACTACCTGCTTACAAGTTGTTTCACTTGGCTGTTGCAGCTTTGTTACTGAAGACAAAATTGAAACACCATTCAATATTTCTGTGAATAAGGTGAAGTCTTTGTGTGATGAGTGGATTTTTTAAATTAGCTTCTATCACGGTTTTCTTGAAGATTTTGGTCTTTTGGAATCATGTTTTTCCTTTGTACGCAGTGAAATGTTTGCATGCCAATCAGAGATTATGCACAAGATTATGCGCTGTGCCTCTAAGAGGCACAGAACAGAACTCACAACTGAGGTGTGTATGTAAAAGCCACCTTTGAACCTTCCTGATCTTAGGCTGCTCTGGGGGTTAGAGAGCTCCCCAGTGTAGCTTAGACAGCACCAAGGGTCAAATGACGGTAGCTTCCCCAGGCTGCCCTATGGGCCGCAGTCAGTGCCTGACTTGTGCCACGGCTTGTTAGGGCTGAGCCCTGGCACCTGTAGGCTTGGTACTTCAGTTATGAAGGTAAAAAAACTGCTTGAGCCCCAGCACCTCTTTCATTCCAAATAAAGTGCTGGCGGCAGCACTATCTCCTACTTCCAGCACTTCCCCTACACCAGGATTTAGGAGTCCTCCAGTGTGGCTGTACCACCCCCAGCCCTACCAGCGGTCTGGGGGAATTAAACTAACACATTTTTAAAAACCACTTTTCCTTCCAGTAGTTTGACAGTCCCACTCTTTATTTTTTCACATTCTTCTCTTCTGTGCAAATTTTATGAATTTTTCTGCACAGGTTGGAAGGGAATTACTGAGGTAGCCATTTTTGTTACTAGCAAAAATCTTAAAAATTCTGAGTAGAGGAGCAAATCAGAGCTGAGAGATTACAGTAGCCAGAGTAGAGAGTTTTGCATATTCAGAGTACAGTTACTAAGTAATAACTAAGGTTACAATTTACTCACGGATATTTTTAGTAAAAGTCAAGTGCAATAGCCAAAAAGTCACGGCCGTGACTTTTACTAAAAATCCCCTAACTAAATCTTAGGTGCTGAGGTGGGGGAGGCGCTCCAGTGGTCGCTGCTGCTCCTGGGCGTGGAAAGAAGCCCGGGGCCCTGCCTCTGCCACTTCTGCTCCTGGGTGGGGGGAGCCCGAGGCCCCGCTGCTGCTCCTCCAGGCAGGGTGCGGCCTGGGGTGCCGCTGCTGCTCCCGTACTACTGCTCTGGGGCAGTGTCTGGGACCAGTTGCCTGGGGCTGTTGGAGCAGCAGCTGGTGCGGCTGGCCCTAGGGTTGCCCCAGCTGCTTGGGCGGCCCTGGGATCAGCTGCACCAGCCGTGGAAGTCCCGGAACCCGTGACTTCCATGAAAGACTCACAGCCTTAGTAATAACATATAGCTATTATGCAAATCAGACATCCAGAAACCCCAAAATACAGGAACTGCATCATTAGGAAAAACTATAAAGGTATGGATCTCAATATATAGAATCTCAGCACTCTGGCTGACACTATTCAGTTTCGGTACAAATTCAGTGTAGATTATTTCTGATTATATTCCACCAAAATGGTAACTTTGTACATTATACAGTTTTATTACATTAACTCATTTATCATATATATCATAGGAAATATTCTTTAGGCATATCATATTCTGAAAGGCATCCTATTATATTGACATTTCTTATGCAGGTCAGGATAGAGATTATGTCTCTGCATGTCATACACCTCCAGTATTATGCAGCTTCTGTTCTGATTGGGACCCCTATATGTAATATAAAGCATATAGATATTCAAGTGCCTTAAAAAAATCCTTCTCCCCAATGTACACTCGCCACTAATTTATGGACTCCACTGATAGGGGACACTACAGAGTAATTATATAGTATTTTTCTAAATAGTGTTACCCAAGAACGAACAGGAATAAAAGCAGATTCAGTTTAAGCATACAAAATTTAGCCCCAGGCAGACTGCGAAGAGCTACAAAAGGATCTTTCAAAACTGGGTGACTGGGCAACAAAATGACAGATGAAATTCAATGTTGATAAATGCAGAGGAAAGCACATTGGAAAACATAATTCCAACTATACATATAAAATGATGGGGTCTAAATTAGCTGTTACCACTCAAGAAAGAGATATTGGAGTCACTGTGGATAGCTCTCTGAAAACATCCACTCAGTGTGCAGCGGCCGTCAAAAAAGCAAACAGAATGTTGGGAATCATTAAGAAAGGGATAGATAATAAGGCATAAAATATCATATTGCCTTTATATAAATCCATGGTACTCCCACATCTTGAATACTACGTATAGATGTGGTCGCCCCATCTCAAAAAAGATATATTGGAATTGGAAAAGGTTCAGAAAAGGGCAACAAAAATTATTAGGAATATGGAATGGCTTCTGCATGAGGAGAGACTAATAAAACTGGGACTCTTCAGCTTGGAAAAGAGGCGGCTAAGGGGAGATATGATCGAGGTCTATAAAATCATGACTGGTGTGGAGAAAGTGAATAAGGAAATATTATTTACTCCTTCTCATAGCACAAGAACTAGAGGTCACCATATGAAATTAATATGCAGCAGGTTTAAAACAAACAAAAGGACGCATTTCTTCACACAATGCAGTCAGTCAGTCTGTGGAACCCTTTGCTATATGGACCTTTGGCCTGATCCAGTATGGTCTTGTGTTCTTAGACTAATATAACCGCTTGACATTATTCAACATGGATTTATATGTCATTTTATTACTTCCAATGGTTTTGTGAATGTCACCTACCGGAAACTGTGAATGCCCTGAAGTTCCTGCTGAAGTACCTCCTGCGTTGTTGCTATTAAGTCCAATGCACCAACAAATTCAGAGGTGGACAACAACAGCTGTACTGTAGGCTGCGTTTGGTGTACAGTAGCCATTAACTTCAGTTTATTGTACACTTTCACACAGTTATTTCTGGTGAGTGATAGTCTTAAAACCTGAAGAGATCCTTCACACATTACTTTATCAATTTGGGCGATTTTATCTCGAAGTATTTTTACAGCCTGGGAGGTTTTCCTGAGGTAGTCCTGCAATTCATGCTGAGAGGTCATTGCATGAAAAAATGCTTCTGAGCGTAGAGAAATTTGATGAGCAATATTTACTTCCACAATATCCAGATAATGGCTCAGCTTGAGAGAGAGAAAAAAAACAACAACCGTATGTTGTAACACCTGGCAAATATATCCCACTACAAAAACACTAAAATGCATTTTGTGAGTATAATTTTGAATTATTTCTACAAATACATTTCTTTGTGCTATAATGATCAGCTGACTGTGGCCACTATAACACTGGATTAAAAGCTGTTGCCATGGTGGCAAATGAATAACTACCCAGTTTTGTTAGTGAGTTCAAAAAGCACTGGGAAGGTTGTGCTAATGCAGGGGTAGGCAACTTATGGCACATGTGCCAAAGGCGGCACGAGAGCTGATTTTCAGTGGCACTGCCCGGGTCCTGGCCACCGGGCTCTGGATTTGAATTTAATTTTAAATGAAGCTTCTTAAACATTTTAAAAACCTTATTTACTTTACATATGACAATAGTTTAGTTCTGTATTATAGACTTACAGAAAGAGACCTTCTAAAAACATTAAAATGTATGACTGGCACACAAAACCTCAAATTAGAGTGAATAAATGAAGACTCGGCACACCACTTCTGAAAGGTTGCCGACCCCTGAGCTAGTGTATCTCCTTCCTGGTGAAATCATGCTTGCGAAGTACTGCTTGCCAAAAAGCAAGCAATTAAACAAACCTACCCAATGTTTTGTATCTCAGAGGTCAGACATTAACTCCCCTACATTATAGCGACTAGCTGAGAGGGCGTGCTGGATACTGGAAATGAGAATAGCACATGTACTTAACTCTATCACGCACTAAGGCTGCTACACCATGGTGGGGACCTCCCACAACATAGGCGCCGACTCCATGGGTGCTCTGGTGCTAGAGCATTCATGGAAAAAGAAGAGTGGGTGCTCAGGACCCACCAGCCACAGCTGTTTGGCCACACTACCAAAAGGCTGATTGACAGCCGGGGCTCTGGGGAGGGCGGAGAGCGGCGAGCAGATGAGGGTCTCAGGGAAGGGGTGGAGTGGAGCAGGAAGAGGCAGGACAAAGGTGGGGCCTTAGGGGAAGGGGCGGAGCAGAAGCAGGACCTCAGAGCAGAGCAGGGGTGGAGCACCCCCAGAGAAAACTAGAAGTCAGTGCCTTTGCTGCACTGTTATCAGACTGTTGGTCTAGCCCTGCTTTATTCAAATTGAAACAACTCGGTGAATACATCATTTGAATGCTAATACCTGAATGGCCTGATTTTTAGAGGTGCGGAACACCTGAAGATCACAATGACTTCAACAGGAGCTGTGGCTGTTAAACAGCTCTGAAAAATCAGCCCCAAAATGTTGTTCCTTCTCACAACTGTTTCATTTAGGATTTATGGTCTCAATGGACTATGCAAATCTTGGTCTAAGTGCAATAGGCTTATTTACAAATTCCTTCCACCCAGCAACCATAATGCAGTATGCCCATAGGAAAGGCTCACTGACCTAGAGAGTGCCATGGGGATTTGGAGGCTCAGAGCCTTAAAAAGATTTGGGGCTCAAATGAACTGAGCAGCAAAATTATTAGGAAGCCAGGAATCAGAAGGTATTAATGAAAGCATCAGAGCTGCCCCATTAACATTCTAATGCCTGTTTTAGTGTTTCAAGTCTGTTAAGCTGCAGGAAGGAAACACGGATAGAGACTATGCTAGTCCTTATTTTGGTTGCACTGGGGAGAAAAAAACTTAGAACTCCTGCTTCATTTCTGTCCAATTGCCTAAGATCCTGGCCCAGCCACTCTCTGCAAGTTACATGCATTCTTAAAGCTGACGTTTCATTGTCAGATAGTAATCACTTCAATGGCATCTTATACAGTTTGTTGCAATTTCATGTCCACTGCCATGGTTAAGGAAAGGCGAAGTTGCAAGAATTTAGTGACGGAGAAGCTAATGCTGTTTTTTCCAATCATCACCTACAGATTTAAGGGTAAATTCCTAAAAGCCATTGCACATAAGAGGGAAAATGTTTAAATTAAAAACAAAACACATCACAATATTTTAAAGTTTTGGAAGGATCTGAAGAGTATTTATACCAACAAAACAAGTGTCTGCTTTTTTTTTTTCTTTTTCCATTGCATATGTACAATTTTTAAAATAATGACAATTCTGAGTGTGATTATCCCAAAGACTTCTATTTTCCATGTGGATGAAAGTACTCTGCCATCAAGTTCTACAGTGCTCCCAGGGCATGTGTGATTCAGCGCAATAGAAACTGCAAAAGGAAGCAGTACCTATGGTATGATGCATGAAAGATAACAGGAAGCTAACTACCAGGAAGGCTTACTATTTCCTACTACTTCCTTGCAGTGCACAGCACACTCTGCCTTAAATCTGGGGTTTTTCTGAAAGTTTTGAAAAAGTTGCACCATTACTGGACTGTCAACATACATATCAGGCACTCATTCCTCCTGTAATCACTATTCATATTCAAAACAGCCACAAAAGAAGTTCTTAATGAGGATTGTCCTCGTTGATTGCTTTAATCGTTACTATTAGAATATCTTTACATTGTATGTAACAATGGTCACTTGTTGGCCCTACCCTTGGCAGACATGTTTATTTAAAAAAAATTCTCTTCTTAGAAAGGTGGCCCCCAATAGCATCTTCGGCCGATTGAAGTAATATCTGGGCCATAAAATTAATGTGTTGTGTAACGTGCAGAGAACAGTGGCAGTGGCCTCGTCTAGAACTGTTTTCTTTGTAACCAGTGAACAGCTGCACTGAATAACAGTTTACTGTATTGAGATTTACCTTTTCTTGCAGCAACTTTGAGGAAGCTGCATCACGATTTCCTTTTCCTCCAGAAGTATTAAAGTGAGACCATGGTAAAACGGCATTAAACGTTAAGGAATCTTCCAAGGCAAAATCTGGTTTCATAAAAATCTGAAACAAAAAGAAGTAAATACATCTTTCTCTTGTCTCTGCTTTCCTTTCCTTGTCACTATTCCCCACCCTTCTAAAACAAAGTGCATACAAACAAACCCAGGTTTGACACATTCTCTGGGGGTCCTATCCATCAGTTTCTCTATAAGCTACATTTTCATTTACAAAAATAAATAAATAATCAATCTAGCCCTTATGCTTGTAACCAACTTTCCAGCTGTGAAGTGAATGTGACCAAGTGCAGGGTTCTCTTCCTGAATCTGCAGGTAAACAGCCTGATGGGACAGAAGTACAAACTGCCCAAGTCCCATATCCTAAGCTGTACTCAGGGGAGGTCCTCCATGGGACAGGAATGAATTCTTCTTTGGGACATTCTTCAGCAGTGGAGATGCTCCACTGCTGGTACTCCATCCCTAAAGTTGGAATAGGCTACACATTCCTAATGCTTCCTCCAGGTGGTGGATCCATATTGCAATTAATTCACTGAATCCGGCTCTTAGATTCCCACGGTGGAACAGCACAGCTCTTAGATTCCCACGGTGGAGAACTGGACTCAGCAGAATACAGGATATGGGTGCACAACCCCTGCACAGCTCCAAAGCCTACCTCCCCAGGCACAGTGCAGCAACTCTGGCCATTAAAAGCCAAATAATTTTGTCCCTGCTTCTGTTTATCTCAATGAAGCATTATCTCCGAAGCATCTGCATCTGGCTTAAGTTTACTCCTTAAAACAGATATAATGCCTGGAACTTCCAGAAGGACTGAACCATCTCCTTCCCATTCACCCTAAGCATCACTCGTGACATCAAAGGATTCAACAGCGAGAAATCAGTATCAAGCACCGTCTGTTCCTTAGCCTTAACTTTAAACGTTACAGTGAAAGCTACTTTAGCTACACCTCAGGACATGCACAGTGATCAACATTAAACTGTTTACCTGCTAATAACTTATCAACTGGACAGTTTTTTCAGTTTGAATAAAATGGAACATAGGTTTGTCTGTTTTGACCACCTGTTACAACCTAGCTGTCATGTAGACTGTTAACTGACTGGGGCAGGAATGGTCTTCTTAGCGACTTGTCTGCACAGTGCCTAACACAATGGGGCCCTAATCCTTAACTAGGGTTCCTAGGTGCTACAATAAATAGTGAGAGACTCAGGTCTACATAGTAACTTCAAAAACGTGCATCAAATTCCTCATCTTGCCCCCCAAATCTTCCTTCCTCCCAGAAATTTCTTTTCTGGAAAATGTACCCAGCGGACCGTGGCCATGCTTCAGTAGAAAGCAGTGTGGTTGTCTATTTGTGCCTGAAAATAATGGCAGGTGTGTTTTACCTTCAATGCCTGCTAAAAGAATAAATACAGCTCAGGAGACAAAAATAGCCAACAAATTTAAGGATTATCCATTTGGATTACATTGTCTAAGTTCCATGTGAATTACTACAATTTAGGAGGCTCAGAGGATACCTATTAAAATAGTTCTCCTTCATACATATGCACACATATACTAGAAATCTGACAAGCACATTTTTTCCTTAATAAAGCCTATACAGTACTGCAATCATACCTTAGGTACTTGTTCCAGATCTGTCCTGGATTTATCTAAAAATAAATAAAATATAAGTAATCTAGCATGATAAATATAAGACTACATTGCAGTCTTCTATAGTCAGTCATCAGCAAACTTATTAAAACAATTAATTTCAATTATCAGCAATTAAAGGCCTCGTTGCCCTTTGTAATTTTTTGGGATTTAGCTACAGTTTCTGTGCAGCACTCAGATGTGTCCAAGTTTGACTACTTTAAAAATAAAGGTATTATTCATATTATAAAAGAAACCCAGTGCTTCAAACTCACTCAGGGTGAAATTTATCTTGCTGGTGAGGACCGGCATAAGGCTCTGCACCACTTAAGCTTCCCATTGGTGCTCTCTAGGAAGGTCACCGGTGGAGCAGTCACACTGGGTTGGACCCAGAGGGGAGATGCACATAGGGTGGTGATGGAGAGGGACCACAGGATTCACACAGATTCAGTGACCCTAACACTCTGTGCAAGTGACACAGAGGTAGCACTATTCTAGTCCATAGGCTGAAGTGATGGTCACAAGGGGTGGTCGCAGAGGGAAGGAAATAATCAGGACAGAAGAAGAGCTGCACTGGAGCTCTATGCCCTGGCCCCATTGGGAAGCGGGAGGATTTCACATTCTTAGGGCTCCATCCACTTTAATTCAGTCACATAAGAGGAGCTCAATCAGAGTGTACGGAGTCCCATCAGGCCAAAAAGGGAGGTAGATGACATAAGTCCATAGCTCACTTGGAGGGTCTCCTTCTCCCCTCATAACCACCATGGTGAAAGGGACCTTTTACCATCTCCAGCACCTCTCTTGCCTGCAGGATTGTTACTTTATTAAATACAAAAGACAACACAGCCCAGGAACCATCACGCAGCCTTCTGGCCTCAATCTCAGGCTGTAGGAACTCTCATAGCTGAGAGATCCCAGGTTGCGTTGTCTAGGACTGGAGAAAGATAGGCAACTCCAACACTGGGAACTGCAGTGAGTGGAGAGAGAGTTTACTGAAGGTGTGTTCTCCCAAAACCACTCTCCAACTCCCTTGTGCAGAGATTTTTATCCTGTTTGGCTTTGCATAGCAGACCAACCTTTCCTCAGGATAGTTATTCCTACTCAAGCCTTCTTGGGTGCTGCTGGGGGCTAGATACAGTCCTTAACCAGACATTTTAACAAGTACAGTACTCATTTGCAATAAAGGCTATCCATTCAAAAACTGTGATATTGTTCAATAATATTACACTTTCAAGATCCCCTGTGTAGTACTATGGGCAGTTAACAGAGGAAGGATATTACTGTCCTGGCAAAGGTAAAGCATAGCTAAATATAAGAGTTAGTTCTCAAGAACTTCAACTATGAAAGACAAAAAAGTTGGACTTCACTATTCATGGAAAGGAAAAAAACTGGTAATAGAGGTATTAGAAAGCCTAGCAAGACGAGCTGAATCCAATGGAGTAAATCAAACCAGGGAAGCATTCTGTAGTTACTAGGAACAGGGGATGCAGACAAACTTTCACTCAGTGAGCAGTGCTTTGCCAGTGAAACTCTCTTTCGGGAAACTGAAAGAAAGAAGTAATCCAAGCTAACTTCAGATTGTCCATTATACTTTCTCTGCCTGTCTTTTTTGCCTATTCCCAATCCTTGATCACCTGAGATACCTCACTACAAAGCAAAAAATATATCAGGAGAAACAGTCCTGTTACAGCTACAGACTCCATTAAAAGAACCATCCAAGCAGCCTTTGCTAATGATGATCTTTCAATATGTCAGGGATGCCACAATGTCACAAATTCCAATTTTTCTTCTCCATTGGCGGAGCCATTCTTCATTACTCAGAACATGAACAGTAGCCAGAAACTCAGCACAATCCCATAATCTAGTTTCTTTTTATTCTTCTTCTTCTTCTTTTTTTTTTTAAAAAAGAGGAAGTTAAAGGAAACAGTGTCATGGATGTAATTTCAAGTTGTGAATGCAGAAATGTCAAGGAAGAATTCAGGAACAGGACTCACTAGTTTTTTGATCTACGCCTCTATCCAATCATACTTGGATTTTCAGTGATCATTACAAATAAATCACCAGCAGCTATTTCTGCAGGTAATATCTTACAAACAACAAAGGAGATGACTAGTATGTTATATTATCTATTATAGAAAAGAAAATGTCTTTTTAACAAGTAAAAGAAGACTAGGTGTTTACCATGAGTATGTAATAGAGTCCTGTCGAAGGTATCTTTAGGAGGACAAATATTCTTGCATCTTTCATGAATCTTCTCTCTCTATAAAAGAGAAAAGATATTAAAGAACTACTCTGACACTAATACAATAATGAAAAAATCTCTTTTTCTTTTAAAGGGAATATTCAGAACATTTTCAATCTAAGATATTACATTATGCCAAATAATTCTGACAACTTCATAACTAATTTTTTCCCTCTTACAATTTTAAGTACATGTGAAAGGTGCCAGAATGACAACTCTGGAGGTTGAAATCCTTGTTTGTTATTTGGTTGGTATGTTATTTCTTTGTTGATTTCACATCTCAGAAAGAGAGACAATGAAACTATTCAAGACATATGATCTAAATTCTCCTCCCCACAAAATGAAATATAAATATCCAGTGAGGGCAGTAACACACTTACAGACATTATTTATTTGCAGTCTAATCTGCAAATTATCCTATACTAAAATAAAAACATCCTTTTATTGATCTTCCCCTCAAATGTAATGTATAAAAATATCTTCCCCCACCTTACTTATATACACCATAGTGAAACCTTACACTGCATTTAGCTAAGCTAGGCTTCTATTTTTACTTATAAAGCTTAAACATGGGTTCCACATCTTGTAAAACTCTTCTATTTTGTCCTCTTCTTCAGAGATCATTTTTTCATAGCAGGCTGAAGCTGCAAGATCTATCAGAAATTCTTTCACGGACAACTCACGCCTCTCCTTCCAATACACTGTTTATTTTCACAATCAAATAGTTACATTTCAATTTAATGCAACAGCTTACTACATTTTTGTAATATTCGCTATACAAACATATGGCTCTAAAACACAATTCTTCCCCCCATACTTTACCCGTACTATTATCATTTTGATGCAGAACAGTTAAACCTTTTTATACTCCCCAAACTAGTGTTTTAAGGGTTTATAATGCTGAAAAATTTCAATGTTTGTTATTGGCTCTTAAACCAAGTTTGTTCAGTATGTTCTGTTCTGTGTTTGCATAGTGACTGCTGCAGTGGAGTCCTGGACCATGACTAGACCTCCTAGGTGCTACAATAATACAAATAATAATAATAATATGGATTGTTTTAAACCTGCATCTGCATTAAAGCCCTCTCTCTTGTAATTTTGTAGCTTGTACCCAAATAACATGTATTTGTAGGGGAAAAGATGACTAAAAAAACCTGCAGAAACATGAATACAGAATAATTCACCTAATCTGAATACATAAATTAAACAATGAAATTATATATAGGTGGTAGTATTTAAAAATACCTTTAATATGTTCATTAATCAGAACTGGACAATTGTATAACACTTCAAGGCTACCATTCTGGGGCCCAGTCCTGCAAATGCAACCAAGCATACTGCTCTCTACCATAAATAATCCTATTGACTTCAGTGGGACTATTCACAAGAGTAAGCACTACACTCAGCAGGAAGCGTTGTCACAGCAGCCAAAAGTTAAAGGAAGCTACAGCCAAAGAAACAGAGAACACAGCAGATTTGCACATCTTCTTTTACACTGTGATTCTTTTTTTAAAATCTAAAAACAGCTCTGGCTTTTACCAGATGGCAATAGTCTGTTTCCTACTTCATTATTTTATATTTAAGTGTTTTGTACAGGCCATTTTTAAGACATTCTTAGCAACAATTTAGTCATGTTTTACATTTGATCAGGTGACTGGATTTTTTTTTTACATTATAGAGTGTAACTACTGAATAATCCTTTAAGAATAATTCGTGAAGTTTTCAATACCCAAATGAAATAGCGAAGATGAATAGCAATTATAAGGTCTGTACATTTAAAACAAGAGTATAGCACTCAGGAACTAAAAATAATGAAATAGCAGGGAGAGAGAATTTAGACAATGCTTTTAATGCTAAGAATGGTGAACTTACAGCACACCATACCGACGTCAAGAGAAGAGCCAACTAGCATAGAGGTAGACCGGTAGTTATTAGGCAATATGATGGACTATTAATGGGTACAATCAGTTAGTGGTGTCAGACTCAAATGGCTCTGAAGTTTCTTTTTTAACCCATAATGTACCTAACTTTAGTACTTTACCTGAATGATTTCCTGTTGATATAATGCAAAATTTTCCTTGTTGATCTGTGGGAGGTAGAATGAAGGTGCGACTTCTGTGTCCACAAAGTCCTGTCCCCATGTTTTTGTAAAGAAATCGGATTCCCTTTTTGCTAACCTAGGATCATTTAGCGCCGCTGGGAGATTTACTTTGGAATGATAAATTGTCCATCTGTGTTGATCTGCAACTAGAGATGGGCTGTCACTTAAACTATTAGGATCACCTATAAGCACAAAAGATAAGACAGTCCATTAAGACAAAAACCTGAAAGCACTTTTTTCATAGTAAACTCAATGTAATTCTTGAAGCAAACAACAAATTTCAAAATTTTATTTTTTATTTACGTAAAGCATCAGAATTATCTACAGAAAGGATTGCGTACCAAGATACACAATCCTCTTCCCCAACAATCTAACACACTCACATTTTTGTGTTTAGATTGCACAAACCAAGGTTTAAACATGCAATTAGAGGTACACCTCTACCCTGCTATAACACGACCCAATATAACACAGGTTCGCATATTGCGTGGTAGCAGCGGGACTTGGGTGGTACTTTAAAGGGTCCGGGGCTCCAGCTGCTGTAAGGAGCCCCGGGCCCTTTAAAGCGCGCTGGAGCCCTGCTGCCGCCACCCCGGGGCTGTGGCAGCAGCGCTCGCTGGTGATTTAAAGGGCCTGGGGCTCCGGCTGCTGCTGGGAGCCCCGGGGCCTTTAAGTCACCGCTGGAGCCCTGCCACTGCTATCCTGGGGCTGTGGCAGCGGGGCTCCACTGGCAATTTAAAGGGCCTGGGGCTCCCTGCAGCGGCTGGAGCCCAGAGCTCTTTAAATCACCGCCGGAGCCCTGCCGCCTCTACCCTGATATAACGGGGTTTCAGCTATAACGTGGTAGGGATTTTTGGCATCCCACGACCACGTTATAGCAGAGTAGTGGCGTATATTCTGTCAATATGTTCACACAAATATCAATTAATTCTTCAGGCACCCTTTGAAAGACAGAAGTCTGTAGACTTGATATACTAAATATATTAAATTGAAAAACTACTGCATCCACCAACCTAGAACTACAGTTAAGGTTCTCACGTGTTTCTTTAAGAGAATTCTTAGAATTCCACTATTTCCCCACTTTACACTCCTTACCCTCAGCATTCCATATGACAGCTGTCAATATAACCACAAAAGCGCCTTATGGGAGTGCCAGAGTTACCCATCTTGATCTCTTGCTCCCCACATCAGAAGGATTAGGGAGTGTCACAGAAGCAATGCAGTTAGCCCCGCAGGGCGAGAATTGTCTGTCTCACAACTATACTCTGGCTGATCTTTCACAGGCTCTGAAAGAAGTCTCATCCTCTTCTCCTTCATAATAAGGATGTTGGCTTCAATGTAGGGTGACCAGGCAGCAAAGGTGAAAAATCAGGACAGGGGAGGGGGTAATAGGAGCCTATATAAGAAAAAGACCCAAAATTCGGGACTGTCCCTATAAAATCAGGACATCTGGTCACCTTACTTCAATGTGAGGTGGAGATATAAATAGGGTGGAAATCAGGAGATCTCCAGTGCTCCAAAAACAAAATGAGGTGTTTTTTGAGGTGGAGTAAGTAGAATCCCACTCCACCTATAAATACATCATTTTATTTCATAGTATTATCCAGAAAACAAGAACTTCATTGACTATTTTCAAGTTAATTTTCAGGACACTGACTGTAACAGTATTTTCATCTGCCTTACAAGCCAAAATTACCTGTAGGTTCCTTGGGACATACATCAGGCAGTGACTGTACAGGTCGAAAGCGTTTAGTAGAATCCATTTCCTTTTTAAAGAAAGCATCTCTGCTGTTTGGCTGAGGCACTGGTGAAGAACTGTGGCTTGATGCCATTGCATAAAATCACCACTTGATAGAAGCTAAGAAAGAAAAAATAAACACAAAGTCTTCAGTGCAGCTCTGATTACTGATTGTACCATAACAATGGCATTTATTTAACAACTCACTTACATAAAACTAAACAGTTTAAAACAATACTAGTTATCTTTCAACCATGGTATGAAAAATATTTTACATTTGAAATAGAAAGAAAGGGCTAATTTTTATACACACACAACTACTGTACATAAAAATGCCCACGCACATTATATCTTTCTGTTTCCATAATTATTCAAGCATTATCCTAGAAATACTTCCTCTCAGAAATGACATGCCAAATCCTGGAGGTTTGTGAATGAGAGAGCATGCCAGTCTGTTATGGGTAATTTTATTTAATCTACTGATGGGAGCTAAATTGTGCAAGCCCACAGACATGACGGTGGATCACATATCAGAAGTCTTGTGAGTGCAGATAAAGGGCCTAATTCTCTGTTAATTTAATTCCATTCACTTAAGCAGAATTACATGAGCAGCGAATTTCATTCATAATACCACGTAAGCACGATTTGGTATATTTTCCCTGACTTTTTCTTCTTTTTTGGTAGTGAAAGATTTGCAGAGTATTTAAAGAGAATGATTCGTGTTGTGTACAAAATATGGATAGCAGGCAAAACCATTAACCTGTGAGGCATGCACTCCAGAGGAGGGTTCTATCATTTTACAGTATAGTGGAATCCATTCACAGTGAACATCTGTTTCCAGACTGTAATGTAATGAATGTCTCAAGTTGTTTCGATACATTGTAATGTGCAAACTGCAATTCTATTTATACTGAACCTCCACTGAAAGGGTGAAATTCATACTTCCCTACACAAGGGCCAAGTGATTGGTACTTGTATAGCAAGCTAACTATATGCTGTGCAGGGGAATAAATTCCACACACTCCCAAACCAAGTGCAGGTCGTGGGATTGCAACACAACCCCTCCTTGGGGAGTTCTGGGCCAATGGCCCTCATGTAGATGTTTTTGGGAGTCGGGGAGAGAGAGAGAAAATGTATGTAAAACCAGGTCACTCTACCTCAATGCCAGGGACTATTTTCCAAGCAAGCCACAGATCGGGGGCCATCAGGCTCCCAACCACTGGGGTGTTCTGTGTACACCTGAGAATTTTAAACTTTTTTTTTTCTTACAAGCACAAAAAAAGAAAAAGGCACAGAAAAATGAATATTCACCAAAATGGACATAAACCTACTGCGCTCCCATCCCCATCTTACATGAGTCACCCTCCTTTTTTAAAAGGTTGCTTTCTCTGCACACACAGAGCTCAGTCTGTGTGACCTGTCTCCATGTCTTGCTCTTGTCCATTTTATGACTCTTCCTTTCTGCCTTTTCTTTAACCCCATTGCTATTACACTTCCTTTCTTCTACTCCTCCCCTTTGCACTTTTCCCTCAATCTCAAAGTCATCCCCTTTCTGTCCCCTCCTGCCTTTATAGGTGAGGAGCCCTAGTGTTTTCCAGGCTCATTCCCCTGTATATTCGGGGGAATCTCCCACACTTACTCTCTACTGGGATGTGGAGTGTTAGGGCCTCTCTGTCCCACTCTCTGCAGCAGTCCCCTTCAGCCTTCTCCCTTCTTTTCTCATTCAGGCCAGTTGAAGATTTTGAGCGTTTTCTTCATTATAAGGACATAAGAATGACCATACTGGATTAGATCAATGGTCCATCTACCCCGGAATCTGTCATCCAATGGTGACCAATGCCAGATGCTTCAAAGGGAATGAACAGAACCGGGCAATTATCAAGTGATCCATCCCCTGTCATTCAGTCCCAGCATCTAGCAGTCAGAGGCTCAGGGTCACCCAGAGCATGGGGTCACACCCCTGACGATCTTGTCTATTAGCCACTGATGACCTTACCTAATTTTTTTTTTAATGCAGCTGTAATTTTGGCCTTCACAACATCCATTGGTAACAAGTTCCACAGGCTGACTGAGCACTGTGGTCCCATTCTTTGTGGTCCCCACTCTGTATGTCTCCATTTCCAGATGCATCCCCACATCTCCCCTCACGATTCTTCAATGTCCATCTGTATTCCATAATCATCACCCAGCGTAGGTCTCTCTCCTGTCTTCTGTGTGGTCAATCTCGCTCTCTCTAAGCATTGGGATGGGGGGAAGACTTGGGTGGCTACCTCTCCCCCTCACTGATTGCAGGGGCTAACGGTTTCTCTGGCCTTCATGGCCACCTTCCCTGGTGTATCTACTCCCCTACAGACCTGTTTTCAGAGCACTTGGAAGGCAGAGCAGTTCAGGCAGGAAGAAGAGAAAGCCCAGGCAACCCCAATCCTTCCATTTATTCCCTGCAATAGCAGCTATTGGCAGGAAATCAACCTGTTTTTAAAATCTCTCTACCAGCTGCACCAAGACATTGGCCAGGACTCAGGGTCCTTGGAAATGGGTATGCAAACCCCAAGAAGATAGTTGACAAGAATTTTCCCTGCCCACCTTTAACAGACCCCTCTGAGCTACTCTATTCAGAAAGGCAAACAACACTTCCAGAACTACCAAATACCACTACAATATACTTAACCAGTTTTGCTCAAAATCTATTCTAGACAATAATAAATTAATAAATTTATAAAAAGTTAATGTTGCTACAGTAATAAACATTAGAAAAATACAAGGAATTTTACAGTTTAAATAATCTAGCCATTATAAATAATGGAAATAGCAAGTTTATGTAACTATAGCTGTTCTTACAGTTCACTATATTCTAATAAAATTCTGTTCACCTGAATATTAATATTAGAAATGACAACAACAATCTTTATGCTGCCAGTATTTTATTCATGAAATACTTGCTCAAGTGTTTGTCCAATAACTAACTCCTTCCTCAAAATATCTTTTTCCTGCATTTGTTTCTAACCCGAGAAATAGCAAGAATGTCAAATCTTGTCTCTTTTGGGGGGAGGAGGGGGGGTCTGGAGGTGTCAAGTGTGCATTTTGGCTTTCACAGCACTTACATCATCTGTTAATCTTTAAAAGACAGACCTTTTTTTCTAGGTATTTGTGTGTTCATTTAGAATTAAACAGATGTTAATAAAAACAAGCAGAAGAGTTTTAAACTGTGTGTGGATTGTTTAATCACTTCCTTTCTCAATTAACCAAGTTTCAGGCCTTCTGGATAGGAACAAAGCACAAAGTCAGGAGTTTTATTTTCTATTTTCAGGTTCCCTTACTTGCAGTGATTTTTTTTGTTTTGTTTTGTTTTTAATTTAGACACTCCCTTAAAGTTTATTTCATGACAATCCTAAAATCCAAATGGGTGTTCCTGGGTACTTGTTATCTTTAGCATCTAAAGTGTTTCTGAAGTAGTCAGCCACATATCAAAACTACAAGATGATTGTGTCAGATTACAGCTTTCCAGAATTTCAGAATTGTTTCCAAACACAACCATTTTGAGAAAATATTTTGTTTAAGGTTTTTAATTTGCTTATTTATTTTCTCTTGCTGGTGCCTCCACCACTGAGAGATTTTTATGCTCAACATGCTTGTTCTTCCCTTGCCATATTTCTAATGTACCGTATATACTGAATCATAAGTTGGTTCATTTAAAGCTGACCCCCCCAAGATGGATAAGTAAAAATGGAAAATTTTTATAACCCGTTAATAAGCCGACCCTATAATTCAGGGGTCATCAAACTTAGGCTCCTGGGCCATCAGGATAAGTCACTGGTGGTCCCAGATGGTTTGTTTACCTCGAGCGTCTGCAGGCACGAAGGTAAACCTAAGTAAACGAAGTGTCCTGCACGCAAGCTGCTTACCCTGACAGGCTGGGACAGCAACTGGTGGGGAAATTTTTTCGAGGGGACGGCAGGGGAGAAGCTGGGGGTCAGAGGAGTAACCCCTGTGACCACACTCCACATGACCTCACCTCTAGCCCAGGACCCCCAAACTCTCCCCATCCCATCACTTCCCACCTTATCTGGGGAGGACCGGGGAGGATGAGACTGGTCTGCCTAGAGCTCCTACGGCAGGCTGGGCAGCGCGGCCGCAGCATGCTCTGGGGGGGGGGGGGCAGGGCCGAGTGGCGCTGCCGCAGCATGCTCCGGGGGGGGCAGGGCCGAGCAGCGAGGCTGCAGCCTGCCAGCCCTGGAGCTGCAGCTGCTTCGGAGGCTGACAGGAGAGCAGCATGGCCAGAAGCGGAGAGACTCTGGCCCCGCCACTTCCCTTCCGGCTCTGCTGCCTCTCCCTGCTCCCTCTTTTGGGGAGAGGGGCTGTGTGCCACCTCTCCCTCTCTATACCCGTTCATAAACCGACCCCCGTCTCTGGTGCCTCCCTCTTTTACTAAAAAAATTCGGCTTGTGAACAAGTATATACGGTAGGTATGTTCCTTCCTTCCTCCAGCAGCTCCTCACCAGATACTAGCATTTACTACTGCTGGGTTTTGTCACTAATCAAACTGGTTCATGAACCACAATGCTGAGGGGAAAAAATACATTATTTTAGCACTTTTAGAAAAATAAATATCATGCATTCAGTGGTAAAAATCAAGCCTCCTAAAGGAATATACAAAGTAGTGGGTATTAGGAGCGCCAGCAACTACAGTTGTACCAAATGCCTGCATTAGCAGGGTCTCCTGAGAAATCTCATGTTATATGGATATACATCCATTGTAACCGTATTAATGCTTTGTATTAACTGAAGCCCTTCTTAAAATTATACATGCAATGAAACATTTTGCTCTTGAAATCAAGCATTTTGTGAGCCATTGTTTTCCCCTATTCTGACAATTTATTTAAAACAATAAATTAGGATGCCAGCAAAACAAAGTGCTTTCTAAAATAAGAAGTTCAATTACCTAAATCGAAATGGAATAAATGCTAACTGCATTTAACCAGTATAAGATTTAAAATAAAATTTAAGGAACACATTTTAACACTGAAGACACACATTTCAAATGTTTGTTTTCAAAACCAAACATCCTTTATTTCTTAAAGTTATTTTTATTGCTAATCATTGTCAAATATCCACATTACCTTTGTGCCCTTATTCCAGTCTTAACAAAATCTTAGAACCGAACAAAAAGGTAACACTAAAATAGCAGTGCAGCAAAGAACTTTCATATCATCGAGTTGATTTCAACAAGAATCTCTGGCAGAGGTCTTCTAAATGGTCTGCAATATGATGCTGTACTAAATTATTCATAGGTAACACCTACTCTAGCAGTCTCATAGACTTTAAGGTCAGAAGGGACCATTATGATCATCCAGTCTGACCTCCTGCACGATGCAGGCCACAGAATCTCACCCATCCACTTCAATAACAACCCCCTAACCTATGTCTGAGTTACTGAAGTCCTCAAATTGTGGTTTGAAGACCTCAGGCTGCAGAAAATCCTCCCGCAAGTGATCCATGCCCTAGTCATAATTTAGGACCTTATAGATAACTAACTTCAACAAGTTGCCACATTTGTAAAGGCACAAACTGACCTATGAAACAGAAAACACTCATATAGTACTACAAAACTGTGGTTTAACAAAACAGATTTTAAAATCAGCCAAATAAGAACACATTAAGGAATGAAGAAGAAATGCAATATATGTTGTCCTGAATCCCTTCCAAGTCCCAAAGCAGATTACAACAAGTCAATAAATGGATAGGAATCCTTACTAGCACCTAACCTCCCAAGTACGTTAATCTAATTGACCACTGAAAGTTACTGTGATTTACTAGTTCAGTGGCTCTCAACCTTCCCAGACTAGGGTATCCCTTTCAGGAAACTGATTTCTCTTGTGTGCGCCCAATTTTCATCTTACTTAAAAACTACTTGCTTACAAAATCAGACATAAAAATACAAAAGTGCCACAGTCACACTATTACTGAAAAATTGCTTACGTTCTCATTTACACCATATAATTATAAAATAAATCAATTGGAATATAAATACTGTACTTACATTTCAGTGTATAGCATATAGAGCAGCATAAACAAGTCATTGTATGAAATTTTAGTTTCTACTGACTTTGCTAGTGCTTTTTATGAAGCCTACTGTAAAACTAGGCAAATATAGAAGAGTTGATGTACCTCCCGGAAGACCTCTGTGTACCCTCAGGTACACAAACCCTGATTGAGAACCACTTACTAGTTTACCTACAAAATAGCCTTTATAGTATTAGTATACTAAGCACTTTATAAACATTTCTTGAAATATGCAGTGATGCATACATCATCTAGTTTAAATCTCATGGAAAACTAAACTCAAACTTAACATGAAACAAAAGCAAGTAAATAAAGAGAGTGGAGGATTGCCTCTACAGACTATTTTAATTCATACCATTGTGTGGGAGTTGTGCAATATAAACTATAAATTGCCCAGTCTCCGGAGCCTCCTAGTTACAAGAGAATATGTGCTGCAATAACTACATGCAACTGTGCAAGTTAAATGACATTAATATTTTGGGTGCCCTGCAATTAAGTATTGGATTAGAGTAATGATATTTCTAAAAAAAAATAATGTAAATGCATTTTGGCTGACAACTTGTATAACTAAGCTTCAGCATGACAAATTGTTACATGGATTAGACAGAAGATACAGGTTTAGAAGGGGAATAAAAACGTAACTCACTTTTCCAGCAGTCCCAGGCCATTCAAATAAAGAGCAATTGCCCTAATGATGCAATACAGAAGTATCACAAAAAGAGAAGCACAACCGCAGTTCACTTTTTTACAGTTAATCAGAATTCACTAACTTGAGCCCTGGGTCCTCCAACAAGTTAAGTACAATTAACAGACTGAGATCCCTATGGAGGGACCAAGACATACAATGGCACATTACAAGCTGCTCTGTTGCTTTTCGGTTAATAAAGTATCTATAGTTCGTTTAAGTTAACCCAAGAAAAAAAGGTTAAATTGTTGGCACAATCCTCAAATATCCTATATATGACTTGAAAACTCCACACACCCTGGACAGAATCTCAACTTTCATTTAAAAAAAATAAGTTCCTAGCCCTTCCGGTAGAAAACAATAACTTTCCAAACATGAACCAGTGTAAACTGATTCAGTGTTCTATTCTTGAGTCTGAAGACAGACAGCTCCAGTGCCTCTGCTGCTACTCACAGCTTTGTCCAGCAGCAATAGGGTGAAAACAGCAAGAATCTGATAAGTATCGCTATTGCTATTTGGAGTTCCATGGACAGAAATGGAACTGTCAAAAATAGGTTAGTTTCATGCTGCTGCAGCAGCTTACCAAAGCTATTCACAGAAAAGGTAAGCACTAGAGATATTCATTAGAGCAGTGGTTTTCAACCTTTTTTCATTTGCAGGGCCCTAAAAAATTCTGAATGGAGGTGCGGACCCCTCTGGAAATTGAACCTGTGGGCCACAGACCCCTATCATAGAAGTCTTAGACTGAAAACTGACTGAACAGAATTCAACTGTAAATGTTGCACTTGCTCGGCACAGCGTTTGACGCAGCACGAGAAAGGGCACTAACTGTGGGCTTCTACAGTGATGACAATACTTCTGGGTTTTGACCTGTAGGTGGGGGTATTTACATACTTTTGATTGACCAGAAATACAGAATGCCTTTTCTGAGATCTGAAACTTGATTTTCATAGTCACCTTTCGCGGCCCCCTGAGGCATAGTTTGTGGACCCCCACATGTCCATGGACCACAGGTTGAAAACCAATGCATAAGAGAACAGGACCCAAAAAGATAAAGGCAAGAGGAAAGGTAGAAAATAGACCTCCCCTTCCTCCTTGCAGCAGCCAAGAAGAACTGGAGGAGGAAGAGAGAAATAAAGCTTTGTTTTCCCCTAGAAACTCGGGAAAGTTTAGGGTGAGGATGGGGTAGCAGCTATAAATATGTAAAGATACCTACTAGCCAGAGACAGAAACGAAAGACAGAGCCTCTAACAGTATCCAGGGACAGCACCCTGGTAGAAATTCCCGAGTCTTCCTGTTTCTCACCAGTGGATGGTAAGGAGTTGAGCTTCCCACAGGATGTCCTGTGACCTCACTCATGGCCCCACTTATCTATTGCTGTGCTGGTAGGTTTAGCATTCTGGCTAGGCAGTGTCTAAATTTGTCATTGCATTATCATACAAAGTCTGGTTAACATAACATCTTTCTAATTTCATAGAATGAAAACTATTATAGATGAAGTGTATAGCAACATCTATATTAAGACTGTATTACACTTCCCATTACAATTCTTGTTCTCAGTTGCTTATAACAGACTAACTCTTTGCCTGAAATTTTCCATGCTCTAAGTTTTAGCAAAAATGGTTAAGCTGTTTGGGAGAATGAGGTTAGGGAAAAATCAGTTGTTTTGCCAAAACTAAAATTGTTTCTGACCATTTCTTTGAATAGTTTTAACACTCCAGGATTTTAGAATAGGACGTTCAAATTGAATTAATGCGACAGCAGTTCAGGGTCCAATCCACGTCAGTAAGGGTTTGTGTTATCGCTTGCCCTGCAACTCTGGGAGACTCACAACTCTTTGTTGTTATAGCTCCCAGCCTGGGGTGCTCATTGCCAACCTACCAGCATGCAGGCCAGAGTGTCTACATGCTAGACAGCCCTGACCCCAGCAGCCTGTGTCTCATCCTACAGCCCCACTCTGGCTTCTACCAACCTGGGTTACAACTTGCAGGGTGACCCCAACACACTCCCAGTTCTGAATTTTCTCCAAACCATGTGCTCTGTATTGTCCAGGTCCTCTCCTGGACAGTTTAGAAAAACGATCAGGTTCCTTTGTTCCTCTTAAGACACAAAACCCACCAGTTTATTAATTTAACTGGGGTGAATACACTCTTCCCATGAAAGGCAGCAGTGAGTTGGTTTACAGTAAAAATATAATACATTTATTATCTATCTATATATAGGATTAAGTGAGTTCAAATACCAAGAATGAGGATAGAGTTACAAATAAACAAAACAAAACACGCTTCTAAAAAGTCTAAAACTTAATCTAGCCAAGTACAGGCTTTGTTCAAGATATTTTTTTCCTCACCTATATGCAGTTCCCAGAAACATCAACCCCACCCCCTGGGTTGATAGGCCCATTTTTCTCAGCTTGTAAGCGTTATGTTTCCTTGTGTCTGTCTAGTGACGGATGCCAAAGGTGGCTTTTGTCTTTGCTTATATTTTCCAAAGTTCAATGACGTTGCTTGAAGAGGCAGGATGACCTCATGCTGTTCTTCTCTTCCTGTAGGCTTCCCAGCCCCCTGTACCTAAATGGGGCTTGCATTGCTTGGATTCCACCATGCTTACTTTACATAGGAGAAAGGTAAATAGCCACCTTCTTCCTGGCAGGGAGGGAACTTGTTTCTCCCTGTTCTGCCACAGACTTTAAAACATAGTATCATTAAATATCCATATTTCCTCATATAGTGTTGATACCTACATTTCACAGTGATATTAATCACCAATGTGTCATTAGCTTTCAGAAAAAGATCTCACTCTCTACACTCTTATAATACAATCAGTTGATTCAATTGCTTATCACTTGAGGTTCAGACCCTCTGTCTTTATAGACTAGTAAACCTTTGAAATGGATTCTTCTGAGTAAATCTTATTCAACCTATCCAGAGAATGAGATGGAGTCTTGTGATGAAGGAAGCTCCATGCTCTTTCTTCCCCAATTATTGTTTGCTGAAATTTTCTGTTTCCTGCCATCTCCTCCCCATGCTATCTTGATGGCCCTATTTACTGCTTATATGTAAGTTTAGGATTGATCTGTTTAACAAATCCCCGACATGCCTAGTTTAAATACACTTCAGCCATACGTCTAGCATGTACCCGTAACTCCTAATACCCACTGCCCATCACACATGAATATTAATGATCAGTAAGTTATCAGTTTTCAAATGATCCAACACAAGGCATATTTTGTAGAAAGATTATTACAATAATGTGTAAGGTGCGAATTCAGGGGTGCCTAGTGTCACACTTAGTCCTGGAGTCAGAGAGGTGCCTTTATAATCCCCAGGAATATCCACCCATATTTTAAGTGCATATCAACTGCACTGTGCACTCTCCCATGCCTCCAGGAGATGCCTGTACCAGCCTCCCCACTCTACAAACCAGGAGATTGAAATCTCACTTCTTTTGCAAACAGGTTTTAATATTTTTTATGCACTTCACATCCCTTAATGGCGACTTAAGTCTCATAGGTTTAAACTAAGGGTATGTCTTCACTACAGATTTAACTCAGGTAATCAGCACTTGGGCTAGCCCACCCTGAGTGTGAGAAGTCACACTACAAAGCCCATACTGATGCTACACTCACTCATGCGTGCTAGGACTTCTGGTGGCACACCCCATGTTTTATTGTGTTGTAGTAAGCTGAGCCAGTCAGCCTTTCCCAGTGAATTGTGAGAGAACAACTCCGTCTTTCCAGGCACATGGGAGGATGGGGTGGAGGTGGAGGGAATCATGGGAAGCCATTGGAGGACTATTGGCACTCAAGTGACTTAGCCTGTGTCCTCTCTGCAAGGTGGGCAGCATACCACCCCGAATGAAAGTGGCACTCAAATTCTAGCCTAGAATTATGGATAATACCCAAGTAAGAGCCCAAATTAACTCTGCAGGGACGACACATCCTAAGAAGCAGGCAAGTATCATATCCCCCACTTCTTTTATAAATGAAGCAAGAGAGGTGATGTCTGCACTATGGGTGCTACAGCAGCACAGCTATGGTGCCAGAGCCTTCACTATAGGAATCCCACCTCCCCAAGGCATGGTAGCTACGTCAACAGAAGCATTCTTCCAAATGCATCTACACTGCAGGCTACGTCAGCATAGCTGCAGCAGTCGGCATGGGAATTTTTCAAGCCCCTAAGCACTGTAGCCATGTTGACCTAACTTTTAAGTGTAGATCAGGCTGCACAAACTGCACAAGGTCAAAACTGGGAATAGAACCAAGGTTTCTAACACAGTAGCCGCAAAGTCTCATCCACTTAGCCACTTGGCCTTTCTAAATGAATGCATCAGATATATGTGCTTGCCTATAACCACTGTTCTAATCAGCAGATCGTACATACTTCAAATGGCACAATGGCAATTTTGTAATTCAGCTTCCGCTGGAATCAGATGAAGTAATATTACAGTCAAATATTTATCAAATATTCTCTATTTTGGATAACTGAATCTAATGCTATGGGCTTGGATAAAAGCAGTGCTGCAGTGCAGTGTGATATGGAGGACCTTGTGGAGCACTGCAGGACTGATATGCCTTTCTATAAAACATGGACCAACAGCAGCAGAGGCAGCTCAGTTTAAATACACCAGTGAATATTATTTTAAAATTATCTTCCTTATGTCTCATAATAAGTGAGCGACACTGTCAACTTGGAATCTAATAAATGTAAGAAATGAGTTAGAAACCATTTGAGGTAAAACTGCTGCAGTCGATTTCTGTAGTTTTACTGACACATTTTTTAATTTAAAAAAAAAAATGTTTCTCTCTCCCTTTTGTGTGTCTGAAAAACCCACACAATCTCAGAGGAAACTAATTTTATGCAGTTGTTGTCAAACAGAAAATAAACAAAAAAACCAAAACCACTTCTCTCATTTTTCAGTTAAAGTAATCTTAGTAATAGCAAGTAAAAACAGAAAAATACAAATTTTAAGTTGATGTCATCTCTTTAACATATAAGAGGAGGACAGAATAGAAAACAAAAAAACTGAAATCAAAACTTCACTGTATATTCTGCAGGTATGTGTGTATGTACATATAGCTTCTGGGAGCCGCGTGGAGCCAGGGTAGGTACGGAGCCTGCCTTAGCCCCGCTGGTCTTTTAGCAGCCTCAAATCTACCGGATTGGCTTCAGAAGTCTCAGGAGATTGAGCCCAATTCCCAGAGACTACCAGCCAAATAAGGAGGGTTGGCAACCCTATGCAGAGACCATAACTAGATAGCTTCTTTAACTTTAGAAAATGACACAATTATGGTCCATTGACAACCGGCTCTTTGATACTCCTGTAAGTAATGCCAAGTGGACATGCTCTGAATACATATAGCTATTCAGGTCATTGTACAGCAAGATCTTCAAATGTCAGCTCTGATGGAATTGTTCTTAAACAAGTAACAAAGCTTAAAAATATTATTTTAATCTATAAGAACAGGTCTCGTGGTTAGTAATCCACATTGCTACACAAGAGACCCTGGTTTAATTTCTTGGTAAAACATATTGCTCCTTTAGCTGATATGGACCGGTAGCACAATATGGTACATTGTCTGGTTGGAAAAAGAGTGAGAGAGGAGCATCTCATGTCACTTCACAGAAACACCTGTAGCCAAACAAAGAGCAAAACTGATGAGCTTCATTAGGAGTTCCACCTACAGCTCAGCTCAAGAAAGTAGCTGTAATATGGGGTATTTTAAGGAGAGAATGAGAAAATACTCCAAATATGGCAAAAAGATTAAAATATTAAGGCCTTGATTTTCATGGCAGGTTAAGAGCTGTTTGAGGCCCACCTAACCCTTGTACAAATTAGGGCTGCACAGAGACAGTCCTTACACCATAGAGCAGTGGTCCCCAAACTTTTTGGCTGGCGGGCGCCAGCCAAAGGACCACTGCCGCGGTGGAGCACCCGCCAAAATGCCGCCGAATTTCAGCGGCATTTCGGCAGGGACGCCTCTCGATGCTGCTGCTTGTCGCTGACAAGTGACGTCAGCGAGAGGCGTCGCCCCCGAAATTCGGGAGCGACACCTCTCGATGACGTCACTTGTCGGCGACGAAGCAGCGTCAGCGAGAGGTGTCGCTCCCGAAATTCGGGGGTGACGCCTCTCGATGTCACTTGTTGCTGACAAGTGACGTCATCGAGAGGCGTCCCCACTGAAATTGGGAGCGACGCCTCTCGATGACGTCACTGGTCACCGACAAGCAGCGTCATTGAGAAGTGTCCCCGCCAAAATGCCGCTGAAATTCGGCGGCATTTCAGCGGGTGCTCTTCTGGGGGCCAGGACGCAGGTGCATCGAGATGCCCCCGCAGGCGCCATAGAGAATTCCCCTGCGGAAATGGAATTCTCCACCAACTATCTTCTGCCATTTTAGGGCCAATTTGTCCAGTTTATGCAGTGCAAACTGCCCACAGCACACTGGGGAATCCAACCCTAACTTTCTAAAAATAATGGCCAGGTTTTCAAAAGAGCTGTATACCCACAAACAGGTACAGCATGCTCTGTAGTAATTCAGCCTTCATCACGCTGCCTCGACAATGGGCCTCAACGCATTTATGGGAGAGGTTAGACAGGAAGTCACCTCTAAGGGCAAGTAGCTAGACAGCAGAAAAGACCATCCAATCCTTTGCTTCTCTGCTGACCATCAACAAGGACACCAATAAGTATCAATTCTGATGGTAGCTTTTGTGATATGAATGCCGGACCACTAGGCACTCAAGCGAGAGGATCAATTCTTTTCACATAAACCACTGAACAGCCATCAGACGGTTTCCATTTTCTAAAATAATAAATGGATGTACTTACATAAATTTAAAAAGCAGAACATGAGCTTGTCATGTCTCAGAACAATACAATTCTGACAATGTTTAAAGCAGATGGTATTACATCACTGTTTATAATTTTTTTTTTCAAAATATATAGCTCAGTGGTTTGAGCATTGGCCTGCTAAACCCAGGCTTGTGAGTTCAATCCTTGAGGGGGCCATCTGGGGCAAAAATCTGTCTGGGGATTGGTCCTGCTTTGAGCAGCAGGTTGGACTAGATGACCTTCTGTGGTCCCCTCCAACCCTGATATTATACAGTGAATTACCCCAAACTTCTCCAGGGAAACCACACTCATATTTCCTATCAGCTTTCGACTAGATGGCAGTAGGTGTCTAGTAAATTAGTAAGCTCTAGGCATTCTACATTTTACTCATACATCCTCTAGAGGCAGCGACCTACTCCCAAAGGCTTTCATGGGAACAGGAACAGGCCCTGTGTCTACATCACATTTCCATGCTCTACAGGACTGACTCTTGTTAAGATAGTCTTCCTCAGCCATGATATAGCTAGAGTACTAATTAATAAATAAATAATCGCGCAACATCAGCCACACTTAAGGCCCTGAAAAGATGACAAATGGTGGTAGATAGACCGTTAGACAAATACAAAGTTTTGTATAATTAAATCTAAAAATTAATAAATTACAGGATTAGGTTCACTGAAATTTAAAACATGAGAAAACCTACAAAATGTCAACAAGTAGAAAGAAATTCCTACAAGATGCCAATAGTAGAAAGAAACTGAGAAGTCCAGGGATAGAAGGTAATCTTCCTACAGAAATATAATAGCAGGATAACATCATGCTATGGCATACAGGTATCTCCCATACATAGGCAAGACCTACTCTATCAAGGAAAGAGTTATTCCCCATCTTCTCATATCATGTTAACCTTTTTTTTTTAAAATACTGTTTTTTGCTACCTGGGCCCATAAATATTTATAAATCAAATATATGGCTCCAATAGGCCATCAAATCCTTATTGCATTACAGAAATAAACTTTTTTTGCTTCTATTTCCTTATTCCCATAACTGTCATTAGGACTGGGACTACCTCTAGGAAAACCCATTGCATTTCTCACAAATATAAGCATGTTATTTCTTTACACATGGGGCAGTTACTTATAAAATACACATCTGATAAATTACACAATTAACTCTATAGTACCTTAGTGACAATAGTCCAAGGATATCTCAAGAAGGCAGTCTTCATATCTCCTCCAGTTCCATGATGCAGAAAAAAATCCTGGTTTTATAACTCACGAAACTATTTTGATGACCTAAATGAAGAACTGCACATTAAACTAAGGTAAAGGTTCTGCTAAAAGTGAACAACACCCAGGAAATTCTAAGTTAAAGTTGGTAAGGAGGGAGAAAGCACAATAGTTCAGAATTGTCAGTTTCACTCTAAGGTGATATTCAAATTTTAACATAGAAATACAAATATAAGGCATATGCAATGCAGAACGCAAATCTTTGCAACATATATACCCATTACTTTATAACCTCACCTTAATGCTTACTCTATTTTACCTCTTCTTCCTCCTCCTCTTTTTTTCAAATACAAAAAGCAAACTACTCAGCATGTGGTCTTGGAAACAAATCTGTTTATGAGTGGGTTTGCTTGGTAGCTAGTAAAAGTCCCCATGTGTGATAACACCACGTGCAACATCTAAGCTTACAGTTTATCTTGGTTCTTTGTGACTACTAGATTGAAAGGGTCCAGAAGCATAACCTCTCTCAGCCAATCAAGATCAGCACTGAAAGGCTCCAAAAGGAATCACAGAAAGTCATCCTCAGACTAGAAGACAGTGTGTATAAAGGGCTAGGGACATACAGCAACACATACACACACACAATGGGAAACATTGAGTCAAAACAAACACACCAAGAGCACCTGAAAATGACATTTTGGAAAAACGTAACTTCTGTAAGCTGCTCAGCCAGCCCGTCCCCGGGGATCATGTTGTGCATGGCACAAGGAGGGGAGAAGAGAAGGGAGCAGCCTGTCCTTTGGGATAGTGGAGTCACACAGCAGGTTAGGAGAGAAAGAGCTGCCTGCCTGGGGACAGGTTGGGAGAAGGGAGGGAAAGGATCGGGACTGGCCTCTAGGACTTATGATGGTGGAGGAGAGACACTTCACTTGTTCCCCGGTGCAGTGGAAGGAAGGGGGAAAGCTGCCTGGCCTGTGCATTGGCAAAGTGCAGCTCCACTGGAGGAAAGGTGAAGGAGCCAGCCTGCGTCCTGGCAGGGGAGACATGGGGCCCAGCCTGCGCCCTGGCAGGGGAGACATGGGGCCCAGCCTGCGCCTTGGCGGGGGGGACCTGGGGTCCAGCCCTTGCCCGGGAGGGGGAAAGGAGGGACCTGGGGTCCAGCCTTTGCACCGGCCGGAGGGGGGCAGACACAGCCTGTGCCCGGGGGACACGGTCCAGCCTGCCCTGCTTTCGGGGAGTGCAGGCCGGGAACGGGGCGCACCGCGGGGCCGGGCCGGGCGCCGTTCTGTACCTGCGGGATCCCCGGCCGCGGCTCGGGCGGGCACCGGGACAGCCGGCGCGGCCTAGCGCATCCCCGGCGCCTCCGCAGAGACACGTCGCCGCCCCTGTCTGCCCAGCGCCGCCCCCCCGCTCGGCTCCGGGCGCTGCGCCGGGCAGGCCGCGCTCAGGCACCGCCTCTCCCCGCAGCCCCGCCGGAGACTGGGAGGAGCCGCCGGCGCTACAGGGCGGGCCAAGGGACGGTCCGGGGGAGCGGGGCTGAGGCCCGGGCAGGGGGTTACACAGGAGCCTCCTCCAGATCCTTCCTCAGCTGCGCCCAGGCACCCCCCAGCACCCTGCCCAGCTGGAGCCCCTTCTCTGGGGTGCAGGCAGGCCCTGCCCCAAGCCAACCCCTGTGGGGTTGGGCTGCACCCTGAGACTGGGCCAGGGAGTTGGGGAAGGCCACGGCCGCACTGCAAGCTCTGGGGTCTTGTTTGCAATGCTCCTTCAGCCCCTTACCATCAAGATGCTTGAAGTTGGGGTCCCCTGTGTGCATCCCCAGCTGCAGCCTTGAGGATGCTGGCGATTTTAATCACCAGTCATGCAGAACTGACAGGGGTGGTCCTCTCAGCCCCAGCTCCTGGAATCAAGTGCCTGCTTGAGACTCTCAGCTTTCCTTATAAAACGAAACCAAAGCTAAGTTTCTAGTCCCCGTGGCTGCAGAGAATGTCTTGAAAACGTGACCTGAGAGTACGCTAAAGGCTTAGTAATCCAAAGGCCCGTAAACAATATATGTACATATATATTTAAACTCGCATGATTTTTGTGAGACCTGGCATGATTTTTGTATGTTGTTTTGTAGCTGTGTTGATCCCAGGATATTAGATAGACAAGGGTGGGTGAGGTAATATCTTTTATTGGACCAACTTTCCTGGGTGAAAGAAACAAGCTTTTGAGCTTGCACAGAGCATTTCTTCTTCCAAGTCCTGAGCCAGCTGCACTCCCCCAGCTCTGTGTAACCTTGAAAGCTTGTCTCTCTCGCCTACAGAAAAAACAATGAGGAGTCCTTGTGGCACCTTAGAGACTAACACATTTATCTGAGCATAAATTAGCCCACCAAAGCTTATGCCCAAATAAATCTGTTAGTCTCTAAGGTGCCTCGTTTTTGCTGATACAGACTAACACAGCTACCACTCTGAAACCTGTCACCTACAGAAGTTTTCCAGTAAAAGTTATGATCTCACCCACCTTTTCTCCCATGATTTTTGAACAGTTGGGGTTGGCAGTGCTGCCTAACCCTGTTTGCATGCATCAGTGCCTTCTGGGAAAATCTGGGCTGCTGTCCTTAGTGTGTCAACAAGCACAGATAAAGTACTTAAAGCAAACACACACAGGCCTCAGCAGGGCCTGGAGTAGTGCACTCCTGTGCTCTGCCACACCATGAGATGGAAGGAAGGAGGACTGGCGAAGCCAGGTACACGGCTGACAGCACCAAACTGATTGTAGGAATGCAATCAGGCCAGTCTAGGCAGGGGTGAAACACTTGGTTTGTAACCCTGTCAGCTAAGTATTAATCAGCTGGTACCCAGACATAAACAATGTGTAGAGCCATCTATGGTTCTGCTTGGTTATATTGAAAAGCTATATTGGGGGCAGTTCCTTAGAAGACAGAGTTGTCATTTTTTAATATAATATTGTGTCTCAATTATAATGTTTTTTATTTTAATCTGTTTGTAATGTCTTGATAGAATTGGGATGTGCTCCTAAATTTTGCCCTTATTAAAATGGCTACTATATTCCATTGTTTGCAGTTGAATTGAATCTAGAGCAGGGGTTGGAAACCTCTGGCACCCGGCTCGCCAGAATACACACCTGGGGGGCCAGGCCAGTTTGTTTACCTGCCGTGTCTGCAAGTTTGGCCGATCACGGCTCCCACTGGCCATGGTTTGCCATTCCAGGTCAATGAGGGGGGTGGGAAGCGGCAGCCAGTACATCCCTCGGCCCGTGCTGCTTCCCGCCCCCCCCCTCCATTGGCCTGGAGCGGCGAACCTCGGCCAATGGGAGCCGCTATCGGCCGAACCTGTGGACACGGCAGGTAAACAAACTGGCCCGGCCCACCAGGGTGCTTACCCTGGTGAGCCGTGTGCCAGAGGTTGCCAGCCCCTGATCTAGAGGCTGCCTGTAGCCAAGATGGACATTATTCTTTGCAAGTTGGAAGTGAATCTACCCCCAGTAAAAATGAGGCTATGTCAGGACAGGTAACACATTAAATTTTTTGTAACAAAGCATATGTGCATATATATATTTGCAAATGAAAACTGTGCTTCACTAATAATCCATTAGAATTTTTTAAGCTTGTCAACAAAATAACAGATAAAATAATAAATTGATTTAATTTATTTGCACTGTCAAAAAGAACTGTTGACAAAACCCTCACAAGAAGCTGCCAATGAAATCAAGCAGTCAAGGATTCAGGCACAATATGATCATGGATGAGATACTGGTTAGGCGAAGGGAAAAAGTAAGAATCAATGGTCAATTCTAATCTTGCTAAAATTTATTAGTGTGGGACCACTGGGTTCACACTATTAATACAATTTATTAATCTGGAAAACAGGGTGAACACTGGCAAAATTGTAGATGACATTCTTTAGGTTCACATCAGGACAGAAGACTGTCGAACTTCAGAGGGATCTAACAAAGCTAATCAAATGGGCAACATAATGGTAGATGAGGCCTTGAGAATTAAATACCAAATTATTCTCTTCAATTTAGTTTTCCTATAATCACTCTATCAAACTCATAAAATCTTTGGACTTTTATACATATATTTTATGCTACTAGTAACCTTAAGCTTGTGCTTGCTGGCTAGCAGAGATTTTTATGTACCTTTCATCAAGGGGAGGGAGTCAGATACCATGATGATTCATGACTTTATGAAAACCTAGAATGATAGTTACGAAACGTTATCTCTTTGAGCCAAGTGGTTGATGAGCATTCCAGGTCTTGCAGGGTTGCTGCTCCAGTGATCTATGTGCCCAAGAATCTCTTTCTCTGCTTCCTCTCAGAGTCACCAAGTCACAGCTTCCTCTTCAGGCTTTCGCTATCCAAAGTATACACCCTTCAGAACAACATTCCAGCCCCTGGATCTGCAACCAGCTAAATACTGATAGTGTTAATCTAGCTGGGTTAGCTATGCTCAAACCTGGCCAAGTGGCTTAGTGCCTCCAGCACTATCTGCTGCTCTTTGGCTATATCAAGGGATTTTATTGTTCCTTCCATTGAGCCTGAAAGAGGGTGCTAGGCACATGCACTGGTTTTAAATAAAGTCTGTGATTAGCTTTGGATGAAAGTCCCCCTTGATGGTAGTTATTAGCATAATATTTTTTAAGAAATGAAAGTTTAGATTCTGGACCATAATGCTCTGATAAGGGGTAAATGCTGCCAAATTGGAGAATACTGCAGGGCCCTAGTTATATATTAGGCTAATTAACTTCGGTTTAAACTGCTGTCAGCAAATGGAATCATATAATCATAGACTTTAAGGTCAGAAGGGACCATTATGATCATCTAGTCTGACCTCCTGCACAACACAGGCCACAGAATCTCACACAGCCACTTCTGTATCAAACCTATGTCTGAGCCACTGAAGTCCTCAAATCATGGTTTAAAGACTTCAAGGTGCAGAGAATCTTCCAGCAAGTGACCTGTGCCCCATGCTGCAGAAGAAGGTGAAAAACCCCCAGGGCCTCTGCCAATCTGCCGTGCAGGAAAATTCCTTCCTGACCCCAAATATGGCGATCAGCTAAACCCTGAGCATATGGGCAAGATTCACCAGCCAGACACCCAGGAAAGAATTCCCTATAGTAACTCAGATCCCACCCCATCTAACATCCCATCACAGGCCATTGGGCATATTTACTGCTAATAGGCAAAGACCAATTAATTTCCAAAATTAGGCTATCCCATCATACCATCCCCTCCATAAATTTATCAAGCTTAGTCTTGAAGCCAGGTATGTCTTTTGCCCCTACTGGTCCCCTTGCACGGCTGTTCCAGAACTTCACTCCTCCGATGGTTAGAAAACTTTGTCTAATTTCAAGTCTAAACTTCCTGATGACTAGTATATCCATTTGTTCTTTTGTCCACATTGGTACTGAGCTTAAATAATTCCTTTCCCTCCCTAGTATTTATTCCTCTGATATATTTATAGAGAGCAATCATATCTCCCCTCAGCCTTCTTTTGGTTAGGCTAAACAAGCCAAGCTCTTTGAGTCTCCTTTCATAAGACAGGTTTTTCCATTCCTTGGATCATCCTAGTAGCCCTTCTCTGTACCGGTTCCCGTTTGAATTCATCCTTCTTAAACATGGGAGACCAGAACTGCACACTGTATTCCAGATGAGGTCTCACCAGCGCCTTGTATAACGGTACTGACACCTCCTTATCTCTACTGGAAATACCTCGCCTGATGCATCCCAAGATCAAATTAGCTTTTTTCACGGCCATATCACATTGGCAGCTTATAGTCTCCTGTGATCAAGCAATACTGCAAGGTCCTTCTCCTCCTCTGTTACTTCCAACTGATGTGTCCCCAGCTTATAACAACTCTTTTGTTATTAATCCCTAAATGCTTGACCTTGCACTTTTCACTATTACATTTAATGCTTTTGCTATTACTCCAGTTTACAAGGTCATCCAGATCTTCCTATATGATATCCCAGTCCTTCTCTGTATTGGCAATACCTCCCAGCGTTGTGTCATCCACAAACTTTATTAGCACATTCCCACTTTTTGTGCCAAGGTCAGTAATAAAAATATTACATTAGATTGGTCCCAAAACCGATCCCTGAGGAATTCCACTAGTAACATCCCTCCAGCCTGATAGTTCAGCTTTCAGTATGACCCATTGTAGTCTCCCCTTTAACCAGTTCCTTATCCACCTTTCAATTCTCATATTGATCCCCATCTTTTCCAATTTAGCTAATAATTCCCCATGTGGGACTGTATCAAATGCCTTACTGAAATCGAGGGAAATTAGATCTACTGCGTTTCCTTTGTCTAAAAAATCTGTTACCTTCTCAAAGAAGAAGATCAGGTTGGTTTGGCACGATCTACCATTTGTAAAACCATGTTGTATTTTGTCCCAATTGCCATTGACCTACTTCAAATTTTTTTCCAAGACCTTCCATACTACCGACATCAAACTAACAGGCCTGTAGTTGCCCAGATCACTTTTTTCCCCTTTCTTAAAGGTAGGAACTGTGTTAACAATTCTCCAGTCATACAGTACAACTCCTGAGTTTACAGATTCATTAAAAATTCTTGCTAATGGGCTTGCAATTTCATGTGCCAGTTTCTTTAATATTCTTGGATGAAGATTATCTGGCCCCCCTGATTTAGTCCCATTAAGCTGTTCGAGTTTGGCTTCTACCTCAGATGTGGTAATTTGAAATAGTTTGACTGGCTAATGCAAATACACCATAACCATTTTAGAACAAGCCCTGGACTGACCATAAGGACTTAAACTGAAGCAGTGAGGTTCTAAGGGTTTATCTAAACAAGGGAATTTACCAGAATAGTGATACAACCTAAGGTATGTCTACACTGGCAGAGTTACATCGCCGCTGAAGGGAAACTGCGATTGTGTATTCACACTGTCAGCTGCCTGCGCAATAGCGTGTTCACACTTGCGGCACTTGCTCCAGTATTCGGAGTGGTGCACTCTGGGTAGCTATCCCACAAAGCACCTCTTCCTCTTCTGCTGCTAAGAGTTTTGGGAAGGGGAGGGAGTCACAGGGCTTCCTGGGTCCTGTCCCAAAGCCCCGTGATGCATTTCTTCGCATCCCAGAAATCCCTGTGCTTCCATCCACATTTGGTGCGATCTTTCAATGGTTTGTGTACTACATGCTCTGCCTCTTCGGTCTGCAGGAATGGATCCGCACTGTTGATCAATATGATGCTAAATCTCACTCACACGTCATGAGTGGCAGTGGAGTTATTCCTGAAACTACAAAGGCAAGAGGAGTTTGACATTGATCTTGCCATGCATAGTAGCTATGACACGAGATTGCTTGTGGCATTCACAGAGGTGCTAACCACAGTGGAATGCCACTTTGGGGCTCAGGAAACAAGCGCTGAGTGGTGGGATCACATTGTCATGCACGTCTGGGATCACACGCAGTGGCTGCAGAATTTTCGGATGAAGAAAGCCACATTCATGGGACTGTGTGATGAACTCACAAGGACATGAGAATGAGAGCTGCCCTGTCATTGGAGAAGCGTGTGGTGATTACACTGTGGAAGCTGGCTGCTCCAGACTGCTACTGATCGGTCATTAACAGTTCAGAGTGGGAAAGTCGACCTTTGGACTTGCGTTGATGGAAGAGTGCAAGGCCATTAATCGCATCCTGCTCTGAAAGACCATGACATTGTGGATGGCTTCGGACAAATGGGCTTCCGTAACTGCGGAAGGGCGATAGATAGCATGCATATTCCAATCATGGCACCAGACCACCTTGCCACCGAGTACATTAATCAGAAAGGGTATTTCTCTATGGTTCTCCAGGTGCTTGTGGATCACCATGGGCATTTCATGGACATTAACACAGGCTGGTCCGGAAAGGTGCATGACGCACACATCTTTCTGAACACTGGCCTGTTCAGGAAGCTCCAAGCTGGGACTTTCTTCCCAAACCATAAGATCACCGTAGGGGAAGTCGAAATGCCTAGGGTGATCCAGGGAAACCCTGCCTATCCCTTAATGCCATGGCTTATGAAGCTATACATGCAGGGCCATCCTTACCCACACGCAAAGTACACAGCTGCGTAGGGCACCAGGAAATTTGGGGCACCACATTTCCTGGTGCCCTGCACAGCTGCATGCTGCTCCAGCCCCGCTCCACCTCTTCTCCATGCTCCCCACCCCAGCCCCACTATTCCCACCCCTGCTCTGCTCCCACCCCATCCCTTCCCCAAAGCCTCCACCCTGCCCCTTCCGGCCCATTCCCCGCGCCAGGCCTGCCTTTTCCCACCCCTGCTCCACCCCACTCCCCTGAGGACTGCAGCCGGGCCGGGCCGGGCCGGGCCTGCACTCACCGGCAGCGGGAAGTGCAGTGACCTGGCCCCAGCCACACAGCTGGTGAGTGCTCCCCCACTTCCCCCCCCAATCCAGCCCCCCCACGGAGGCCTGGGGCCCCAAACAGCTCCCCCCCATGGGGAGGCTGCGTAGGGCCCCAGAATAGCTAGGGATGGCGCTGCATATGGGGAACCTTGACAGCAGCAAGGAGCGATTCAACAACAGTTTGAACAAGTGCAGACACAGGCAGCTATAAACATAGGAATATTGTCATTGGTCAGGTCCAGCTTCCCATATAGGCAGTGCCAGAGGGCCTTTAAACAGCCAAAAGCACACTCAACAGTCATTCTGCACTTGTTCAGCAGAAAGAAAACTCTCCTGCTGGTAATAGCTCACTTTAACTGATCACTCTCATTAGAGTGTGTATGGTAACACCCATTGTTTCATGTTCTCTCTGTGTATATATATCTTCCTACTGTGTTTTCCACTGCATGCATCCGATGAAGTGGGCTGTAGCCCACGAAAGCTTATGCTCAAATAAATTTCTTAGTCTCTAAGGTGCCACAAGTACTCCTGTTCTTTTTGAAAAAGACTAACATGGCTGCTACTCTGAGAACTGAATGTGGTCTTCTGCAAATATAAAGTTGGCAGCACTGACAGGAAGGACAATGCTTTTCCAGTCAGTAAATTAAGCCAATATAATTTATGACATATTTGGGTGACTGATCTGACCATCACTGCACATGAACAGAGTTCTCGCTTACCAATTGAACGTTGATGGGTTTAACAATTGCCATCTGATAAGTGAGAAGTTTGTTTGTGTCATTAATCATGCCAGATGAGTAAGAAAGAGTATGACTGCAGTGTGAGCAGTCTGAGGACATGTATTAGTAATCTGTAGCATTAACTACTACGTCACAACACAACACAACTAGTTCAGATGTGTGCCAGTTTGGGACTAAGGTGAGCTGTGGAGCTGAAGACAGACACCACCCTAACCACTTTGCTTCCTCAACTGCAGGTAAAGCCACAGGAAGCTGCTTGAAATTCATCCACCTTCTCTCCCTGCTCCTGCAGCAGTCCCTAATGCAGCCTGCTTTCCACTCAAGCTTTTCTTTTGTTCTCTCCTGCCACAAGCCCCACAGAGCCACCAAATGTCATGGACTGCTCACTCCAAGAAGAATAGAGCTTTGTGATGAGTAAGGGAGAAAGAGGGTGAGGAAAAATAAGAGCAAGAGGGTCTAAAGGAAGTAGGGGTGAGAGGGAGGACATAAAAGAAAAAACAATACAAGAAAATAAAAGGACCAGATAGGCAAAGAGATACAAGCCAGAGAAAATGTGAGGAGGGAGGGGGGGAAGCTAGATGTCAACTTGCCAAAAATAGGGGACAGTTGGGGTCCACCTCCTAAGTCATTGCATGGTAAGGGTGCACCAAGCGCCAGCAAAAAACACCTCACTTGTGTTAGTATCGATTTTAAAAAAAAATCTGAATCATTAATGATTAGCATGAATGATTTGTGTGTGTGTGCAAGTGTGGTTTTTTAAAAAGGTCTATTAAAGGGGTAGGCAACCTATGGCACATGTGCCCAAGGCGGCACGCGGGCTGATTTTCAGTGGCACTCACACCACCTGGGTCCTGGCCACCGGTCTGGGGAGCTCTGCATTTTAATTTAATTTTAAATGAAGCTTCTTATACGTTTTAAAAACCTTATTTACTTTGCATACAACAATAGTTTAGTTATATATTATAGATTCATAGAAAGAGACCTTCTAAAAACGCTAAAATGTATTAATGGCACACGAAACCTTAAATTAGAGTGAATAAATGAAGACTCGGCGCACTACTTCTGAAAGGTTGCCGACCTCTGGTCTATTAGTTTGCAAGTGCTGGCACGATCAAACTGTGGTCACAAAAGGTTTAATATTTCCAACAGTAGTTCCCAGAAACAATTGTGAACCAGTAGGGGCACTTGGTCCTATAAATCCCAGTGTTTTGTAGACAAGCCCTGATTCAAAGCATTTTAAGCATGTACACTAAAACTTTGCATAAAATTATCACTACAGTTCACCCACTGGCTAATGCTTCCATGACCGATTTGGAGCAGCCTGTAATCATTTATGATTACGTACGTTGGCCTGGTTATTGGGGTGATTTCTGTAAGACTCATTTTGAGTTACAGCAATATAGTCAAGCTGGAAAAACACATAGGAAGGAAAAGTGGCTCAAGATAAGTCATGTTTAGCAAACATTTGAGAGCTGTTAAGGGAAAATGCCAGAACCCCTGCTTTGAGGTCTCTGACTCACTCTTCTGCTGAGGAAGCAGGATTGGTTTAGACCAGAAGGGCCAAAGCCCTGGAACAGAGGAGAACAAAAGAACTATAGCAGAATTTAAAAAGAGACCCTCTCTCAAAAGAGATGGGGGCGGTTGTTGAGGGGAGCAGACTGATACCCAGGGACTCTTATGGCGGTGTCTGAAGAAGTTAGGCCAGCCTGGGTCATCATCAGGGGGTGCTAAGATGTTAGTTAAGACAGACATGCATGTAGACCTTGTTGTTTTAAAATCCTTTTTCTCTAAGAGCTTTGTTTCTGCAGCAAGTTAAACAAGACTTCGGACATAGGAGGCTCATTTCGTCCTTTGTCATATACTTCTGGTCACCAGCCTCCTGAAGGGAAGAACCAGAGGTGTCTGCAGTTGAACCTGCAATGGAAGAATAGTGCATATGTGAAGTACAGCAGCCCAAGGACAGTCTGAAGGAGGGAGAATTGTGAAATTCCATCTCAACAGAGAGACAGGCATGAGGCCTGACACCTGAAGGGATGTACAGACACACCACTGGCAGACAGAGGTGCAGCTAACCAGCAACTGTGGCAGCTCCAAAGTAACATTGGATCCAACCACCTATATGGGATCTACATTTACATGTTTGGTGATGGTATATTAGATGCAACTGGTTTAGTTTTCTTTGGGATAATTTGAGAAAGCTCTTTCTTAGCATGGAGCAGCAATGCAGATGCAGCTCACTGCTGTGTTGCTAAGTTTTGACAGGAATGATGTATTGAGATATCAATAAAATAAAGTTCAGTCTGCCTGGGGAACCTAACCTCCCTTCTGTAGGCAGTAAAATAAATGGAATAATAATATGTTAATCTGGTGATGGGGAGAAATGTCTCTCTGTCTATACTTCTCTTGTTTTCTTATTCCTGTCTAATCTCATCTTTCTTCCACAGCTCAGACAATCCTAGTCAGTTTCCCTCTGCAACTGTTATGAAGGGAAAAATCCTGAGTGTGTCACTATTAACTGGGGGGTTAAAGGCAGGAGTCTGCTGCCTAGCCAAGATGTGTCCTGAACAAAAGGCAAAGTACAGACAGAAGAGATGTGGATTCATAACAGGGCGGGTTCATAACAATGTGCACATGCTTTCAAGGATGCAATCTAAGAATGGTTGTGGCTCTTGAACGCTTGATTTTGGTGACCTTGACAGTTTTGCTTCTTGAATTTACATTAATGACAGCTAAGAGAGTATTTGCATTTAAGGCTCTGCCTACTCTGATTAAAAAAACATTTTAAACTCAATTGTGGCCATATGTGGTGGATAGGGATGAACTATTTTAGGGATTATCTACACTGGGAAATTTACCAGCATATTTATAATAAAATAAGTGTCCAGATGGGGAGTTTACCTTATTAACTATAGGGTTATGCAAGAGGAGTACCATCCTTTTAAGGGCCAGTCAGGTTAGAAGCAGCCACCCGTGTTCTGGAGATGAACCAGCACAGGCATCATCTGACTGAGTTGCACCACATCAAGTGATTGGTCAGATGAATCCCAGCTAGAGGATATTAATGAAGACCCCACCTCTGTGAGGGAGCCCAGGAACAGGAGTGGGCTGAGAACATGCTCTCTTATGACTGCAGCAGAAGATTGTGATAGGGCAAACAGGCCCTATGAACCCCAATTCCTAGACTGGAGAAGGTCCTGACTATTAAGCTACCAGAGGAACTCACAGTTAGGTGGGGAACAGGACTATTGCTTCATTATTGTCCCATGTTTCCTTTCTTGTGTTGGAGAGGAATAGGGCCCTTCTATAAGGGCTATAAAACAAAGTGGCTATGACTGATGGTTTATTTTTTTCCCAGGCTGGTGATTAAGTCCACCACTCTAGGGCCTTGTCTACACTGGCAAGTTTCTGTGCAGTAAAACAGCTTTCTGCAGTGTAGCTCCCAAGGTGTGCACACTGCCAAGCCACTTAGTGCACAGAAACTAAGCAGTTGCAGTGCTGTAAAAAAACGACCCTGACAAGAAGTGTCAGCTTTCTGTGCCAGGGCTACAGCGCCGCGGTGCCAGTGTAGACAGCCTGGCGATTACAGCGCTGCAATTGGCCTCCAGGAGGTGTCCCACAATGCCTGTTCTTGCCTCTCTGGTCATAGAATCATAGAATATCAGGGTTGGAAGAGACCTCAGGGGGTCATCTAGTCCAACTCCCTGCTCAAAGCAGGACCAACACCAAGCAAATCATCCCAACCAGGGCTTCGTCAAGCCAGGCTTTAAAAACCTCTAAGGATGGCGATTCCACCACCTCCCTAGGTAACCCATTCCAGTGTTTCACCACCCTCCTAGTGAAATAGTGTTTCCTAATATCCAGTCTAGACTGCCCACATTGCAACTTGAGACCATTGCTTCTTGTTCTGTCATCTGCCACCACTGAGAATAGCCTAGCTCCATCCTCTTTGGAACTCCCCATTCAGGTAGTTGAAGGCTGCTATCAAATCCCACCTCACTCTTCTCTTCTGCAGACTAAATAACCCCAGTTCCCTCAGCCTCTCCGCGTAAGTCATGTGCCCCAGCCTCATAATAATTTTCGTTGCCCTCCACTGGACTCTCTCCACTTTGTCCACATTGCCTCTTTAGTGGGGGGGACCAAAACTGGACACAATACTCAAGGTGTGGCCTCACCAGTGCCGGATAGAAGGGAATAATCACTTCCATCGATCTGCTGGCAATGCTCCTACTAATACAACCCAATATGCTGTTGGCCTTGGCAACAAGGGCACACTGCTGACTCATATCCAGCTTCTTGTCCACTGTAATCCCCAGGTCCTTTTCTGCAGAACAGCTGCTTAGCCAGTCGGTCCCCAGCCTGCAGCGGTGCATGGCATTCTTCCTTCCTAAGTGCAGGACTCTGCACTTGTCCTTGTTGAACCTCAGCAAATTTCTTTTGGCTCAATCCTCCAATTTGTCTAGGTCACTCTGGACCCTATCCCTACCCTACAACGTATCTACCTCTTGTCTCAGTTTAGTGTAATCTGCAAACTTGCTGAGGGTACAATTCATCCCGATAATTAATAAAGATGTTGAACAAAACTGGCCCCAGGACCGACCCCTGGGGCACTCTGCTTGATACCGGCTGCCAACTAGACATCAAGCCAATCACTACCAATTAGGCTCGACGATCTAGCCAGCTTTCTATCCACCTTATAGTCCATTAGTTCAATCCATACTTCTTTAACTTGCTGGCAAGAATACTGTGGGAGACTGTATCAAAAGCTTTGCTAAAGTCAAGATATATCCCATCCACCGCTTTCCCCATATCCACAGAGCCAGTTATCTCATCAGAGAAGGCAATCAGGTTGGTCAGGCATGACTTGCCCTTGGTGAATCCATGTTGACTGTTCCCGATCACATTCCTCTTCTCCAAGTGCTTCAAAATGGATTCCTTGAGGACCTGCTCCATGATTTTGCCAGGGAATGAAGTGAGGCTGACCAGTCTGTAGTTCCCTGTGTTCTCTTTCTTCTCTTTTTAAAATATGGGCACTACATTTCCCTTTTCCCAATTGTCTGGGACCTCCCCTGACCGCCACAAATTTTCAAAGATAATGGCCAATGACTCTGCAATCACATCAGCCAACTTCCTCAGCACCCTCGGATGCATTAGCTCTGGACCCATGGACTTGTTCATGTCCAGCTTTTCTAAATCGTCCTTAACCTGTTCTTTCACGAGTGAGGGCCGCTCCCCATACTGTGCTGCCCAGTGCAGCCGTCTGGGAGGTGACTTTGTCTGTGAAGACCAAGGCAAAAAAAACCATGGAGTACTTCAGCTTTTTTCACGTCATCTGTCACTATGTTGCCTCTCCCAATCACTAAAGGTCCCACACTTTCTTGTTGCTAACATACCTGTTCATTGATTTGAACTCTACTGCCCTGTCCTCAGGTGAGCCCCACCCCTAAAATTCCTTGGGAATTTTGAAAGTCCCCTTCCTGTTTGCTCAGTAACACGTGCAGTGGTCTCAGCACATATTTCCAAGTGACTATGCATGCTCCGTGCACCAGGTGATCCGCAGCTTGGAGCAATGCCGAGCTGCTGGACCTCATCAGCATTTGGGGGAGGAGGCTATTCAGCCCCAGTTGTGCTCCAGCCATAGGAACTATGACATCTATGGACAGATTTCACAATACATGACAGACAGGGGCCATGCCCGGGACACACTGCAATGCTGCGTCAAAGTGAAAAAGCTGCGGAATGCCTATCACAAGGCTCGGGAGACAAACAGCCACTTCGGTGCTGTGCCCACGAGCTGCCAGTTCAATAAAGAGTTGGACTCTTTGCTGTTGATTGACTCCCTCACTTCCCAGGAATCTCCCTCAGAGATCTCCAGGAAACTCTCATGGAGATACTGGGCAATCCACTGCCGCAGGTTCTTTGGCAGAGCTCTTTTGTTTCATGCCCCATTAACAGTAATGTTCCTGTGCCATTGTGCCGTCACGGGGCGGAGGGAAGAGGACACCATTGCTGCACACAGGCAAGCTGCATCCCCCTCCCTCCTGATGGTTTTCTTTTTTGTTTGACTCTCTCCTCTGGTTTTTATCTTTTAATAAAAGAATTGCGTTGGTTTGAAAGCAATCTTTATTGTATTAATTGAAAGCAAGAAGAGCACTGCAAAGCAACATACAATTGTATTATACCCCATGCAGCAAAGTCAGAACTCACCGGTGTGGCACCTCCTGCTGGTCATTTGGGAATTAGCTTGTCCAGGACTCGGAGCGCCTCCTGGCAGCCGGTGTCTCACTTGCCTCAGTGCCCCTTACCCTGGGGTTCTGCTTACTGCAGGGGAACTCCCAATCCCATATACCCACCTTGCCTCAGTGGCTACTGCCAGTCATCATCTAGTCCCCTCTCACTGGGGCAAACTGCAGTCTGTAATGGCCACTTGTCACTGGCAATGGGGTTGGACCAGCTGCTTCTTCCTATCCCCGGACTACACCTTTTTAGCCCCAGTACCTGCCTTGGGCCTTTAACAAGGCCTGCAGCCTGAGGAATTGCCAGGCTGGAGCTCCCCAGCTCTTCTTGCCTTCCCCCAGCCCTGCTCTGCTCTGCTTCAGGTACCCTATTCCGAGGCAACTAGGTCCTTCTCCCTCCAAGGCTGGAGAGAGACTGCCCAGCTCCTGGCTCACAGTCTTTTTATAGGGCCAGGCTGTGGCCTGATTTGGCGGGGCCCCAGCTGTGGCTGCTTCCCCAATCAGCCTACCTTTTTCCACTGGAGCATGCACCTTTCCGGACCAACCTGCGTTAATGTCCGTGAAACACCCCTGGTGTTCCACAAGCGCCTGGAGAACCACTGATAAATACCACTTGCGATTAATGTACTTGGTGGCTAGGTGGTCTGGTGCCAGAATTAGAATATACGTGCCATCTATCGCCTCTCCGCAATCAGGGAAGCCCATTTGTGCAAAGCCATCCACAACGTCACGCACGTTGCCCAGAGTCACAGTCTTTTGAAGCAGGATACAATTAATGGCCCTGCACACTTCCGACAACACGAGTCCAATGGTCGACTTTCCCACTCTGAACTGGTTAGCGACCGATTGGTAGCAATCTGGAGCCTCCAGCTTCCACAGTGCAATCACCATGTGCTTCTCCAGTGACAGAGCAGCTCTCATTCTCGTGTCCTTGCATTGCTCATCACACAGTCCCATGAATGTGACATTCCTCATCCAAAAGTTCTACAGCCACTGCTTGTGATCCCAGACGTGCATGACGATGTGATCCCACCACTCAATGCTTGTTTCCCAACCCCAAATGGCATTCCTCTGTGGTGAATGCCACAAACAATCTCATGTCATAACTACTATGCGTGGTGAGATCAATGTCGAACTCCTCTTGCCTCTGTAGTTTCAGGAATAACTCCACTGCCACTCGTGACGTGTTAGTCAACAGTTCAGGATCCATTCCTGCAGCCCGAAGAGCCAGTGCACACAGTACACAAACCGTTGAAAGATGGTACCAAATGCGGATGAAAGCACAGGGATTTCTGGGATGTGAAGCAATGCATCACAGGTCATTGGGTCAGGACTCAGGATGCCCCGCTACCCCCTCTGCCTTCCCCCAAGTCTTAGCCACAGAAGAGAAAGAGGTGCTCTGTGGGATAGCTGCCCAGAGTGTACTGCTCCGAATACCACTGCAAGTGCTGCAAGTGTGAACATTCTCTGAGCGGCGCTGTAATTCTGCCAGTGTAGTCGTGCCCTAATTAAGATAGACTCTGTCTTTTAATCTTCAGAGTGACAGTTACAACAAGAGAAGAGATCTTTGGTATAAATGGATACAGTGTTGAAGTTTATAACTCATTATCACTGGCTGACACAATTAGGTCCTGATTGCACAAACAATTAAGCAGATTTTAAGTGAGTCTTTAATTGAGGATTGGGCAATATTATTGTTCAAAATGTATCTTCTTTTCCTAGTCAAAACTACTCTGCCTATTACCCAGTGAACATTTGCCTTTGAAATGCAAAAGGCGTCCTGACAACACCTTATGGCAGAGCTACATTCTCATGCAAATGAAAAGTTGGACTGGAAGTCCCTGGATGTAATGAAGATTGCAGATTGTGTTGTATGGTGCTTTAAAATGGTGGGATGGTTACTGAAATTTTTGGAGTTGGAACACTCGGTGTGATGAAATTCAAAAGATTTGTCAGCTGGCAGCATTTGTAGCTGAGACTAAGCTAGACTCTGAAATCAGAAATGAAGTGGGTGGGATAAGGACCCACGCTCTGTGCTTGCTTGCTTGCTACATCTGTTGCTGTTTTGTTTTCATTGTTATCCTCTAAGTTCTACAGCCCAGATTCTCAAAAGGTATTTAAGCACCTAATTCCTATTGATTTCAATGGGAGTTAGGAGCCTAAATTCCTTTGAAGATCTGGGCACACGCCATCTTTTTGCATCTCCTGCTTCAGGGACTAGCTAGAGGCTGAACCAGTCCCCTGCTCCAACTTGTGCTGGCCTGTAATGCGTCTGCAAGCTTGGCTGGCTGGGGCATGGCATACGGCAGATACTTCCTGCCCGTGCCCACCAGTTATGCAAAAGTGAGGACAGGAGGCTATGCCAGCTTGATGCCAGCTGGAGAGTCTCCCATTCCAGGGGAATTCTGCCCATTTAGGAAAGCTTTTACATGTGACTGCACCAGTCCAGTAGCACAGAGTGACAGTTATATAGGGCAGGATCTGGTCTCTAAGGTTAACTTTACACAGGAAGAGTACTGAATAGGGTCGGTATTGTGGCTTTTTGTTTCTATTAGGTTTCCTTCAACAAAAAATATGGTCTGATCCATGGTCACCAGCCAAAGGTGTATGGGATAGGCACATCCTCAAGTAACTTTTAGCTAGTGCTTTCAGTGGTAATACTGCTATTTTCTACACAGAAGGAAATAATGAACGAACAACCATTATTCTCTGATTACGTTGTGTTCCAATGACATTATCTTTTAATTGGCTGGCTTAATGGTACATCACATTTTCATAGTATCTGCAAAACAACCTCTCAGTAAAATATAAAAACTAAACAAATGTTTAAATATTATTTGTAGACTGCACTACTGCACTGCCTGCCACTCAGCTCTATAGTGCTTCCCAAAATTCACTAGCCAGTTCATTATGTGGCCAGTCCACAGCTGATCTCCATCAGACTTCTTGCATTGAGCACTTCCCAAAGCAATGCTTGGCTGGGGTGAAGGATGCACATGCAGGTGTGTCTACTGCCCAGGGCCGGTGCAACCATTTAGGCAACCTAGACAGTCGCCTAAGGCGCTAGGATTTGGGGGGTGGCATTTTCTTCGGCAGCGACCGCGGCGGCTGGATCTTCAGCAAGTAAGGGGCGTGGTGGCACGCAGGGGAACTCCCCCCCCAGCTCACCCCTGCCCCACCTCCTCCCCGAGCATGCCGTGGCTGCTTCACTTCGCCCACCTCCCAGGCTTGCGGCACGTAAACTGATTGGCACTGCAAGCCTGGGAGGCGGGAGAAGTGAAGCAGCGATGGCGTGCTCAGGGAGGAGGCGGAGCAGGGGTGAGCTGGGGCGGGCGGGTGCCTCAGGGCGGAGAGCTGCCTCAGGGAGGGCGCCTCAGGGCTGGGGCTTGGGGACGGGGGAGGGCACAAGGTGGAAGTTTCGCTTAGGGCGCGAAACATCCTGGCACTGGCCCTGATACTGCCTCATAATTACACTGTATTTTCAGAGCAGGGATTGATTGTATGTAATTTATCTACTTTTCTGTTAATTATTTGAGTAAGCATCACTGCAGCAGTAACTAATCTCATCCAAACAAAAATATTTTCCTTCTCCACAAACTGTGATTCTCAAAGGAATGCCCGCTAGCAGCTTTGCAGAGGATGCTGTTCTTGTCAGCATCAGAGTTCTCCTGGGTGCCTCGATTGGCGGTTTTCGTCAATCGGTTGTTGTATTTGCAACCTGGTGATAATTCTGACAGTAGCAATAGTTCTTCACTGGGGATAAAAATGATATAAACACATTCTTTAGCAGCAAACGGTTGGCATGGAAACTGAAGTCAATAAACCATAGTTCATTTCATAAATTGTTTGTCTATTTCTTGGACCACAATGCTTGCAGTTTAGATCCGTTTGGCTTTCTGTTTTCAGTAGTTCTACTGATTGTAATGCTATAGTTATCCTGGCATCCAAGACACAGACTTTCAAGTGTCCTGCTCAGCTGGAGCGTGTGATTCCATGCTGTCTGCTCTGTACAGTGCTTCGGTGTTATAAAGAGCTAAGAGTTGTTATTTCTCCTGGATAGAATCTGCTCTTCTCCCACTCAAAATGCAGAAGTCCCTAAACACAACAGAACCACTGTGGTTTCATATCAGGAGGAGGGCGGCTTCTGGGCATGGGCAAGCCATGGAGAGGTTTCCGCAGCCCAGGGGTGCAGGAACAATTTGTACAGTGGGGGTGCTGAGAGCCATTGAACCAAACTGTAAACACTGGATATGATGGAAACCACTTCAAGCCAGGGGGTGCTGCAGGATCCCCAGCACTCCTAGTTCCAGCATCTTTGCAACAGCCCCTGCCTGCCTCAGAGTATTGTTCCATGACAGTGCAGAGGGAGATTTTAGGGGTGGCCAGGCATACGTGCCAACTTTCCCCAGTGCCAGTGGGTGCTCGCACCCTCCCCGCCCCTTTCCCTGCCCCCATTCCAACCCCTTCCCCGAGCACACCACTTTCCCCCTTCTCCCCCTCCCTCCCAGTCACACAAAACAGCTGTTTTGCTGCACAAGTGCTGGGAGCTAGGGGGAAAAAGCGGGCATGCGACGCGCTAAGGGCAGGAGGTGGAGGTGAGCGGAGCGGGGAGCTGCCAGTGGGTGCCAAGCACCCACCAATTTTTCCCCAGGGGTGCTCCAGCCCCAGAGCACCCATGGAGTCAGCGTCTATGTGGCCATGGGAACCACAAGCAAGCTGATCCACAACTGCACAAATCTACTAGTCAAATATATGGCGGGAGGGAGCTCAAGGATAGGCCACGACAGCAGCATTTGTGTTGGTGCTCTGCAGCCAGAGTGCCACCACAAAGAGGCAAAGATGATCTTTGTACAGTACAAAGAGAGAGATTCCCAATGTCCCAACAGGACACACAAAGCAGCTGCTTCAAGTCTTAGAAGATGTCAAGTTTTTATGTTGCTGTCTTCAATACATCATGCTAACTTTTGGATCAAATACAAAACAGAGGTCCATACTACTTCTGATTATTATAGATCCCAGGGCACTTTTGGCAACCTAGCGTCTTAGCCAAAATTCCAAACTGGGTAGTCACAGTCTGCCAATCTAACCGCCCCATCCAATTTCGATTGCATTAGGTATTCATCCAGAGGCAGTTGCATTTTAGTAGTAAAATGGTTTGCATTTTGGTTAAAGACCCAAGAAAACCAAAGAAATGGTTCATGCCTTCTTGTTTATTTTGACTTTTGCTTCTAAAGAAGCCCTGAAAGTTATTGTGTTGGATGGGGAGGGGCGGGGAGAGCGGTAAAGCTCCCATCCCTATTTTATTTTTTACTTTAGAAATAGCCATGTCTGATGTTTCCGCGTTTTACTGGAAGACTTCCTGGAGGTTTATGACATAGATCATCCACTTCTTCATCCCTTAAATGCAGCGGTAGGATGTTAAATATTTAATAGAAACCGCATTTCTCCCACTACTTAGTAGGGCTGTTGAGTTAAATTGGTGTTTACACAAAACAAGAAAAACAAAGAATTTTAAACTGCTTGAATAAAAGCCGTTCCTACTCATCCAGTTTTGCTTGCATGATAGCTCTGATATCATAAACTTGCCAGTTTCTCAGCCTCTATAGAGTCTTCCAGGAAAAAACAGGAAAGAGAAGAATGAATTTGATAATGTAGTAAGTAAACAGAAGACAATATAAAGCTTTTAGGCCTTCACAGTATACATAATAGTGAAGAAAAAAAGGCACGTAATCTATAAAGAAAATAAAACAGTATCTTGAAATATTGCAGGAAGTAACCTATGATAATCTGCATGTTATTTCAATTCCTGTCTACCTGATAACGCAGTAGATAAATTTCCTTCCTCTGTTATGTTAATAGCTTGATGGCAGAATTAGTAGACTAATGTGGAAGTGGATGAATAAAAATAGGAGGGTTTGATTGTTGAGAAGGGTTCTGTTTACTGTGCAAAATATTATGCATTGGAAGAAAAAAAATTAAACTACTCCACACCTAACTGAATCAACCCAAGAAAAAGTCATTGTAGACAGTTCAATAAAGAACTCCTTTCAATAAGCAACTACAATCTAACAAATCAACAAGATGCTAAGATCAATAAGGAATGGGATGGAGAATAACACTGAAAATATAATGCCTTTATATAAATCAGTGATGTGGAATACTGTATGCAGTACTGGTCATTCCATCTCAAAAAAAGAACAGTGTAGAACTGGAGGAGGTTCAGAAAAGGGCAATAAGAATGATCAAGAGCTTGGAAAACTGTCATATGATGAGAGATTGGAAAAAAAAACTGTTCACCTTAGAGAGGAAATGAGTCAGATGGGCCATAATAAAGATATACCAAACAACGAATGGCCTAGAGAAGGGAGAGATGAGAGAAGGGGCTTCTGTTCTCCCTAACACCAGCACAAAGGGACATTCAATGGAACTACAAGGTAAGGAGTCCAGTACTGATAAAAGGAAACACTTTCCCGCACAACATGTAATTAAACTGTGGAAATTACTGACACAGGAAGTTATTGAGGCCAAAAAATTATTAACAAAATTCAAAAAAGGATTGGATATGTATATAGATATCCAGCGTATTCAGAGTTGTCATAATTAATGACAATAAACATTTTGGAAGGGATATTAAACCTTGTCCTTTAAGGCGTAATTCAATCCCTAATTATTAGAGATCAGGATGAGGACTAATATAGGGGGGGGTAGATTATCCCACCACTGCCTACTGTGGAATACTGCAGCATCTGGTTCTGCCAACATTCAGAGACAGGACCTTGGACTAGATGGACCACTGGTCTGACCCAGAATGGCAACTCCTATGTTCCTATTATGAAAAATGGAAGATCATGGACACTATTGCATGTCAAAGTACACAGAGTCCAACAATGAGGCACTGTTTTGTGACCATTACAGAGATTATTGAGCCCTGAGTTTGCCTTTAACGCGGGGAAGGATAATAAAGTGGGATTTGAGGTGGGAATCATTGGATAGGGCATGTTAGGCTGATTGTTATGGATCTTGGACAAACATGGGTTTTAACAGTCAGTCAAGACGTCTCCATAAAATCAGGATCTCCCCTGAAAAACAGGATGCCAAGTCACTAGCATGTTAAGTAGCACTTAGTCCTCCATGTCTGAAGCTGAACTAGGTTTCATTTTTTATTTCTTTTGGCAGGTAATTCAATTCTCAGCATATTAGACATGGTGCAGATATATTGTGTATTGTATACTAAAACGTTCCCTTGCACTGTCTTCTATCTGGTTTCAAAGAATAACGAAAGTTTGGTTTTGTATTTAAAGTGAATACATTTGACTGGATAACTAATTAGTCTGATGAAGTGGAGCAATTTAATACGCGAGTCATCATGGTCCTCATGGAACGAGCTGTTTTTGCCAGGTTTTGTTCTGCACAGGGCGATATCTGAATTCATTCACCCCCAAGCCTAGTCATTACAAAAAGCAGGATTCTACTAGAGTACTTTGGGGGAAATAGAACAGAAAATGGTCAGTTCAGAGTGACAGCTCAAGTGTCAAACATGCATACAAATGGTGCTATGGTATACTTTGTTGAATTCAGTAGAAATGTAGGAAGCTGACAAAGACTTGGACTGGGAATTCTGCAGTAAGGAAATAGATTTCTAGCTGTGAAAGCGTGCTGATTATGAAGCCCAGCTATGAATCTGCTCCAGCCTCTAAACATGGATTCAGTTGCACTAGCAGAACCGTCTGGCTTTGTTAGCTATAAATAGTACCATATCCTTTTGTGAGGTAGGTTCCCTTCTCCTATCTCTTCTACTGCTCTTTCAAAGTCTCAGATGGCGTTTTCTCGCTCTCTCTCTGTCAGCATCTGTCAGGGCTTTCTCCTTTGTTGTCACCACACCCACACTGTACCCCCGGGTGAACATAACCATTAGCATGGATTCAATCATTATCTTTATGCTAATGACTCAAAAAAAAATCTACTTCTCTACCATTGGCTTGGCTCCTTCTGTCCAGTCCCACATATCTGACCCTGTCTCCAACTGACAATTCTGGATGGCTTGGCACTAGCTGAAGCAAAACAAGGACAAAAATCAAGCTCCTTATTTTTCCTCCCAGACCCTTTCCACTACAGTCTTTTTCCATTGCTGTGGCCACCATTATCTTCCCCATCATTCTGACTCCTAACCTCCTGGAGGTATCTCGAACTCTCACTCTTCCTGCCAATGCATTAAAATAGCATCTAAATGCCCTGATTCTAATAGGAACCCAGTTATCAGGTGCCGCATGCCAGAGAGATGCGCAAAGCCCCTGCCTCAAAGAGCTTACAGTCCAAACAGCCAAGATAAGCAAACAGCAACAGAAAACATACAAGCGGCATGTTACAGAGTACAAACCCTCTTAGGTGCATCTTTTCCTTCCTTTTTGTGAGGATGGGTTTGTTTATTAATTTCCCCAAGAAATTGAGGTGTCTCAGCCAATCTTCTCTGCCACCGCTGACCTCACATGCCCTTCTGTCACCCGGCCAACCCCGCAGCAAGAGTTTCACACTACAACATGAGCAGAGGCCTCCTGATGTCAGAATTCCCTGGTCTCTCACCGCTGCTGCCATCAGCAGAGATGGTTGTGTGGCCTTTAAAAGCCGACTTCCTGCGTTACAGCTACTCTGGCTGCAGCCAGGGGAAGTCCCTGTTTATGGAGGATTCTGCCTTGCCCCAGAAGGTGATGTGAGTTCCTGCCCCACATGATGCCATCAGAAAGGGGAGAATCTAGACTATTAATAAGCCCTGCCACGTCTTCCTTTCTTCGCTCATAGCTAAAAGCACTTGTCTAGACCAGTGTTAAAGGAGATTGAACCAGGAGGGGAGCTGCTGCTTAGCCAGCCCAGGGAAAGGGGGTGGGAGCTGCTCTCTCGCTTCAAGCAGTGAAGAGGGAGGTCTGCCCCATCCTGGGCTTTAAGCCTTCATCCAAATCTTGGTCACTTCCTGCCCCTCTCACCTCTGTTGCTGCCCAGTAGTGTCAGCCACCTCTCTTTCTCACACTCCTTTCTTTCAACTTTTTTCTATGCTAACCCTTCTTCATGGAACAATCTTCCATGACCCCCACCTTTTCCTTATTCAAGCTATTCTTAGCCTGACCTTTGCAAGGCCCCTGTCCATCATGCCCTCTCTGTTCCAATGGGATAGACCTGAGGGAGGGATGAGAGTGATAACAGAAAAAAACAGCAATGTCTTAAGAGAGGAAGGTTGGTCCATTAGTTATGATGTTATCCAGAAACTTGAGAGATCTGGGTTTAATTCCCTGCTCTGGAAAAGGCTTCTTGTGTGACCTTGCACAAGTCACTTAGCTTCTTTGTACCTCGTTCCCCATCTGGGCAAGGCAGATAATAGCATGTCCCTATCTCACAGGGGCGTTGTGAGGATAAATACATTAATGATTGTGACTGTTCAGCTCTGTGGCCTCCATCAACAGAGTAGGCACCATAGATACCAAGATTAAGTTAAGTAAGAAACTGGGAGACAAGGAGTGGGGATGGTGTTTCTTTCTCTTGACTACAATCTCCTCAGGGCAAACACTGTCTCGGGAGTTATGTGTTGAACATATTGTTGATGTTTAACAAAATAAACTATGACCATTTCCTCTCCCTTCTCCTACGATTTGTTCTGAGAATGGGGCTTCTTGATTTTTAAGCCTGAAATTTTGGAGACTGAAGTAGATGGGGCTCAGTGTACATGTGTGATGTTGCTTATTCTATCTCCAGCAACAACCATACTTTACAGCAGATGGCAGCCTTTCCCCAAATTTCCAGAAACAAAAGAAGAGCCTCCCCTCTTCCTGTCTGGTAGCTTCCACTTTCCCTGTAGGTGAGTTTCAGATAGGAATGAAATATGGGATCGTAGAAGTTAAAGACGGGGGAAAAAAACCACTTGACTAAGTTTGTCTGCTTGCAAGTGCAGGATATCGGTCTCCAAGAGAGGACTGAACACATATTGAACCAATTCTGTGTTTGAGTGGCATTTTGTTTTCCTCACCCTCAAAGCTACCATTCCTGACTATTTAATCAGATCTGACTAACCTGCCTCACCTTAGTTTCAGTGTAGGACCGGAAATACATTTTCGTTTTCGGATGGCACATTAGCCCCTGTGAAATTCTTTAATGATGGATTTAATAGGGAGTTGTGGGCATAATATACAGTACCTTGATTTAAAGAGCTTCAGTTGCTGGCTCAGCTAATTGTGGGTGCAAGACCACAATTGCCCCCAGCTGATTATGTACACTTGGAAATTAAGCCTTGGACAAATTCTATGAATGTCTCCTTGATTACAATGCATAGAGATATGGTAACTGGCACCGTGTTCCCGCCAACTGCCCTTTATTCACCACACTTGGGTCATTTAATGGAGAATTCAATGGGAGTTAGTCACCTAGGCTCTTTTGAAAGCCTTCATCTTTAGGCATCGAAGTACATTTGAAAAATCTGTCCCTAAGTCCTCTGGCTGGAAGCAGTAGCAGACTCAAATGTGTTATGTGAAGCAGCACTGATGGAGGGGGCACAAAGACCCACATCCTCTTAGGCCTTGGTTACACTTGCAAGTTAGAGCACATTAAATCAGCCCTGGGCACCCTAACTCCTGAGGTGTCCCCACTGGCAAGGCACTTAGAGCACCTGGATTCTGCAGCTGGAGTGCTCCTGGTAATCCATCTCCATCAGAAGCATAGAGCTTGCTGTGCCCTGGCTGAAATGCCCAGGTGTCAGTGTGGACAAAGTATTGCATTACTGCACTGTGATTGGCTTCCAGGAACATCCTATAATCTCTTGAAGTCAAGCGGCCAGTCTGGTCATTGTTTTGACCTTGGCTGCAGGCATGCGGATATCCCCTTTCAAAGCTCCGTTTCTGACAGCCGGCATGCTTATCTGCTCCGGGACAAAGCAAGCCATGACTGTGGAATGCTGCTGCTGCAGACGCAGGCGTATATGCATGTGGGGGGGGCTGATGTCGGGGTTTCCCCCTGCTGCCATCTGAACTTACAAGACAGCATGCTGACACACTCTCTGCCCCCAAAACACACTGTGTCTCCCCCCACATACACATAACACACTCCCTGTCACACTGCCCCCCGCCACCCCCATTTTAAAAGCACATTACAGCCACATGCACACTGGGATAGCTACCACAATGCACTACTCTTTGTGGCGTTGCAAGAGCTGCCAAAGAGGCCATGCTGCTGTGCTTGCAGCTAACAAAGTAAACACACAGCAATACTTTCCCTGCTGCTGTCTCTGAGGGCTGGTTTAACTCCTGACGCTCTACGTCTAGTCATGCCCTTAGTTTGGTGTCCACAGAGCCAGCCCAAAGGGTAGACTTTACAAAGGTGTACCTGGGGAGGTGTGATTTTTTCCAATCAATCACTTGTAACAATGATCCAAACAATTCTTTTCAAACTTGGTCACAGTTGTTTACACATCACATTTCATGTTTGAAAGTCTGTCCATTTTTGAATGAGCAGTGTGAAAACAATGTGGCTATAATATTTAATTTACAGTAAAGTGTGGGTTTCCTCACCTTCATGGGAGCTGAGACCAACCCGATTACCTTCAAACACTTTAAAAAAAAATCACCTTTAGACAAAGACTAAACCTGGACATGTTCAGCCCAAAAGAAGAAATGTTCAGAAAATCGTGAGTCCATGAGAACAACTGAAATTGTTTTGCAATTCTAGTTACAGTAGCACATACTAAAGTGAGTGCTCAGATATGGAAGAATGACATGGAAAGAGGGACTGCTACAAAGATAACGTGATTTCTAAATTCAGCGTCAGTTAGGGCTTGGTTCTGAATGCCATGCATCCACTGGTGAGCCAGTCACCTGTGTGTAGTGCTACTTGAATGAGTAAATGCTCACCAATATGGTTAAGAGATTAACAATCTGGTCCTTATCGAGAGGACACAGTTTCTGCACGTTTCTTCAATTCCCCCCCCCAGCTACCACTGCATTCAATTCTTTTAGCCCTGGACATACTCACTCTAGTTGAGTTTCTCCTCTACCACAACACCTAGACTAATTGCTAGGCACACATGACACAGCATAGCAAAATCTTAGTCAGGGCAGGACAATATATTAAATGGCCTGATTCTATCTTATTTATATCAGTGTAAATCAGGAGCATCATCAGTGGAGTTATGATCGTGTAAATGATATTAGAATCACACAACATTTACACATCTTCTAAAGAGATCAATTGGGAGCATATTCTATCTGATTGATAATTCTATCCCATTGACACTAGACACACGCCCCCATCAAATTGAAGACTATTTCTACAGTAACTGGCGGGGATGCTGGTATTACAGGTGAACTATAGATTTCTCAGAAATGGTAGGTATCAGTATGTGGCATGTTATTAACAATAGCTGAATGCACTGCTAATTCTCTCCAGGTTTTCTGAGGTTGAGAAATGGCTTTGATTAGTCCTCTGGACAGCTAAAGAAACAATTTTCGAAAGATGGCATCAGAGCCTCTGCTTTCTTTAACAAATTGGCCAAATACAGAGCAGACAGTTAGCCAGTTATGGTAAGATTTTGCGTATGAAGCTAGAAGTTGGTCTATTAGATTTGGAAAGATCGTTTTTCTGACTCTGTGGCCACAGACGGTGTGGGCAGTGTAGCAAACTAGACTGAAGGGCACTTCTGTGATCCAACCACTTATGGTTTTCCCACAGCACTCCACACTAGTATTCCACTTCTGATGGGCGTCATGCAGGAACTTTCTATGGACAGAGTTAGTGCAATGGCATAGGATCTAATATATCATCATCAAGATTAACTACTTTACAAAGACTGAGTACGGTGGTGATGGTGGGGAGGTGGTTACACTGCAGGGTGAGGTCCTCCAGTCCTATCTTGTGCTGACTGTCCTAGCAATTATTGATTCTCCATAGTAGAGCATATTAATATTGCTCCTAGTTAGGCCAGACGGACATGGAGTTGAATATGCTGTCTTCTCCGGTACTTCCAGCTTGGGCATGAATGACTGGATTTTAATCTCAAACTCAGATTCCATACATTAGCCATGAATACCATCATTTGAATTTTACTGAGTGACAGTTGAAGAAGATAACAATTGCTTTACATACAAACACCAGGGGTCAAGTTAGCCTGGTTTATGGCAGATTAGTGCCACTTCTTACTCTCAAGAGTCAAAGCTTTCATTATTTGTTTCTTTAAAAAAAGGCTACAGCTATTATAGTTGTGAAAATAAATCTTCAAAATCCGAACCAGATATACATGGATGCAGTCATGTCTAGCTGAGGCTGCAGACCGCCTGAAACAATTGGTCTGAGAGGTGTGAACTGCCTTATTAATTTGAAATCTAATGATCATTAAAATGGCAGCTATTAACTATAGTTAACTGTTAACTCTTCCACTGCTGATCATAACGTACAAAAAAGAAAATGGACGACGTTATGAAGAGCTAGTGTGAGTGGCAATGCATTTTGGAATCACAAGTGAATGGAGTTTGGCAAGCATTTACTGTTTTTCCAGCCCAACGCTGTTATAAGGATTTCAGAGATACAGCCCAGTTCGTCAGGTTCATAGTCAGATAATCTGACTACAAATGTCGTGCACTGTAATCAGTATCAAAATACACATCCAGTACCTTAACAATTTGCAATATGAGCAATATCAGAGAAGGCATCTGGATTGCTCAACAGTGACCTTAAATCATATGGCTTTTCTACACAATTTTACAGACTTACGGTTTCACTAGCTCCATTATTTTTATTATCGCTAAAAATCTTGTTCAGCAGTCTCATAAAATAAAGTGAGCTGAGTGCTCAAAGAAGTAGGAGGGCTGGAAGACGAAGCCGTAGATATAAAACAACAAAGCTCCTGCTTCTCCACATCATCCATGATCTGACGGGACTCCACCTCTGTGGATATAGCAGTAATTCTGTTTCCGTGTCAATTCTCCTGAGACTGCCAACAGAGCTAACAACTGTGCTGGCAAACCATGTAGTCTGGACACTTGTCCAGTAGCAGTCTCACTGAGATCACTAAACAATTTCACACAGACCAGACCACAAATCAGCAATTAGATGGTAATAACGTAGCTATTATTGCTTCATACCCAGTTCACTTTAATATGGAGATGAAAAGCTCTTTATCCAATTACCAGTGTCTTGAGCCACGGTTACCATCTCTCCATTTAAGATGCTCTAGTTAAATAAAACAAAGCTATTTGCTGCTCTGCTCCAGCAGGGAAAAGAAATTCCTCTTGCTGGTTCCACTGAGGAAGGAAATCTGAAATTCCCACTCACATTCCAGACAGAAAGCGGTGTCTGAGGACTTGTGTTATCATGCACCTGGCTGCAAAGTCCCAGGCAAGCCAGTGTCAAATTTCACTGTTACCATAGCTAAACCACATGACATCCATAACTCCTGATGCTCAGTATCTTACAGTACTTGTCTCACTTGCTGAGCAGAATGTTTTTGGGTCAAAACACAAACAAGCTGAACACTTTGCAAGGGGACAGCTAGACATGTTCACACTGTGCTTGCCTCTAACCCAGCACCAGAAGCTCTTAGTGAGCTGCAGCTCATTCCTTCATTCCAGACACTAACAAAAACAGAGCTAACAAGGAGAAGGGAAGATGTCCCTTACACCACAGTCTGATTTGATGATGTGAAAGAAGTAGGGTGACCAGATAGCAAGTGTGAAAAATCGGGATGGGGGTGGGGTGGGGGGATAGGAGCCCATATAAAAAAAGCCCCAAATATTGGGACTGTCCCTATAAAATCAGGACATCTGGGCACGCTAGAAAGAAGCGCCTTGTCTTAGTTCAGTCACAGTAAATGGCCGTACTGTTGGTGAAATCTCTCATTGTCAAAGGGCCTAGTTGACTCATGAGGTATGATTAGTAGTTGCAAAGCAGTATGCAGAAATATAAAAAAAATTGAGTAACTTGTCAGATCTGAACAGCTCAAGCTTTGCAAGTTACAATACTACCTGTTGGCAGGTCAATATTTCATGTGTCACCTGTATTCATAAGGTTAGCTAGTTGCCTTCTTCATTGATATACTGCTCAAACAGTAGGGGAAGAAGTGGCAGATGGACATTGCATTTTCTTTGGGCCTCCAAGACATCTTCAAAAAGCTATTATGAGAGAGACAAGCTGGGTGAGACTATCTTTTACTGGACCAACAGCTCACTTTGAGCTTACACAAAGTGAAAGAGGGGGTGTGATCTCTGGGCCAGATTGTCTGCTGTTACGGAAAACCAGGTGGGAAGGGGCCAGACCAGAAGAAGACAGTGAGGATCCCTATACAGAGTTGGTTGTTACCAAATTATTTCATTCCGGGCAGTGCGGTTTGCCTGACATCAGGGGTCAGCAATCTTCAGCACGCAGCCTATCAGGATAATCCATTGGCGGGTCGCAAGACATTTTGCTGACATTGACTGTCCACAGGCACGGCTCCCCGCAGCTCCTAGTGGTCACGGTTCACCATTCCCGGCCAATGGGAGCTGCAGGAAGCTCCCATTGGCCAGGAATGGTGAACCACAGCCACTGGGAGCTGTGGGGGCTGTGCCTGCAGATGGTCAAAGTAAACAGAATGTCTTGTGGCCCGCCAGCAGATTACTCTAAAGGGCCACATGTTGAAGGTTGCCGACTCCTGCTCTGCACGGAACAAGCAGGGCAGGGGAGAGGCAGGAGAGACCCTGGCTGCCTCCCACAACTACCAGTAGAAGTCAGACTCAACTGTGCCTTAACATACCTTTCCTTTTGCCTGCTCTCTTCCACATATATTGATTCCTGACACTGTGAGTAGGGTTGCCAACCTTCTCGGTTTGGCCGGGAGCCTGCTGGAACCAGGCTCGATGTCCAAGAGGCTATTGAAGCCAATCAGGGAGATTTTATGCTGCTAGAAGTCTGGAGGCGCAGCAGGGCTAAGGCAGGCTCTCTACCTGCCCTGACTCCATGCTGCTCCTGGAAGCACCCAGCATATCTGGCAGTAGCTCCTAGGAGGAGGCACAACCAGGGAGTCTCTGCATGCTGCCCCACTCTGAGCGCCAACTCTGCAGCTCCCATTTGCCAGAAATGGAGAACCACAACCAATGGGAGCTGCGGGGCAGTGCTTGCAGGCGGGGGCGGTGCCACCAGTGAGCCTACTTGCCACCGCTTCCAGAAGTCACCTGAGATAAGCGCCGTCCAGCCGGAGCCTGCACCCTGAACTCCCTCCCAGAACCCAACCCCCTGCCCCATCCCACTCTTGAACTCAAACTCCATCCCAGAGCCCACATCCCGAATCTGCTTCCGCACCCCAACCTCCTGTCCCGGGCTCAGCATAGAGCTCCCTCCCACATTCCAAACTCTTGGCCCCACCCTGCACCCCAACCCAGCCCTGTCAAAGTCAGTGAGGGTTGGGGAGAGCGAGCGATGGAGGAAGGCGGGACTGGAGTGCGTGGGAGCGGGGCCTCGGGAAAAGGGCAGGGCAAGGGCAGGGCCTTAGGGAAGGGGCAGGGCAAGGGTGTTTGGGTCTGTGCAATTAGACAGTTGGCAACCCTAACTGTGGGGGCTGGAGCAGAGGGGAGGCAGTATCGCCTGCCTTCCCTTCCACATGGAAAGAAGGAGAGTAGGGCATGGATCTTAACGGATGCTATGGTCCTAGTGTAGGCAGCCACATTTTCAAAAGTGGCCACGGATTGTAGATGCTTTGACTTTAGGGTACCCAACTTGAGAAATTGAAGAGGAGCCTGGTTTTCAGAGGAGCTGAGTGCTAGTTGCTGTGCCAATGGATTTCATCTGGAGCTGTGGCATGCAGGACGTCTAACAGTCAAGCCCAAGGTGTTTTAAATCAGTCACTCAGAAACTGAGGCACCGAAGAACAGGGTTGGCAAGATTGTGTAGACCCAAGAACAGGCAGCTGGTGGTTACTTCAAGATTCTCCCATCCAGCTTTTTTAGAGAGTTAATTATATTTAGGGAAAGGGATGTCCCATAGACTTATCATACTGGCCCTTCTACAACCCCCATTGCCATTACTTCTGAGTACCTCACAAGCATTAACACAACTAATTTCACTATACTTCCACAAGGTAGGGAAGATTTCTCTCTATTGACATAAGAAACAGGCAAAGAGTTCAATTAATTAAGATCACTAGCAGACCTGGCAATTGGACCAAGATTCCCTGTATCCTAATGCAGGGTCTTAACCACGAGATCATCCTTCCTTATATTACACAGCAGCTAAGTTTTTAATGGAAAAGGAGGTGAAAAACTGCTTCCCAGGCCCCACTGTTCAATAGCCAGGCTGCTTCTGCCCAAGACGGCTTCTTACATCTGTTCCTTTGAAGCTTTGTTTCATTATTTTTTGAGCTCCGCTGAGAACTCTAGCTAAATAGAACTCTCGAGGCCATTATAATGCACTTCTCCCATCTTCCTGGCTGCATTCATTATTAATAGCTTGTCATTAAATTTTAATCAATTAAAGACCAGAGGTTTAGGCTGGTAAAACACTTTCATTTTTCCAGGTGCAGTTCTTGGGTGCGCTCTCTCACAACTGAGTGGAGAAAGATGTTGGTCTAGTGGGAGGAGATATGGTAGCATCTTTTGCAGAAAGCTTTATCTTCAAACTCTTCAAGAATACTGAATATGAAGCTTGGTTGTTTCTCTCTCTCTCTCTCTCTCTCTCTCTCTCTGTTTCTAGCTCATACTGTTTTTCTTTGATATTTGTCTATTCTGCTTTGCAGAGAAAGTCTCTCATTTAGAACAGCATTGCTTAGCTAGCTAGCTTCACAGGAACCGTAGGAATGGCCAGGCTGGATTAGACCAATGGTCCATCTAGTCTACTATCCTGTCTCCAGTAATGGCTAATACCTCGTGCTTCAGAGGCGGGGGTAAGATATGCATAATGAATGATTAAGCAATGACATATGTATGGAGGAAGCTTCTTGCTAAGCACTTACTGCCTGGGGTTAGTCTGAGTTCTGAGACTGGGGTTTTTTTAAGCGAAAGCTAGTTCCAGGCTTAATTATAAATAGACAACTGTCTCACCAGAATGCTACTTTGTCTTTCCATCGGGGAATTTCAAAGCACTTCTAAGACATTAACTAAACTACACAAATACCCCTGGAGGGATGGGTAAGCAAGTGTGTAGTTATTCTTATCATAAAATTAACTATGGATCTTTTGTAGCACAGAAATAGAATGGCAAGCACGTCTGTGCCTTATTGCCATATTCTTCACCCCAGAATTCAGAGCAATGCAAACAAAAATCACAAGCATCAGTTATCAAAAGCAGAGCTGTGCCTCAAACCAAATACCAGATCTCAATGCCCCCAAACTTTGGATCCAGATGTGAAGGTTGCAACATGGCTTTCTCTCTTATTAAAATAAATTGGGGGAGGGGGAGGAGGAGAGAATGGCATCTTACTGGGAGGCAACATGAGTTTGGGAAATGAACTTCTACCTGGAAATCAGGTAGCCCTGAATTTCTAGTCCTGGCTCTGACACTGATGTGCTGTGTGGACTTGGGAAGTTACTGCTTTGCCTGAATTTCTCCATTTTTAAAGAGGAGGCAATAGCACCAGTTTACCTTCCTCATAGGTGTGTTTCTGGATTAGCTAATCAGTGTTTATATAGTACATTGAACTAGGACTGTCAATTAATCGCTGTTAACTCACACAGTTAACTCAAAAAAATTAATCACGAATAAATTGCAGTTTTAATCACATTGTTAAACAATAGAATACCCATTGAAATTTATTAAATCTTTTGGATGTTTTTCTACATTTTTAAATATGTTGATTTCAATTTACAACACAGAATACAATGTGTATAGTGCTCACTTAATATTTTTTATTACAAATATTTGCATTGTAAAATTGATAAATATTTTTAATTCATCTCATAAAAGTACTGTAGTACAATCTCTTTATCATGAAAGTGCAACTTACAAATGTAGATTTTTTTTGTTATATAACTGCACTCAAAAACAAAATGTAAAATTTCAGAGCCTACAAGTCCACCCAGTCCTACTTCTTGTTCAGCCAATCACTAAGACAAACAAGTTTGTTTACATTTATGGGTGATAATGCTGCCTGCTTATTTACAATGTCACCTGAAAAGGCGAGCAGGTGTTTGCATGGCACTATGGTATTGCTAGATATTTATGTGCCAGGTATGCTAAACATTTGTATGCCCCTTCATGCTTTGGCATTCCAGAGGGCATGCTTCCATATCAACGATGCTTATTAAAAAAAAATCATGCATTAACTGAATTTGTGACTGAACTCCTTGGGGGAGAATTGCATGTTTACTGCTTTGTTTTACCTGCATTCTGCCATATATTTCGTGTTATGGCAATCTCGGATGATGACCCAGCACACGTTGTTTGTTTTAACAACACTTTCACTGCAGATCTGACAAAACAGAAAGAAGGTACTCACGTGAGATTTCTAAAAGTAGCTACAGCACTTGACTCAAGGTTTAAGAATCTGAAGTGCCTTCTAAAATCTGAGGGATGAGGTATAGAGCATGCTTTCAGAAGTCTTTGGCCTGGTCCACACTACACGGTTAAATCGATTTAAACAGTGTTTAATCGATTTAACTCTGTACCCATCCACACTACAAGGCACTTTACATCGATTTTAAGGGCTCTTAAAATCGATTTCTGTACTCCTCCCCAACGAGAGGAGTAACCCTAAAATCGATATTACTATATCAATTTAGGGTTAGTGTGGACGGAAATCAAAGTTATTGGTCTCATTCCTTTAATGCAGCTACCCAGAGTGCACTGCTCCGGAAATCGATGGTAGCCTAGGACCAAGGACGCACACCACCGAATTAATGTGCCCTAGTGTGGACGCATAAAATTGATTTTATAATATCGGTTTTATAAAACCGGTTTTAGTAATTTTGATTTTATGCTGTAGTGTAGACGTAGCCTAAAAAGAGCAACAGTTCAATGTGGAAACTGCAGAACCTGAACCACCATAAAAGAAAAAACAACCTTCTTGGTGGCATCTGACTCAGATGATGAAAATGAACGTGGGTCAGTAAGCACTGCTTTGGATCATTATTGAGCAGAACCTGTCATCAGCATGGACACATGTCCTCTGGAATGGTGGGTGAAGCATGAAGCAACATATAAATCTTTAGTGCCTCTGGCACATAAATGTCATGCAACGCCAGTTATAAAAGTGCCAAGCAAACGCCTATTGTCACTTTCAGGTTATATTGTAAACAAGAAGTGGGCAGCATTATTTCCTGTAAATGTAAACAAACCTATTTCTCTTAGCAATTGGCTGAACAAGAAGTAGGACTGAGTGAACTTGTAGGATCTAAAGTTTTACATTTTTTTTGGAGTGCAGTTATTTTTTGTACATAACTACATTTGTAAATTCAATTTTCTTGATAAAGAGATTGCACTACAGTACTTGTATTAGGTGAATTAAAATACTATTTCTTTTGTTTTGTTTTTCAGTGCAAATATTTTAATAAAAATTAAAGTAGCACTGTACACTTTGTATTCTGTGTTCTAATTGAAATGAATATATTTGAAAATGTAGAAAACATCCAAAAATATTTAAATAAATGGTATTCTATTATTGTTTAATAGAGCCATTAATCATGATTACTTTTTTTAATCACTTGACAGCCCTATTTGAAACAAAGGTGAAGTAGATTGCAATGAATAGAAATGAGAATTTATGAAGTGTAGACAATTGATATGGGAAGTTAAAGACATCAGTGAAAAGTCCATAGCTGGCAGGGCTAAGAACAATAAGAAAGAATATTTTGAGTATATCAGGAAGCAAAGAAATCCTAGCCATAGGATAGTCCCATTACTAGATAGATATGGTAAAACTGTTAATAATGATGCAGAAAAGACAGAAGTGTTCAGTACATATTTTTATTTGATATTTTGAAGAATCAGGTTGATATATTCATATCACATGAGAGTGATAATTACTAAAGGACTGGAAGTAGTTTAAGGAGAATGTTGAACAGCATTTACTTGCGATAAACATTTTAAAATCAGCAGGCCCAGATAGTTTGCACCCAAGAGTCATAGAAAAGTGGCCTCTCGGTGGTCACTGATGTTAATTTTTAAAGAACCTGGCAATAACAGGGAAATTCCAGAAGATCAGAAGAGAGCTAATGTTATAGCACTATTCAGAGAGGCAAGTGGTACAGCCAGGGGAATTATAGACTGGTTAGCCTGGCATCAATCCTGGGCAAAATAATGGAAAAGCTGATACAGGATTAAATAAACAAATGAATTAAAAAAAAAAACCCAATGGATAGAAATATAATTATTTCCAGTCAACATGGTTATATGGAAAGTTAGTCATCTCAAAACAACTTGATTTCATTCTTTGATGAGAATACAACTTTAGTTGATAAATGTCATGTTAAGATAAGTTCCTATCTGCATCCTAAAAGACTTGCCCATACCGGTATTGCCCTGGCCTCTTCCTTTGTCAGTCAGTGTTAAAGGCATTCTGAACTATATGCATTTCCTCACCTTTTGGGGGCAAAGCCAGACTTTCAGGCACCTGCTCCCCTACTTGGTGTAAACTTTGCTTGTACCAATCAGAAACGAACACACACAGTTTTTGGGCCCCGTCCCCTAAGACACTTCTATGATGTCATAGTGGGTATTTTAGGCTGCTCTGCCATGTGCAGGCAGAAGAGGAGAAAGAAAAACGAATCCTGTGTACCTTGTACACACCCGTAACCGAGCCTGATCACCTCGAAGCCTCTCTCAGCTCACGTGTTTTAAGCAGAGTTTCTACGTTTGCCGATCGTTATGAGTTGGTTTGTATTCGTAAGTATTGGTTATTACTAAATGCTGCATCCGTGTTTATAAATATTGTTTACTGCATCTTTGTTTATAAATATTGTTTAATAGTAAATACTTTAGCCATTGTATGTTTTAAGTTCCATTAACCCTATTAGCTAATCATACGCTGCTCCCCTACCCCTTGTAACTATCCCCAATAAAACTTTGAATTAATTAATTTTAGTTGTGTGCGTGCCTGCAGTTTGCATCGTGACCCAGACCCTCCTTGCATCCCTTACCTATACAGTCTATTGCCATGTGCAGCCTGGTAAATAACAGGTCTGCATTTTTCTTTCGCCCCTAAAAGTACGTGGCAATCTACATGTCACAAGGTCCACTCACCACTAGCACACCTCCTGCTGGTTGCTCTGAGGATTAGTTGATTCCAGGTCAGACATCTTTCCTCCTCTCACCATCCACCCTGCCTTCTCTTCCTGGCTCTCAGAGAGGCAAGATGCTTTGTGTTCATGGCTTATCCCTCCAGGGGTATCAAAGTCTCTTCTTATGAACGGACTCAGGCAGTCTTCTCATTCTCAGCCCAGATGGTGCCACTTCCCCAGTGGCTAGAGGAAGCCAGGCCTGCCCTCTGTTGAGGATTCCAGCTCAGTGACCCTCTAATCAGCAGCCAAGGCCTGTCCCAGTCTGTGCCTTACTGCCTTTTCCCAGACCTTTCCTGAGCTTCTGACTCTCCCTCCCTTCCTCTGGTTTTCTACCTTGGTCCTGTAACCCCAAAATACACCTCACTTCTCCCATGGAGTGACTGCAGACTTCTTCCCTACAGTCCCCCTCTCAGTGGCTAACTTCTTGTCTTTATAAAACCGGCCCCGCTCTTCCTCCTAAGCTGGGCTCTCTCATTATTCAGTCAGGGGACTACTTAAACCACCTAATTCACCTCAGCTGTGGCCTGTCTGGTGAATTGGTCCCCTTCTTAGCCTACACTAAACCCTTCAGGGCAAGTGTAGGGTGAACATCCCATCACAGTGTATTATACTTCATACTTCTATAAGGCATTTGACTTAGTACTGAATGACATTATGATTAAGAAATTAGCACTACATGATGTTAAGACCTGGCTAATTGACTGATCTAAAAGTAGTTAACAATGGGGAATGATCATAAATGGGCCGGACTTCAGCAGGACTGGCTCTAGGCCTGATCCTATTCAATATTTGTGTCAATGACCTGAAATTAAATATAAAATCACTGCTGATAAAATTTGCAGCTGATACAAAGACTGTTTAAGACTGATAAATATTGATGAGGACAGGGAGTCATACAAAGTTATCTGGATTATTTGGTAAACCGAGCGCTTAAAACAAGGTTTTAATGCAATCAAATACAAAGTCATACTTCTAGGAACAGGGAATTCAGTTCATTCCTATAGAATGTATTTGGGAAAGCAGCAAATAATCCTGTGGCACCTCATAGACTAACAGACGTTTTAGAGCATGAGCTTTCGTGGGTGATACACGCATCTGATGAAGTGGGTATTCACCCACGAAAGCTCATGCTCCAAAACGTCTGTTAGTCTATAAGGTGCCACAGGATTCTTTGCTGCTTTTACAGATCCAGACTAACACAGCTACCCCTCTGATACTATCTGGGAAAGCAGCAACTCAGAAAAGGATTTAGGGATCATAGTGGACAAAGAAGTCAACATGTGTCCTAGTGCTATCTGTGGCAAAGAGGACTAATACGATGCTTGGATGTAAAAATGGGGGAGTAGTGAATTGGAGCAGGGAAGTGATTTTTACCTTTGTATTCGGCATTGGTGAGACTGATACTGGAATACTGACTACAATTCTGGTGCCTGCGTTTTTGAACGTATGTTGAAAAATTGAAGCCTGGGCACCGAAGAGCCACAAGAATGATTTGAGGGCTAGAAAAAATGCTTCACCGTGAGAGACTTGAAGACCTCAAATTTTTTAGTTTATCAAAAGGAAGACCAAATAGCAACTTGATTACGATGTAGAAGTAGCTGCATGGAGAGAAATACCAGGTACTAAATGGCTTTTTAACCTAGTGGAGAAAGGCAGAACCAGGACCAATGGCTGGACGTTAGAAATGAGGCATGCATTTTTAACAGTGAGGGTCATTAACCATTGGAACAAACACCCAAGGGAAATGGTGGATTCTTCATCTCTTGATGTCTTCAGATCAAGAGCGAATTCCTTTCTGGAAGATATGCTTCAGCCAAACAAGTGATTTGACTCAATACAGGGGTGACTGGGTGAAATTCTATGGTCTGTTGTATAGAGGATCTCAGACTAGATCATCTAATGGTGTCTTCTGTCTTTAAGTTCTATTAGTCTATGAGCTGAGTTTCTTCCCAATTGATCCATTTGGGGTGGGGCCGCAGCAGAGTTTGCCCCCTGTGGAAGGAGATGTGGGATGTGTGTGACCAGGGCCTCCCTCTGACTGATGCTTTCCCCAGGGTATCATGAAAGGAAGATCCACAGAAAAAGTGAAAGAGCCACAGCTGTATTCATAGAATCAGAACTGGAAGGGACCTCGAAAGATCTTCTAATCCAGTACCCTGCACTCAAGGCAGGACTAAGTATTATCTAGGCTAGAGATTGGTAACCTTTGGTACATGGCCCATCAGGGAAATCCGCTGGTGGGCCAGGATGGTTTGTTTACCTGCAGCATCCGTAGGTTTGGCCAATCGCAGCTCCCATTGGCCATGGGTCCCCTTTCCAGGCCAACGGGGGCAGCGGGAAATGGTGTGGTCCAAGGGATGTGCTGGCCGCCACTTCCTGCAGCTCCCATTGGCCTGGAACATCGAACCGCAGCCAGTGGGAGCTGCGATCGGCCGAAACTCTGGATGCTGCAGGTAAACAAACCATCCCGGCCTGCCAGTGGATTTCCCTAATAGGCTGCATGCCAAAGGGTGCCGATCCCTGATCTAGACTATCATCTCTGACAGGTGTTTGCCTAATTTGCTCCAATTACGGAGATTCCACAATCTCCCTAGCTATTTATTTCAGTGCTTAACCACTCTGACAGTTAGGAAGTTTTTCCTAATGTCTAACCTAAACTGCCCTTGCTTCAATTTAAGCCCATTGCTTCTTGTCCTATCTTCAGAGGTTAAAGAGAATAATTTTTCTGGGCCTTCTCTGAGGGACAGAGAAGATGCGCATGTCCCCCTAATGGCTCAACTCTTAGCCTACCCACTCCTCTCCAGTCCACACAATCTTTACAGCCTTCCCTGCATAGACCCGAGCTCCATGGAGAAACCTCTAGGTCACCCCAGGGGAAGCACTAGCATTCTGGTCACCCCCTGTGTATGCTGGGGAGGGCTCCCGACATCCTCTCACCACCCTGTATGGTAGGAACCAGCCAGAATCTGACCCTACATATGAAAACTTGCACTGTAGTACTAACCACTGCTGGGTTACACTTTGGCTAGCAGTGATCTAAACTTCATGCAACATAGTCTTAGACATATTCAACAAGGAGTCCAGTGGCACCTTAAAGAGTAACAGATTTATTTATCTTAGACATGTTGTTACTGCAGGAAGATAAATATACTTGACTTATTAACCATTAGCCTCTAAAGATAAAAATATAGCATGCAGACTCCCAAAGTCTATGAATATATTAGTGCTCCCATGGAGATACTAATCCCAGCCTCCGCAGGCTGCAAACCGCTCACAGCTTTAAACACCATCCATTTCAGCAGCAACATTTAAAAAAAAATACATGGGCTGCGCTGTCCTCTTGGGGTATGTCTACCCTGCTGCTGGAAGCGAGCCCTCCAGCCCAGGTAGCCAAATTCATGCTAGGGGGGCTGGAGCTAGTGGGCTAAAAAGAGCAGTTGGAGGTTGCAGCTCAGGCTCATGCTACAATGTCCACATGGCTATTTGCCACGTGCTAGCTCAAGCCCTCCTAGTGCGGGTCTGTCTCCCTGGGCTGGAGGGTTCGCTCCTAGCTACAGTGTAGACACACCCTGTGTTCTTGGGAGATAGCACAAGCACTCCTCTCTCTCTCTCTGTCTCACACACACACACACACACACACACACACACACACACACACACACACACACACACACACACACACACACTATATTTAATAGAATTAACTACAACATTTCAAAATTAATAAATATTAAAATGTCAGAGGTGCTTTTGAAAATTTTAGCTGGAATCTAAGTGACTTAAGCTCCTAAATCTGATAGGGTGGGGAGCCGAGGTCAATGGGATTTAGGAGCTTAAATCATGTAGGTGCTTTTGAAACATTTATCCATAAAGCCAACTGGAAATAAAGGATATTAACATCGACCCATTAAGCAAGGTATTCTACATGTTCTTTAAAGTTTGCTGAAGAGATGACAGCATTGCTAGAGGCTGCATCTGCTTTAGTCACATTCATTCCTCTGACTAAGTAATTCTCTCTTCCTCCCACGGTACAGAGCAAACCGTGGGTTTTGGCAAGGATGATTTCACTGAAACATTTTCTCTTTATCATTGCACTGGAGTGAACTTTTTAGCTTTGCCATCTAATCAGGTGTCAAGGATCAGTGTCTGTATCCAAATTCTTGCCCCTGCCATGTAAGACGTGGTTTCCCAGTTTAAAAAAAAAACCCATAAAAGTTGCAACTATAAAACGCTAAGTAAGGATTTTGTGATTGCAAAGGGCTAATGTAAATGTTTAAGTCTAAATCACATTAGCCAGTAGTAGAGATGAAAATTTAAGTAACTTGTAATTCTGTGTCAGTGAGTCAGCTCGCTGGCGTCCCCTCATGGCTGGGCGTGGTGTAGTGGCTCTCTTCATCTGGTGTCCGGCTCTGCCTCTTCTCAGGATGTGACCCTCCCACAGGGTCACACAGAGCCTCACCCCTGTAGGGGTGAACTGAGCCTCATATGTCTGGCATGCAGCAGCTTCACAAACACACACAAGTTCTTTCCAGCCCCATCTCCAGGGCTGCCATACGCCCTTCGCCAGGGGGCTGGTAATAGGGGAACCCAGGCCCTCTCTCTGTGGGTTCCAGAAGCTCCCTCCCTGGGTCACTTCCTATCACAGGCTGCCTTCTAGGCCTTTCACCAGCCCCTTCCTGGGCATGCTCCTTCACAGATCCCCAAAAGGAAACATCCTGGAGATTCGGGGAACAAAGTACATATAAAAGTCCCTTGCTGAGCCTACCTGCCCCTAGAAGCCCTGGTGTCCAGTTGTCATCCAGCCCCGGCCAGCCCTTTCTTCAGGCAGTCCTGGGATAGGCCCCAGGGTCCCCAGCTAGTCCATCTTTCCAAGAGGCTAACATAAGAGGCCCTCTCCTCTTCCCACTCAGCCCCCTGCTGAGCCTTTTAATCCCCCCTCCAGGCTTGGCACCTTGCAGCTGGAGAGGGGCCTAGCTAATTGAGCCCACAAGTTCTCATTAACCCCTTCCTACCTAGCACAGAGTTTGTACCCTCGGTCACATATGGCTACTTTAAAAGTTATTTACATCAAGAGGTAACTAAAATTGCTTTATGGCTAGGGTGACCAGATATCAAGTGTGAAAAATCAGGAAGGGATGGGGGCCTAATAGGTGCCTATATAAGAGAAAGCCCCAAATATCGGGACTGTCCCTATAAAATCAGGACATCTGGTCACCCTATTTATGGCCCAATCCTGCGAAGTGCTGAGTCACTCCTAATCACCCTCAGTTCCCCTTGAAATAACTGGAGAGCCACTTCATCATATGAAGATAGTGGGAAATAAGGATACTCAGCACTTCACAGGATTGGACCTTTATGTAGCCATTTCCCAGTAGCATATGTTCTTTGTTCACTCATGTTTCTATAATGCTCAACATTACCCACTCGAGCCTGAAAAAACATCTCAATTTGGCCTGAAATGTTGTTCATGTTAAAAAAAAAAAAAAAAAAAAAGTTTGGCAATTCTTACGTTCAATAGATGTGTTTCCGTGCTTTTAAAAATAAAATGTTCCGAAGAAAACTTATTTGTTTCATTTTTTTAAACAAACATTTCCCTGCAATGTGTGCAAGGGAGAACCTGACAGTTATATAGATAGCAGACCAAAGTGAAACCAGCTTAGCTTGGCCAAATAAAATCAGCGACAGAAATGCAAGCAGCACAGTGAACAGTGCAGTGTAAATAGACACTAAACTGGATAATTTAGGGTGGTATTAGTTACAGATGAAATGTTACCTGTAGAGGTTTTAATTAGAGGGTGCCCCTTCAACTCAGAGGCAGGTTAAGGTTTTGTGGGATGCTGGGCCAGAGCAAGTGGGGACCCCTCCCCACTTCTTCTGCCTGCAATCTCATCCCCTGACGCCCTGCGCTCCTGCCAGGGAATGGGGTTGGGCACAGGGGCTTGCCCCGCTCTGTCCATCCTCCCGGCACTCCTGTTAGGGAGCCAGGTCAGGGCACAGCGGCAGCAGAGTGAAGCAAGCCCCCACACCCTGATCCTGTTCCCCAGCATGAGAGCCTGGTGTGCGGAACAGGGCAAGCCCCTGTGCCCCAAACCCACTCCCTGGCAGGAGCACTGGATGGGCAGGCAGAGTCAGTCAGGATGTGGGGGAACCCATTTTTCCAGGGGAGGTGGGTAATTGGCTGGGGTCCCTGGGCCTAATCTGCCACTGCTTCAACTATTGCTCTATAGAATTCTCCTAGTTAACATAATATGAAACACGGTACCCCCTCCTAAGGATTCTCTCCGGGAGTGTAAATGCGTCAGGAGAAGCTAGTCTTTTGCTGAGAACTAGGTTCCCTTTTCTCTTAGACCCAGGAAACAGACAGTCCTGGTGTGAATACGAGGCTATAACTCATTAGAGGGGCCCCACTGTTGTCACTGTTATGAAAGGCAGCAGATCCTTCCTAGGAAGCTTGCCAAGTAGCCATATACTCAGTTTAGGGCTGTCTGACAATCTTTGTTATAGTTACAGATGTGGAAGAGTAAAGGAAAGGGAACTAATGGATTACCAGTGACCAAGAGTTTAGGTGCCATTAACAGCAATGATATTTGGAGATTTTAAAAAGAAAAATATCACAATATTACAGGACATGCTGAGGTATGATTTATGCACTTCTCCAGTAGGGAGCCATTCCTTACCTCTACAGCTTAGTGTTTGTCCTGTTGCCCACTCTAAGATTGTCTAAGGGAAGCTCAGAGAAACAGAGACTTTAAGGCCAGAAGGGACCATCATGATCATCTAGTCTGACCTCCTGCACCTTGCAGGCCATAGAACCCCATCCACTCACTCCTGTAATAGACCCCTAACCTCTGGCTGAGTTACTGAAATCCTCGAATCAAGTTACAGAGAACCCATCATTTACACTAGTTTAAACCTGCAAGTGACCCGTGCCCCATGCTGCAGAGGAAGGTGAAAACCCTCCAGGATCTCTGTCAAATTACTGAGGGAAAATTCCTTCCCGGCCCCAGATATGGCGATCAGTTAGGCCCTCACCTTGGGGGCAAGACAAAGCAATGGCTTGAACTTTGAGAAAGTTCTGGTACAATTTGAAGTTCTAAATGTGTTAGTTTCCAACCCTTTCTGTACTCAACCCCCTTCTCCATACCAGGACGCCCACCACCACCACCTCCTTCCCATTTAACAATATGGGAACCCTCTGATGGGTGTTTGGGGTTGAAAACCCCTGCTGTAAGCTACAGTGCTCTTCCTAGGCACCAGAAGGTAAGTTATGGGCATCAGATAAATACTGACACACAGAGGGAAAAGGAAGAGCTTTTAGGATTCGGCTGCTTTTTCCGCTGAAGCATATAAGAATTAGGTGTTTTCCCACCTTCCTTGGCCTCTACCCAGCTGATGTTTATTACTCTCATTCTTGTTCTCTCACCTTTCCAGTTGCCCTGTTTGCTTCCTGTTATAATTGACAGCAGGAGCACTATGGAGGGGGTTGGGAGCAGAGGGTTGGCATCAGGGAGCGGGCTGGCAGCTCATTACTGCCAGAGTTGGTAGTTTGCCTCCAGCCGCTCACGATCCCACAGGCACATCCTCAGGTGGTGCTGTATAATCATCTGGATTACCTGGCCCCCTGCAGCACGTAGAGGGGCAAGACAAACTAGATGGGGACCTAGCTAGAGGCGCCTCTGAATGATTTCCTGGGAGCTGCAGTTGCTGAACAGATTTATGTCTGCCATGGCTGAGCACATGCAGAACACAGCAGACAGCATAGGATACAGCAGCTCCCAGGGAACTGAATAAAGAAACAGACACTTAGGTACTAATGCCTTTCCACTATGATGTGGTCATGGGCCTCAGCTCTGGTTTAGTGCTTCATCACAGTTACTAGGTAGGGACTGAAGACAGTAACAGAATTGTAGAAATGTAGGACTGGAAGGACTTGTCTCGAGTATGTCGACATTGGCAGAATTTTTTCGCCAAGAGTTTAGTCGCTGATAAAAAAAAAGTGCTTAAAGAAAACTGCTGTTGTGCATTCATGTTGTCTTCCACTGGTGGCATCGTATGTTCACACTTGCGGCACTTGCATCACCAATGAGAGCCGTGCACAGTGCTACTCTCTCCCTTCTGCCACTAGGTCTTGTGGGAAGGCAGAGGGGATCACGGCGCATCATAGATCTTCTATGTGCTTCCGTCTTCAGTTTGTGGCATTTTTCAAAGTCCCTTGTTTTTTGTTTTCCCACCACATCTATGTGCCGGAATGGATCCCACACTGCTCTCCACTGCTCTGCTAGCTCTCAGTAGTACATCACGAGTGGTAATGGAGTTATTCTTGAAGTTACAAAGGCAACAGCAGTCACAGTTGCCTGACATGGCATCTGACATGGAAAGCAGTAACATTAGATTGCTTTTGGCATTCACGGAGGAGATGAACACAGTGGAATGTCGATTTTAGGCTTGGAGAACTAGCTCAGAGTGGTGGAATCACATTGTTATGCAAGTCTGGGATGACGAACAGTTGCTATAGAACTTTTGGATGTGGAAAGCCACCTTCTTGGAACTGTGTGCTAAGCTCATCCCAGCCCTGCAGTGCAAGGACACCTGAATGAGAGCTGCCCTCTCGGTGGAGAAGCATGTGGCAATTGCAGTGTGGAAGCTGGTGACTCCAAACTGCTAACGATCAGTCACAAACCAGTTTGGAGTGCGGAAGTCGACCGTTGGGGCTGCATTAATGCAAGTGTGCAAGGCCATTAAACGCATCCTGCTGCGAAAGACCATGATTCTTGGCAATGTGCGTGACATTATGGATGGCTTTGCAGACATGGGTTTCCCTAACTGCAGAGGGGTGATAAATGTCACGCATATTCCAATTCTGGCACCGGACAACCTTGCGACCAAGTACATCAATTGGAAGGGGGTACTTCTCCATGGTTTTGCAGACAATTGTGGATGACCATGGGCATTTCACTGACATTAATGTGGGGTGATCTGGAAAGGTGCATGACACACATATCTTTAGAAACACTGACCTGTACAGAAAGCTGCAAGCAGGGGAACTTTCTTTCCATTGGGGATCACCATAGGGAAAGTCAAAATCGAAATGCCCATAGTGATCCTGGGAGACTCTGTGTACACCTTTATGTCATGGATCATGAAACCATACACAGGAAACCTAGCTAACAGTAAGGAGCGATTCAACAACAGGCTGAGTAGGTGCAGAATAATCACTGAATGTGTGTTTGACCAATTAAAGGTGCACTGGTGATGCCTATATGGCAGGTTAGACCTGAATGAGGAAAACATACCCATGGTTATAGCCGCGTGTTGTATGCTGAGTATTTGTGAAGGGAAGGGCGAATGGTTTATTCGGATGTATGCTGCTGAGGCACAATGCCTGGTTGCTGATTCTGAGCAGCCAGATACCAGGGCTATTAGAGGGGTGCAACGTGGGGCAATAAGAATCAGGGATGCTTTGAGGCAATGTTTCGAAGATGAAAACCAGTAATGTTTGTTGTTATGCTTGGGACTGCAATGGTTAATTACGTTTTGTAGGCTAGAAACAGTTGTGATTGTTAAGGCCTAGGATTCAATGTAAGCAACTAATGAAAGTGCCTATTGATTTGCAGGTGCCATGAGATAACATACCTTGCGTGGAAACAAATAAAGAGAGGTTATAATTAAAAAAAAAACTTTGCTTTTATTGCCAAATAAACCACAACACCACACGGACAAATACACACAGTTGGTGGGGGAGAAGGTACAGGGTGAGGGGGGGAAGAAGAGCTGATTTTCATAGCTGAGTATAGGTCCAGCTTTCATTTGAAAAGCTGTCTGCGGGGGTGAGGTGTAGAGAAAAGTGCGAAGTGCCAGAAGGTGGAAAGGAATGCACAGGGGTAGTTTGGGGAGGGAATGCACTGAAGGGGAGGGCAGGCGGGCACGCATCTGCTCAGTCTGCAGTGTTCTGAGAGTCTGGAGCATGTCGGTTTGATGCTCTAGAACTTTAATCAGTCTCTCTGTGGCATCTCTGTTGTAAGAATCCTTCTCTTCTCTTTCCTGCTTTTTGCTTTCGCTCCACGTCTTGCATTCAGGGTTTTCTACCTCTGACTGCTGCAGCACCACCCAAAACATATCTTCCTTGGTCCATTTCGGCCATTTTCTTATCTTGCGCAGATGCTCTGCTGCTGTTGGGGGGTTGGTTTTCAAGGTGAAGTCTGGAGAGGCATAATTCACAATAAACAGACGTTCTAGTGTCAATTACACACAGAGGATTGAAATAGTAACATTAATACACTGCTGGTAACATACCTATCACTTTCTCTGTGACCCTAGGCAAGCACACACGAGGCAGAAGACCCCAAGAATGGCGAGTGAACCCAGGGGCAGGGGTCTTGTGTATTGCAGAAAAGCAACCTGAAAAGATCGTGGGGCACTTATGGAGAGCAACGCTCTAAACTGTCCCACTGCTTTCCACAGGCAGTGGTCACTATGGAAGATCTCTCACTCTTGAGGGTAAGCAGGGAAGAAAGGGTGCATCTGCTACACACTTACGGTTTCTGACCCGGTTCCTATGTTGCTCACCTGTGTGCAGCTTTGGTCCCTACCCAAGTAATTGCCGAGTGGTGTGGGAAAGTGTCTTAATGGGGGAAGGAACAAAGCAGCTCTGCCAAGGAACCTCTGACAGAGAATTGCTGAGTACCTCCAGGAAAGTTTCCTAGAGATCTCTTGGGAAGAATCCTGTGAAATCTTGGAGTGCACCAACTCCCTGTTCTGCCGTACTGACTAGCTGTGCGGGAAAACGCCCAGCACACAGAAACAAAGCCAGCCTTCTACATTTCTCTGCCCTTAACCTGCTTCAGAACTTCACAAAGCAAAACCATTTATCAGGGATCTAATCTCCTGCTTCTGGCTCGCCAGAGAGTGATTGCAGAGACTGGCTAAACAACTCTGGAGTGGAGAACAGCTCCTGACTGGACACATCCTGGGGCTCCACATCTTCTTTGGCATCCACATCTTCATCAATGACTTCCTCCTCTGGACTAGGTCCACTTTCCACTGGCTCCAGACCCGCCAAAATATCCATGGTCCTCTTCAGTGGAGGTGGGGTCGCCAGCTAGGATAGCATCCAACTCCTTATAAAAAAGGGCAGATTTGGGGTGCACCGTTGGAGCGATGGTTTGCCTCCTTCACCTTGTGGTATATGTTCCTCAGCTCCTTCACCTTTGCTCTGCACTGCAGCGTGTCCCAGTCATATCCCTTCTTGTGCAATCTGGCCAGGGCATCAAAATTCCTATGGCTAGAGCTCAGCTGGGACTGGACAGCCTCCGCTCCCCAAACACTTATCAGATCCACGAGCTCTGCAGTGGTCCAAGTGGGAGATAGTTTGCTGTGTGAAGCCACCAAGGGGATGTAGGAAGATGTGATCTGAGCTCCGCAGGCCAAGCAAACAGGTGGAGGGATGGAAGGTTGTTTACCTGGTGTCAGGGCAGCAGAGTTGAAACTGCTAAGAGCGGTCAGATGGGCATTGTGGGACACTGTCTAGAGACCAATAACAGCGCTAAAATCAAGCATGGTTTCTACACTGGCACTGGCGCTAAAGCCTCGGCACAAAAAGGCTTATGATTCTCATTGGGGTGGTTTTATTACAGCGCTGCAATAGGAGCTTTGGTGCAAAAAAGTGGCTTTGCAGCGTGTATACCTCTACTGTTTCATCGCCAAAAACTGCCTTTTGGCAAAAAAAAAACAACAACTTGCTAGTGTAGGCCAGACCTTATATAGGTCACCTGGTCCAGTTCCCTGCACTGAGGGAGGACTGAGTATTACCTAGATCATCCTTGACAGCTGTTCATCTAACCTGTTCTTAAAAGTCTCCGATGATGGAGATTCCACAACCTCCCTAGGTAATTTGCTCCAGTACTTAACTACTTTGCGTTAAGAAGTTTTCCCTAATGTCCAACCTAAGCCTCCCTTGCTGCAATTTAAGCCCATTGCTTCTTGTCCTGGCCTTACAGTAAGGACAACTATTTATCATCCTCTTCTTTATAACAACTTTTACATACTGAAAGACTATGTCCCCCTTCAGGCTTCTCTTCTCCAAACAAAGCAAACCCGTTTTTTCCTCCATCTTTCTTCAAGGGCCATGTTTTCTAGTCCTTTAATCATTTTTGTTGCTCTCCTCTGAACTTTCTCCAATTTGTCCACATCTTTCCCAAAGTGTGGTGCCCAGAACTGGACACAGTACTCCAGTTAAGGACTAATGAATGTGGAGTAGAGTGGAAGAATTACTCCTAGTGTCTTGCTTATAACACTCCTGTTAGTATATCCAAGAATGATGTTTGGTTTTTTTTGCAACAGTGTTACACTGTTGACTCATATTTAGCTTGTGAATCACTCTGACCCCAAATCCCTTTCCACAGTACTCCTTCCTAGGCAGTCATTTCCCATTTTGTATGTGTGCAACTGATTGTTCCTTCCTAAGTGGAGTATGTTGCATTTGTCCTTACTGAATTTTATCCTATTTATTTCAGACCATTTCTCTAGTTGGTCAAGATCATTTTAAATTCTAATTCTGTCCTCCAAAGTTCTTGCAACCCCTCCCAGTTTGGTATCATCCAGACTTCATGAGCATACTCTGCCATTATCCAAATCATTTATGAAGATTTTGAACAGAACTGGACCCAGGACAGAGCCCTGATGGAACCCACTTGATATTCCCATCCAGCTTGACTGTGAACCATCAATAACTGCTCTGAGTATGGTCCTCTAATCAGTTGTGCACCCACCTTATCTAGGTTTATCTAGGCTATTTTTCCCTAGGTTGAGAAAGTCATCTGAGATATTATCAAAAGCCTTACTAATGTTGAGGCTTGTTACCCATTCCAAGAAAGACATTACTTTGGTTTGACATGATTTGGTCTGGCCATCTTCATACTGAGGATCACTTATCTTTTCTGCTAGGTGCTTCCACACTGGATTATTTGCTCCATTTTCCCGAGTACTGATGTTAAACTGACGGGTCTATAATTCCCTGAGCTTTCTCTATTCCCCTTTTTATTGATAGGTGCTATATTTGCCCTTCTCCAGTCCTCTGGGATCTCTCTGATCCTCCACAAGTTCTCAAAGATGGATCCCACTACTTATCTGGAATCTAGCCACCACATAGATCCCCAGCCTCAAACTCCATTCTCAAAGCTAGATGGCTAGAGAATGTCAGACTCATGACAAATGCCTGGGTTCTGTGTCACTATGACTTTACTGAGGTGTTTAGTATAACAGAAGTCTGTGTATTTGATGGACTGGAACCATTTCTTGTAGCCTACAGCTACCTCAATTCTTGAGATGTGTGCCATTTTAGAGGGGACCCAAGTGCAACTGATAGCACCCAGTACAGATAGGGAAAGGACTGTTGGAAAATTCTGTTGTGGGATGTGAGACCCTATATTACCTCCCTTGTGCCAGCCTTACTCTCAGTGAGTAGTACTTTATTACATTAATAGTCCCCTTGAAATCAGTGGGGCTGTGTATAGAGATGTACTGAGTAAAGTGGCCCATGATTGATAACCCTGAAACTAGCATTCAGAAAACACTCTACAGGAGAGCTGGCAGACTAGCTTCTGTTTTGTGCAATGACCTCAGCTGGTTCTCTGGCAGGACCATGCTGCCAGGGAGGCTCAAGCCATGAGTTGCATTAACCACCATAGGCATAAATAGGGCTTGTGCGCGTGTTTTTCCAGATCCCCTTACAATAATCTAGGGTGGTTTGAGTGTCCCCATTTCTACCTTTGGCAGACTTACTCAGATGGTTACTGAGAATACACACTCATGGTCTCTAAAAGCAGCAGAGAGTCCTGTGGCACCTTATAGATTAACAGACATATTGGAGCGTGAGCTTTCGTGGGTGAATACCCACTTCGTTGAATGCATGTAGCGGAAATTTCCAGAGGCAGGTATAAATATGCAAGCAAGAATTAGGCTAGAAATAACGAGGTTAGTTCAATCAGGGAGGATGAGGCCCTCTTCCAGCAGCTAAGGCGTGAACACCAAGGGAGGAGAAACTGCTTCTGTAGTTGGCTAGCCACTCACAGTGTTTGGTGTGCTGACCCTGTTGTGGGGAGATCAGGCCCCATGCCTTTCCCTTGTCTGAGCCTGACCTTAGCCTCAAGCTGGAAGCATACTGCTGCTGTGCAAACAGACCTGTCAAGGATCACACATCTCTTGCAATGCTTATGCATCTGACAGCCCTGTCACACCTCCCTGCATATCAGGAAAAATCTCATGCATAACATGAGTGACACCCACAGAATGCCGTGTGGGGAAGCAGAAGGTGGGCTGAGAGCTATGTACCAGTCTCTCCTCTTTGTGCTGCTATATATTTCTGTCTCTAGGTATTTCACAACCCTTATTACTGATGGCTACTCTACAGGCATGTAGGTAACGAGCATTCTCACTATTTTTGCAAGTAAGGGAACAGAGGCTGCACAAGGTCATTTCAGGAACAGAACCCCCCATCTGTAATATGGTGTAGTCCATTCAAATATTAGAAATTAAGCTGTAGAACAAATGTAATTGTTGAAATGGTTTTATATTGTAAAATGGTAGTTGGTGGGGAATTTGGATTTTTCTTGAAATTCTATTATTGTTACTGGGAACTGTCCCTTTAAGAACAGGGGGGCCCTTGACAGTACACAGTATTTGCAGGAGTCTTGAGTACCTTGCATGGAGTACAGAAGATGCTGCCTGGGTACACGCTGGAGTGTACATTCCCGGAGGTGGAACAAATCCAGCCCACTTCAGAAAGGAGTAAAAGCTGGTCCTGCGTAATGGACGTTCAGTGGCCCCTACATGGTCTGAGCATGCTGGGTTTCGCTTCCAGTTCCCACATCAAAACCTGGTACCATGCTTTAAGCTACCTGGCTGCCTCAGAGGAATCAACAGCTGCAACTCCAGAGGAAGGCTCCCCCACTTCCCCAGCAGCAGGCTAGACGCATACGGGCAGTGAGTGTAAGGGTATAAGGAGTTTGCCCCACTGCTCTGGAAACACACAAATCAGACTCCTGAAAAGGGGTAACGTGGTGTGAATAGGTTCAGAGCTACTGACCCACACAATTTGAGCCTCAGACAAGGTTTTCATCTCGAGGCCAAAAGACCGAAAACATCAAGACACTTGATTTTAGCCATGAGGCCAAGAAGTGATGGGCAACAGGGATTGGTTTAGGGATAACACCAAACATGAAACTAAGCATTTGTCTTCACTGTGTTTAAAAATCTGCAGCTGGCCCATGCCAGCTGACTTGGACTCGCAGGGCATGGACTAAGAGGCTGTTTAACTGCACTGCAGATGTTTGGGATTAGGCAGAGCTCTGGGACTCTCCCACTTTGCAGCCAGAGTGTCAACATCACAGTGAAACAGCCCCTGAGCCCCATAAGTCTAAGTGAGCTGGCACGGGTCAGCTGCTGGTTTTTAAATTACTGTGTAGACATACCCTTAACAACAACACGCCATTGGCTGTTACTAAGGCCTGGTCTACATTGGGGGGGGATAGGGGGTGCGAGCTAAGTCGGCCTAAGTTACGTAACTTCAGCTACGAAAATAGCATGGCTGAAGTCGATGTACTTACAATGAAGACACCGTGGTAAGTAGCTCTGGTAGGTCAACTGCTGACACTCCCCCATCGACTCCACCTACGCGTCTCTCTCCGGTGGAGCACTGGAGTGGACAGGAGAGCGCTCAGTGGTTGATCGATCACATCTTCACTAGACACAATAAATTGACCCCTGCTGGATCGATCGCTCCGGAGGTAAGTGTAGACATGGCCTAACAAAGGCATTCCCTCGCCTCCAAGCCGACTGTGTTAAGAACCAAGGCACCAGGGGGTAAAGTTTTGAAAAGTGCCCACGTGACTTCAGAGCATAAATCTCATTTCAAGTCAATGGGACTTGGTGCCCATATGCACTTTGAAGGCTTCTAAGTCACTTAGGCATTTTTTGGGAGGAGGGATAGCTCAGTGGTTTGAGTATTGGCCTGCTAAACCCAGGGTTGTGAGTTCAGTCCTTGAGGGGGCCATTTAGGGATCTGGGGCAAAAATCTGTCAGGGACGGTACTGGGTCCTGCTGTGAAGGCAGGCGACTGGACTCGATGACCCTTCAAGGTCCCTTCCAGTTCTGTGAGATAGGCATATCTCCATATATATATTATGAAACTCTTACCCCCAATGAATCAGGTCTAATTCCACATTCATTTTACAACTTGATTACACAGCACGTGAAACCTTAAGAAACTGGTTTCAAAAGGACAATGTAAAGCCTTCTGAAAGGACTCTAAAGAGAGACCAGTCAAGGCTGCTCCATCTAAAATTAGAGCAACCAACTAGGTTTTGATTCACAGGCATGAGATTTAGGGCACTGCATCATCTGCTTCATTGTTCTGAAGCATACAAGAATCCTGCTGTCATAGAACAGGACGTCAACACGTCGCCTGCTTATATGAATAGGAGTGGCAAAAGCCAACACACTCTTGGAGGTTGGAAAGAGCATGCAACTTATTCCAGGGTCTCCGATAGATTTTAATATAAGGCTGCACTGCAAGCGTTTGTTCTACCCAGGCTGCAGTTCTCATCCTCGTTTGGAAGTATTTTCTCCCAAGACCAGAAGAGCAGTGTGAATAAAAACGCGATCTTCTTAAAGCTATCAGCATAACTAAGCTGCTGCCAACGTGTAACATTCAGAGCACCAAACAAAACACATTAAAGTTCATTGCATATGTAAGCATTACTGTGATCGTGAATGCCCCCACTGCCAGCTTCTCTTCCAGAACCCTGCTGCTGTCTCAACACAAAGGCTATGCTGATGCTTATGGCAGCATATAGAGTACAGACACTGCACACTTAGCTAGCAGAGGTATAAATGGCAGTATAGATGGCGAGGCACTGCTCAGGCAAGAAAAGACATGCCAGAACCACAGGGCCCCCAGCCTACAGGGCTCTCTACACATCCAAGCAATGCCTCTCTTGTCCACACTGCTATATTTAGCAGTGTAGAGTCCCATGGCTGGGCCCTTTCCCCACTGCCTCCCCCTGCCAGAGCCTTTCACTGCCATGTGCAGCTGCATACCAGTGTGGCTACTGCCTGCTTTTCACTGCAGTGTATAGCTACACATATCCTCCACACTGCTGGACCACCAAAGGTGAACAGGATGCCCTCAGCTCCCTTTATAGGAAGGTTTGGAATGGATTTTGAAAAAGGAACCTATGCAAACGGATTTAGTGGCAAACGTCTTCAAATTATTAATGCACCTGTTTTAATAGTTTCCTTCTTGGATTTTCATATCCTCACTGCCAGGACTAGAATCAGGACTAGAGGGAACAGTCAGCCTTCTTGATTGATTATGTGGAAAATGAGTTTTGTTGTTGGGACACTACACCCTATATTCTTCACAGAAATGTTATAATAGGATTATAGAAAAACTATGATGTTTTGTGCATGATAAGGCATGAGAGATCTCATTGCAAAAGTTTATGATTTGCTAAATATGATTATCCTATCTGTATGCATGTATCATTTCTGTATCTAAAGTTAGGAATATGGACAATACATCTGTCTACAAAAGTGTTTGCACCTGGGGAATGCCCACCAGACAGAATGCAATGTCTGGCTGACTACCTGGGGATCAGTCAATGGACCATTAGGAAGAACAATAGGTCTTTGAAAATGCTAATCTCCCATCTTCCTGGGATACAACAAATAGCCTTTGACACTGCAGGGTCATGTGATCATGTCACCTGGTACCGGACTCCATGATAGAATACCAGTATTCTTCCACAGGGTCCGGGGGGTGGGTGAAGACATGGCACTGGAAAATAAAGCACAAGACAATGCAATTTTGGGTTTGCACTCAGGGGCGGGGTGGTGCACTTGAGTGTCTGGGCAGTTCCTTAGCTGAAGCCTTCCTATGCAGAGCTGATTTCAGTGTCTGTCTTTCTGAAGCTGGGTGTGTGTCTACCTGTGAGTGTGCTGGAGGAAGCTTGATGGCCTGGCTCAGCAGGACAGTATAAGGGAGCCCACGCTGGTGGAACAGGTGGAACCCATCAGTTTTATTTTAAAAGCTGGTTTTGCTGTAATTAAGCTTTTAGTTTTTACTCGGACCACACTGGGTAAGTAAGAAGCAGTCGGACATGCCCAGGGAGCAGCAATGGTCAGGATTCAGGAGAATGTAACTACATGGGTTAGATGCAGATCTTGCCCTACCCATCCATGGCTCTGTCACTTTGAGATCAGACTATCATAATGCATGCTAAAGGCCTGAAATCAACAGGAGCTTACTGACTTCAATGGGCTTTGGGATCAGGCTATACCTTAAAAGGTCCCTCAATCTTACGCCTGCACAGAATGTGGCCGCAGGATCACTAATTGGTGCTTCATGTCAACTGTGCACAACACAACCTACACTGGCTGCAAGTTAGACATTTCAGGGGCTGGTTTTGCTCTAACGCCATGTGGTGTTTGGACCATGACTATCCAAGAGAGATCACCTCACCCCCCCTCAGTGATACTGAAGCAGCTCCAACTAGCACAGGCACTGGAGCTGGCAAACATTCCATTTATTTAAAACCAGGGAAGAAGAGCTGCCAGAGTGATCAGGCTCAGAAAGGAGATGCAGAGGGAGGTATGCTCTTTTACCTCTGCCTGGATTTCCACTTTGAAGTCTGGGTGTAGTGCAGAGCTGTACCGCCCATACTGTCCTCTTCTGAATGAAGTGCCAAGGAGGGAAGATGGTGAGTAATCATCACTCTTTCCCCTCCTTGCCAAAATTTGGAGGGAGACCCCCTCCACAGAGTGGGAGGTGGGGGCTAGCCAAGCCATGAACACACCAAAACTCAAACCCCTGATGCCATGTCATCATATTTCGCTGCTCTGAACACGTGAAACTAACATGCTTAAAGCGAAGGAGATATTTTCAGAACAATCATTTTAAAAAGTACCATAACCTTTCCATCTTCGTTAAATCTTTTCCATATGAGCAGAAATAAATCGAACAGAGCAATAGGCAACTCTAATTTCTATTTTTGAAAAGTGTTTACTCACATAGTTTGAATAAATTAATTTGAAAATAAAAATTAAACTACAGTATATATAGTCTGAATATAAATGATTAGAACAACTACAATACAGGGATTCCTTGTTGCATAAGTCTCATTACTTAATGCACGAAACCTGAAAAAATGTCAAAAATCAATTATATTTCTTTGAAATGGAGTAACAGCAGTTACTTATACATGACAGCTAATTGAACGTATAATACAGGTTTCCTGACACACACATTTCCTGAGTGAACCAACAATATATATATATATTTTTTTTAAATGGAGAAAGAATTCTTGACAGTTGAAGTAAATAATTCATGACTTCTAAAGAACACAGTTCAGTTTGTTTTTACCAAGGAAAGTTCAGAACACCTTTGTGATAGGGATAAATTAAAGCTATGCTACAGAGTACAGGAATTTGCTACTATCAGTTTACATAGTACATATTTCCAATCCAAAGTAGGGAAACCAGTTTAAAAAGCTAGTTTAAAAAAAGAAGAAGAGCTTACCTCGATACTAAAAGGATTATTTGAACATTTGTCACAAAGCATGGTGGATTAGCCTCAGGCTCCATGTAACGAATTGGCCTTTTCTGGTAAGGGATTGGTTGCGGGGGGCGGGGGTAGAGGGGCAAAGAAAGGGGAGCATTTGAGGGCAGGGATATTGAAAGAGAAACTAAAAACTGACTAAAATCAACCACTGTGTGAATAACTTTTCTGCAAGCTTCCTCCACTTCAAGGCCATGAATACACAATTTCAATCTCAGCTTTTCCTGAGCACAGACTGCCAATTGTGCCAATGTACACGATGATTTGGGGACGGGGCAAACATTGTAGCTCCAAGGCTGCAATGTCTTCACTTGTCACCTACATGCATATTTGTACTCAGCTCTGTGAGCTGAAAGGCAAAGCGTATGAAGCCAGTGTGCGCCTACCCATCCCACATACAGGTTAAGGGGTTAGATTAAAAGCAGAATGAATAATTTTCTTTAAACTGAACACTCAGCTTTCTGGCTAATTCACAGCTTTTTTCTTAACAGTGAAGAACAGATGAGTCTTGGCTGTTCATTTTTTGTTGTTTAAATAAATAAAAGAACCTCAAACATTGCTAATGGTAAACAAAAGAGTAGTTAACGGAAGGAGAAAAATCCTTAACCTAGTTTAAAATTGCATATTCAAAGAATCAGGTAAATGTTTTCCTGTGACCAGTTCTTTTATTATAGTCCTACCCAATGGACAGACATTTGAAAAAGTCCATTATAATGATCTTGTGAGGTTAAAGCATATTTTTACACTACTGTAATCTGCATTAGTTTTGTTTAAAAAGCATTCAGCTACTCTAAGAACCCAATAGTACTCTAGATTTTAAAAAGGTACTTCTACAGTTTTCTTCTAACCTTCCCCATCAGGAACTAGTCTATGCATCCAGTCAATGGATTTAACACACTACCACCATGCTGCTCCTCTATCAAAATGCCATAAGATCATTTCAATAATAAAGATAAATAGAAAAAGTTAATATACATGTTGCTATATTTTACAATGTTTGCATCCAAGCTGTAAACTAATGTCCTTTGAACTGACCATATTTATCCTCAGTTATACAAAAAAAGCAACTTTTGAACACCAAGGGCATGTCATTCAAAAATATTAAATTGAAGGCATTGAATTTCACTATGCATAAATTCCCTTCCCCTCTCCAAAAGCAGACACTAAACAACGATGGGAACTTTCCCTTTCCTCCTCATAATCTATCTTGTTGCTTCCAGGCTTTTCTTCATCTAGAAAGGGATTTAGCTGCTGTAACAAAAAAGATCTTCATTTTAATGCAAGCTGTCAAAGCCCAGAGAATATGAAATAGACAGTTTGTTTAAAATCAGAATTGCTTAGCTTATAAATTTAATGAAGTCCTTGGTGACACGTGTATTAGTCAAGAGGTCCTTGGAAAATGAGTCTGATGTAACCCTGTTCGCCAGCCAGCTGATGTGCACAGAACGGACAGGCTGCATGAAAAGTGTGAGTACCATGAGGAAGAGGAATTTGGGACCAATATGCAGTTGTTTTTTCTGAGCACACGTGTCCACAGGGGCTGAATGCATGAGTCGGAGGTCCTGCATCTACATAAAATCCAGCTTCACATCCAAGCCACAGAGGCACATAGGGGCCAACAGAGCGGCACATGGGACATTCTCGATCCTTCCCGTCTCTTTCCTCTTTGTTTCCCCAGTTGTGATAGCCATGTACGTGGCCACAGTTGAGATACACCCATGGTTGCTTTTCATCAACAACATCTTTCCTCTTCATACTAGGAAATGCTAATGTGTTAAACCCTACAGGGCACTGAGGCCTGGCGGCATTTATTTCCTGTCTTAGAGCTTCCAAGTGCTTCACTGTGGGAGTGCGTGAAAGGCCTTCGGCAGTACGCCACAGCAGCGTTGCTCCACACAGATCGATTAATGAGCCATCTTGGAGTTGGTTGGTTTCATTCTCAACCTAGGATGGAAATGCATAGAGATCACAAAGTTACTCAAACTGTCTGTACAGGATTTTGAAGAAAACAACTGTAAAACCCTGCTAGGGAGCTCCAGCCAAGAGTTTCAACTAGCAGTGATTTTGGGTGCTCAATCTGAGATTCATGAAAGAGCTTGATATTTAGAGAGTGGGTGCTCAGAATTTTTCGAAAATCAGGCACCTTTAACTATGTCTCAAGTTTGGGACCCTAAAACTGAAGCCACCAAAAGCACCCATATGCCTAATCATCATCAGCTCCTTCCTGATCATGTATCCAGCTAAGTCAACTAAAGAAAGAACATTAGTTTGCCATGGGAGCAAGCAACATTAGTCTTAAGTTAGTAGTAATGTATGCAAACACACACACACACAGCAACCAGCACACCATCCTTCCCAAACCAATGTACCACAACTTAAAACAAGTAAAACATCTGATTTAAAAAAATGTTTACTCAGGAAAAAGTCATATCAAGACAAGGTCTAGTTTTATATCTCATGAATCTTTCGAGAGCAAGGTTTACATTACATTAGACTGAAACAGCCAATGACTGTGAAATTCTCTCCCCTTCGCCCCCCTGTGGAGAAAACCTTGAAGAATGATGCAAGTGAAAAGGGAGGGTTAGGAAATAATTTTAAAAACTTTTAAAAAGCCCACATCATGATGTAGCAAAGCTTCCACTGCTCACAGACCAACATGCTAGACTGGGCCACTAAGTTTAGCCCAGCAGTGTAAACATGCAATAAATGGCAGAATCTGGCCCGAAATCAGTCAGTCTTACTCAGGTTGGGTAGCACTTTTCTCCATGAGCACTGACTAAATGAATGTGACTAAATACAGAGTAAGGTGCTACACTGTTTAAGTCACTCAAGCATTCTCTGGCCCTTATGTAGCCCTAGGTACAGCCTTAAACAATGTACCTGTATAACATGCAGCATAAAGTGCTATTCACTACACTTACCATTTTTCCCCTCTGCTGAGCTGATCTGGTTTCACGGAGGCTGAACACATTCCCACACACAGATATCTCCCTCCACACCCCTGGTTTGGAGTCTTCAGTAAACCCATTGCGCGGATGCATAACAAGAACTCCATTTGTGGTTAACCCATCCATCTGTCCATCGGATGTCTTCCATTTGGCAGCTTTTTCCTATGAGGAATGACAATGACAGAACTTCCATTCATCTGAAATTCCGAGGTATAAACTAGTTTAAATATAAGCCTGCAGTGAGCTGGGAAAAAAGAGTGTCTCTTTACCCCAAGAAAGATGTTTTTTGAGGAGTCAAATCCTGCAGCATATATTCTTGCTGTAAAAGGAGGGTTCCGTTCACATATGATTCTGCAAGCAAACCTTGATATAGTGCTCTGTACAGACTGTGTATCTGAATTACTCTGACTTCCAGGAACTGTATCTGTCACTACGAAGTCAATAGGGCTTTCTGTTGACCGGCCAATCTGAGGAGGGAAGAACACACAGGATTTAGAAGCTACAGTACAAAATATTTAAACTTAACATTTTAAAGTGGTCAAGAATAAACCATGACCTTTCAGAGGCTAAAGGCATTTTACCACCTGAGACCTTAGCCCCCTCTGAACTGGTAAGTTATTCCACCTCTTATTTTACTGTAGCGTTGTTGTAGCCATATTGTGTCTCTCGTAAAGTGGGACCAATGTAGGTGAGGTAATATCTTTTATTGGACCAGCTTCTGTTAGTGCAGACTATAAGAGTTTGAGCTTCACAGAACTCATCTTCAGTTCTAGGGAAGGTAACAGAAGTGGCTAACCTAAATACAAGTTGGGGCAGATTGTTAAGCATAATGGATTCACACATGCTATAGACGACCACTTAAAAAGAAGTAGGCAGTTAAGGGTTGGCAGGCAGTGAGGTGTGTTACAAATGGTTGTAAAGCAGTGTCTCGGAATCCGTGGCGTCTAGCAGAAAGTAATGAATTTAAATTCCCAGGCTTGCCTTTTGAAGGTGTGCAGGTTTCCTTTGAGGATGAGGACTGAGAGGTCAGATATGAAGTGACTGCTTTATGAAAAGTGTTTGCCCACAGATGATATGGCATTTTTGTCTTATTTTAATGTGGGAGTTCATGTGAGAGCATAGCAACTGATTTCATGCACAGAACTGTTGAGGTACATCACAAGGCGTGATAGGCATGTATAGAACCCATGAATCTTAACAGGTGTACTGTCGGCAGTATTAATCACTGTTGTAGTGGAGATATGTCTGCAGGTTTTGCATCTGTAGTCGCTTTGAGTTGGTGTGTCCTGATTGGTGGGGAGCTAGCTACTGGATAAGCAAGATAGTCGGATGGTTGATTGAAGGCCAGAAGAGGGGAGTTGGGAAATATTTCATTACGATGTGGTCCCCAACAAATACAGGTTGTAACCGTTTGATGATAGCCCATATGGATTCTAGTGTAAGGTTTTAGGGGACAACTAAGGGTATCTGATCAGTGGGTTCCCTGTACTGAAGTAGGTCCTCCCGGGGTATTTGGGTGACGCTTTCCATGAGAAAATCTACTTCTTCAGTAGAGTGCCTTTGTTAAAGTGAAGGTTTCAAGTGCGTTTAGGTGTGTATCCCAGACTTTGTTGAGTGCAAGTTCTATGGTATCTGAGTGCCTGGCTGTAGATAGATTTCTTAATTTGTCTGGAATGGTTGCTGGATCCATGAAGGCAAGTGTGGTAATCCAGGGATTTCTTGTATATAGTCATTTGGGGGGTTCCATTGTTGAAGCTGATCATGGTGTCCAGAAAGTTGATGCTAGTGTGGGAGTGTTTTAGAAAGATTGATGGATGGGTGTCACATTTCAGGTGGCTGATTTTCTATCAATCAGGACCATCCACAGAAACACAAGGGGCTCGTTTCCCTTGTCTACCTTCATAAAAGATCTTTATCTAAGCAGGTTTCTGACTTACATTAAGTTTTCAGGTATTTCAACTCGTCATTGGTTGAAGGAACCATCTCTCTTGGCTTGCAAGAGCCTGGCCCCTTGTGTCTGTCTAGTGATAGATACCAGAGATGACTTCTGTCTTGCTTATAATCTTCCACAGTTCAGACAGAATGACCTCATGCTGTTTCCCCTTCCTATGCATTTCTGAACCCCCTGTATGTAAATGGGGCTTCCATTGTTTTGATTCCACCATGCTTAATTTATACAGGAGATAGGTAAAGAGTTCTGACATTGCCTTTTGTCTGGGAGAGGCTTGTTACTCCGTTTGTTTGGGCACAGACTGTAAAGCCAAATATCAGCAATTACCCATAATTTCTTATATAGTGATAATACACACACAATAGAACCTCAGTGTTATGAACACCTCGGAAATGGAAGTCGTTTGTAACTGTACACAAAAGGTCATGCTTGTTTTTTCAAAAGTTTGCAACTGAACACTGGATTTCATACAGCTTTGAAACTATACTACGCAGAAAAATAATTTTATAGTTAACATTTAACAATATTGTACTGTATTTGCTTTTGTGTGCGTGTGTGCGTGCTGCCACTGCCCGTTTGTGTACTTCTGGTTCCAAATGAGATGTGTGATTGACTGGTCAGTTCGTAACTCTGAAATGCAGAAGAACCTCAGTTATGAACACCAATGACATTAAATGACCAATGTGTTGTTAAATTTCAAATATATTACATCATCTTTTAAAATAAATATTGCGACACCAGTGTGGGAGGTTTAGTGAATATGTTAGGCCTGACAAGAATTGCTGACAGTAGTGAATCACAAATGGGCCCCGTGTTGCAATGGATGATGGGAAATTTATGAGGGAGTTGAGATCATCTGTCCAGAAGATGAAAATATCAATGTATCTCAGGTATATCGTTAGTTTCATGGTATATTATTCCAAAAATTCTTCCTCAAGGTGGCCTGTGAAGAGGCTGGCATGCTGGGGAGTCATCTTAGTATTCATGGCTGCTCCCCTGGTTTGGGCAACATGTTTGTTAAATGTGAAGTTGTTGTGGGTGAGAATGAAAAGGATGAATTTGACAATGTGTTCAGGGCGGATTTCTGAGTGTTGTATATTATCTCCAAGGTATTTGAAGCAGGCAGCAATGCAATCATGGTGAGGGATGTTGGTGGGCAGGGAGGTGACATCTACATGACAGAGAGAATGTTCTGGGGGTGGGGTGGTGGTTAATGTCATGGAGTTTCTGGAGGAAGTCTGTAGTGTCTTGGAGGAAGATGGCTCTGTGTGTGGTGTGGTTTAAGGATGTTTCTATGAGTCCTGATATTTCTTTGGTAACAGTGCTGTGGCCTGATATGATGGGTCTGCATGGGAAGCACGTAGAACCTGGGGTGGTTCATGAGAAATGAGGTTGCAGAGTTTTTCTTGAAGTTGTTTGGGGAGGGATTTGATGGTAATTTTAACTTCCTGTGTGAATTGAGATGTGGCATCTTAGAGTTCTTTACAGTAAGTGGTGTCAGAGTTGTCTGTTAGCCTCAATTAAAGACTATGATGGCATCCCCTTTGTTTGCAGGGTTGATCACTTTCTGATGGTTGGATTTCAGATACCATATTACTATCCTCTCAGTAGTAGAAAGATTGGGTGAACTGTAATATTTGTTGAGGATTTCAGAGTATCTTTCCCTGAATCAACCAATCTAATGATTTAGTGTGTGGTTTTCTCTGCTGGGGGACATCCAGTCAGATTATTTCTTTTTTTTCCCCCATCTTCGTCGGTGGGCATGTGGTAGTTGTGGATGGCGTCATCTTCATTGTGAAAGAATTCCTTGAGGCGGAGTCAGTGGAAGAATTCTTCTAGTTCTCCACATGTTAGTGTGGCATCAGGTTCTGCGGTGGGGCAGAGTACGATACTTTAGTTCCAATTAGGTGGAGGATGCTGAGGTGTTGTGTAGCATCCACGTGGTGGACCTGATGTCTTGGATTCTCTAGAGTTGTTGCTGTAGTTTTCACTTTTGATTCTGTGTTGGATGGCTGTCAGCTTTTTCATCTTTATCATTATTTTGGGTTTTCTACATGATCTTCAGGTGGGTTTCGTGGTTTTTTCTCCTTCCAATGTGTGATTTGTGTTTTTGTTTGAGGTGGTCCCTTCTGCAGTATATAAGATGCAGGAGATGGTTCCTTGGCAACCTCTAAAATTTGGTTTATTCAGGAGGCAGAAAGCAGCCAATAGAAGAAATAATTGTAGGGAAGGGAGATGTGACAGAACTTGCCCCCCTGGAGGCAGTTGCATCAGAAAGGTGAGCCCCAATATCTCAAATCAGCCTGAGATCAGCAGCTGCAATGTCAAAATAGTGGGAAAGTGACCTCTTTAATCATGAGGGGAAAAATGATTGAGACCCTAGTGGCTGCATGAGCCCAGCACACATTCCAGTTCTTGACATCAGGTTTAGGACCTATTGGAAGTACAATTAGAAAGAACACCTGGGACATATGAGTTAGCCCTCTAGTTCTGATGGAAAGCAGGATCCTGCTTGTTAAGAGACAAGATAAAAGAAGCTTGCATTTACAATGAAATATCCCTGCCTATAACAGAACAACTTTAGAAAAATAGCAGCCTGCTGTAATCAAGACACTCGGCTGTGGGGGGGAAAGGGCAGGGGGATATCTACCTTCAGGGCATTTGCTGACAAGATGGTTCCCCCTCTTCTGATTGCAAACAATTGGCTGACTTATGCCTTCAGTGCAGACCCATTCAACATGCCTGACTATAGTGGGGTTACATGAAACTGACTGCCTTTTCAGTTGGACATGTTACAATGCTTGAAGAGTGTACAGGGAAGTTTTTACCCATTCCATCCAGGATATTCAGATAGCCAGATCTAAATGACTGGGGTGCTACTGAATTCAACAACTTGCTGCCTGAGCTCTCCAATTCCATACCCATTTATGTAACTGACAGACAATCCTTCTCCCCCAATTTTCATGGTATAGTGGATTATAGTACCTTTAATTTACTGCTATGCAGAACGACACTGCAAAAGTGAGAGAAAGGAGACTAAGCACTCTGGGTATTTTTTGGTGGGGGAGGGAGGGGTTTGCTGTAGGGGATGTGAGGTGTCAATATATTTCTTCTATTGCATTTACTCTGCTTTCTAGGCAGGATCACCCATCAGTCCACATGGACTGCCACAGGTGGTTTTAAAGAAGCCTGCCTGAAGAACATTTTTATGAAGATAGCTTATTTGTTCCCCCTTTTTAGAAGATTTGGGGAATTACAGACCAATCAGACAAGCTTCAATTCCAGAAAAATACTGGAACAAATTATTAAACAATCAATGTTCAAGCATCCAGGGGATCATACGGTAATAAGTCATAGCCAACATGGATTTGTCAAGAACAAATCATGCCAAATTGACCCAATTTCCTTCTTCAACAGGGTTACTGGCCTAGTGGAGAGGTGTAGACATGATATTCTCTGATTTTAGTAAAGCTTTTTATAGTCCTAAATGACAGTCTCATAAGCAAACAAGGGAAATGTGGTCTAGGGGAAATTACTATAAGGTATCTACTTGGAAAAAAAAGAAAATCACATTCCGTAGTTATGAATGGTTCACTATCAAACTGGGAGGATGCATCTAGTGGGGTCCCGCACGAGTCAATATTTTCACTAATGATTTGGATAACGGAGATGAGAGTATGCTTATAAAATCAGTGGATGGCACCACGCTGGGAAGGGATTGCAAGCCAGGATTAGAATTCAAAATGCCCTTGGAGAAGTGGCCTGAAACCAACCAGATGAAATTCAATAAACAAAAGTGCAAGGAAGGTAGGAAGGAAATAATCAATGCATAAATACAAATGAGGAATAACTGGCTAGGCAGTAATACTGCAGAAAAGGATCTAGGGCTTATAGTGGATCAGAAATGGAATACAAACCAACAATGTGATGTAGTCACAAAAAAGGCTAAATATTCTGGGAGGTATTAACAGGAATGTTATATCTAAGATACTGAGGGTAATTGTTCCTCTCTACTCAGCACTGGTCATGCCTCAGCTGGGGTACTGTGTTCAGTTTTGGGAACCACACTTTAAGATTGAACAAACTGGAAAGAACCCACAGGAGAGCAACAAAAATGATGAAGGATTTAGAAAACACGACCTGCGAGGAAAGGTTAAAAAACTGGGCACGTTTAGCTTGAGAAAAGACAAATGAAGGGGAAGCTGAGAACAGTCTTCAAACATATTAAGAGCAGTTATAAAGAGGATGATCAAAATCAATCAATCAATCAATCATTCTCCATGTGCACTGATGATAGGACAAGAAGTAATGGGCTTAATCTGCAGCAGCAAGGGAAAGTTAGCAAGTTTTTTCCTAATGTCTAACCTAACTGTAAAGATAGTCGAACACTGGATTAGAGTCAGAAGGTTGTAGAATCCCTGTCATTGGAAGTCTAAGAACAGGTTAGATAAACACCCCCTCAGGGATGGTTTCTTGGTCCTGCCTCAGCCACAAAGGGATGGACTAGATGACCTCTGGAGGTCCTTTCCAGCCTTACATTTCTATGATTCTGTGTTGGGAATCACTAAGAAAGGGATAGACAATCAGACAGAAAATATCATGCTGCCTCTATATAAATCCATAGTACACTCACATCTTGAATATTGCGTGCAGATGTGGTTGCCCCATCTCAAAAAAAGATATATTGGATTTGGAAAAAGTTCAGAAAAGGGCAACAAAAATGATTAGGATTATGGAACAGCTGCCATATGAGGAGAGATTAATAAGACTGGGACTTTTCAGCTTGGAAAAGAGACGACTAAGGGGGAATATGATAGAGGTCTATAAAATCATGACTGGTGTGGAGAAAGTGTTATATACTCCTCATAACACAAGAACTAGGGGCCACCAAATAAAATTAAAAGGCAGCAGATTTAACACAAACAAAAGGAAGCATTTTTTCACACAATGCACGGTCAACCTGTGGAACTCCTTGCTAGATGATGTTGTGAAGGTCAAGACTGTAACAGGGTTTAAAAAAGAACTAGATAAATTCATGGAGGATAGATCTATCAATGGCTATTAGCTACGATGGGCAGGGATGGTGTCCTTCATCTCTATTTGTGAGAAGTTAGGAATGGACAACAGGGGATGAATCATTTGATGATTACCTGTTCTGTTCATTCCCTCTGAGGCACCTGGCATTGGCCACTGTCGGACGACAGGACACTGGGCTGGATGGCCCTTTGGTCTGATCTAGTATGGCTGCACTTATGTTCTAATAAAACCATTTTTGGTAGCTCAGTCGTGGCAAATTAGTTTAACTTCAACACAGGATTCAGTCACTGGAGATGAGAAGGAACAAACCCTAATTTAAAAAAAAAAACCCTTTCCTTTTGAGGAAAGCTATAAGAGATATGAGAAGTATGCTGTGGGCCCAATTCTGCTTTTATATGCAGACTCCACTGAAGGCAATGGAATGACTTCGGATTTACAATGGTGTATCAGAAGTGGACCCTATATGCCAACATTTCACAGTACAGAATTCACTCTTAAATATTACTAGATGTTCTTGAAAAAAAGTGTGTGCTGTTTTTTCATAACACACTTGCATTTCCACTGCACCTACAAGTGGCTGATTCGCAAAGCACTTTGTAAGCATGAACTTAGCTTCAGGCGCCCCCTGAGAGACAGTTATCCCTTACTCTCCATTTTATAGAAGACAGACGAGTCAAGTGACCAATCTCAGACACAAAGGATGGTCTGTGGCAGAATGAAGAGCAGAATCCTACTCCTTGTCCTGGTGGATTAGTCACAAACACATGTTTCACCTTCAAACATTTAAAAATATTGAGCAAGAGCATGTCTTGTGCTATTTTCTTATAATGGAAAGAAAAATATATACTGCACATGCTTTACATACCTGAAACATATCAGTGTTGCTGTCATGTGTATATTCAACCACCACTGTCTGGGCCCGAGACAAGGTATATGATATGCTATGTTGGTCCTTGTTGCTTATTGCCTATAGAAAATTAAAATTTATTAAAAATAAAGAATATTTGAGCATCACAAAGGAAAACAAACACTAGTCAATTGACAGAGAGGAACAACTCAAGTTAAACACAGTAGACTTACAGTAGTGATAAGTCAATGCTCATGTGATTTTGTAAGTTTAAAGATTGCAAGAAAAAGGCACAAAAATTATGTGGCTTAGCTGTAGATAGATATGGATTTTAAACATGACACTCACACAGTACACCATCAGCGTCTTAATTTAATGGGCTGGGTTTAGCAATCTAGAGGTTTTGCATTTTAAAAGGTATCAAGGATATCTTGGTAAAAACTGCAGAACTCAGATATCCCAGACCTGGCACCCTAAAAAGAATGTGAGTGGAATATGGAAAGCATCAGCGCTGCTCACAGAACACAGACTAAATCCATGAGAGCTGAATTTGGCCCCCAAACTAGAAAATTCAAAGTTTTTTACTATCACCAGCAACCGACTTAGTTATTATTTCAAATACCATTCAGCTTTGGAACAAGAGTTTGAGATTTATTCAAGCCATGATCAAGAGTGCGGAGTACAGTAACTCCTCACTTAACATTAACTGGGGTGACTTTTGTTACGTTGCTGATCAATGAACGAGCTCATTTAAAGTTGCACAATGCTCCCTTATAACATTGTTTGGCAGCTGCCTGCTTTGTCCACTGCTTCCAGAAAGAGCAGCCTGTTGCAGCTGGCTGGTGAGGGTTTGGAACCAGGGTGGATCGGCAGCCCCTCCACCCCCATCAGCTCCCTGCTCCCTTAAGTTCCCTGTGCGGCAGCCACCCAGCAGGCTATCAGCAGCTGGCAGTCCAGCTGTCCCTCCCCCCACTGCCATGTGCTGCTCCTGCCCTCTGCTTTGGAGCTGCTCCCAGGAGCCTCCTTCTTGCTGGGGGATCGGGGGGCTAATGTCAGTGTGTCCCCTCCCCCCTGCTCCTGCCCCCCCACTTACCCCATCTCAACGGGGTGGGAGAGGGGGGCGCGCGTGACAGGGCTCAGGACAGAGGGAGCTTGCTGGCAGCAGCTGCTGTCAACTTGCTGATCTACTTAAAAAGGCAATGTACTTAGAGTGGGGTCAGCGTACTTAAAGGGGCAACGCACAACTCCCTAACACACAGGGTGTGTATCTCTGTCTGCTATGCTGTCTCCTCCCTCCATTTGTGCTGCCTTGTAGAGTGTGAGGCTACATTAACAACAATGTGTTAACCCTTTAGTGCTAGTTCATAATTTAGCAGTAAGGCATTCCCTAGGAAATATCCCACCCTCTTTCTTCTACCCTCTAACTCCACCACCTCAATCAAGCTTCACAATTATCATTGTGGTGTACAGTATTAAATTGTTTAAAACTTGTACTGTGTGTATATATAACAATAAGTCTTTTGTCTAGTGAAAAAAAATTTCCCTGGAACCTAACACCCCCACTACCCCATTTACATTAATTCTTATGGGGAAATTGGATTCGCTTAACATTGTTTTGCTTAAAGTCGCATTTTTCAGGAACATAACTGCAATGTTAAGCAAGGAGTTACTGTAATCAAAATGAGACATTAGGTAAATGCTCTCCTCGCTACATGGCTATGCAAGACACCAACATCAATATCTCTGGGGCACACTGAAGCCACCCCTTCCGGGGATATGTACAGACGTAAGTGTGGAAGGAGCCTTCCCGGTTTAATTCCTCCTTCTCAATGGCTGCTGACAGTTGCAGTCCCTTGTTACCACTGCTACAAGTGGTGGGGCCCTGATCCTCCTCCTCCACTTCATCTAGTGGAGTTAGCCAAGTGCGGAAGAAAGTACATACTATCCTCTCCTCATAAGGAGGTGCTCCCCCAGCAGATTAGTAATTCTGCCACATCTTGCAATAGAGGCCAGTGTCAGAAAGGCACTTCAGAGCTCTACTGTAGAGATAGCAAATAAGCTATGTAGCTTACAACAAATATTAAGGGCCAGGCTATGCGAGGCTTTTGTGTAGGTGCATGGAGGATGGGGAGTGAGGATTCAAAGCACTCTCTTTACCATGTACCTCCACAGCTCTCAAGTTCCAGACACAGTCACAGTCACTGCAATCTGGGAATTGCAAGACTGCTCCCTCCTAGCAGCCCTGGGGAACAATCCACGATGGAGAATGGCACACTGCGTACATGCCTCCTGCACATCTACAGAACTCTAGAATGGGCGGTGGCTCTGAGTCCCAATCCCTCCAGGATTTCCTGCTGCAGCTTGGCACTGTCCTCATTGGTGGGCAGGATACAAAAACACTATGCTCAGGTCTAGGCATATAGCCAGCCTTCTGTTGTGCTTGATGACTGCACAAACTCACAGGTGCAAATCTGTTAAAGGTGTGTCACTGCCGTGCTAAACCTGTTCAGACACTAGAGTTAAAAAATAAAATAATGCAGGACTGATCCAGAAACAGAGCCAACTGGTCCCTTCACCACATTGCAACAAGAAACGTGTTATGTGACAGACACATTAGGCATGGCTAGTGTTAGACATACTTTGGCCTAGACACAAAAGATGCAAAGAATGATTAAGCATGGCAAAGGCTAAAAATACAAATGCAATGCTAGTAAAACCTCCCCATCCTGACCTTTTGCAACAGCAAAAAGAAAAAAAAAAAAGTGGATTTTATTTTAACAGCCCTTTTAGTCACTGTGCTATCATGGGGTGATTAGTAAGCTACCTGGACAAAAAGAAGTAAGTGCTGCTAGCAAAGCAAGGAAATGGAAATATACGCAACACAGGATGCAAGCTATCTAGCAAAATACGTTAACTTTCAGTTTGTCAGCCAGGGCTGTGGGGTTTTTGGAGGTGTGCGTCATTTTTGATTTGCAAAACAATGGCTAGTTGTCTATAACTGAACAAGTATGTCTTCATAGTCTGCTTGTGAATCAAGTACTTGTGAAGCTGGAGAAATAGTGAACTCAGACTAGGAGCTGTGAGTACATCAACTGAATTACAGCATCAGAACCAAACCCCTTTTCTACACTTCTCCCAGATTAAAAAAGCACTCAGCTATTTAATGCAATTCCCTGAGCTAAAGGTGTATGAACTGGTACTTCCCGTTTTCAGAGCATTTAGAGACATTAGCAGAGTTAGCTCCAATAGCCCTTACACCTGAATGTGTGACTGCATTGGCTCCAATCTGTTTAGTCATGGGCCTGAATTTGAAACGTGCCAAATACCTCCTGCAAGACTGTTCAGCATCCTCAGTTCCCATAGATTTCAGTGGGAGCTGCGGGCACTTGGCAGCTCACTAAAAATATTCCACATCTGGCAGGATTGGTTCCAGTGCAAGTGTGCCCGGAGCCCAGAAATGGTAGTTATCAGCTCCAGTCAGAATCACCGTTTACACTTTAAGCTTCAGCGGTGCTCGTTCCTGGGTTTAAAACCTTCCCCTCTCTCCCTCCTAGGGAGAATCTTGCACTTGATTTTAAGCCCCCTGCAATACTTTTTGTGAAACACAGCTCCTTTCACCCCCTGCCCCATCTGTGGCCGACCACCACCACCAGTGGACTGAGCAGCAAGTGTACTCGAGTGCTCTAGTGAGGGAGTGTGGCAAGCACAGCTCCACGTGAAGCACAGACCTAGCTCTAGTTACGCAGCCTGAGAAAACAGGAAATCTGAAGCACCTTGGCGGCATGCTCTGGAGGAAGACCAAACAAAGAGTTTTGTGTAACCAGCTTAACTCTCAGTAGTTATTTGTGTTATGTGGTGAGGACTGGGCACTGGATTTGTTTGTGTTAAATGGTTTCTCTCTCATTAAGTGAAAGGCACCAGCGGCCTGGGATAGACACCTCTCAACTGTTTCCCACACAGGGCCTGATGCTTCCGATGTCTGTGTAACTACACTGAACTCAGGAGATTTACATCGGAGTCAGAGCAGAACCTGGCCTACAACTAACAAGCTGTCAAACTTACCTTTGCTGCTTGAGGAGTGCAGGCAATATGCACAGTGCTGGGTTTCACCCCATTTGCCTTGGGTCTTTTAAATAAAGCAAACCTACTTTTCCTTCTTCCTCGATCTCCATTTGGCAGAGAGCCATTATACCTGTGACAAAAGCCATTATGCAAGATAAAATATATGAAGAAATAAATAATAGTTTTTAAATTCATTTGGACCAATTGCTAAATAATTAATTATTGTGTTGTAGATCTAAAAACCAAGTTTCACTGTGAACAGTCTTTGTGGTAATTAACTAATGTATTTTGAGAAAAGAAGCAGCTGGAAAAGCTGCACAGAACTACAAGCCTGAGAATAGATGACTATGGTATACAGACATCTCTCTGGGTGTACAGAATTAAAGGGTGCAATCAGAAAAACAGATGGAGAAAACCACACATGCGCATTTAGGGCCCAATCCTGCTCACACCAACTTCAAGGGAGCAGGAGCAGGCCCTAACCTGCTAAATGTGTAAGATTTATGGTTGCAAGTAGCTTTATCTTCAATAATTTGCTTGTATAACAGAAGCAGGCTCCGATGCGAAACTCTCACTGCAAAAGGGCTATTTTTTCCAGAGGTGATCTCAGATAAATAACAAACACTCTTTTCCTCTACTTAGGGCTTACCTAGACTAGGAGAAAAAAATGTTTTCATAAAGTGTGTTTAACATGTTTTAACACCCTACTGTAGACAGGAGCAGCTCCCACAGATCACATTGATCAGCTAATGTGTTATAGTACAATTTGCCTAGTCTGCACTAGGATTCTAAAATATGTTAGCTAGTGTGTTTTTAATAAAACCCTGTTTATCCTAGTCTAGACAAGACTTTAAAAAGGAGGATTTCTTTCTATGCTATCAAAGATCCTGTCTTTCCAGCCACAGACTGGGATCTCTGAAGAGGTCATTAGTATGCTGGGGGTTTAATGCCACATAGCTCGCCTGGCCTGGAAAGTGAGCGAATGGAGCTGGAAATCAAACCCAGACCTTCCACACATCAGTTCAAAGCCCTATCAAAGCCCCATGTGATGGGCTTATTTTTCATTGCAGAAGCATTGACCATGCTCCTATGCACTCATTGCTAAACAAGACACTTACCCTAATACAATCAGTTCACCATATTTTACTGGTGTTTTAGATGGATGATTTTCTTGATCAGGAGAAAACATGAGCTTAGTTAGTACTTATTCTCAGATTCCAGTTCTCTGATCAAGAGCCTTGGCAGACTTTTTTCATTATTTCCTGTAAAACAATAAAGGTAAGACAAATTAGCAAGATGGCAAAGAAATTAGTTACTGTCGGCAAATCAGCTACACACAATGGCTTAAGTGAACCTGTACATCCAGCATAACCATATACTGTTCCACGTGTCTCTCTTTTGGTCTGCCTGACCTGCTGCAGTAGCGGAATCTTTTTGTATACACTGTTGTCCTATGTTTCAGTTTTTCTTGAATAATTGCTTCTGCCACGTACAGTATATAAAAGCGCACACAGTAATTCCAGTTAGACTGCCTTCAAGTAACTCCTGGAATCATCAAAATACAGCCTATAAAGAGGCTAATTTAAGCGTGGTAATAGGGTATAGTGTTGCCATGGCAGAATGGATCTGCAATAGTTTTCATTTACCCCTCCTGATTATTTAACATAAGTGGTGTAGAACTGCACTAGATATGCTTGGTGATACTTGGGGGTAAATCTCTCACTTGAAAAAAATACTAAGGAAGGCAAACATTTTAAATGACAGAATATTTAATCTGAAACACAGGGTGGAAAAATGACCCAAAGTAGAACATACATAGTAGCTACAAATCCAGCTAAATTCAAGACTTGTTTGAACACACTCACAGTAGCCATTTAGTGTCTCTTGCAAAACACCATGAACCCTGAATGGGAGTCAGGTGTTCAGCACTTAACAGGAGATGCTCAGCAATGCAGGATTGGGCCCTAACCAAACAAAGCTTTGAGTGCCTGTCTCAGTTTACTGGAAAATATTTAGATGCCCTTGATATTAAGCCCAATTAACATAGTCCCACAAGTCACCTGTTACTATATGTCATAAGTTATGTTGCAGGTAATTGGGATTGAGAAATGTATCCAGTGTTTGTTTATTTTGGGGGTGGGAGCGAGAAGTCAAATTAAAGTCAGTCCATTTCTCCATATATACAAATAATTGAAAAATATTAAGGTAAGGTTATAAATCCATTACTTGATTTTTATCTGCATGCAGCCTAGTAACACGGGGTCATATCTAGTAACATACTGAAAGAGTCAATCCTCCAATTATGGAGACCAAACAATTTAAGGCAAAACATTTCACATTTAAGTGCTTAAGTAATTTGCACCATCAGCAGCTCTTATTAGCTTCAACAGGAGCTACAGGTGCGCTGCACCTTTTGAAAAATCAGGGCACTTTTATTTAGCAGCCTAAGCATGGATTTAGGAGCTGACTTTAGGCACTTAGGTTTGAGTCCATTGGCCATGACTCCTTAGGAATTCCTATGCAATGAAGTCAAAACCCAGAAAGAAAACTTGCCTGCTGGTTTGATGATCAAAGTTAGTACAGGCATGTGGGGAGTGTTTGTTGTTATCTCAAAAGATTAAAAGGAAGATTCATTTTTAAAAATAACCTACACGTTTAGGGCTCAGTCCTGAAACCCTTACTCACTGAACAGTACTTACCTAAACATCACATCAACAAGCCAGATCACCAGCCCCCTACACCACCCAGGGTGACCCGAGCCCAGGAATGCAAAAGCCAACACCATGGAGAGGCACTATGCCTAGACACCAGCTCTGCTCCCCAGTGGGATTGCTCTTACACCCTGGCAGCACACTTCCACTGGAGACAAACTACCGAGGAATCCTTGGGGCCACATCTTCCCCTATGAGGGGTTCACTAGCAAGATACAGCCTAGGCACTCAGAGCTTCTAGGTTTGCGCCTGTATTGGGTGCCTTGAAGCATATGGGCTTACGACAATAGCCTGTCACCATCTTTGTTAGTCACAACTGTAGTAACAGCATTTCTTGTTTTGCTTTCTCTCGTGTTTCTCCATGCAAGTACACCGAAGCATTGCTCAATATAAAATGGATTTACCTCCATGCTGGTCTGGGCAAAAGCCTGTTACAAGCAACTATTCATCGCCTTTAAAAGTCAAAAATGACACCCCTACATTTCTAGTCTTCTCTTTAATGATTAACCCATTTGTAAAATGCAGATAGGAAGAATAGAGGCTGCAGAAGAGATCAAAGTTCAGTCTTCTCTGCATACCGCCACTTTTGTCTTAGCGATCACATTTCATAGTCAGCACTTGGCGTTTTTTCTTCTGAAGTACACATTGGAAGTCATTAAAATCTTGACATTTGCTGCTCAGTCATTTAACTGCCATGGGATCTGCAACACTGCCCATTAGGGAATATTATTAGACTGGGGTGGTAAATAGGATTTTAATGGTACTGTGCCTTGCTTACTTGTAAGAGTACTGAGCAGTACACTTAAAGCTGCCTCATGCAGGCAGGACCAGAGGATATGGGAAAAGATCCGAGCGCGAGTAGTTTTGGTTTTGGTGGGAAGAGGTCTGGAATGTTCTCCCCTTGCTATTTTTCAGGTCATAAATTATTTGTTCTGTGGAGTGCCCTGGAAAAATGCGGCTGCTAGCCCCAAAGTCAGGTTCTGATGCTCTGCCTTCCACTAGCTGTAGCGGGAATTATACATGCACACCGATAGGAGGAGAATAAACCTCTTTAAAGAATTACCTAAACTGATGGCCAAGCAACCTCTTTCTGGAGAAGAGCGCTACAGAACAGAGACCAAAGAGACTCCTACCATTGACCAAAATGGTGGACCACGTTTCATGTTAAACACCAGTTCAGCCAGGACAACAGCCTCTTTTGATGCATCACTTCAAATTGCTAAAGAAAGTTATCTTTTAACTTGGAAGCCACAATACAACAAGATTTTGTTCACACTTAAATCTAAAAACATGCCCTAGTTCATTTTTTTCCTAAGAGGAATCCAAATCAAGCTGATTTTGTGGGTACACAACCATATTAAGATTTTATTCCCCCAGGGAAAACTCAAGAATTACAAATCCAATCATTGTGATCATGGGAACAACTGTTCCTTCACTGCCAGGGGAAAGCAGTAATTTGCATGAATGTTTTTGAATTAAAATTCTCTAGCTTTTTATGCTAAATTCAAGCTTACACGCTTTTGTCAATTGCACACGGAAGGTCTGATTTTCAGAAGTACTGAACACCAACAACTCCAAATCAAAGTCAAGTACCTACAAAGCTCAGGCCCTCAGTGACAAATTCAGAGGTGGCATACATGTTAACATATGTTACACGTGGGTAAGTCAGTGTTAGTGGGTGTAACTCATGCTAAGGAAGCCAAGGGGGAGGCCTTCAGTCTCTTCGTGCACCTTCTCACTGCTCTTGTTAGTTGCATTTCTTGTGACACTATCCCCTTGACATGTCATTACACCCAATTTTTTGAAATGACACACCACCATTTATATCAGCTCTGAATAGGTCTCTTCCCCGCAAGCCTGTGCAATGAAACCTGGGCATGCTCTACACTGGAATTTCAACCATATTGGTTTAAGCCCCTACTGTCCTCTAGCATGATTCACACTAGTGCAAGTCATTTCTACACTGAGGGTTTGCATCAATGGCTGAAAAGTATAGACAAAGCCGTTGTCAGGTTTGTCTTTGTTTTTAGTGTTATAGACAATCATGTTTTCTTAAAATCATCTATGACTTTTTAAAAAGAAATCCTTTACCTTGACCTTTTGTGGACTCCGCACCAAGAACTGCAAGAACCTTAATCATGCCTAAAGAAAGTCTTACAATAAAATTTCTAAGCAGTCTTACTGGAATTTCACAAAATTGAAAATTACACTCATTATACAGAATCTTCTAGGGAAGTGGTGGAGGCCTATTTGCATCAATCATTTAGAAATGGACAAAGTACTTAAGGATTTACTGTAGGAAACCTTCCTGATCTGGCAGGATAGACTGGATTTATCTAATAAGTCTTTTCTTTCTCGATTTCCTGCATTTCTATGATCGGTATAATGTGCCTTTTTAATCTTTCATAAGAAGACAAGTAAGTCTTAAAGAGTCAAACAAGGTTAATGTAAGAGATACAATTCAGTAGTCTCCTTGAAATCTCACATCTAAAAGATGAATTATCTTGGCACAATGATAGTCAAAATCTTCAGCACAGGCAGCTGAAAACTCAGTTATCAGATCTCCTGCCCCTATTTCCTTGTCAGTAATTTTTCCATGTCAGGAAAACTTTCTTCAGTTTTATCATCTAGAACAGTTCAATAAGGAACTGAAAGTGATTTTCTATTTTCTAAGCTTGTAAAAGGTTCTTGTGAGGTGATCCAGCCTCTCAGACGCTCAACAACTAATCAGACTGGAAAGAGTACGTTATGAAGCTTTCCTAGCTGAACACCTTTCTCAAAGTCTCCTCTTGTTTCCTCCTTTGAAAAGAAGGCATCGTCAGGACATATGCCGTACACAGCTCTCAGGACAGTGGTTCTCAACCAGGGGTACATGTACCCCTGGAAGTATGCAGAGGTTTTCCAGGGGGTACAACAATGATCTAGATATTTGCTAGTTTTACAACAGGTTACATAAAAGGAACTAGCAAAGTCAGTACAAACTAAAATTTCTTACAATGGCTTGTTTATGCTGCTCTATATACTATACAGTGAAATACAAGCACAATATTTATATTTCAATTGATTTATTTTACAATTATACAGTGAAAGGAAGCAATTTTTCAGTAACAGTGTGCTGCAACACTTTTGTATTTTTATGTCTGATTTTGTTAGCAAGACGTTTTAAAGGGAGGTGAGATTGGCAGGTAGGCAAGAGAAAGGGGGTACAGTAGTCTGAAAAGGTGGAGCTCCACTGTCTTAGGACAGAATCCACTAGGCCAGCCAATCTAACCATTTATAAACACAGTAGTGCCTAAAGGCTGGTTCAACCCCATTATGTTAGATACCAGACAAATGTCAAGCTACTTTAAAATTAGTGTCTTCCTCACCAGCCATGCTCCTTCCTCAGTTGCAGAACTTTGATCTCAAATTTTTACTCCAAAAACAAAAGCCTTGTTTTATTTATATTTTTGCAAGATCGGAAGGGAAGAGGACTTGATAATTCAGAGCACTGGGAACAGAGTACATGTCCTTCACCTCAAGATCATTGCTTCAGATACGGCACAGGAGTATGCAAGATTTGGCCCCTTTGCTTGTGAGTAGTTCCATTAAACTCAATGTGATTATTCATATAAGCAAAGTGACTCATGCATAAGTATTAGCTAGGCTCGCAGTGGCTGAAAATCATTATTCTATGGCTGTTTGGTGATTTACATGTAATGAGCTGGTGATCTCAGTCAGCTCTTAAAGGACAGCTGTTACTACCACAAAAGATACCATCACAATGAATACTAATTTGCATTCCTATTGGCAGTCTCAGCAGAGAAACCTAACTACTGAACAGTCATGGTGAATGGAGGATACTTTCACCCTCAGAACTGGTCCATCCAGAGCAGGGAAGAGTCAGGAGGGTTGGGTAGTTTTCACTGCTGCTGTCCAGAATGTATGCATATTGTGGAAAGATTTTGTATGTATTTTGTGGACCTCATGCCCCAACAGCTGTCAAATAGACCAAGTTCAAAACTGGAATATTTTTAAATGTAGTCTAGAAAAGACAAAGTTTCCTTTCCTAAGAGTTCTCTCCCCCTCCCCTTCTTTACATCTTCATCTCAATCATGGAAATGTTTGTCTCTTGCCGTGACAGGAAGAGAGAGTGAGATTTTCGTATGCAATGTTGTAGTAGATGTATTGGTCCCAGGATACTAAAGAGACAGGTAGCTGTTATTAGACTAACTTCTGAGAGAGGGAGAGGGAGAGGGAGAGAGAGAGAGCCAAAGACAGAGAGACAGAGAGAGAGAGAGAGAACACGAGAACGAATGAACGAACTTCTGTTGGTGTTGAGAAGTTAGTCTGATAAACTCTTACCTCACCCACTTTGTCCCCATAGATTATTGGTTATACTTCGGCTAAGGGACAGGGGAAGAGGTTATTTCCACATCTCTTCTGTTAATTAGACAATGCATACACTTAGGAATACTTCAAACCACGTAAGGACTAACATACTTATATCAAACCATATGTTGTGGGAACAAGCAATATATATGCAAGCAGCAAACATCCATGGAAACTTGCAACATCTTCACTGACTACGTTTATACTGAGAGAAGAATTTGGCTGTAATGTAAGTGATACAACAAATGCTTTTGAAGGGGAGCTGGCTGAAGGCTGCCAAATTTGACAATGCTTTTATTTGAAAACTCAGGTTTGTTGGGGAAAAAGCACAACCAAGTGTTGAGGTTTTTCTACCAGTTGTACTTTGATGTTGTTCTCAGCCACATGATTATCTCAGTATTTTCTGATCCAAAGGGACCATGTACACATTAGTCTTTCCTGTGACTGCTATTATAAGTCTATAGATCCCGGTTGGGATTTTTTGGTTTATTCTGATACCAGAGGGAGAACTGATTGGTACACAGCACCTTGAGAAGTAAATTAATGAAGTCTACTGAACTACTAACTTAAAACTCAGCTTTCCAACATGCAAATTGAACTGGCAGCATCTTAATGGTTAACGTGCAGGGAAAAAATGGTGAGTTCAATAAGCCCAAGCAGAGATTCATTAAATACTCTGCTGTGAGCTAAAAATACTAGAATAAAAGTCTCTTTGTAGTAAATTACCATCATTTTCTAAACACAGAGCTAGCATTATGGGCTGTTAGCAACTGTAATTCATGCCAGACCAGGCTTTTCTAAAATACTGCGATTAAAGAACCACCACACACACAATATATTCATTGACAGAGGTTTCTTTTAAAAAAAATAAATAAACAAACATGCGGATTCAGAAGCAAAAGCAGAATATTTTAACTGATGTCACTCAGCATTGCAATATTTTCCTCTTCATGTTCTACCTACAAGCTCTAAATCTTTATTTCTACCCACTAAAAAGATGAAACAAAGCCCACAGACCCTACAATTGACAAGCACCATAAATTCCGTGCAATGTTAATTCTGTATCTGGAAACCATGCAGCCCTTACATATTCCACTCCTCTCATTCATTTAGAATAGGACAACAGGCCAGTCAATCAGTTCGGGTATCCTGGTTTATTTACAAGCAGCAAACCCAGTTAAATTGAAACTGAACTGGTGAATTATACACTTACCAGTCCGATTCTGTTCTGTCACAATGGTGACAATTACATGGAAATCAATGGAGTTTCATTAGTGTAAAATAAATGAGACCGCAATCTTGCTCAAATTAATATATTACTTTTTAGTAAACAAAATTACTCAGTCCCAAAATACAAAGGGTCTTCTAATACAAAGGGAATTCCATGTTCAGTGATGTGGTTGCATGACTAAAAACCCCCATAATCAGGACCCAAATTTGCAAACAAAACACTTACACACGTGCTTAACTTTAAATTCATGGACAGTCCCATTGACTTTGTGCATACGAGTAGTGATGTTAAAGTTTATAGGATCAGGACTCCACATTTTCCCGGTAGTTCTTATGAAGGAGTCCAATATAGTGTTTGCCCTCATGTCCTCATCCCTAATCACTGAAGCAGCAGTCCTATTTTCTGGATTTAAAAATGACTGGCTATTACTCTCCTGTCCATGTACCTGGATTAAGATTCCAAATGAGTTTTTTCCCTATGCTACCACGGGTCTTTTTTCAGCAGAAAGACATTTTTTAATGTGAAATCTAGGAGGAAGAGAGGCAGAGAAAGTAGTAAGCAGGCCTAGTGAGACGAAAAATTTAATTCCCTGCAGACTACCTGCCTTCCTGGTTGACAGAAAAAGCCCATCAGTCTATTTGCTAGATCCAATGAGTGGTTTGGAGAGGAGGGAGGGTGTGCGTAGTATAACTTTCTATTACACACACACCAAAGGACTGGATCATGCGACTGAGATTGTCAGCATATATTTATTGTAGAAGGCACAACGCCACTTATGATACCATGCATTCATTTAAAAAAAAATTAATTCCAGTTTGACAGACTTATCTTTTCATCTGATGCTTTGCTTCATGAAGATGACAGTTTGTTTTATATCACAAACCTGATCATGAAAGTTAATAAAGTTACTCCTGATCTATACTGCTGTAAGTGACAGAAGAATCAGGCCCCTAGACTACAAAGCTCCTTGAGGCAGCAATGTCTGTAAAGCACAATGCCCATCGGGGATGGTATAAAGGGGATTGTATTAGGTAGTCAGGGAGTACCATTGGGGATTGTGTTGGATAATAGGGAGTAAAGATGGGGGTGTTAAGTGTGAAGTGACATCACTGGTAGCATTATTTTACTGTTCTGAAGGAAGAATAATTTCATTCTTCTCTCTATGGAAATGTTAATTTTCTTTTTAATACCTAACATAGCTCCAAAGTTCGGTGTACACCTTTTAAAGTCAGTGATAGTTTTTTTCTTCAAATAGTTAATCCCCTTTCTCAAAGTCTGTGCTACATATTCCCTTCCCCTCGAGGCACTAAAAAAGCTTAACCATCCATTGTACACACAGGAGAGATTTCAGTTTTAGTTTCAAATATTTTAATATTAGTAACCTAAAAAAACCACCAATAAAAAACCACAAGGCCAAACTTAGGCAGCGTGTAGTCCTTCTTACAGAGGTCACCAAACATAACATGATATTAGCAAGACATGACAGTTTCTATGCCCTGAGACTCTTTACTACAATCTCATTTATTAGAGTAGCAAACCTAAAATAATCTTTGGTAAAACAGATTTATTAGTCAATTGTACCATAGTTTCAAGGCTAACAAAAGGTCAAACCACAAACAAAGGCTCCAAACCTCCAAACACAAAGACAAGTGGCTTTACACATAAGAGTAAACTTATTGTCTTGGTCTTGATCAGAACATCTGACTTTCTCCAGTTTAAGCGTTAATTTCCGTAGAGTTGACAAATCTGTGCCATAGCCCCACAATTTGTATAAATGCTAATCAGTGTCTTTGGGTACATCTACATTGCGCTAAGAGACCCATGGCATGGGTTAGAGGACTTAGACTTGCAGGGCTCAGGCTGCAGGGTTAAAAATTGCTGTGTAGACATTAGGGCTCTGAGACCTTTCCCCGTTGGAGCTGCAGGCTGTTTTATTGCAGTGCAGATATTCCCTCTGAGGCTTCAGGAACCACAGCATAAAGAACAAAACATCTTTGTCTGATGAACAAGACAAACATTTTAGCAGATGTGAATTACAAACTAGTTTTAAAAAAAATCTGCACCTTGTTTATGAGATATATAAGTCAAAATATCATTTCTCTTCAAAAGATGGTTAAGCACACTGGGTCAGATTCTGCTCACAATCATATCAGCATTACTCTGCATTTACACTGAGATCAGAACCTGATCAACTATGTGAACACTACACTCAGGAGGAAAAAAGTTACATAATAGTCCCTGCAATATTTAAAAAAATCCAGCATATTTTTGTTATGAAAAGTAACAGCTGATCCTCCTCTGAGGAAACCATGATGTCCTCCCACAGATAAGTGATGTAATTCAGAGACATTGTGTGGGAAGCTGAGAACATTATCTTTTAGCACATGATGGCTATTTTAAAGCTGTAATTTTGATATTGCCATCTAACCTCATTAATTAGGAAAAGTCTTAGCCACTCGCAAGGTGGAATATTCACATGCAGTTTACCCCATCTTTCCCATGCCCATTAGATAAGACCATGTCTACATCACCACTTTTGTTGGTACACCTCTACCCCGCTATAACGTGACCTGATATAACACAGGTCTGCGTATAGCGCAGTAGCAGCAGGGCTTCGGTGGTGCTTTAAAGGGTCCAGGGCTCCAGCTGCTGCAGGAAGCCCTGGGCCCTTTAAATCACTACTAGAGCCCTCCCATCGCTACCCCGGGGCTGTGGCAGTGGAGCTCGGGCAGCGCTTTAAAGGGTCCAGGGCTATTGTAGGGAGCCTCAGGCCCTTTAAATCCTGCTGAAGCCCTGCTGCCACCACCAGGGCTTGCTGGCAATTTACAGGGCCTGGGATCCCCACAGTGGCTGGAGCCCTTTAAATCACTGCTGGAGCCCCGCTGCCGCTACCCCAGGGCTGTGGCAGTGGGGCTCCACCAGTGATTTAAAAGGCCTGGGGTTCCCTGCAGCGGCTGGAGCCTGGAGCTCTTTAAATCACTGCCAGAGACCTGCCGCCCCTACCCCGATATAATGGGGTTTCAGCTATAATGCAGTAGAGATTTTTGGCCCCCCACAACTGCGTTATAGCGGGGTAGAGGTGTATAACTTTTTTCACACCCGAGTGACACAAACAGCCCCCTGAGCAACACAAGTTACACTGACAGAAGTGCCGCTGTGGAAAAGTGCTATGTCAGTGGGAGAGCTGTGCTGCTGTAAGGTTGCTAGTGTAGACACGGCCTAAGTCTCAAGATAAAATGATGACAAACCACACCACCTTTCCACAAAGCCCACAAGTTGGCTATGGAGCTTTTTCTGCAACCAAATACTGCAAACCTTATTCAGTCGGATTACTCACAAGAGTAAAAATTACTCATGAATGACTTGTGAAGGTAAAGAGCATGGGATCAGGTTCTCAACTTGCAGCTTTCTGCATCAGTCCTTGGTTGCACTTGTAATGTAATCTAGTTCATACAATTTCAAAAAAAATGGGAAGCTCTCTCCTTTGCACCAGTTACCCAACAGACTTAATTGAACTTGTGAAACTGAGACAAATCTATGATCCCTTATGAATGTTTTAAATAAAAACATATCAGGTGGCATGCTTATAAAGATATTAACATATCCTTACCCTAGGCAGAAAGCTAACAGCTAAAAAGTAGAGCTTTTCCATTTGCACAAACTAACAGTTAGGGACTGGTTCTCCAAGAGGTAAAGCCCAGGAAGAACTCCATACTGTGCAGGATAGTGCCTTTTATAGCCACCTTTGAGTCTTCTGCGGTGAGGCAAGAGAAAAACACCCAAGAAATTCAAGTATATCACCTGAAAAAATTCTTCAGTTTGTGTGTCATTGACAGAAGCCTCTCTTCCTGTACACAATAGTTTTGGCCATGTTTATTAAAACACTTGCCAAAAATACAGATGTATACATTTTTATTTTTTAAGGACCTTTTATCAAAGTATTTGCATATTGCATGGAGATTCCAGTGTTTTTGTGACTGAACACACTGGGGGGAAGGGATATCCTACCATATAATGCACCTTTAGCTAAAATAGATAAAGACAGATCCTGCCCCACTACAAAACCACCTCTGAAAGCTTGTTCTGCAGATTTGGACCAGAAAGCTTTGATTTTTGACAAGCTTTCTGACATTTAACAAGGCAACATAAGATTGTTTAGACAACAGATGTTCTAATAGCAATAGGACATATTCAGAGCACCTTTAATATGAATTTAAACTGTTGGTTAGACTAATGCACAGGATAAAGCAGCTAAATAATCAGACTTTGGTAAGAGACTGCAGTTTGTAGTCATTTGATTAGACACACTGACTGCTTCAATCACATCTCATTCCTAAGTTGTAGATCAAGATGCCCCCAAATCATCTTAAGCTATTTTCAAAACACAAGACATGCAGTGTATAACCTTCACTTCGAAAGCCGCTCCTTATTTTGGGTGGGAGAGAAGCCTACAAACACCACATTGCCTGTTATCTCAGATTCCCTCAAATCAATTAGAACAAGAAACGTTACATAAAATGCTTTGAATTTTTCTCCAGCTACTTACAGAAGGAAACTCACTTGTTAATCTTGTTTAAAAAATATAAATAAATAAATAAATCAACACATGCCTATTGAGTCCAACAAGACAGAGAAACATGATATTGAAACAAAAGACATGACTACATCCAGGCACTTACCAGTACCTCTTTATTCTTCCTGTATTTCCACACCGTATACAAGGGGAACACGGGGGTGAAAAAAGCCAGGCTTTTTAAAATAAAGATGAAATCCACAGAGTTCAAGAGTATCCTTCAAACCGCAGCAACTTGTAGACTCTGACTGCCTCTGCTGTGTGTTCGGTTACTTAAGCACTTGGTAATGCCTGCTGACTGAAACCGGGGCTGGCTCAGAGCTACGCAATCTAGGGAAACACTCCACTGCCAACACATCATTGGCTGAAATCAGAGCTCACATCTCACTTACCCCTCTACAAAATTAACTGGTGGCCCCAAAAGGAAGAAAAGGAAGAAGGTGGTATAGAATAAATTTTAAACACAAGCCTGAACCCTAGCAATTCTTCTGTATTGGCACCTCAGAGACTGTTCTATTTCTTGTCAGTCTTACATAACTGTATCGATACAGACTACAGCGTGGGGTTTTGTTTTTTTAAATTAGTACTTATTAACCAAATTAGCTTTCCTCACTTCCCACATCTAAAACAATTCCCTAATATTACCTACTAAGATAGCAACAATGGAAACTCCTCAGGGTACATCTACATCAGAATCATGGCAGCTGTGCCACTGTGGTTTAGATGCTACTGCTAGGGAAGGAGTTAGGCAGTAGCTAGGTCGACAGACGAAATCTTTTGTCTATCTAGTGGTGTCTACTCTGGGCTTAGGCCGTCTCAATTACAACACACAGGGCCTGAAACTTTTCATAGCCCTCAGCAATGTAGTTAAGTTGACCTAATTTTGCAGTGTAGACCAGTCTGTAGGCATTGACAATCCTGTTTCTAGATAAATTTGGACCTTTACCTGCTCTAAACACACCTATAGATGCCACTTGTGTCTATCCACTTTCGGACACCAGACATCGCCAGCCAGCTGCTTCTTACGGACTCACTCCCATTGTATGTCAGGCCAGGTTCTGATCTCATCTCTTAGGGTTTGTCTACACCACGCAGATTTTAGTGACAAGGCTGTGTCAGCCTCGTCGCTAAAAAAGTCAGCGTGTGTAAATGCTCTTTGTCGTCACTTTTGTCAACAAAATACTTCCAGCCTGGTGAGCGTCATTAGCTTTGTCAGCAGGAGAGTGCTCCTGACTACAAAGCTGGATTCACGTGGCCACTTGCGAAGGCAAAATTTGTCTTTTGTGGGTGTAGGGGGGGAGCTTTTTTAAGTACTTGTGAAGCAACTCCTGTTGACTCAATGGACTTGATTCATTATTGTCTTACATCTCAAGTGATTATTAACATCTGAGCAAAGTAAGTGCAAAGTGGGTGTAAGACACTGCCAACCAAATCAGAATGGTAGCCTCTACCATTCAACACTCACTTGGCTGTCGCTTTGCCCATGTGTAAATGACTAGACATGGTGCAAAGTTGGGGGAAGATTCAGACCCAATGAGTTAGACCAGATTTGCACTAGGGTAATAGAGATCAGACTTTGGCCCAACATCTCTTAACTGTTTGGGAAAAAACAGTCCAACTTTCTTCCCTGATCAAATGAATATAATCTTTCACTGATGGTTATAAATCTGTCTGCCTCTGGCAGGAGGAGACATGGGTGAAAAAATCCAATTCCATTTTCAACTGATCTCACAGGTTCATTACTATCCTCAGAAGTTGTATACAATGTTTGTGCGTGATTTAGTTAAAAAACCAAAATAGCATCAGGACTGCTTCTAGTGTGCATGCTGCTACATGGTACAAAGGCACCTTATAATGATACAGCTTAAACGCACCTTTATATTGATGTAATTTCATGTACATTAACGAGTTGTACAGCTTTAACAGTATCAGTTTCAAAATGATATAGTTAAAGCAGTACAACACCTGTGTTTAGACCACCGCTTTGATTATTTTGGCACTCATGAAAGCAGGGCCATTTGCAGCACTGCTTAGTTGGAGCCAAGCATAGCGCAATTCTGTTGCGCAACTCCACTCCCCACAGATAATACCAGCCCTCACTTTTCACACTCCTGCCCTGTTTATATTTTGAACCTTTCCCTGAGCAGAGATGCTGCTAACTGGGCCAGAATCTGTGAATTGTTTGCGATGTGGACAATGGAGAATCTTCCCACAAGATCTCTCTGCCATTCTGTGGAGTGGATCCTAACTGCAGAGGAAGGGTCTTACCTGGACACTGAATAGTTCTCTCAGATATACACCCTTGCTGTTCTGACTCCATCGCTTTGTCACCTGGCTCAGGCTGAATTATTTATTTATTTTTTTTTAAATTTGCTTTTGTGATTTGTGTGACCAATTCAGAATAGGAGCTTTCATTTTATGAGTAGCAAGTTTCTAGCCATCACGGTCGGAAGAAAACCTTGACTATCTGAACCAAGGGCAAACCAATACAGTTATCTCCCCTCGTGTGCAGACAGCAGGAAAACAATAGTTCCAAGAGATATGAACTCTACTTATCCCACCATTAATCTCATTGAGATATTAACTCTAAAATCCAATGATAAACTATTTCACTGCTGAGCATGTTAGCAGATGGATGGACAAGGAGTGGAACAAAGCCTCAGGGGCAGGAATTGAGAGTTGCTGCAGATAAGGAAATGGAGAAGGAAGGTGGGTGGGGGAGATGTTAGAGGAATGAGAATGGAGAAGGAAATGAGAGAAAGGGCAGAATTTGCACTGGCCTGAAGGAGAACACGTTCACATTGAGTGATACTGAGTGCGACAATAAGGTACAGAAATAACCATACATGACTGAAGTTTAGGATGTGATTTTCCACAGCTCCGTGCACTTACCCTGTATGCACTGAAGTCAATGGTAAGACTCCCATTGAAGCCAATGATTGTAGTCTTGCAGAGTTAGGCCAACACTTAGTCAGAACTTCTTAAAGTCTCACCTTTAATTGCTACATAAAAGTCCTGCTCCACCCTTGCTCTTTGTGCACTCCTCCCAGCGACACCAGTGGAGGTGCCTCTGTAGATCAAAGCTAGTGTTTCATCCTAAGTTATACCCCACCCACAGAGCATAGCTAAAAATGGAGTACGGCCTTCTCCGCTGAATGTGTTTGATACTTCTGTCTTAGAAACATCCACGGCTGTTTTGGCACCCTCAAAGAGCTCAGATGGTCTGACTGCTCATGGGGTAGGCACCCTGGAGATTCTCCTTACCAAAAAACTACAGTGAGAGAGAAAGTGTATTTCCAGTAGGAGCCAGATATCCCACCACTCAGTCTCCCACTTTAGATACTAATGTATGAACTATCAGTTCACTACATGAACCACTCACCAACCACATACCCTCCTCCAATTCACTCTCCTTTTATGAGATGGCTACAAATATACATCTCCCCCCAGTATGTAAACCAAAGAACCGTTCTCCTCAATCCCACCTTCGGCAACAGGCAACATTTCTCCAATAACCTTCTACATATAATCCAAAACATCACCCACCCTTTTTGTACAGACTATCAGCATACTTACTCATTCACCCTCCACATGCAAGTGCAGGACCCATTTATCCATATAAACTCCAGATATATACCATGATCTTGACTGCACATTGCAGGCCACAGAGTGCCCAGTTCTCTACAAAAGGCAAATGTGTTTCTATTGCTACTAGCTATCCATATGTAGATTACATCCTATATAACTGGGTCACAGTGTGGAGAGGTCTGAATGCAGAGCTAAAACTGTTGTCCACGTTTCTTTGAATATTTACATATTTAATTGTCTACCATTCATATATTTTTAAGGCGGTTCTAACACTGTGTGCATGTACACACATAGAAGTATGTCTTAAGCAACGCCTCCAGAGAGCAATAAAAATGGACTTCTTAACAGAGGTGGCTTTCGATAAAGTATTTGTCTCTCGAGGCAGGACATTACTTAACAAGGACGGTCTCTAGTACAGCATCCACTGTGTCTATATAATGCGCAATTATTTAACTAGTGAAGACTAAACTGCATATTGAAGTTACCACGTTAACAGACCACCATTCCATGGCAACCCATTGACTCCAACAGATTACAAACAGCACTGTACCTATGTTTTAAATGTTTCCCTCAATTATTTATCTTCTCCCTTTCTATTAAGGGTTAGAGAAGAACTACTGTGCCTCTGATTCTGTAATCTCATTTGTCCTTTACTTCTATTGCCTTATGGGCAACAGACTTATATGTACCACATGTATAGAAAAATGACATTATTTCCCACTCTTCTAATCTGATTTGGATAAGAAGTTTGATACCTATAGGAATTTATAGACCACTGAATTCTAGAGGATGTGGCAACCACTTGTTCACCTATACACAATGTCTAGTCATATCTAAACATAAGAAAAAAAATATTAAAAAGTTACCAAACAGTAGCAAGAAAATCTTAACAGAGGATTCTAACCCTAAATTATATTATATACTCAGGACAAAAATCCAGTCGTTTTCAGATGCATATTGAGACTCAGTAATGTAGAGTTGGTTCCCACTCCCCTAATGCTTTAGTGCAGTCAAGCTTAAACAATTCAAATTTTTGAATATTTTCAAACTTTTCTGCAGTAACAGCCACTTAGAATGAAAAATGAGCACAACAAATACTGCCTACATAGGGTGCAAATCTTCTAGCATCAAATAGCTATGAGAATGGAATCCAGTTCTGAAAACTAAATACGAATTTTTCTTGTTTAAATCAGTTACATACAACTTTTTGTGCACTTTCACAACTGAATTTAGGGTTTCAAGTGGGAATTGACAATCCATGTTTTTCTTATACTGTGAACTTTTACTCAGAGATGCCAAGTGAAGTGACCAGCTACTCAAATGACACACAGGGCCCCAATTATACCAGGCCATATCCCAGCTAGGATCTCATGCATCCAACAATGATTCCCTGCGCAATTCATCCTCCAGGCCATCAGTGGTGCAGTGATGTTGGCCAAATAGACAGCTGATTCTCTTGCTGCTCCCCCTGTTCACTTGCAGCCAGAACCCAAGAGGCAGCAACCAAGTGAGGAGACAGCACTGGCCCCACTCAGGATCCCCCTTCACCCATATACAGATCAGACACCAGTCCTCCATCTCCAATTACAGTCAATGCTAGAAAAAAAAAATTCATGGTTACCTTCCACATGCAATTCAAGCCACCAAACCACTAAGGCACAAATCTAGACTTATCCCAGAAGTGTATGGGACAGCTGATAAAAAACACCCAAACATTCCATGACCAGATATTCCAGGTTCCCCACTGACCATCCATGGAGACCAGGCCCCTGTGTTTGTGTAGTTGGTGGGAAGGCCTCTCCAGATGCTTTCCTGTTTTCAAAGGTTTGTTTACCCGTTACTGACTGAAGAGTACTCATTTCATTTACAGTGGAATAATGTAATCAACAAAAAAGTGAGTATTTTTTGTTCCAACAAAATTACGTTTTTTCTTTTTTAAATAATCATGTTCTCAAAATCCACTAATCTCATTGCTGTCTTCATGGATATGTGGGTGGGAAGAGCAAGTCAGAAAATGCTTACTGCAGAATGTTAAGATGGAGGGACATTTTAGGCAACAGTACACTATGATGTTCAAGTCCACTGTATTAGAGCACTCTTTTCCTAATGAGCCCAAATGAGGACCAAATTCTGCTCCCATTACCCATGTAAATATAAAGCATTACACTGCATAAATCCAAAATGAAAACAGAATTTGGCCCTTAGTATTTTCAAACAGCCATTTAACATCAGGATTTTTCTCTTTGAAAAATAATGTAAGTCCCTACTCAGTCCATTGAACTCACTGGGAGTTTCGCCTTAGTGAAGATTTCAAGATTTGACCTAGACGCCAGTAAATTTTAAGAACTCTGAGCTTGAATTCAGTTCTTTTCATGAGAACAGCTGATCATGTTGCAAATGTAGTCCCAGTGAAGAACCTAACGCAAACAGGTTTGCCCAAATGCTTCCTCCACCTCACTTTGGCCCTCAGAATAAAAAAAAAAGTGTTGCAGTCATCAAATAAATACCTTTTTCAAACATCTAATACATGACACTTCACACCACCATAGGTTACAAATTATGTTACCCATAGAAAGTTTTCAGGTGTGGCACTAGTGAATAGTTAAACTTGGAAGAATTTGATTTTTAAATTGGTAAATATTGGTCAGCATCAATTTCACCATACACACAAACTGCAAAAATATTTCCATCTATAATAATAATAATAATCAATATACACAGATAGAAAAATATGGCTTGAGAACGGAGTTTGATTTAAGGATATTTACTTAATATTGTTTGACATGTGATGTTGACATTTTGTATTAACGGTTATAAAGCTTTAACATTTTTAATCTTAGTGTCTACTGTTTTTAAATAATTGTAGTTTGACACCCCCTACCACCATAATTTTACACAACTGTGAAAGTTTACATAGATAAAAATAGAAAAAAATGCTTAAACTATAAATCCATATTATCCATCAAAATTATAAAAAATAAAAACCAAATTCTTATCTTATTCTGTCACGCCTAAGGATAGTTCACTAGGCTATTGGTCCACTGAGACATGATTTAAGTCACAAGGTGGCTAAATCTGACAGCCCTGATGGATATCCACTTGTATCACAAAAAAAATGAGGCCAAGGCATATTACAGATTAGGCGTGCAGTTTATCAGCAGAGATGCGTGATGAAGTTTGTAGAGCACTTGTCAACACTACATCTGGCCCAGTGATGTTAAAATATTGGTAGCACAACGGATTGCTGCCACTATTTCCCTCTTTGCTGGTGATAGAGCTCAGTGTCCTAGGGAGACTTTTGCTGGGGGAAGGGGGTTGCCAATGACTGGGAAATCTATACATTCCCCTCACCAAGGACCAGACAAAACCACTAGGCAAACATTAAGGTGCTCTGACAGACACGATTACATTATGCTTCTGAAAACTGCATTAAGTATAAATCGATAGAACAGCAGGGTTTCCAAGTTGTATACCTGGAAAGGCTGAGGAGTAGATCTTGTAGGAGTTTGGGGGAGGTTTCTCCTCCTAGGAATTAATTCTTAAAAAAAAAAAAAAAAAAAAAAAAAAAAAGTCAGCCATTTCTTGCAGTCTGATCCACTCCAAGGACAAGAAACATGCTCTTGAGGAATACATTTTGATAAGCCACCTCTGTCAGGGATAATTTAGCATCATTGCTGGTCGAATGATATGTAAATTGAAATGAAAACATTTCTAAACACGAACAGCTGTTCACTCTGAACACATTTGCATCTTTATTCACTATTCACAAACATTTGTGCAAAACTGTTTGCAAAATGCCTACTCTTATGAAAACTAATATTCACTCATAAAAACATAAGAACTGCCACACTAGCTCAGACCAATAAACCATCTAGCCCGGTATCCTGTCTTCTGACAGTGGCCAATGCTAGGTGCTTGAGAAGGAATGAATAGAACAGGACAATTATCGAGTGATCCATCCCATCATCCACTCCCAGCTTCTGCCACTCAGAACTATGGACAACCAGAGCATGGGGCTGCATCTCTGACCATCTTGGCTAACAGTCATTGATGAACCTATCCTCCATGAACATATCTAATAATTATTTGTAAGTTACACTTTCACAATAAAGAGATTGCACTACAGGACTTGTATGAGGTGAACTGAAAAATAAAATTTCTTTTATCATTTTTACGGAACAAATATTTGTAATTGAAAATATAAAGTGAACACTGTACACTTCGTATTCTGTGTTGTAACTGAAATCAATACATTTCAAAATGTAGAATAACATCCACAAATATTTAATACATTTCAACTGATACTCCTTTGTTTAACAGTGCAATTAATTCAGATTAATGTTTTAGTTAATAATGTGAATTAACTGTGATTAATCAAAAGCCTTAAATAAGTTTGGTGTTTTTTTTTTTCCTTAATGAGTGCAGTACAGCACATTTAAATTATGGCATGGGGAAAAAAACAGAAGGAGTAAGAACCACTCATACTGAGACCTAGCCTACACACAGTGTTTGCAGTGCTAAAAACAAATTTGGCTAGAATGATTTTTTTTTCTTAAATGGTATAGTTATAGTGGTATAACTATATTGTTGATGTAGTTATCCTGATACAAACTCCCTTATGCTAGTGTAGTTTATTCCCCTTCCTGTATGGGGAATAAACATTACTGATAAACGCATTCTGCTTTACCAACACCAGGAACCTTGTGGTAGACAAAGCCTTCATTGCAAGCAATTTGACTATAACGGCAGGCACTTTCAGGTTTGCAAATCCTTCCACCTCACCTCCTCTCAATAATGGTTTGGGGGGCGGGGAGGTTATGTTCCAAGTACCGTAACTGAGCCCACGTCCAGACTAACCCACAGCATCGGCGGGTTAAAATCGATTGCTCGGGGATCGATATATCGCATCTAGTCTGGACGCGATGTATCGATCCCCGAGCGCGCTTACATCGATTCCGGAACTCCATCAACCCGAACGGAGTTCCGGAATCGACACGGAGAGCCGCGGACATCGATGCCGCGCCATCTAGATGGGTGAGTACCTCGATTTTAGAAATTCGACTTCAGCTACGTTATTCACGTAGCTGAAGTTGCGTATCTAAAATCGATTTTAATACCCTAGTCTGGACGTGGCCTAAATTAGAGCATGATATATATTGCCCTGTACTGTGTTGAACAAAGCGGCAACAACTAGAGCAATTTCCAGACATACCACTAACTCAGAAAACTCACTCTGGTTTAAAAACAGTGGCTCTCAAAGCCGTGGTCTATGGAACAATACTGGCCCACTGAGCTGCTTCTGTTACAGGGGAAAAGGAACAGTCAGGTCCGCAAACAGGGTGCTTCCTGATACTGAGAGTCCAGTCCAGGATTCCTGTTTTCCCCAAAAGCTTTTAAAAATCAAAACAAACCCATAGCACCTCTCTGCATGCTGTCTGGTGCTCCTGTTTTCCTTGCTTTTCTTCTGTGTATATTGCAACATAAAGAAGACACAAACTGCAGAGGTAGAAAATAAACAGGAGCAGAACTAAACTGTTGAGTGATCCAGAGAGATTAGAGCAGTGGAGACTGCAGGTTACCAGGGGAACTGCAGTACTGTAAACACAGTCACAGTAAAACAAGTTTATCTTCCTTCTGTTTGGCCTTCAGACCACGCAAACATTACTTCTTGTTCATAAACAGGTTTTATAGTGGCCACAAGAAAGGTGTGGGGATCAGTATAGGATTGGGTAAGGAGATCCTCCACAAAGGGCCTATGTTTAGGAAGTGATCCACAGCGTGGAAGAAGCTGTAGAACAGAGTTGTCCGCTCGGGTATGAAATAAATCATTAATCATGTTTCATTTAATGCCCAGTATGAGATTTGGTGCTAGTAGTAACCCTTGAGGCCAAATTTGGTCTTAGTTACACCGGTGCAAATTTGAGTAACTAGATTGAAGTTAATGGCATTCCATGGTTGTAAATCTGAAGTAAAAGGGATCAAAATGAAGCCCTTTTTTACAGAATTGCCAAACCCAAGGCTTCAAACAAAAAAACACAAACAATCCTTCCCCCCATAAATCTGGCCCCAAACAACCATGTGATTGTCTTAAATCAGGACCACACTCCAAAAGAGAAACTGCTGAACTTCAGTTCATTTGCAAATTTGACACCATCAGCTCAGGATTAAACAAAGACTGTGAATGGCTAGCCAACTACAAAAGCAGTTTCTCCTCCCTAGGTGTTCACAGCTCAGCTGCTAGAAGAGGGCCTCATCCTCCCTGATTGAACTAACTTTGTTATCTCTAGACTGATTCCTGCCTTCCTATTTATACTTGCCTCTGGAAATTTCCACCACATGCATCTGATGAAGAGGGTATTCACCTACGAAAGCTTATGCTCCAATACTTCTGTTAGTCTATAAAGTGCCACAGGACTCTTTGTCGCTCTTAAATCATAATCATTGGATTATTTCATATCCAACTTTAGTACTTGAAAGGTAGTGTATAAACATTCTAACCGAGATGCACAAAGGCTTAGTTCCAAAACTAGTTCCCATTGACATAAATCCACTTCCTCAAGAGGTGGTAGCTATCTCAGCCACCGACATAGTACTGTCCACACCGGTGCTTAGGTCGGTGTAATTCATGTTGCTCATGGGGGCGGCTTAGTCACACCCCTGAGGTTATACCAAAGTAAGTGGTTGTGTAGACCTGGCCACAGACTGAGCCTTACCAAAGCAAATACAGCTACAGATAGATGAATATAAAGAGGCAGTAAAAATTTAATTTTAAAGTCCCCATTCATTCCACAGCTGATAGAAATCAAGGATCACAAATAAAGCCTCTTTGGGAACTAGATGTAATGTGGAATCATTTTACTACCAGTAAAGCACAGAATAATTTACAACAGCTAATATGTTGCCAAGATCGCATCCTTACATAGAACCTCAGCCTTTTGGAATAGTTATTTGTTATCATGTTTCCAAAGATGTGAATGTAGCTCTGGCACACACTGAAAATGTTCCATAAAAGAGTTTATTGACACCCTATAAAAGTTAACTAAGGTAGAAATGCTGCAGTGAAATTTCCCTTTTTCTGGGGCTTTTCAATGGATTTGGCCTACTTTATTTAATTGAATAATATAATTAAAGCCATGGTTAAAAAGCAAACTACATCTCATTATTGCTGGACTAGCCATGGAACCAGTTGGAGAAGGAGCATTTCTTGGTGGAGTAACGTAGTGGAGTGCTGAGGGTTTTTTGGACTTACTGTTATGAAAACCAGACCTGAGGGGTTTGAAGACCATGTGATCAGCCGGTGATGAGTCTACGTTTGTGGGGATATTGTCCAATAAATTCTCAAGTAAAAGCATATTGGACTAGGGAGTGTGTGTTACAGGTAAAGTTCTGTCCTTACCCCTCTTGCAATCTCACTGAGCCAAATTGGTATAATTCTGAAGTTAATTTCTATGAATTCAATGGAATTAAGCGACTAAGGCCTGGTCTACAGTGGAGGGGTGGGGATGGAAATCGATCTAAGATACGCAACTTCAGCTACAAGAATAGCGTAGCTGAAGTCAATGTAGCTTAGTTCAACTTAGAATCACATACTTTGCTTCCTCATGGTGTGGGATTGACGGCCGCCGCTCCCCCGTCAACTTTGCTTCCGCCTCTCGCCGAGCTGAAGTTCAGCAGTCGACGGGAGAGCAATCAGGGATCCATTTATTGCGTCTACACGATCCGGCAGGTAGTGTAGACATACCTTAAGTGAGATCACTATCTGGCCACTTGACTTCAGGGAGGTTGCACTGGGACAGATTTGGGCAATCCATATAATTTAACTATCAACAAAAACATGTTTCCGAAATTGTGTCCCAAAACAGATTTTCAACCCTAGATGAAGAGATCAAATACAATGGGCATGATTCTTCTCTCACTTTCAGTAATATTAAATCAAGTGTAAAAAAGGAGTTCAAGAGAACTACTGACGATATCCCTTTCCATTAACTTGGTGCCAAAAATAAACTTTAAATAATGCACTAAAAGGATTTTTACCTCCCTAACCTGACCTCCAACCCATTGATTTCCATGTTTCTCCTAGGGTAGCTGATAAGCCTTACGCTGATCACACTAACATTTCAACCGTTTCACACTAATGAAATCAGAATTGGGCCTGATGTCACTATCTGGTCCCCTCACCAACTTCTCAGTGGTTTCCCTAGGTTTCAGGAGACAAAACTGACCTGTAACTCTTAATCTGAGAGGTATCTGAAATTCAATCTACTCCTGTTTTCCAGTAGGTCCAAAGCCTCTCAACCTCCCCAAACCCTGGGTGGGTGAACTTCTCCACAAGAGTTGGTGATGAAATCCTATTGTCCCCCTCCAAGATGGAGCAGTTGGAATGCTCAATAGTTGCAGTAGCCTCTGTGTATTAGCATGTGGTCAGTGGAACCAGACTGTCACTGATTCATTGGTCCATCCACCAAGCCACCCCCTCAGAGCTGCCACCGAAGGAGAAGACATGAAGCACAGCTCCACACCGTGCACAGTGCAACCCTCCATATCTGGGATTCGGAGACAGCATGCTGCAGAAGGGCAGAAACAACTCTGCTGCCATGTGAGCCCTGCATGCCCACAGAATGGGAGGGAGAAGGGTTTGGAACATAACTAAATCCTTCCAATACTGAAAACAACTCCACTCATCTTCAGTGCCTGAGCCGTGTACTCCAACACAGGCTCTGCCACCTTACCCTCGTCCCTATAAAGCACAGGAAGATACCCCACCCTTCCCAGTGAGCCCCTGGCCTCTCATTTATTGCCAAATTTGCAAAGCCTCCAGTTATGCCACCCTAAGGAGGCATCTCTATACCCAGCATGTGCTCCTGACATTACCTCACCTTCCTTTTATCGGCTGTGCCTGAGTTTTAGGCAGAACCTGGGTCACGTTGAGAGCACTGCCCTGAGGGTGTTCTAGAAATAGGGAGGCGGGGCCATTTAGCAGAGAAATTTATAGTTAGGCATAAAACTCCACCCTTCATTCTCATGAAGCATCTTATTACAGTATCATTTATCCAGGGTCACTGGTGTACATATAGCTTTACAGACAAGCTCATTGCTCCAGTCCTGCAAGCCCTTACTTAGATGAGCAGTCCTTACTCACACAAGGACTGACTTAAGTCAGAATACTCACACCAGCAGGAACTTGCAGGATCAGGTCCTAAATGTACCAAAGAAAGCAGCGAAAGGACACAATATGCAACAAAGAGAACATGGAAGGTACACATGACACTTGTTTTGTTTGTCCCACATCATTTTACTTGTTTGATCAATTAATGATGTTTAATCACAGTTGACCTAAATTAAATGATTATCTGGAGAGGCATAAGGGTAGGGGATGGAACATGAATTGGGAAAAGTGAGGTTTGCAGAAGCATCTTAAGGGGGAGAGCCATATTAAAAATAATGGATGACAGCATGTATTGAGTTCTTACTAGACAACTCATTTATTTCAATAGGAACTTGAGGTAAAAAACCAGCTCGGGTATCTCTGATCTCATGTCATTGTACGTACCAGATACCCTGCATAGTGAATAAAAGAGGGTGAACGGAGAGTTCCAGCCATAACTAAGTTTCTTGGACTTTGAAGGATAGTGTCTGAAGTTTTTGCATTTATAATTAAGAGCCAGATTCTAATACCCTTCTTTACCCAGAGCAATGGGACTACTCGTGGAGTAAGATCCTACTCATGAGTGAGGATAGCAAAATCTGGCCCACTGTATTTAACTGGATCACTGTGAACCAAATTCTGATTTCAGCTACATGGATGTAAAACCAGAGAAACCCAGGGCACAATTTGGCCCTGCCCTAATACTTGGACATTACCAAAAACATGGTAAGTGCTTTACATGCTGATCCTTCTCCAAGGAGCTTATTTTGTGCAAGAGCAAAGAATGATGGAGAGAAGGTAAAGGGACAGTGAAAGCAAAGGATTGGGTTAAAAAAAGGACCACACTGACTAAAGTTGTTGTGTTCCTACCATGATGGTTCCACTAGGGTAATTTTCTGTCATCTGCATGTCTCTTATTGCTTCCTTCTTTGACTGACATGGGTTATGGTTTGTGGGTTTTGAAAAAGAAGTGACTCTTTAGGAGTGATTTGAATAATGAGAAAAGGGAGTCTGGTAGGCTGGAGCCAAGTTCCACACGTAGGGTGGCAAAACCACCACGTAACCTCAACTTCCACAGTGGAATTAAGGATGCAGATTAGGCCCATGACCAACTGGGATTTTAGTTCCCTCTTGGGAGGCTCTCAGATACCACAGCAAATGGAGCAGTTATAAGCAAACAGATGGGATAGAGGGCTGGCATCACTGGTAGAGCAAGGAGGTCAGAGGGATATGGAAAGAAATGAAAGTAAAAAGGCAGAGAGTCACAGGATTTGAAGGCAAGGGCAAGAAGTCTGAACCTAATATGGCTGGCAAAGGGGATCCACTGCATAGTCAAACAGTGTAGGAGATTTAGGTGGCAGTCCATTATCAAAGCACGAAGGAGGGCAGCAGAGGGTTGTCAGTCCTATTCAGCATAGTATGCTTCCCCTTTTCATCTTTTGGGTAGATCAGCAGGGGGAGTATTCCACTTGCAGGTACACTGTATGCTTTATAGAAGCTGCTGTATTATACTAGCTTTCTAAGTTTAAAGGAATAAACTTTAATGATACTTCCCCTGGCTTCTCCATTTAGTTCTCCCTGCCCACCCTCCTTTCATACAGGATTATAATATTTGCCCAGCATTAAGTATGGGTAAAGACTGCAGGTAATAAGGCAATACAAATACATGTAGATCTAACGCTTATACTGGTATACAAATGATACCATCTCAGTTAAAATCCTAGGAGGTAACTGAAAGACTTGTTGCCAACAGAATTGTAGGAGTGCATTTAATCAGAGAGAATTGTTCCTAATATGTACTTGGACAGCAGTTCATGGACAAAACTGGTGATCTTGGATGAATACAATAACGTCTATCACATGAAACTAAAAACCTGAATGAAGAAAAAGATTAAAAGTGTGGGTGCTAGCTGACATGTTATAGCACCACACACTGCTAGGCTGCATGGGAATGTAAACTCACTATGTCCAAAAACAATGTGACTGGAGACTGCACTTGCACTTGGATCTAGGGTACGTGACTGACACCCCATCTGCTTTGGGAAAATGGCGTGTTGCTGATGAAAAATGTGAACTATAGGTCTCCTCTATTGCGGAGTTCAGTTTAGTTGTTAGTGTAGACAGGAGAAAGTAATTTTCAAGACCATGACAGGAAGCACTGTTATGCCCATCCACTCTAGCAGCTAAACAGAACCACCAGTTGAGAGTACCCTCAGCTAGGGGTGCCTGTTGTTCAAAACTGTGAGCAAGGAGCTGTTCTCTTAAGTGTAGATGGGGCCTAAGATTTCCCAAAATCAAAGGCTGGCAGACTGTCTATAGCTGCACTATTCCAATAAAAACACAACAGACTGAAAATAAACTCTTCATTTTGGTACTTAGTTTGTCTTTTCCAACATGGTGTATGCTTTGTGTTCGATCAATATTCTAGTGCAGTGGTATTCTACAACTCAAATACTCAGTTATCCAAAATAGTTCAACTGATGAAACAGTTGGAACATGCTAACAATTTACAAACAGATTTCTGGAACTTCCAAACCCTGCCATAAAATAATTGCCAATCCTAATAACGCTGGGTAATTCAGTCCACTCTACTCCAGTTTCCACAATAAGTAGTAGGTTTTCAAAGATGGGAAATAGTGGCATGTTAAAGTTTCACACGTGAAAGTGCAACAAAATTACTACAATTAAGATATTGTCAGCAGAATCAATAGCCTAATGCTTTTGCAAGGCCATGCGAGAGATCCAGGTTCAATACACAGGCCTGACAGAAGCTTGGCACACAACGGAAATATGACAGCATCAAGGTGCTGGACAACTGGGGTGGGAATGAATGCTGGTCACATGGAAAGCATCCCTTCTTGTGTAGTAGTAACGCTTATACATTCTATAAACTGCAACTGTGACAGTAGTGTTACCACACGTATTTGAGTTGGTCTGACATTATAGAGGACCCCAAGGCAGTGGCCCCCAATCTTTTCCGGGTGGCAGGCACCACCAAGGACTATGGCCGGCAGACAAGCACTTGCCGAAATGCCACCAAGAAGCAGCAAAGAAGAAGCAGTGGCGATGTCTCTTGATGACGACGCTTTTCGGCAGATGCTTGTCCGCCAGCCAGTATGTGGGCGCACATAGATGCCCTGGCGGGTGCCATGGCACCTGTGTGCACCGTGTTGGGGACCCTGCCCAAGGCCTTGTCTATACAACTTTTGTTCAAATTTAACCATTAATTAAATCAGTGCAACTTTTGTCTTTAGATAAGGTCTTATACCTAGCTTGCTCAACACTTTCCATTATAACCAATCCGCAAACAAAAACAAACAATAAAAAATTTCAGGGGAGAAGTTTTCCATTCTTGGCAGGGGAATAGTGCCTTTTCTTTGTACTATGAAATTCTGTTCAGGTTTGACAGAGATAGTGATTCTTAACAGTCTCTATTTCCCTCTCTCTCTTTGTGCAACCATAAATCTGACATTTCCAATTTTTAATTGCTTGACTTTGCAATCAAATATTTTTAACATTTTGGTTTTGGACTTTAAAATGTATGCGGGTAACACATAGTGCAAGGACATAAATATTCTATTGCATTATTTGAGAAATAATATGTAATTATAAACCTTGCTGTCAAGTCTGCATACAAGGGGAAAGAGTCAAGGCTGTGCCTGTAAACTTAACTCTAATTTACTTTTACTTGCTTCATTGTACAAATATAAATATTCTATTAGCAGTTTAACAAGTAACAAAGTAAAGAACTTAGCTAAAAGACTGTCAGATGCATACCAAGATTAATACGTAGTTTACCTGAAGCGTTAAGGTGTTAAAATTAAACAAACAAAACAGATGCTCACGTATTGCAGTAAACTAAAATCTTGAATTCAGTTTCTAGGTTACAGCAGTGGAATCGCAATGTTCTCTTAGAATCACAGAACCATAGGGTTAGAAGGGACAAGCAAGGGTCATCTAGTCTAACTCCCAGTCAAAATGCAGAATTTGCTGCATCTTATACCTACCTATCTCCGAGAACTGGAAGGGACCTTGAAAGGTCATTGTGTCCAGCACCCTGCATTCACTAGCAGGACCAAGTACTGATTTTGCCCCAGATCCCTAGGTGGCCCCCTCAAGGACTAGAGCTCACAACCCCGGGTTTAGCAGGCCAATGCTCAAACCACTGAGCTATCTCTCCCCCTTGACTCTTAGTCTGCCGTCCAGAGATTTCAGACATTTGCTATAAGCTTTTCCATATGCTAATTATTCTGTTAAAATTTTGCCATGCTCAGAATAACTAGATGCTCTGAAGGAAATCTCAATTTAGGACAGGGGCAGGCCTGAGGGCCACATCAGGTTTCTGAAATTGAATGGAGGACCGGTTAGGGGAGGCTGTGCCTCCCCAAACAGCAGGCCCGGCCCAGGCCCTGCCCCCTATCCGACCTCCCCTGCTTCTTATCGCCTGACAGCCCACCCAGGACCCCTGCCCCATCCAACCACCCCTTCTCCCTGTACCCTGACCGCCCCGGAACCTCTGCTCCTGATTGCCCCCTGCCACGCCATCCAATACCCTCTCTCCTTCCTGTCTGCCCCCCCGACCTCTGCCCCCATTCAATCCTCCTGTTCCCCACCCTCTGACTGCCCTGACCCCTATCCACACCTCCATCCCGTGATCACTACCCCAAACTCCCCTGCCCTCTATTCAACCCCCCCGCCCGCCCCCTTACTGCGCTGCCTGGAGCACTGGTGGCTGGCAGCGCTACAGCCAAACCTAAAGTGCCAGGACAGGCAGGGGCTCGCAGACTTGCCACTCAGAGCATTGCTCCGGTGGTGCAGTGAGCTGAGGCTGTGGGAGAGGTGGAACAGCAGGGGAGGGGCCGGGGGCTAGCCTCCCAGGCCAGGAATTCAGCGGTTGGGCAGGAGGGGCCTATGGGCCGGATGTGGCCCGCAGGCTGTAGTTTGCCCACTTCTGATTTAGGAGATGGAAGGGAAAGAGGGAAGCAGCGAACAATCATTTTCAGCCTACTCAGTTCTGAAACCTTGCAACAGCAGTTCTGTTTTTTAGGGGGACAAATAACTTCTGGAAATTATTTGGAAGCTACTAATTGTGAAAACTGGTCTAAGCTGAATCTGTTCACTAACATTAACAAACCTGTCATAGTAGGACCTTTTTCTAGTTAGCTTAATAAAACTGCCGCATAGCTTAAAATAAGCCTGCTAAACCCAGGGTTGTGAGCTCAATCTTTGAGGGGGCCATTTAGGGATCTGGGGCAAAAATCTGTTTGGGGATTGGTCCTGCTTTGAGGATCTCCTGAGGTCCCTTCCAACCTGATATTCTATGGTACACTGTAACAATTTTTGGGGCCAAATTGCAATCTTTCTCCTGCCAATACAGTCCCACGCCCTTTAATTGGAATAACTAGTGTTCATAAGGCCTGTCAGATCCTCAGGCCTGTGGCCACCACTGCACTGAGAAACTGAACTGCCTCCTCTTTGAAGGCTTGCTCATAGGAAATGCTGTGCACCCTCATTTTCCATCAGTGAGAGTTGAGGGTGCACATCAGCTCTGAATACATGAAAGTGGGTATTGCTGCACTGAGGGATCATTGTAAAATGGGGTCAAGTTAGAGCCACTTCTCCCCACAGCCCCACCAGACCTGGAACTGTGGAGGGGAGATCCCCTGCTCCTGGGGGTACTAGGAGCCAGGTGGCATCCCCACTTCCCCCAGCCACATGGCCTCCGGAATGAAACTGTGGGGATGAACTAGTCAGAGACTACAACCGGCAGTAGCAGCTGGAGAAGCAGGGACCAGTAGTCACGGAGGATGACTGCAGTTCTCACTCAGAACATATCACCTCTGGCACTGACTGGCTGTCTAGGGAAGGGCAGCAGAATTGGAAAAACCTTTGGCTGCCCATCCATCTTATCTCCTCCCATTATAATCCCTGTTCACTCCACTTGTATGTGCTATCCCTTTCTCCTGTCTATCTAGATTGCAAGCTCTTTGGGGTAGGGGCTCTCATTATACATTTGTACAGTGCATGAATGTACCACCCCAGAGCCCCGTTCTTGGTTCTCTCCTAGGCACTACCATATCATAAACAAAAATAATGAAAAAAGGGGTCAGATTAAGGAATCAGAATGGTCCCTCAAGATTTTCAGAATGCAGGATAGCTGAGGGGCTTATGTCTTCAGGACTATAAATAAAATAATTCACTGTGTTCATTTAACTTTACAAATTGAGATGCAGGTAATTTGGTGCCCAATCCTGCAGCTATTACTTACAGGAGTAGTTCCACTGCCTTCTTCGAGCAAGTCACATGAGTAAGGGCTGACAGAACATTCCCAAAGTCTTCCAAGGAAAGACTATTTAAAATGATAGTAGTTGGGATGTAGGAATTCTAAGAAAAATCAATGTAAGCTGCAGAGTCTAAAATTAAAGGAGGTCTGGTTTTGATGCTTCCAGTACATGCAGTATGTTTCTGGCATAAATCCAGTGGAACATGAAGTACTTGTGGACAATGTCTGCCAAGAGCTAGAAATATAGCACTTAGGCTTTGAAGAACAAATAGCATCTCTGTTTCCATTCAATGCACTTTAAAAAAAATTAAATCAAGGTGATCCTTCTGAGGGCAAGACTGCATTGGAACTAACTGGTATGCTTCAGTAAACGCTGTAATGAATACATGCTGATTGGAAGGGAATTTTATAATCCATTCCCCTAGTGACAAAGTTTATATATACAGATGTTAAACTTCACTGCATTACAAATGCAGTTTCCCTCCCAATGTCAACTCCATACTCAACAGAAGCTCAGTGTCTACCTCTAGTTTGCACTCCCACTTACACAAATTCCACCCGTTGTTTAGTACTGCATATAAAAGAAAAACAGAGCAAACAAAGATAGTTGGAATGTAAGGATATATCTACATTGCCCATGTTGTGCCCAGCGCTGTGACGTGGGCAGTGTAGTCACTCTATATCGCCGGAGGAGAGCTCTCCCAGCAATAAAAAACCCCACCCCAAACAAGCAGCTTTATAAAGCTCTGTCCGTACTGGTGCTTTTCAGCGCTAAAACTTTTGTCGCTTAGACACCCGTGAATGACTAAAGTTTTAGCGCTGAACGTGGCAGTATAGACACAGCCTAAGACACTCAAAGTGCTTTATCAGTTCATATATCATGCTTCACGCATCTGTACCTCAGTTTACATACCTCAGTCCTGACCTAACCCCCAGCATAGACAATGCCATGGAAGAATTATTTTGTCGACCTAGCTACTGCCTCTCTGAGAGGTGGATTACTTACACCGATAGAAGAATTCTCCCATTGGCATAGGTAGTATCTACTCCGAAGCATTAACCGTTCTAAATGTAGACCATGGGTTGGCAGCCTTTCAGAAGTGGTGTGCCAAGTCTTCATTTATTCACTCTAATTTAAGGTTTCGAGTGCCAGTAATACATTTTAGAAGGTCTCTTTCTATAAGTCTATAATATATAACAAAACTATTGTTGTATGTAAAGTAAATAAGGTTTTTTAAAATGTTTAAGAATCTTCATTTAAAATTAAATTATAATGCAGAGCCCCCCAGACCGGTGGCCAGAACCCGGGCAGTCTGAGCGCCACTGAAAATCTGCTTGTATGCCGCCTTCGGCATGTGTGCCATAGGTTGCCTAGCCCTGCTGTAGACAAAACCTAAGTCATCACACAGCAAGGCAACCTAGTCACTCTGCACTGCAGTCTCCGCATCTGTAAGATGGAGATAAAAATATGTAGGGCTCAATGTGGCTTACACAGGAATCTGCTCCCAGAGAGTCAGAGTGGAGCATGTCCACACTCTCACGATGGCCAACGTAAGCTAGTGCAGGAAAATATCATGGCTACATCTCCTTTTGGGGTATCTTGTTCCCCAGGAGGTGCTAGAAGTGAGTAGACTCTGGGCTTCTCTACAGTCGAAACACTACAGGAGACAGCTGCAGCAGCACCACTGTAGCACTTCAGTGTACGCACTACCTAAGCTGACAGGACAGATTCTCCTATGGTCATAGGAAAACTACCTCCTCGACAAGTGGTAGCTAGGTTGATGTAAGAATTCTTCCATCAACCTAGCACTATCTACATTGGGAGGTTTGGCTGGCTTAGCTACATCACTCCGGGTGTGGATTTCACATCCTTTAACAATGTAGCTGGGGCAACCTAAGCTAGAAAGTTAGGCCGGGGCCTGCGATTGTACCTGGCCAGCGCGGGAGAGATGCAAGACAGGATGCTTTTTGAACCATCCCCTCTCCTTGCAAACCTAGACACAACCTGGCCCTTTAAGGCCATAGAGTGTTAGTGTTCACATGACCTGTTGGAAAAATATTAGCTCTTTGCCTCTCCCTACCACACACGCACATCTACTCTTCTTCCCAGCCTCTCCTGGCTGTAAGAAAAGGCAAGGGTTAACTCTCCCTTCACCATCTTGGATCAGATACATATTTCTGCTGCTGTTCATAGAGACACAGCCAACTTAAATCAGTTCTCCTTTCCAAAACTCAAGATTTCAGTAACTGAAAGATCAAAGATATTATTTCTCTATTTTTACAGACCATTTCCCCTGTATAGTCAGGGGTTTCCCCTGCTGAATGTGTGGGTCTTTCCTATTTATAATATTTCCTTGCTGTTCTGAAAAATACAATTATGAAACTGCAAATATTGGCAGCAGGACTCAGAAACAGGTGCAGCAGGTAAAGTTACTTTTAAACACATTTACTGAAGCAGACCAGATTGTCTTCATGAAGTCCCTATAGTTTTCCCCAGCAACAGTGTGATGTTTACAAGAATCTACTCTGTTTTACATCTGCTACTCAGAAAGCTGTGGGCAGAAACTAGAGAAAGAAATGAGTGATCAGTTGTTTGTCTAGGATTTTATTATAGATTCGAACACATTATGTAACTTGTTCTACCAGCTCCAGAATATAAAAAGAACAATTACATATGACGATGTGCTTACTTATACTAGCATGTTCAGAAACACGACACTGGGCATAAAACAATGTCATTATCCAATAAACGTGAGCATTCAAATCGCATGATTGCTGAAATTATTATTCAGCAAGGAAGGGATGGAGGTAGGAAAAGGGTGAGGCTCCTATCTACATAGTACAGATAAGCAAATCCATTCTTTCTGCAAGCCCATTTTATGGCAGCTCAAGAATTTGATCTCCTGTATGACCCACGCTGGAAGAACAGGTAACATAAGACTTGTCAATGATATTTCATACCTACTTAAAAAAAAGGCTGAAAGTTCTTATCTTAGAAATATATGGAGAACGTTAAATTGCCGGCACTGTTTTTGCGGGAGGGCTTCTTGGAGGACCAGAGAATATCTGCTAGCCCTTCACTGAAGAAGCCTGGGTGAATTGTTAAAAAATGTATTTCCTCTCAGATGTATTTCAGAAATTTTATTTACAGGTATTAAAAAGATTTTAACTGGTTTGACTACTATCCCTTCATGTCTCAATTGCTTCGTTTTCCACCACTAGTGATGTAATAATCTCACTAGTTCTCCAATAATCCAATCCTCTCTCAAAAATTGAGTAGATAATACCTGTTATTTCTCAGGCAAAAAAGCAAGTTGAAAATAACTACGCTGGAAAAAGAAAGTCTTGGTGTGTGAGGTTCTCTTTATACTCTTATGAAGCAATAAAGGCGGAAAAGCACTTCAAATGTCACTTTACAGGCATATTTATTCAAGGTGGCACAGCAGGAATGAGCACATGTACTCTAGAGCTTTCACAAGAGGCTGAGATTCATTATTCCCTCTTAACCCACCCTTCATCCAAAACACAAAACTCCCTTAATTACACATCATTCATGGCAGAAAATGGGGTAGGTGCACGAGGCTGTCGTCTAGGATTGAGGCCAGGCTACCTACCACTCAATAAATTACAGAAGAAAGAATGCCAGACTACATTCATTTTCTGAGATAGGAAGACTACCTTCTAAGTCAATATGCAACCAACAAGTTTGGCCCAAGCAATAACGACACAGATTTGTGAAAGCTGTATGCATTTTGTGGTGTTTGCTTTCTAAAACTGCAGTTGAATTACAATGATGGTTGACACAGTAACACTAACGCAGAAGCAATGGCCCACTGGATATTGGATTCTGGTTTTACACATGGAAATGCAAGGCTTTTCTTCCATATGACAACAAATGCTGCAGATTTAAAAAATCTCATGTGGTTTTGGAAAACATAACAGTCTCTTCCCTAACTCAGAAACAAGTGTCAAGCCCTGACTTCCAAAAAAGGTATTGCGTAGTCCATTTAGAAAATGAACCAAGAATATACCTCATTTAAGTTAAGTAATGTTTATTGCACTAAATATGTACACTCCCACATTTAAAGTTACCTTTGATTATCCAATGAAATATAACAATGATCCAATCACAAAAACTTGAACTACTAGCTGCATTTCATTTTCTACCATGTTTAAGCATTCCTCAGAGTATTTAAAGCAGTTCAGGGAAAAAGTAAACTAATGCCAAATGAAGGAGAAGAAAAAAAAGTTACAGCAATGATGGGAAACAGCAGAACTGACATATTTTTAGAATTAGCAGCTTATCCCAAGAGGTGCATAATAGAAGGAAAACAAGCTACAAGTTCTTTGAAAGGAAGTGAATTACTCTATAGTAAGCCACATGTGTGATGCATTTTAAAAAGATTCCTAACCACATACCAGACATTTAGTTTAGCTACATGAAGTGACAGTTCTGTTGTCATATTTTCCCAGTTGAATCTTGTGTTAAAACACTGTTAAAGCAATCCACATACTTCCATAAATGGCATAGTGAAATGTAAAAACATTAGAAAAATGGAAAGGGTGTATTAAGGTAGCATTACTGATACAACAGAGCAGCAATCAATGTGTAGAGAGAATCTGAAAGTGCACTAAACAGAAATAAAGCCCACGACCCTTCTTGGGACACTTCCTTAGAGGCCACTTCTTTTATAATTTAATATGATTTTTTTTTTAAATGCAGAGGATCTAAGTGAAGTGCTCAGACAAGTTTACAGCTATATTGGCTACAGACCCACCATTTAAGTTGTTTAACACTGCTGATGACTAGGGCACTACCAAATTCATGGCCTTGAAAAACATGTCACGGACTGTGAAATCTGGTCTTCTCTGTACTCTTGCCCTATTCCACACAGATTTCACGGGGGAGATCGGTCTTTCTCAAACTGGGGGTCTGGACCCAAAGGGAGATTATGGGAGGATGGGAGGTCACAAAGCTTTTGTAGGGGCATTGCAGTATTGCCACCCTTACTTCTGCGCTGCCTTAAGAGTTGGGTGGCAGCTGCTGGCCAGGCACCCAGCTCTGAAGGCAGCACCATGCCAGCAGCAGTGGAGAAGTAATGGTGGCAATACTATACTATGCCATCCTTACTTCTGCGCAGCTGCTGGTGACAGATTTGCTTTCAGCAGCTGCCACTTTCTGGCTGCCCAATTATGAAGTCAGTGCTGCTGACACCAACAGTGCAGAAACAAGGGTGGCAATACTGCAACTCCCCTACAGTAACTTTGTGAACCCCAGAACCCCCTTTTGGGTCAGGACCCCTACACCGTGAAATTTCAGATTTAAGTAGCTAGAATCATGACATTTACTATTTTTAAAATTCTATGACCATGAAATTGACGAAAATGGATCACAAATTTGGTAGAGGCCTACTGACCACCAATGAACACAGTGATCAGTGATTCAGGGTGGAGAAAAAACAGTCACAGATGGTGCAAATCAACAGAGAGGTGTGAAGTAAACACAAGATCTAGAGTTTCTGGTTCCTTAAATTCTAATAATGGTTCTGGCACCAATTTAATGATTGGCCTGAGGTAAAGCACTTAAGGCCTATACCAGTCCCCCTCACATTAATGGGGAAGCACATACTGATTTTAACGGATGCAAAACTAGGCCCCTATTCTTTGTGCCTCAGTTTCTACTCCCCTTCACGTGTAAAATGGGGGTGCCTATCCTAGCTCAAGGGAAAGGGGGGGATTTTTAATGTTTGTAAAGCATTCTGAAGATGAACAAAGTGATACATGATTGCAAAAGTATACCTGAAAGACTAACGGCTAAATATGTCCAAGTGGAAGAATTAGTGCGTAAGGGAGACTATAATCATTTACAGTGAACAGCTTAAAGGGACAAGTTTGATTAGGAAGGATCATTATAGATTAATAGATTTTAAGGCCAGAAGGGATCATTATGATCATCTGGTCTGACCTCCTGAATAACATAGACCATAGAATTTCACCCAGCAATTCCTATATCAAAGCTAGAGCAGGAGTCCCCAACGCGTGCGCCTGTTTACTGGCTGGCGGATGAGCATCTGCTGAAATGCCGCTGAGAAGCTGCGTCATCCAGAGATGTTGCCGCCAAAATGCTGCCGATTTTTGGTGGTATTTCAGCAGCAATGCTTCTGGGTGACTCTGCTTGTCGGCGGTGATGCCTATTGACGTTGCTGCTTGTCTGCGGAATTTCGGTGGATGCTCATCTGCCACACGGTCCTAGAGAATATCATTTTAGAAAGACGCTCAATCTTGATTTAAAGACTTCCCTAGGTAAACTGTCCCAATAGTCCATTACCTTCACTATTAAGAATTTGCTCCTCAATTCTAGCTTGAATTTATCTAGCTTCAGACACTGGATTTTGTTATGCCTTTGTTTGCTAGGTTAAATAGCTCTCTACTATCAGAAATGTCAGTACTAACAGACCATGATCAAGTCACCTCTTAACCCGCTCTTTGATAAGATGAAGGTTTATGTGATTAATGAATTACAGGCCTAAATATTAGTACTCGGACAAAACACAACTTGGCTGATATTGCTGAACTGCCAATATGCAGAGGGGCATACCAAGAGTCTCATCGGCCTCTATGGGATGCATAGCTGAAATTTGCTGCAGCCTGCTCCACTAGAGAGCAGAGGGGGAGCGTTTGTGGTTCATCTCAGATAGCTGGCCACATGCTAGATATTGACATGGGATCAGAGATTACATGTGTGTGTGTAAACCATGCCCTTGAGAAGGGTATCACATCACTACACCTCATTGTGAGGCTGGGGTGCACCATTCCCACTGAGAGCAAGGGCCTGATTTGGCTGTGCACTACTGGAGGTCACACAGAAAAATGCTGGGTTGTAAAAGAGATTACTATTTTTCCCCACAACAGTTCTATCAAAAGTGTGGTAGGACTTTATAAAGCCAGCAAGACAGTGACTCCTAAATACTCTCTTCCTCACAGGCCAATCATATTCAGATTTGAGACAAGTGAAGCAGAAGGGAAGATGTCTAGAATGTAGGTGGCATATGTCTCTCTACCAGTGGGATCCATCAGAGCATACAGACTTTTTGAAAGTGATTTACTATACATTTAATTATTTTCAAGTTATATTTAACATGTTCTTTTCTGAATCTGCCAGGGGTTCATTCAAGACCATCATTTTTCTATGTTGGAACATAGGATTCTTACTGCATTTGAAGTGAAAAATGCAACAGGCCAAGATTCAGTTCTTTTATAATTACATTTGAAGTTTTTTAATGTTATTCTGGGCATGTCATAAAAGAGTTTTAGTTTCGTCAGGAATTTCCAGTAAAAAACAAAAACACAAAGGTAGAATAAAAACACAAGATGGTATGATTTCTGAATGCTTCCTTACTAGCTGTATGTTAAACTAGAAACACTGTTTTAAAGCAGTTTGTGCCGATGAATTATGTCAGGTCTATTGGAAGAATATTAGAGTAATCGAAGATATCAATAAATTTTGTTTTGTGGTGGAGTGAAAACATGAGTGGTGTGTGTATTTGCCAATTTCCTGTCCCTCTCCCTCCTCCTCGCAACTACTTCAGAATCTAATATCATTAAGGAGAAGGGTAGTGGCAGCACAGAGGAGAAGAAACAGAAGGAGCATATGGTCCAAGTCTGCATGATGCTGAGCACTCTCAACTCTGACTGACTTTGATGTGAGTTGTGGGTGCTTGGAATCTCTTAGGATTAGGCCCTTAAGAGTTTTTCGCATTTGTCTTACCTCCCTCACCGTTACTCTGTCTACCCAGATACACTGTAAGTACCAAATCAAGGGTGCATCACCAATTTTAGTGAAACTAATGGCCTCTGGTTGCAGCGTGCAATATACGCACACATCCTCTGACAAGTAAATTGAAATGAAACAAACTATATCAGATGGAAACATGCTCACTTTGTTCCACTTAAACTGCCTCAGCAGTATTTAGCAGTGCTTGACCTAGTTCCTACACCAACTCTTCACTGTCATTTCCTTAGACAGCTTGTCAATGCAGTTGTGAATCTAGAGATTAAGGAATGAAAGTTTGGAAACAATCTGGGCTCTCTCTGTTAAAAGTTCAGACTGTAGATGGTATTGTGATCTAAGCAATAAGGTACGCAGTGCCAGAGTAGTCTCTTTGTACAAACAGCACAGTACTTCATAATAGCTGATGTGCTGCAAAAGGCTTCAGCCTTGAAGCAACTGCTGAATACTACTTTACTGCACTCTGAAATGAATGTCTGGATTTTGATTTTTGACACTGCCCCTAACTAGAGAAATCAATGTCGACTTTCCATCCCATTTTTCAATCAATAAAGAGATCAGTATCTGCAAACAGCTTTAGGGCTAGTCTATGCTACCGGGTTAGGTCAATGTATGCTGCCTTGTGTCAACCTAACTGTGGAAGTGTCTTCCCTTAAATTTGGCTCCCACCAATTTAGTAACACTGCCTCCCTGAGCGGCGTATGGTCACGGTCAATGTAATTAGGTTGATGCAGACGTAGACTGACACTGCGTTGATTACATCAACTGTTAACTGGCTTTCAGAAGCTGTCCCACAATACCTCTCATCAACAATACAATCAATACAAGTGCTCCTGGTGAGGACATATACCACCAAAACAAGAAGCCCCCACACAAGCGATTTAGTAACCAGTGTAAGTTAGGTTGACATAATTTTGTAGTTTAGACATGGCCTTTATTTTCAAACTAGCTTACTTCTTGTATTCCACGATTCTTTTTAAGCAAGGCTTTTTGCTTCTTTTATAGAAAAACTATTAGGACTCGATTTACTACTCACAAAAGGGAGATACAAACATTGTTGGTCTGAGGTAGATGCTGTGCTCAGTTGTCCTACACAGCTGTACCACTGTACCTCAACCGTGACATTAAACAGTCCTGTTTTCAGTTTTCGGCTTCTTGACAGGAGAAGCAAACAACACTGATGCTGAACTCTACAATGGTTTCCTAATATACTGAAATCAGGATGAGGAGAAGACTAAACAAACTCATTTTCATTTGGAACCTCAGTAATTATTTTTGAACTCTGATCTCAGAGGTAAAATGCTAGTGCAATTCACAGAGTCCAAAGCCAGAAGGGACCATTGTGATCATCTAATTTAACCTCCCGTATAACACAGGCGACAGAGCTTCCCTGAAATAATTCCTCAACCATTGACTTGCAGCTAAAGTATTCGAGTCTAGGAGGTGCAGCATGAGGAAGATATCAAATCAAGTTATATCCCCCCATTAAGCACTTCCCAAAAAACAGTAACAATACTTTATGTCCTCTAAAATAAAATTAGTTTAAAAACTAGCGCATAAAAACTAAGTCTCTTTGCTAACTAATTCTAGATTATTAAAATTCATTAACAACCATATTATATGCTTTCGTCAAGAATAACTAGCGATTTTAGATGTCCAACTTGAGAGCCTCAAAGAGGCTTGATTTTCAGACTGAGTACTCAGCAATTTTTGAAAATCGGACCTTTTAAAAAGACATCTTATGTTTGGCACCCAAAAATTGGGACAATCACAATTACTAGTCACATTTACAAACAAAATTACATTTTTAAAAAAAAATTCTTAACCACGTTCTACTGCTCAAAATAAATAATTCAGGAAACTTGCACAGGAAACCTTCAGTGTAGGTTACGCAAAACACATTTACAGCATACAAAGTACTAGATCCAGTCATCGTAACAGGACATTACATCTTTCCTATTTTGCAACATTTTATGTTCACAAAAAAAAAAACACCACTCAACCTTCACCCCGCACCCCACCTTGCAAATTCAAGATGGGACGGGGGGAGGAGGGGGAAATCATTTTGCTGAGTATGTTCAGGAACAACCTTTGCAGTTCAGTCTATTACCAACTAAAATTATAAAATTTTACAAAGTGGTAGATTTTAAACTGTCAGTCCAATCAAGAAAACAAAAACAATTGCAAGGCCTTTGAAAGTAATGTGAAAAAACAAAGAACTACTGTTAAACTACAGCGGTCATGTGTACACGCAAAGGGCTATGTGTAGCAGAGATCAAGATAACTGCATGTCTTGGGTCATATTTACTTAAAAGAAAGTTGAAAGTTATCAGTATAGAAGTATTGGACACTCTTCCTGTTAAGAGAGATTTTTGGGGTGGGGGATGGGAACAAATCACATCTGAAAACATAGCTGTTCTTCCTCTCTGCCATTTAAATTCCTCTCCTTTTTTATAACAGTGTCTCCCAGTTGTTATTTTACCTCTGCAAATACACTGCTTACCCCTGTAAAGAGTGTGGGGATATAGGCTGCACAATTTTGTTTCTTCTGGCAAACTAAAGCTGTGCTGGATCACAGATCCTTTGTAAACGAGCCACAACATACAGGAGAGGGGCACAGAATTACAGTGTACAGACCTATTTTTCTAAGGAAGCTTAAAAATGGAAAGAACAGAATGAAAATGAAGCTTCCTTATCGGTTATGGGAGTTCTTCCCCAAGTAAACAGCGGCAACATATTTAGTCACACAGGAAAATAAAGACCTACAGCTTAACACACGTAAACAAAATCCCCCTTTGTTTTGTTTTTACCCGTCTGCCCCCACGCCACTCCGCTAAGCGAGTTCAAACAGGGATTTGTGCACAAGGAAATGAAGTCAGCGCTCAGGAGACGCAGCGTGTTTTGGGGACAAAAACTAACTGAAGTTTGAAAGGGATCAAACAAAACCGGGGGAGCCTTCTCAGCGGCACCCCGTGACAAAGGGCCGTGCTCAGCGGCACACTGCGCTCGGCCGGGAAGAAGGGGCTACGCTCGGGGGGGGGGCGGCTGGGGAATTTCCCCTGCGAGGACCGGCACGAACAGCACTAGCCAGAGAGGCAGGTGTGGGCACAGAGCCAGGCGCCCGCCGCCCTGCCAAGAGTGGGGGGCGCGGCCCGGGACAGCTGGGTGCACAGAGGGGATGTCTGCCCCGCCCGCCCGCCCGCCCGCCCGGGGTAACAGGTACCGGCCCAGAGTCCCCACACTCACCCGGCCCGAACCAGCGGCGCCCACCGTCGCGGTTCCTTGCGGCTCGCGCTCCCGCCGCTACAGGTCCAGACCCCCGGCGAGAAGATCCGGGCTGGGGCGCGGAGCCCAGAGCGCCTCCCGCTGGATCGGGGAGCTCCCTTGGTGGCCGGGATCGAAGCGGGCGCGAGCTGCCAACCGCCAGCGAACCTCCAACGCTCTGGGTCGGCGGCCGCGCTAGCAGCGGCTCCAACACCCCACGGCATGGGCGGGGCCAGGTGACCTCATCACTCCGCGCCATCGCGCCAGGAATGATGGGAGTTGTAGTTCTTCCGCCCCGAGGTGGTTAATTTGCCCTCACTAGGGGGTTGATTTTGCCAGCGCAGGTTCCCAGCCCTTTGGGCGGCGGGTGCAGGAGCTGCCGGACTCCAGCCCAGCAGCCTGGCTCCCACCCTGGCCAGTGCCAGAGCTTCAGGAAAGGCTACAGAACAGAGCAACTCTGGGGTGATCCGTCCCGTCTTGCACTGCCCCCGCTGCTGGCAGTCAGAATCGCCTCCCAGCCCCCCTGCATGGGGCTGTGTCTCTCCCCATAACAGCTCTTGGTGGACCTATCCTCTGTGAACGTAGCTCATTCTTTTCCCAATCCAGTTATGCTTTTTGGCCATGAAAACCAGAGGAGGATTAGCCACTGGGCCAACGGGGTCCAGGCCCAGGGGCTCTGGCCAATTGGGGGCCCCTGGAAAAATGGGTGTCCCTGTGGTCAGCTCTGCCTGCCCAGTGCTCCTGCTGGGGAGCGGGGAAAGCACCCACACTCCAACCCCACTCCCCAACCGGAGCGCCGGGTGAGGGGATGGGGCGGGGAAAGCCCCTGCGTTTTGACCCCATTTCCCCAACAGGTAGGCCGGGGGAGGATTGCAGGCGGAAGGGGTAGGGAGGGGCCCCCCACTTGCTCTGACTCAGAGCCCTACAAGTCCCTAATCCACTTCTGAACATAGCATGGAAACATGTTCCATGGGTTAGTTGTGCACTGGGTGAAAAAGGAGACTTCCTCTTGTTTGTATCCAAGCCGCATCTGCCCAGGGAAGCCAGGGCAATGGGTTGGGAAGCCTGATGTCACACTAGGCTGAGTGCATCTGCCTACGGGAGTCTCAGGGCAATGCACTGTGAAGCAACTACCAGTTGGGGATGCCTGACTGGAGCAGCATTGCCAAACTCAAGCACTCGAAAATCGCCTAAAAAGACAAGCCTAAAAAAAATCACAAGTGACTTAATAATCATATTTAAAATAAGTAAATAATTCAGGGGTGAGGGCCGGCCTCAGAGAGTGGCAGGTTCATATTTTTGTGCAATTGTAACTCATTTCCTTGAAAGAAAGGTGGTCACCTTAGCCCTGGATGTGGGTATTATTGCTCCGATGCCTATTTTACAGAGTGGGAAACGGACAGAGAGACTGACTTGTCCAAAGTCATACAACAAGTCCATGGCAGAGCTACGAATCCAACTGCTGAGCCACAAGGATTGGATGTAAACCAACCTAGTCACATCTGAGGTAAATGCCACCCTATGATACAAACTTAATCATGTGATGATGATGATGATGTGTGACTCAAAAGTAATTTTAGGACTCTGTTGAGTCCTGGGTTGCTTTGCTGAAATGAGGACAATTCTAGAGAAAACCCTCCAGAACAGCAGCAGGTCATCTAATTTATCTGTGCCACAGTTCACCCACAGCTGGGGAGAACAACCTCCCGCCTGACAGTGGGGTCATGAGGCTTAGTAAACGTTTGAGCTTGGAGATCTCAGACAAAAGACCCTATATAAGTGCAAAATATTATGATTAGATTTTATAGGTTCCTTCCCCCATCCAGTTAATCAGAGACACAATGTGCATCCCAAGGACCCTGTGTGGTCTATGAATTCTTAAAATACATCCCATCACGACTCTCAGCTCCCTATAGTTGTAGAGGGAAAATAAAAAGCTGATCAACTCCAGATTTTTATTCCTGGCGAACATAAACAACTAGCTTTTCCCTTTTTCCATCAAGGAAGATACAAATAAATACAACAATTGTGTGTATCTGTAATTGGTTTAAATGGATGCATATGTATATAAAAATTAGGTGTGATTCTTTGGCTCCTGGAGTGCTACTAATAGACCCTTCAGCATTACAGGGGTTAGGCACCCTACAGTGAAGCAATGAAAGATATATTGGAAAAAGAAGGCAGGAAAAGAATTGACTCAGATCCAAAAGGCACCAGCTGTGATTCATCAACTACAGCTTCAGAGACTTACATATTTAAACAGAGACAGTGAAATTATTAAATGATTATTCAATGATGTATGAGAATTCCCATGAGATACACCTGAGATGGTGGTATGACATGACAAGTAACTGCTCATTGCAGCGGTGATGATGATACACACTCACAAATATGTACGTACCAACTAGTGATGTATGAATATCAATTATTAATAATTACATATATTACAGTAGCACCTGGGGGGGCCAGTTGAGATCTCATTGTACTAGATGCTGTACAAACACACAGTGAGTGGGGAAGCATTTTTCCCCATTCCCTTATACTTTAACCTCTATTTGTATAGCATTTTTCATCCCAGAGCAAACTGAACTGAACTGGTACACGCCATATATAGGAATCATTTCATCCACCTGTTAAATATAACTATCTCCCAGATGAAATATGTCAACTGTGCCAAAGCACAGTGTTACACTACACAGCAGTTTGGGAGAGAAATGAAGGATATTTTCTCCATTTGAAACTGCAGAGGGAAATGTAGGTAGGAAGACTATCCTTACCCAAGCTGCAATTTGGTTGAGGTTAACATCTCTCTTTTGTGTAAAAAGTGCCTTAGGATCTTTAATTACCATAAACAGTTATGACCTCTGGTTTACTCTCATCCCAAAGATGGGAGGACGAGGGAGGATTCTAGCATGTTGCTACAGATGCAGAGGAGGAACTTGGATTACATATGGCAGATATATTTGAAGTCAGGGTGAGGGCTGAAGACTGTGAGGGTGGCTGACAGACTCAGAATGATAAAGTAGATGGAAATCTTTAGATTTCAGATGCTACACCCTACTTTGTTGTATGCATTGGTTAGGTTAGTGGGGGAGGTTCTGTTTTCTGTGGGCTATTTACATGGCAGAGCTTTTGTTTCACTGATGTTACTGTGTACAAAATTGCATGGATTCTACATTAAAATGTTCACTAGAGGCTTGCATAGACAATTAGGGAGTGTTTCCTTATGACCATATAAATATACATACTTTCCTCATCTTTCCCTAACCGGTGTTATGTAGTAGAGTTAAGAGTTCATTTTGTGAATCAAATTACACACTGAACAGAGCAACTACTATGAAAAATGAAAAGCTTTACTCATTTCATGTTAAGACACAGTGAACGGGGGCTTGTAGTTTTGTATTTTCCCAATCTTACTTCTTTTCATGAGTGAAATGAATAATGGTGGCTATCATAACCATGGCAGGCTGCCAAATCCGTGTGTGTGTGTGTGTGTGTGTGTATACACAGAGACATACATATAGAAAAGAGAGAGAGAGAGAGAGGTTAAAGATCTCTGCCTTTGTAAATCACAGCACTACTCTAGCATTATTGCTGATGATTATTATATCAGTTTTCATAGATCACTTGGTCTGAGCAAAATATATACTCTGAATGACTAGAGTACTATTTCACCTGAAGTACCCTTGTGGTGATGGAAAAAAAGAACACATCAGTTTACTTGGTTCTATTTTTTCCCCCAGCTTACGGGAAATCATGACCTGAATGTGGCCTCTGATCTTATTTTCTCTTTCTTGTATATATTTAAATATACATAAATAAATGTAAATGAACCAGATTTTTTTTTCGTGTGTAGAAAACCACTACCAAAATCTGAATTAAAAAAATTAATAAAATCCCTTGGAACATCCCTTGTTTTATAATTAATTTCAAATAACATGTTTTATTTTGTCTGAAGGAAACTCCTGATGGACTAATTGAAGGGGGGCATGTGTGTGTGTGGGAGGAATTAAACAGTATACAGCACCTATTTATCTTCCAACTACATATTTACCACCCTGTGTTATAGCACAAATGGGTTCTGGTCCATGACTGGGGTTCCTAGGTGCTACCACAATTAATAATTAATATAGTATATAATATGTTATATATTTTATACTAAATTATGATTTAATAAATGTGAGTTACACGGTGAAACTCACTGTGCATTTGGTATTGTACATGGGAAAAAATATACAGGTGTTCCTTTTATCATGGGCCTTGTCTATGGTGAGCTTTTTCCTAAAAAATGTCCCATCTTTGCTAGCATTGATGTCGCAGCAGCAGAGAGCTGGTATTCACATGTTGATGGTGGCCACATGTTTTTTATCACCATATTGTGTAGAACTGACCAGAAGGATTAGATGACATTAGATCCACGCCCATAAAAGTCAGTGGGACCCTTTGGTTTGAGCAGTCTGGCTCTGATCCAGCGAGGTACTTAAGCACGTGCTTAATGTTATGCACTTGATTAGTCCCTTTAAAGTTAAGCATATGCTTATGTGCTTGGCTGGATTGAGCCCGTTTACTCAGCACCTTGCAGGACTGATCCCATGGTATTAAAAACACCTATGACCGCTGGTGTCTTCTCCGTACTAGTACTCCTATTTTGCTACTACCGGAGTTAGCATTTGTGGATCATATTTCAGGACATAAGCTAATGTAGACACAGTCCTAATAATTGTGATCTTGAATTTACTTTGTGTTGAATTTTTGAAAGAGGGGTCGAGAGACCTGGAGATGATATACTTCCATATCTTCCACAGGGCTCACTTCCTGTTTTTATGGGACCAGTTCCCAGTGAAGTCTGTGACAAAACTCCCATTAACTTCACAGTGAACAGGTCTCTCTCTTTTGTCAGGGAGAGACAAATGTGCAACTAAGGAAGAACAAAATATATGTGACTAACAGAATGAACGTGTGTGTGTGCTCATGTGACATCAGATCTGATGATGCAGTGAGGCTGGGGGTGGGGGCTGGGGGGTAGATTGTTGTATTAAGTGCTGCCACTGGGACAGGAAAAAGTGGGCAGTGGCAAAATATTAAGTAGACAACTTCCCCCATTTTTTCCATTGGGCTATGTGCTTCTCTGTGTGGTAAAAAGGTAAGGAAAGGATTAGAAGTTGCAAAAATCTGCTGAATAAGTTAGTATGCATCATGGGAAAATAATGCTTGTGTTGTTATAATAATCATTCACAATACTTAGCACTTATATAATACTTTGAATCCAAAGCACTGCACATACCTTAAATAATGAATCATTCACCATATACCTGTGAAGTAGATACGTGAACATATAGTGTTATCACCCCCACTTTATGCAGGGGAAACTGAGGCAAACAGCTGAAAACCATCCTTAGGCAATTCAGGGGCAGGACCTTAGCAAGAATTAAGGAGATCCCAGATTCCAGTCCTGTGCTCAGTCTACTAGACCATATAGTAACTAGCAGTTGAGATACTGTAATAAGTAGCATCTCAACCATGGAAGAGATTTAAAGAAACTTGCTCATCATGTGCAGGGGAAGATCCAGCATGTACTGTCTATAGTAGGGGAACAAAGTTTTTCCTTGACCCTGCCAATCTGTGATGTTTGCACCCTTATACACACACCATTGTCAAATGGCCACTGCATGCATCAAATTAACTATTGATATCTTGCCACAGTGAGTGTGGATTTTGACCGCACGCTGTTGCTCAGAGCATCACTAATTTGCTGTCACTTTTCTGTAGTAACTGATGTGTTTTTATCAGAGCGGCACTTTGGCCTTTGCTAGACTCCCTGCACATTTTATTCAAATCACATCTCCTTTCGGAGAGTTTTCTGATTTTCTGGATGGGGTCAGTTTTATGTCGAAAGTTGCTTTAGCAGCCAGACCAAGTAAAAATGATCTTCTTGTGTATAGAATTTTGGGACAGGTTTTGTAGTAACTTCTGCTTTGTTTTCAGTCTACAAGCCACAGGATCATATGGCTCACAGTTCTGTTCTAGGCCCAATTCCCTATTAGATAATGAATAGTTTATGGTTAAATTTTAGGGGCCCTTCATCACTGCTATCTTTCCTTTGCCTTTGTATCAGCCTAAAAATACCCCTTGCTCATTCATCAGTTTGATTCCATTTGTCCTGGCAATTTGCTTATTCCTTTTCTTAAGAACCAGTCAACTTTCCAGAACTTTTCTTGTTCTAACAGGAACAGTTTCAGTCCTAATCCTCAAAAGGTTTTTCTATCAAGGATTAAAAGAAACTGAGGATATAGTCAAGTTTGGCAGCCCCAAAATGGGGTTTCTTTCATTTTTTAAAAGACGTCTCCCTAACCATGAAAAACACCTAACAACTTCCCCCGAAAGAGAAGCTTGCAGTCCATGATAAACTACCACTAAGTTCAATGGAAGCCACTGCTAAAGTCCAGGCTTCTTAACTGAGCTACCTGCCAGCAATAAGCCTAGGGGGCTTCAGGGCCACCCCGAGGATTCAGGGGGCCTGGGGCAAAGCAATTTTGGGGGCTCCTTTCATAAAAAAAAGTTGCAATACTACAGAATACTATATTCTCATGGGGGCCCCTGCGGGGCCTGGAGCAAATTGCCCCACTTGCCCCCCACCCCCACCCCGGGCGACTGATATTCTCTGTAATCGTGGTACATTTCACATTATCCCCCCAGTCTGTTCCACTCTGGCTAGACAGCATGGTGCCATAATATATAAGAATCTTTCTTGTCCAGTAACAAAACAGACAAGATGAGCACACCCAGAACCAAAATAAAGTTGGTTCTGTGGGTCTAATTTTAGACCAGCTCTCTTATATGAAATACCGTGTCTGCTGAGCCATTTCATTTGAGACCCGTTTGTCTCACAGCATTGGAATATAAAGTTGTTACATGGGAAAACACTGCACTGAAATTGTCTTTGATATTTAAATGAACAGTTTCTGTTTTCTGACAGCCACATACTGTTCTGGCATTTGTGTCTAACAGGCTTTCTGAGTCAGAGGCAACATAAAATGACACATGGAAGCCTCTATTGTTCCCAGGAAAGAATATATGTTTCTATGATCTTTCTGCAGCTACAGAGGGTGAGTAAAAAGCAGTAAGGACTATTGTTCAGATATTATGTGTTTCTAAACTGCTTTGCAACTTAGAATCTGGGACCCAGCACACACACTGAGTAGTAGGCCAGGCACAGGATGCCAGAAGGGGCTAGAGGAAAGGAGTCCTCATCTCAAGTCACTAAGGGTATGTCTACACAGCAATTAAAAACCCGGTTCTGGCCTGTGCCAGTTGACTTGAGCTCAGGCTGTGGGGCAGTTTAATTGCAGTGTAGACATTCAGGCTCAGGCTGGTGCCCAGGCTCTAGAACCCTGCAAGGTGGGGACTGGGATGTCTAATTGCAGTATTAGACATACCACTTAGGGTATGTCTACATGGGGATAAAAGCCCTGTGGTATGGTTAAAATTCACCATGTAGACATTTGGGCTTGGGCTGGAGCCTGATGTCTGGGATCCTCCCACCTCCCATCCTCCCAAATGTGTACAAAGTGATTTTTAATCCCTGGAGTCCAAGCCCTGAGAGCCCTAGTCATCTGACGTGGGTATGTCACGGTTTATCATCCCTGTGTAGACATACCCTAAGTGGTTCCACAGCAACACACTGGAGACTAATTCAGTTTAAGGGCTGAAGTAACCCTGTATGACCTCAACACATCTCCACTTCACTGCCCAGATCATGTATCTCGCACTTCTTCCCTGGCGCAGCCCTTATTCACCCCCTGTGCAATGGTATACCAGTCATTCGTGTAGAACTGAACTTCACACTGCCCTGGGAGTACACAGACCCTCCTGCAATCCAGACCCTCCCTCAATCCAGCCTCTGCCGTGTGCTGTGCCCTTTCCGCTGCAAAAGGGACCCCTGCAGCTCCAAAGGGGAACTTCGAGTTGCCTGCTGTATTTTATATTAATTGATTTTCTATTTAAAACAGCACAAATGTCAACCAACTTTACAGAAAACATTTTGTGAGGAGCTGAAACTTTAACACCAATTATTCTGGTGTAGTGGACAACTGCTCCCATTACAGTGAGGTTCTGCAGTTCATGCTTAACTAGATAATCACCCCAGTTCTACATGGTGATCTGTAATTAAATCATTAGTCAGAGTTCAGATGCAAGAAAATATTTTATTTTGCGAGTCCAAGATGAATCTTTAATAGAGGTGTCGTCATGCAAGTCAATATTTACAGTACAATTTGCTGGTGTAAAGTTGCAGCTTTGTAACAAAAGGCTAGCTAAGGAGCACAGAAATGATGATGATTATCAGATATTTGGTTTAAAAATATGATACTTTCTGATGCAGAGAGTATATTATAAATCCAAAAGAGTATTTGGTCCCTTAACAGTTCAACTTCCTAACTAGAAATCACACCAAACCACCGAGTCAATCGCATCTTTACCATTACGTTTTAGCAGACGTGGATGTGTACTGCACCTGTGGCAGTGTTCATATACGGTAAGTAGGTGGATGTGTAATCATTGCAATCAACCAGTCTGGTCACAAACGAGGATTAAATTATGTTCTTCTCAACTTCTGAGAAGTGTAATTTGCTGTAAATTAATAAGCAAACATCCAACATCTATTTGCAGAGATATGAATTCAAAGGTAACTTTATGATGGAAAATTGCAATGATTGAGAGAGCAGTGCAAGTATATTCTGCTGTTGTGCCATCAGTAGCAGTTAGCTACAGTTGTGCTGGCATTTGCATTAGAAACTGTAAGTTTGCTGGGCGAATAATACTTTAGCCATTTCAGTGGACATTAGTCAGAAAGTTGGGGCATGATCCTGAAGGCCTAATTCAGGATCCCATGTACTGCACAGCACAACAGGACCAGATTCTTTTGCAAGAATCCCTACATTCCATGGCACTGTTAATTTATTCTATGTGAATATATTGGGTCCCCATAACAATGCCTCCCATTTCCTCCCCAGGATAGATCCTTAGAGGAAAAGGCGGAAGTGGGAAACGTCTGCTGTTTAAGCATTTTATGTAGCACCCATCATGGCAGCATGTGGCGATCGTGCCTGTTATTTCTGCTGGCTGTGCCTTGCTTATCAGTACCACAGCGCTTCCAAAACACTTTCAAGCAAAAATAAAAATGGAGGTGGGGATGAATTGCATTTTCAAAAGTGCCCTAGGGTCAGATTTTTAAAGGTATTTGATTGGTGCTATAGCAGGGTGCTAGCCCAGAGCACCCCCCCCCCCCATGGCACAACATGGCCCTACAGGCACAGTACCCTCCATTCCCTCTTGCTTCTCTCAGCTAACTTGTTCCCAGCCCAAGGTAATATTCCCCTTCCTGAGGTCCCATTTATTAAACTCTCTACAATGATGCAGTCTCCTGTGGTCTCTAAGGCCCAGACCCTTCACCCGGTCAAGGTATTCTACAGCCTTCTCTTTTGGGGCTGTGTATTGTTTGAAGCCAGCTTTTCCAGCCTAGCAGTAGCCACGTTCCAACCCTGCTTCACAGAGCCTCCCTTCTCTCTCCTCAGAGTTTTTACCCCGTTCAGGAACTAGCTCACTTCTTAATGCCTGATCCCATTCACCAGCTTGTCTGCTGCTCCCCTAAACGTCTATTCCTTAAAGGGGCCGTGCCATAGAGCAGGGTTAGCTGGCCACACCAGCCTGTAAGAGATGCCTATTGGGATTTTCTCGGGCACCTAACCCCCGCTGAAATCAAAGGGAATTAGGAGCCTCGGCGCTTTTATAAATCCCACTAGGTGCCTAAATACCTTTAAATATTTGGCCCTTAGGTACTTCGGCATCTAAGTTGTATTGATTTGCAATTAGCCTTAGGCTCCTGACTGCCTAAATCACTTTTGAAAATGGGACTTAGGTGCTCTTGAAAATGTTACCCACAATGGATAAGTCAAATACTAATCTTTTTCCTTGAAAAACACCAAGACTGGCCTTTGGTTGTAACTCACACACAGTTGCAAAGTATAGTGAGTGGGTTAATTGTGCAACACATTGGATCCTCTAGCCTGGGCTCTCACGGTACTGAGCAATGTCCTAAACCACTCACAAAAACACACACTCAAAGGCCTACACTCTGTGTGGTGGGGAGGCAGCAAATTGAGGTAGATGCTTCGCCAAAACCATTGAGTGCAGAGTGCTGTGGCTCCTCTTGTTCTCTTCACTCAGCCCAGGCACCATGGAAGCTCAGCTCTGTACTCAAGGCTTCACATCCAGAGGAAAGGGAAGGAGGTAGGGACAGAGCTGCAAAGAAGAGTCGGGGAGCCACACTTCCCACACCTTGCTCCCTTTGGGTGGTGGTGGATTTTTATTTTGAAATCTTCCTGGAAGCCCCATCAGGTTGAATTAAGCCTTTGCCTGTACCTGGGATTCAGTCCTTGGTGGCCAGCAAACAGTGTCTGTGCACACTCCAACCATAGTGATGGAAAGCCGCAATTTGTACCAGCTGAGTTTACTCCAAGTGGAGACAAGTTTCCAGGAATAATTGCAACTCTGTGCAGCTATCCAGTGGCTGCCTTCTTCCACTTTGAAATAGGGGCCAAGTAGAGCTTAAATGGCTATTCGGCTTTGTGCAGAGAGATGAATTTCACCTAGGAGTGCATAGAATAATGGGCATGTTGGTTGCCCCTTTGCAGACTGCAGTACGTTTACACCGCCCATGGCAGTGAGCCTCCGAGCCTGGGTCCACAGACTCAGGCTCACATTGCTCATGCTAAAAATTGCTGTGTGGATGTTGCAGCTCGGGCTCTGACACCTGGGAAGGTGGAGGTGAGCTTCAGAGTCTGAGTCCCAGCGCAAGCCGCAACCTAAAAGTGCTCTCTACACAGCTCTTTTTAGTACAGAAACACAAGCCCCAGTCTGGGTTGGGAGGCTCGCTGTCACAGGCTGTGTATAGTGTACCCTCAAAGGCCTGCGTGTATGTTTCATTGTCTTCTCAGCACGTGGACACAGATCTAAAGTTTATTCAAGGGTCACACTTTCTTCCAATGGACTGCATCTTATCCCGAACCATCTGTCTCATCACCCACAGTCAGCATGCCTCATACCATCTGTATGTTACACTCATTACAAAATAAAAATGATTCAGAATGGGGAGGGGCTTAGCCATCAAGCACCTCACTGGCACGCGCTGGGTGAACTGCACATATGCCGCAGGCCATGACAAGCCACAATTAGCCTCCCGAGCTAGAGTGTCAGTATGCAAGTCACCTGGCTGACATAGTGCCTAGTGTAGATTCTATAACACCCAGCTGCCAGGAGGGATAATTTGCATGTGAATAGTAGGTGAGCATCATTTACATACAGCAACAGCAGAGGAATCCACTGATGAACATATCTTAGGTATATCTCACAGTTCAAAAGAAGGAACCTTTGTGTTGTAAGAGTCCCAAGGGCAGGCCTGGGAGCAGAATATGTCTTTAGAGACAGACCAAACAGTGTTGCCAGCTCATGATTTTATTGAGAATCCTGCAAGATTTGGTGTTTTTCTAAGGACCCAGCTCCTGGAGTCATGTGATTTCAGGAGACTCAGCATTTTTTTAAAAGTATGTTTCTGGCCCTCAAGATTGCAGAGAAAAGCTTGAAAATGTAAACACTAAAGGCTCAAAATACCTGAAAGCAAATAATAAATGGGGGCAGGGGTGGTTATTTCTTTTAAACTCTATTAATTTTTAAGCCAGTCTTAGGTTTCTCGGTGGCCTGACTCATGACTTTTGAATGTGTGGAGTTGACTTACTGCACTCCCACACATCCTCCCTCAGAGAATGAGCCACAGGAGATGAGGACATGCTGATTCTGTTCCCACTTACCCGAGGCAGAGTGGAAGGGGCAGGTGTGACTTCAATAAGTCATCCTTAAAAAGTATAATGGGTGAAATAAAAGCCACATATTATGCCTTTGAGTTACCATATCAGCCTGCTGTGTTATGTAATCATAGCACTTATAATCAAGTCACTTCATAAACATTACCTAATGAATCCTCACCATACCTATGTAACCCTTCTGCCCCTCTGAGTTGGCAGCAACAAGGGCCAGGTTCAATATCCAGGGGTTCCGTTTCAATAACCCAATGCCAAACCAGCTCGAGCCCCCACCCAGTGACCTGGGAAAATCTTACACACACCCCTAGGCGCCTCAAAGAGGCAATGCTTCCCCTCTCGCAAGCACAGAGTCTCAGTGTAACAGAAAAGATTTAATACATGAGATAAACAACAAACACTAAATTGGGAAAAACACCTCAACTAGAGTTCATAGACCAAACTGTGAGCAAAGACCCACCCCAGGAAATTGGGCTTTGTCCTCTTTCCTGGGCTCTTGAGTCCAGCAACCCCCAAATCACCCACAGTCCCAAAAGTCTCTGTCCTGGGTCAGTGCAGCCCCAAAGTTCGAGAGTCTATCTTCAGAGGTCTCCCCCCCCCAGCCTGGTAGAAAGGGGCACCTTACGTGGTCCGGGGCCAACTGCCCTGCCTCTCCGTGGGTTCTGCTCCCGCCTTCTCCACGAACTGCTCCGCTTTACCAGCCGCTCCACTCTGCTCCTCCAGCCATCCTCAGAAACTGCTCCGCTCCGCCAGCTGCTCTGCTCCACCAGCTGTCCTGTGAGCTGCTCCAGTTGTCCCTGCAAACTGCTCCGCTCTGCAGGCCGCTCCACCCATCTCACAGCTACTCCGCTCTGCCAGCCGCTCCGCTGCCACCAGCTGTCCCGTGATCCGCTCCAGCCATCCCCACAACTGCTCCACTCCGCCAGTGGCTCTGTTCCACAGTATAGCTTTGGGCTCCCCACTAGTTAGCACAGTACTCAGTGCTCTCAGCTCAGTGATTTTAGCTTTTTAGTGATTTTCAGCTCTTAGTGATTCCAGCTCATAGTAGGGGAGCCCCAGTGCTAGTGCACCATTAGCCCAAAGTGATTTCAGCTCAGTAACCTGTATTTAAATTCTTAAGGGAATAAAAAAATCAACTCTAACATTCCACAGTGGAGAGAGGAGGGGCTAGAACTGGTGCTTCTGGCTCCACAAGGAGACTGCACCACCAGACACAGATATCTGCCCCCAGCCTCTCTCAATTCTCTGGGTTTTGGAACCCGTGTCCCTTGTCTAGCAAGTACCACCCAACTGAGGGTGAGCAATTTGTCACCAAGCAGTCCCACAGCTTGGCAGTCTGGGATAGGGTAGGCGTGCCTATGCAAATACACTCTCTGAAATTCTTTCCACCAGATGTCAGTGTAGAGCTTATCCTGACTCTGCTTACACCTATATGAAGTATACATTCAGCAAGAATTACCCTTTTTCAGAGATGGGAAAACCGAGGTACACAGAAGTGAAATGACTTAGCCCAATACCACACAGTGAGTGAGTTTCAGAGCCCAGATAAGAATATAGGAGATCCTGGATCCTATTCCTCTGTTCAGATGGCTAGGCATGCCTCTATCATGAATTAAAGCTATGAGACTGTGTATTATCTGTCTTTTAAAATGTTATGAAATTTAATGAAGACATTTGGGCTGTGTGCACAGTATGGATGATTTTTAATCTTCACTTTGCTTATCCTTCAGTTTTTGAAAATAGCAAAAAAAAAAAAGACGAGGGGGCTCATCTTCAGATGATATAAATGGCAGTAGCTTCATTGAAGTTGAGGGAGCCATATGAATTTAAGCGGAGACACTGGTCCATTGTTTATATAATGGTGACGGCATCCCTGAGGTGCAGCCTGGACTGTCGGACAGCTGAGCCCTCCAAACTCACTCACCTGGACTGCCTCTCACACTGTGATGCCGATGTCAAGCTACAAGCCTCTAACAGGCACTGCACTCACACAGACATCCACAGGCAGGGACACACCCAACTGAGTCGCATGAATGAACCCCCAGCCACTCGTGACCATCAATAGGGAGGCTCAAACCAATTCCCCTTGGCTCCTCAGTCTTTGCCACTTCGTCAAAGGAAAGTGGACATCACCAGCCTTTGTAACTATCACAGATTTCCTGAGCACCTTAGACAAACTCACTGGTAAGGACAAAATATTAAAATAAGTTTAACAACTACAGAAAGATAGATTTTAAGTGATTATAAGTGGTAGGCATAAAGGTTACCTTAAGAGATAGTTACCTTAAGAAAATAAAAAATAACCACACATTCTAAATCCTAAACTTTTAGATTAAGCAAGAGCTGAATCAAACAGTTTTTCTCACCCCAACAGATGGTACAAGAAGCTTACAGTTCTTCAGTACACAGACTGAACCCTTTTCCAGCCTGGGACCAAACTCCCTCAGTTCAAAGTCTTTTTCTTCCAGACCTTCTTCCAGGTATTAAGATTGGGGTGGGGGCGGAGATAGAGAGACGGTGAAATCATCACTTGGCCTTTTTATACCTTCTTCCAGCTGCTAGAAAGATCCTTGCTGTGAGGTGGGAGTCAGGCAGTCCCCATTGGTCAAGCAGTCTCCATTGTGTACGTGCCTTTTCCAAGAAGCCTCTGGGATAATGGATTGTTTGTTGATGAGCCATTAATGACAGTCTGGCTATAGATGGCTACTCCTTTGTTGTATCTGAAAGGCTGGTTCTGGATGTTCCTAACCTCTTAACATATTTCAGTAACACGTATAGCAATACTTCATAACTTCCCATACAGTGATAGCACATATCCAACAGATTATTGTACAGTAGATCAAGATTTACAAAATGATATTTCACAAGGCATGCTTTGTACAAAACACAGGGTCGGCGCTTCCATTAGGCGACCCTAGGCGGTCGCCTAGGGCGCCAGGAATTGGGGGGTGGCATTTTGTGTGCTCCCCACGGGGCGCGTGGGAGCTTCCGGTTCCACTCCCGTTGCGCCACCGAAGAAGGACCTTCTGCCGACGTGCCGCGGAAAACAGCAGCAGGCAATTGAGCAGCTCAATGACTGCTGCTGTCGCCTGCGGCATTTCGGTGGAGGGTCCTTCGACGACGGGATGGGAATGGAACTGGAAGCTCCCGCACGCCCTGTGGGGAGCACACAAAATGCCCCCCCCCCGAATTCTGCCTAGGACGCCAGAAGCTCTGGCACCACTTCTGACAAAACATATCATAATCGTATCACAGTGGTGAAAATGGAGGTTCCAGGGTGCTACTTGGAGATACAGAGTGTCACAATAATGGAGCCCACTCTGTGCAAAGTTAAAGAAACAAAGCTGCTTTTGAGTTCTAGAATCCCAAGAAAACATGAAATCAGACTTCTACATGTTTTTTGTTTGCATTCAATTTACAAGCTGCCTACGATATTTTTTTCTTCATGTTTTGGAAAAAACTTGTACACTCAGCCTGAGACCTCATATGGCAGAAGACCTATTAAAACTATGATTTAAGCCACGTGAGTTCACTGAACAGTAACAGAGTGATACTCTTTTTTCACTCAAAAATATGACTAACACGGCATCTTCTGGCTGGTTGAATTTACAAAAGGGAAGGAGGTGCTATCACAATGAAAGTAGTTAAAGACAAGGAGGCCAATAATGGGTTTCTCAAAACAGAATTAGTTTATTTCAATCCCGATAAACAGAATCATTGCATTTCTTTGGTTGGCAAAGCAGAAAAGGAATGAGCTAGCTGCTTGGTTGAAATTCTGGCTTGTGGTAAACTGAGAAGGGTATCAGCAGCTGACTACATCACATCCCATGGCTTTTTAGTGTTCATTTCACAGCTTTGCCAAAGGTTCATAAATCATGAGCAGGCCCTAAAACTTAAGAGATTTGCTTAACAGTCATGAAATTTGAAAATAATAAACGTTGGCTTCATTTCTTTTTCTTTTTTTTTGTCTTCTGGTTCTTGAGGTGGTAGAGTTCACATTTCTAAACTTTTCTCTGAACCATGGAGGCTTAAAATATACTTTTTTTTAAAAAAAAAGAAAGCTGAGAGTCTTAACTGATCAGAAAATGGGGCTTTCAAATGCCCACAAAATACTGCAAGTTTAATTCAGCTGAGGGGGCTGGGAGCCTTCAGAGCTCTCTTTTTCTTGTCAGAACAAAGGCAATAGGGTGGGTGGGTGGGAGGGAAGGGAAAGCATTTAAAATACTCATGTTTAAGTGTCCTGAAGAAGGTTGCTCTGATAAGACAGCTAAACCTCAATGACTCCAAGACGTAGGGCTCTGTTCTATAGAATCTATGTCCCAGTAAGGATGCATTTCTCCTTTTCCAGCAGAAATGGGCTCTCTTGCCAAAAACATAAAATAAAGAGTCATGGAAGTTTTTCCACTTTGTCCCTGATTCAAAGCCCAATGAAATAATTGACTTCCCTGGTTTTCAGATCAGGCTCTTCATGCTTATTTGGTTGGGATGACACTGGTGCCATGTTAACAGCTAAAAGAAAAATAGGAATGACTTCAAGTACTGGACTGATCTTGCAGTTCTATGTGAGGAGCTTCCATTGACTTCAATAGTCTTTAGATCAGGCCTATGGGATTATACCATAATGGACAAATTCTGCCCTCAATCAAACCTGCGCAGTCCCACTTAGGATTGAGTTCCATAGCTTTTCATTGAGGTTCAATGATTCCACAAGTTGGGGCTTACATGTGGTTGGGGTGTTTTGACAGAGATACACAAGTGTAATTTAGAGCAGAATGGAAAGATTTCCATTGACTTCGATAGGCTTTGGATCAGGCCCTAAATGAGGAGTTTGCACCAATTTGCAAATGCAAGATTTAGGTTTAAGAAAACCCAGCCAATCTCCAGCTATGAACTAACCCGCTCTGTGACCCTGGGCAAGCTATTTCCTTTCTTTCTGCCTTTCTTTCCCCTTCCATCCTATGTAAGTCTGATCTGTGTACATTGGAAGCTCTTTATGTCAAGGAATGTTACTTACTAAGTATTTGTACAGTGCCTAACACAATCAGGCCCTGATTGCAATAAAGACCTCCAGGTGCTACTGAAATACAAATAAATAATAATAATACTTATAGCAGGGACTAATGAGAAAGCTCTGAAATTGGTCCAGTCCTTTCAGGATGCTTTCAGCGACCGGTGATGGGTAACTAACTGCGCCTTTGCTTGTGGGATACCACAAGGCTTGATTCTCTCACCAACATTTTAACACCTATCTACATACACAGATTTTAAGTCCAGAAGGGACAATTGTGATCATCTAGTCTGAATTCCTGTATAAAACAGGCCATAGAATTTCCCCCAAATAAATCCTAGAGCAGATATTTTAGCAAAATATGCAATCTTGATTTTAAAATGTTCAGTGATGGAGAATCCACCATTACTCATCTTCCAAAGGTTAATAACCCTCACTGTCAAAAATGTACACCTTATTTCCAGCCTGAATATGTCTAGTTTCAACTTCCAGCCATTGGATAGTGTTATACCTTTCCCTGCTACGCTGACGAGCCCATTATTAAATATTTGTTTCCTCACGTAGATACTTAGAGACTATAATCAAGTCACCCCTTAACCTTCTCTTTGTTAAGTTAAATAGATCAAGCTCCTACAGTCTATCACTGTAAGGCAGGGGTAGGCAATCTTTCAGAAGTGGTGTGCCAAGTCACTGTAATTTAAGGTTTCGTGTGCCAGTAATACATTTTACATTTACAGGGGTTGGTGGACAGAACCTCAGACTGGCAGTGGGCTGAGTAGGGCCAGCGAACGGGACCCCAGACTGGCAGCAGGGGCCGGCGGATGGAATCCCAGACCGGCAGAGGGCTGAGCGGGGCCAGCGAATGGGACCCTGGCTGGCAGGGGCCGGTGAATGGGACTCCAGACTGGCAGCAGGGGCCAGTGGACGGAATCCCAGACCGACAGAGGGCTGAGTGGCTCATCCGCCGGCCCCTGCCAACTTGGGGTTCCCGCTGCCAGCTCTGCTCAGGCCAGCAGTGGGCTGAGCTGGGCTGGTGGACGGAACCCCAAGCCAGCAGCAGAGTGCCACTGAAAATCAGCTCGTGGGCCGCCTTTGGCACGTGTGCCATAGCTTGCCAACCCCTGTTATGAGGCATGCTTTCTAATCCCATAATCATTCTCGTGGCTTTTCTCTGAACCCTCTCCAATCTATCAACATCCTTCTTGAACTGTGGGCACCAGAACTGGATGCAATATTCCAGCAGCACTCACACCAGTGCCAAATACAGAGGTAAAATACTCAAGGGTCCCCCGTTTAGGCATCCCAAGATTGCATTAGCTCTTTTGGCCACAGCATTGTATTGGGAGCTCATGTTCAGCTGATTATCCACAATTACCCTCAAATCTTTTTCAGAGTCTCTGCTTCCCAGGATAGAATCCCTCATTCTGTACCTATGGTTTACATTCTTTGTTCCTAGATGTATTTACATTTAGCCATATTAAAATGCATATTGTGTGCTTGCACCCAGTTTGCAAAGCAATCCAGATCATTCTGAATCAGTGACCAGTCCTCTTCATGATTCACCCCCCCTCCCAAATTTGTGTGTCATCTGCAAACTTTTATCAGTGATGATTTTATTTTTTCTTCCAGGTCATTGATAAAAATAAAAATAGCATAGGACCAAAAACCGATCCCTGTGGGACTGCACTGGAAATACTCCTGCTAAATGACAATTCCCCGGTTACAATTACATTATGAGACCTATCAGTTACCCTATCTTAAATTCATTTGATGGGTGCCATGTTAATTTTATATCCTGCTAATTTTTTAAGCATGAGACTTTTTGGGGTATGGATTGTGGGACGCCAGGGCCTCAAATGCCAGCTGTACATAGATGACACCCAGCTCTACCTCTCCTATACTTCTAATGCAAGCAATGCCATCTCCCAGCTTGTCTGAGATCACCACTTGGATGAAGGACAGCAGGCAGACATTGAAATTGGGTAAAATGAAGTGATACAGGCCTTGTCTACACTGCAGAGTTTTGTTGGCAAAAGGCAGCTTATGGCGGCAAAACAGTGGAGATGTACACACTGCATTGCCATTTTTGGCAACAAAACTCTTCAGGTTTGGCGAGAAAATAAAACTACCTCAACAAGAGACATAGGGCTTTTTGCAGCAAAGTTAAAATGACAAAGTGTCAGTGTAGACCAGGAATAGGCAACCTATGGCACACTTGCCAAAGGCGGCACCCGAGCTGATTTTCAGTGGCACTCACACTGCCTGGGTCCTGGCCACCGGTCCGTGGGGGGGAGCTCTGGATTTGAATTTAATTTTAAATGAAGCTTCTTAAACATTTTTAAAAACCTTATTTACTTTACATACAACAATAGTTTAGTTATATATTATAGACTTAGAGAAAGAGACCTAAAAACATTAACGTGTATTACTGGCACGGAAAACCTTAAATCAGAGTGAATAAATGAAGACTCAGCCCACCACTTCCGAAAGGTTGCTGACCCCCGGTGTAGACATTGCCATTCGTTATATCACCAGAACTGGCCTCCCCCAATATCCCACAATGCCCGCCGTGACCACTCTGCTCACTGTTTTGAACTCGGCTGCCATGCAGGCATGCGCACCTCCCCTTTCAAAGCTCCATCAGCTGTGCATGTGGCTCTGCTCAGGAAACCAAGAGCAAATCATCAGTATAGAATGCTCCTGCTCTCTCCTGCACTAGGAACACACACAGGCAGGCAGGGGTGGATGTGTGTCTATGAGAGAGATTGCTTTGCTGTGCGGAGCCAGGTAAGGAGGCAGGGGCTGATGTTGGTGTGCTCCCCTTCCTCTGCCCTGCCTCAGGACTGGCTTCTTTTGGACGCTCTCTGAACTTAGAGACAGCGTGCCAACACGCTCATGCTCCCCCAACACAAACTTTGTCTCTCCCTCCTACACATGCTCCCTGTCACACTCTTCCTCCACCCCCCACCCCACTTCAATTGAAAAGTGGCTGGCAATCTAATAGGATGCCCATCTAATGATGGAATTGAGAAACCTGCATCATGTGACACTGTACCTGCCCCACGAAGCATTGCAAACCCTTCTCAAAGCACCCTGCGGCCAGTTGCACAGTGGGATAGCTACTCACAGAGTGCATTGGTCTCTGTGTTGATGCAAAAGCTGCTAGTGTGGATGTGCTCTGCTGACACAAGGAACATAGTGTGGACATACAACAGCGGTTTAATTAAAATGCTTTAATTAAAGTGGCATAACTTTTGGCGACAAAACTCTGCAGTGTAGACATAGCCATAGGAACAGAGGTATTGCTGTACTGGACCAGATCCAGGAGCCAGCTAGTCTAATGTCCTGTCTCTACCAGGATAGTTGCCAACACCAGATACTTCCAAGGGAGGTGCAAGGTGGCAGATGTAGCAAAATCTGCCTCTATTAAATGCTCATCTTAATCTATAACCCTTAGAAATAGAGAAAGGGATGAAGCCAAGGGTGAAGAGAGATGGAGAAGACAAAACTGAAGGAAATAGACAAAAACAGAGGGAAAAATTATCATTTTTTAAAAACTTTAGTCCCAACCATGAAGAAAGGGAGGAGAGAAATTAACTGCCCTCCCATCTCACCCATGAGCTGTTTGTGAGGCATTCAGATGGCATAAGAAACTGTCTAGATTAGGTTGATCTGCTCTTTCTGGCTCAATTATATGAGCTGAAAAAGTCTTCAAGACTGGATGTCAAAAATAGTTTCTGAATACAACCAAATTTCCCAGTGCAGATAGGGCCTCTTTCATGGCCCATGAAGTGGCCTCACAGGGAATATCAGCATCTACAAACTGCTGAAGCAGGCCTCCTATACAGTGAAACTAGCTACTTCCCGGGCACTACCACTGGTGGAAGCTGTCACTTCGGTTGCTTAGCAGCCTGAAGGAGTCTAAACTGACATGTTCCCCAAAAAGTCGGGTGTGTGAGTGGCGACCTGCACAGAGGATTGGAGCAGGAGCTCTTGAAAAAAGAGAACACTTACCAATTTCAAAGGGGTGTTTTGAGGACTAATTAGTTAATGTCTGTACAGTGCTTTGAAGATGATTACAGACAGCAAGTGCTGAGCATTGGGAGGATTCTCCTATTTGAAATCTGCACTCAAGCACACAGATGGCCACATTCTAGCTGGTACACTGCGTATCTTGTATGTTCAGCTGGCTGCATGCTATGTCCTACCATACAAATGGTTGTACAGGAAAATAAAAAAAATGCATATAAATAAAGAGGCAGAGAATACAAAATTGAGATCTTTCTATATCAGTGCTAGAACCACTTTGACCCGTCAAAAGACATCAAATGTAGGCCCAGTGTCTGAGTCAGAATCTGGTCAGCATAAGTTTTCCCTACCTAGCAACAGTTGTTATGTAATAACAACAATACTTGGCTGTTTTCAAAGCACGTGAGAAATATTAATCTTCACAACACCCCGTCAGGGAGAAAGCTAAATGTTTTCATTCTCATTTTATGGATTGGAAAAAAGTGAGATAAAGTGACTTGTTCAAGGTCATAGCATCAGAATTAGGATTCCAAAGCCAAAACTCCTGGTTCCTAGCAGTGCGTTCAGGCCATTATTTCCTTCTCTTTCTCTCACCCAATATATAAGTCAAGCTTCTCTCACATTGTCCCACTGCATGGCCATAATAAAAGGCCTTGGGAGGCTGATTCAAAACTCACTGAAAATCTCCCACATATTTCTGCGGGCTTTAGATCAAGCCCCAGGAAAGCACCTATATGAAGTCTTTCAGCTGATTTTTATCATACATTCAAGATAGAAAATGTATACAAACTAACTCACACTGAAAGATGTATAGTTCTGCTGCCAGGATTTTGGGGGGAGGGGGATTCTATCAGGATGACAGTATAATTAGTAGAGTTGAGAAATCTTACTGTAGTCATAAAAGAAGGGGGGTGAGGGAAGAAAGAAACTTCTCGTAGCATCTGTGAACTTTCCTCCTCAGGAAATCCTTGTTATTTGCTGTTCCTGTTAAGTGAGGTAATGTGCTTACCCATTTCACCTCATGGAAAACACATCCCCGCCCCAGTAGCACCAGAAAAGAAGCAAATAACACCGCCTTGGAAGAGCGATTGCCAAAACACTTAAAAGCAACGCTTGTTACCTGCACACTCCCTAGGGCACCCACCTTTACCCTTCTGTGAGCTCAAGCCATAACCCTGTTCATTTAGGCACCCACACCCGTTCCCAGTTTCTAGGGGTATGTGTATAAGGCACCCAACTTTACGCCTCTGTGGGCACCAGGCTCTACTCCACTGTGGGCTCAGGATATAACACCTGTTCGTAGGGCCCAGGGTGTAATCTTCTGCGGGTTTATGGGGTCTTTTACCAGTGAAAGAGCCTTACACAGTAATATCCTACTTAACTTCTATTTATTAGCAATCACCAAAACAGAATGCACATGCTAAGCATACAATTCTCACCACTCCCAATAAGGCAGATGAACTTTTCCTGCTGGCCAGTCAGGATCAGGTCATGCAGGGACTCCAGCTTCTGCCTGGAATGAGTGGCAGGGTGTTGAGTTCTGGCAGCTCTGATCTTGGGGCTGTGTCCTGGAGTTGGTTCCAAAGAACTTCCTTTTGGATCCCAGTTTATATAGTGAAACTTGAGTCTTGCTTAGCTGTGTCTTAACCAGTCATTGTAAACTAAAGTCCTACAAACCAGTATTTTTCACCCATTCTAGCTCATTATGAAACAGTTCTTTAACCAATCAGGTCCCACCACTGTAGTTGATTTACACCTAGCAAAATTAATTATGTAACAGACAGAAACAATGACAGAACCACAAAGACCCTACAGATAAACAATAGAGAAGTGGAGACCATAAACAGAAAACAAGAAAGAAGCAGGGATTTCACAACCACAACTGTTGAGCAGTGATTTCTTGCCAGACAGAATGCTATCAAACTAAGTTTTCTTAAACCATCTTAAGATCTGTTTCTTTATCTGGTATTATGATAGGATCGCCTTCTGAACAGCCTCATATTACATTGTTTTAATGCAATTTAGATGGACTATGAGGATGTGACTTCCTTCTTCTTGGCTCATGGCTGCTGCTCTCCTAATATGGCTGCAGAAAAGGGCCTCAGACTTCACAATATGGCTGCAGGAAAAGGCCCCAGCCTTACACCCTCAGAGATGGCACCAGAGAAGAGCTTTCATGCAAGAAAAAACAACCAACCAACCAGTGAATCAAGATATGCAGAGACTGTAAGGAAGTAGCCTGTTCCCAGTCCTGTCCACTGAAAACACCTCAGTTGTTCTCCAAGTCAGAGGGATTTTTCTATTGGCCATTGTGACAGTTCCCGGGGTACCCAGGACTGTGAGTTACCATGTTACTTCCTGCCTCTTGTGAGAGGAAGCCTTGCCTGCGGTAGTTAGGTATTAGCTCCCTATCAGCACCAGCCTTTTAGTCACTCATGCACTCTTCTCTGGGTTGAGCCAGTCCTGTATTTGCCTTGCAGGTTAACAAGAGGTGCACCATAATCTCCTGGAAGTGATCCCCTGTGATATCCAGCCCTTGACATGGGTTACTCATAGAAATCCCAGCTCCTTTGTTCCCAAATGATCAATGTGTCTCAGTTCACCAGTTTTACCTTCAGTCGCTGCTCCTGTGTAACACAGAGCACTTAAAATAAAACAAAAGTAGGTTTATTTAAGAAAGAATAGAGATTCTACTAGAAATAAGAGTGATGGAAACAAATGGTTACAATATGAAACGAAAATCACAAGTCATGAACTAGGGCCTACTGTTATTAAGAGTTATCTTTCTTGTCTAATAAAGTATCTCTCCGCCCCACCCCACCCACACAAAAAAAGATAAGTCTGTTGCAGAGCTGGCTGGCTTCGTAGGAACCAGGATCCAAACTTTCATGAAAACACGCCCATTCCACAAGCTGTTTCCTCAGTGAATGGATAAAGAGTGCTTCTCCCTCTTGTTATACTGAAACACTCTATTTTCTCTGTTCACAGACAGGACGATCCCCTGTTTGCTGTAGTGTTCTCTTTTTACATACAAGTGGTTCTTACTGTTTGCAGTTGTCTCCGGTGGCTTTCTATTAATAATCTTGGGATGAAGCAAAGCTAGGCAACTGAGCATGGGTGATGGGTATAATATTGGCAGCCACTGGACTCCCGGTTGAGGTGTTTGGCGGTGAAGTTTTGGCTTTATTATGCTCCATGCAGATTCTGGGGTGTCAGAGGAGATGGTATGTGCTATTCAGCTTCTTGGGTACATCAGTAATCTCCTTGGACTCCAGAGAGATTACTGGTGAACCCAGGAAGCTGAGTAGCAAATACTGCCTTCTCAGCCACTCCAGAACCTGCATGGAGCATATCAAAAGCGTCTTTAGGAAGAGACGCTTTTCCCCAGGCTTGCTTGGGGTCTGGGGAGGGGACGGGCAGTGTGGCTGCAGCTGGCCCAGGCTCCTCCAGGCAGGTGGGGGCAGGGCTCAGGGCTTCAACCATCCTGGGACTCCTCTGGCCAAGGGGGGGGCATTTAAGGCTTCTCCGGCAGGGGTGGGGGGCAGGGCTTGTGGTTCCAGCGGTGGGAAAGGGGGCAGGGGGTCTCAGGATTCCAGCTGCAGGGGAAGCAGGGGGTCACAGTTGGAAGGGGTGGATCTGGGGGGCCTAGACTCCCCAAAGGGGGACTCCACCCGCCGCCCATACAACTGAGCCTTGTATTGCATGACCAGATAACCAGGGAGGGGTGACAACTCCCTTCTTCTTGAATGGGTCGTCACTGAGACCGATTATTCCCTGGTGACCAACTTTTATTCTAAGACCATAAAGCACACTTTCAATAGTCACATTATTCCTTAAATATTACCCATACATACATTTCACACTGATTATTAATCCTCATAAGTTGTAAGGTATTTACAGAAAGCTCACTTCTTATGCATAAATACCCTTCAAGATATGTGTTTGGTGTAATGAGTTTGTCAGGTCTGTGGTGAGATTTGTTTGTACAGAACAGGGGACCCATTGCCATGGGACTGCTGGGTCACAGCTATTTTGCTTTTCTCTGTCCTATTGATTATATTAATCACTTTGATGCTGACATCTAACATCAGCCTTCATTAAAACTGCAATTCCTAGACATCAGATATATAGCTGTCTTCTTTAAATAATCTATGAGTAAACTGTGCTTTCTTCAGGCCAGATCTTCCAAAGAGACTTAAACAGCAGATCCATGTCTGATGGTAAACACTGTAGTTAATGTCAGCTTCAGAGAGGAAGAGATCTCTTTCTGAATGCCACCCAGGCAAGAGCAGCGCCAGGGTTTCTGACGCCCTAGGCGGACGGCCATTTCGCCGCCCCTCGCGGCCCCGGTGGACTTACCGCAGTGATGCCGCCGGACGGTCTGCTGCTGGAAAGGCTCTGGTGGAACTGCCGCAGTGATGCTGGTGGTGGTCCGCTGGTCTAAAGGCTCCGGTGGACCTGCTGCAGGCATGACTGCTGTAGGTCCGCCGGAGCCTTTAGACCAGCGCACCGTCCGCCGAAATGACTGCGGCAGCTCCACCGAAACCTTTCCAGCAGTGGACCGTCTGCCGGCATCACCGTGGTAAGTCCACCGGACCCGCGTGCCGCCCCTTGCAAAATAGCGCCCCCCAAAAATTCTGGCGCCCTAGGCCATTGCCTAGGTCGCCTAAATGGTAGCGCCGGCCCTGCATCCAGGGCCAGCTGCCAAGTGTCCCCACTACCTGAGGGCCTGATTTAGGAATGGAGGATTGCCAAAAAGCATGAGGACATGCCCGTTCCCCAGCCTCACCTGCGACCACAGCAGCAGCTAGGAAGAGGGTGTCACAGGCGCCTCTACTCCAGTTCTATGCCATCAGAGGATCTGGTCTGGGCTGATTCTTCCATGGCTACAGGGCCTTTTTTTTTCAGCCTCAACCATTCCAGGGAGGCTGCGGAAAAAATGCCTAGGGCCATTCCTGCATGGATGTCTGCCAACAAGGTTTTTTAAGTGGACCCAGCCCAGACTAGGGTCTGCTTGCTGGTTGTTTGCCTATTGCCAATTAATTTAGGGCTTGGCTACACTGGAGAGTTGCAGCGCTGGTGGTGGGTTTACAGCGCTGCAACTTAGTAACTGTCCACACCTGCAAGGCACATCCAGCGCTGCAACTCCCTGGCTGCAGCGCAGGCTGTACACCTGGTCTGCTTGGGGTGCAACGATTGCAGCGCTGGTGATGCAGCGCTGCTCATCAAGTGTGGCCACCAAAAGAGCTGTTATTGGCCTTCAGGGTATTAGGAGGTATCCCAGAATTCCTGTCCACAACAAACCGGAAGAGTGGCTGAGCTCCAATCTCTGGAGCTACTTATCTAAAAAACAAACACAGCTGCTCTTTGCTCCAGTGAGCTACGAGTGGAGGCAGGGGAATTGCTTTGGAATGTTCACAGCTGTTTGCTTGAGGAGAGAGGGGAGTCCATGTTGAGCAGCTGCTTATGTGGTCTGAAGTCTATTTAGGAGTGCATAATTTGCATTTAGTGAATAAGAGAGGGGTATGGGAAGGGGTCAAAACTTTTATAATGATTGAAGGTAGGTGCAGTGTATCTTCCAGTCCTTAGAACTTGCAAGGCAGGGAGCTGAGAACAGTGTCAGCTCCAAAAATCCATTCTCTGTCTCCCCCACGCTCCCTGTCACACTCCACCCCACCCCCCTCTTTTGAAAAGCACGTTGCAGGCACTTGAACGCTGGGATAGCTGCCCACAATGCACCACTCCCAACAGCGCTGCAAATGCTGCAAATGTGGCCACACTGCAGCGCTTTCCCTACACAGCTGTACGAAGACAGCTGTAACTCCCAGCGCTGTACAACTGTAAGTGTAGCCATACCCTTAGGGACCTGATTTTTTAAAGAAATGAACCAAGATTTATTTGGAAACTCCAAGTAGTTATTCAAGTCATGAGCTCCATGCACCCACGGTGCAACAAATAACTAAAGGATGGTAAATTAGGAGTAATGCTAATGGAGTTACACTGGCGTGAAATTGGTGTGAGAAGAATCAAGCCCATTCTCTGTTAGCCAATAAAGCTTTATTCTGGATAGTAATGAGCCTACTCAGGCTATGGATTAGCCCTGAGAGGAGAGACCAGCTGGCCCATTACCATCCAATTTACTCTCAACAAAAGGAGACTATGAAAAAATGCCCAGTAAGATCACAGACACAAAGATAGTAAGATATTATGATTCAGGGTTCCTCCTCAACCCGTTCATGGTTTATTTTATTGTTTACAAGCTGCTATTCTCATTTTACTAGTTACACTGTTATGCAGAAAACATGGAAAGAAATCTTTCAATGATATTTGTCAAAGCAGAATACTGGGCTAACGCTGCAAATAAAAGCAGAAGAAAGGACAAGTAGGCGGATGCTGATTTGTAGTTAAAGATGCCACAACAATAAGTAATGTTTGTTAATCTTATCTAGGAGATCCCAATCATCATCCTCTACAGGCTTGAAAGAACATTGTACTATAATTTCAGCTTGACTAGTGAGCAATTTTCCCAAATACTGGTTATGATTGAAAATCTTTTCCTCACATGTTACTTTTATGAATACTATATATTGTTTTGTAAATGAATTTCCATAATAAATCTACTGTGCAGATTTTACTAACAAAGACCATTTATTCTCCAACTACAGTATGTCACTGACTAAAATATAGGTGGAGATGTATATGATTTTTACTCATTCCTACCTCAAAATGCATTTTTACATAGTCAAAGTGGCAAATCTTTAGCCTAAGTAGAGCTGGTTGAGATACTTTTTATGAATAATGGCTTGTGTATGTCAGGGCCACCCAGAAGATTCAGGGGGCCTGGGGCAAAGCAATTTCGGGTGGCCCTTCCATAAAAAAAAATTTGCAATATTATAGAATATTCTCCTGGGGGCCTGGGGAAAATTGCCCCACTTGCCTCCCCCCCCGCAGGGTGGTCCTGGTGCATGGAGCAAGTGAATATTTTGTGAACAGATCTTCATTTTCTTTGACTGTATTTATTGTTCTTTCAGTATTTATCAAGGAGTTCAGATGAATTATTATCAGATTTAGCTTTGTTTGTGAATGGCACTTTGACCATTTGCTATCCATTATTCATGGTAAAATAGTTGGTTACTTACATCTCACTGTATCCTTTCTACTTTGTGATCAGAGGACTGACACTTTTTAAAAAGGAAACCCTGAATAAATACAACACTTCAGGTATACATTTTCTGATTTAATTCTTCCTAGAATTTATAACATTCCCACAGATTTTCCTGAATACCAAGCGGTTCCCTGAATGTGCATGAAAAATGAACAATATGACTCAAGTCAAAATTTGATATCATCCATTGTTGTGTGCAGTGTTGTATCCATATTGGTCCCAGGATATTGAAAGCCAAAGTGGGTGAGGTAATATCTATTATTAGACCAACTTCTGTTAGTGAGAGACACAAGTTTTCAGGCTTATACAGAGGTCTTCTTCAAGTCTAGGAAGATATTACCTCACCCAACTTGTCACCACAACTCCATGCTTTTATTTGTGACAGGTTCCAAAAATCACTTATTGTGCATGCTGCATTGCCCCATTGCCGTGTGTGATTTATTTGCTGTGACATCATGCAACACGTTATCTCTTAGGAATGACTGTCCAATGCAACAGACTTTGTACAGTTGCCAAAAAGATGTTGTCACTGCAAATCCTTTATTTAATCCCAGAATTTTTTTGTCTAAAAAAGGACCTCTTGATAAGCACATGTCACATTCCCAGACCTTTATCCTGCTGTAATACCACATTAATCCAGTTCCCTCTGCTTCAAAGGATGTCTTGGTTTTGGGAGTGTAAGCTGGCTCATGGCTCCCAAGCAATTGTGGTGACCTCATTGCAGGGGCAGATAGGGAACCTATTCTAGAAAATGGCTGTGCAACTTAGTACAGTGGGACAAATTGCATAGGAGCAAAGGGAGTGCCTGCACAGCACTGACTAATCCAATAACCTGCTTCTAAAAATTGTCTGAGTGATGCTTCAAAGGTAGGAGAGAACTTTCCCAGCTCCCCCACACACACACCTGCCACCCACAGGGCAACCGGCCAGTTATTCTGGGAACAGAAAACAGTCAACAGCTATCCATTCAGAGGCCATAATGACTTGTAATTAGTTTCCAGCTCATACCTTCAGCATCATGGCTAACACAGCCTACCCATTTGTAGTTGCCTCTGAACACAACCAGCAGCAGCATCTGAGAAGTTCTTAACCACAGCAGAAACAACCGGGACAAGTTAATGCTGACGTCGTCGTTATAATCTTAGTGGGGAACATCTGCCCAGTTCATGGGGATGATGCGGTGCAGAATGACTGTCTCCTTTGTCTCACCTCCTCCTGCCTCAGCCCATTCTCTAATCCCTCCAGAACCACAGAGCCCTGACAGCACAGTTCCCACAAGCATGGGCTTGCACAACCTCTGGAGCTAGAGAGGACACGCTGCAGAAGCAGGGCTGGCTGCACTTTCCTCCACTGCATACCTGGCGAATTTGCTGTTCTATTTTGCTCCCACTGCTATATGTAGAAGAGGAGACCACAAGGCCCTACACACACCCCTCTATATAAACTTTAGCAACTATATATACAACTGTAAAAAATCATGTCAGGCCTGACTCATTGGAGTCAATGGGCATTTGGCCAATGAGAGCAGGATCAGATCCTTCGTAACAAAGCTCTTAGAATCTTTTTGTTTCTGTCATCCCATGTCAATAAAGCACTTTACTAATAATAAAACATTTCAAATTAATTTCTGATCCAAAGGGTATCAAATACCGAGTTATTTTAAATTTTAAAAAATTGTACAACCTTAACCGATCCCCTCGCTTTTCTCATATATATACACACACACCCCACCCAAAACACACACACACGGAAGAGGAGCAAAACTCCCATGGCTTTTACCTGTGGTTTGGCTCTAGTCTGTAGCTCAGGTCTATGGTTGATATGGTGTCACCAGCGGAGAGCATATAGCTGTGTCAATTGAGGTGGGAACCAGTGTTCCATGGTGGGTTTAGATGAGAAACTGTGAGTCAAAGTAAGGGGGAGGGATGGAGGAAGAGTAGTTTTAAGCTAATAATGTATTGGAATCGCCTCTTGGCCTGGACCTTGGAGGCATTCAGCACATATTGGGCCTGATTCTCCATTGCCTTGCACTTTACATAAGTCATTTACACCAGTGCAAAGTGGGTGTAACCTCACTACCACTCTGACCTGGTAGCATTTGACACCCACCCTTTGCACTGATTGAAATGACTACATGGAATACTGGGCAGCAGAGAATCAGGCCCACTACTTCTGAAGTTGTTGCATTTAATAAAAATAGCCATTTGCAGATGCCCTTTTAGGAAAGTTGATGGCGGTCCACAAACTCCTGTTTCATGTAGGACTGTCTGAAGACATATGCATATTTTGATGCAATAAACTATTTTTAGTTTCCTTTTGGATATGTTTGGGAGCAAGCCCCTAACTGTTGCTATGCTGCTATGGAAACAGTATCCATGTATACTGACATGTTTACAATTGTTTTAAACACCATAAACTTTCAAGGGCAAAGTCAAGCAGCTTATTTGCATTAAAGTCACTGCCAAGTGGTTTTGATTATTACATTTATTAAGTTAGGACCTCTCAGCTTCCTGGGGCTCTCTAGTTTAGAAAAAGTTGTGGTGATGTGTCTAGATGTTAAGTGCTTTCATATTTGAGTAAATGCGTGAGACAGGAGCAGTTGAGAATCTCGCTTCGAAAATAGAAACATCCTGTAAACTCCACTCCCCTTCCCCAACCTAAGATATTAAATAGATTTGATTGGATACCAGAGTGCTTACTGAAGGTTAGATTAGCAAATCACAGGCAGTGTTGGAGATGGAGGCAGCTGAAAGCCAGATTTTTTCATCTCTTTCACTCATGCCATAAATTCTACATTATTGGAATGTCTTATTCAGAACTCTTCCCTCGGCACTAGCCACTTGCATCCACCTTGGGCCTATAGGGATATCCCATCAGCTCACATTGTCTAACCATAATGGGTAGGATTTTCAAACTGGAGTGCCTAGTGTTAAGCATCTTAGGGTATGGCTACACTCGAAACTTCAAAGCGCTGCCGTGGGAGCACTGCCGCAACAGTGCTTTGAAGTGTGAGTGTGGTTGCAGCACCAGTGCTGGGAGAGAGCTCTCCCAGCGCTGCACGTACTCCACATCCTCATGGGGTTTAGCTTGCAGCGCTGCGAGCCGTGCTCCCAGCGCTGGGGCACTGTTTACACTGACGCTTTACAGCGCTGTATCTTGCAGCACTCAGGGGGGTGTTTTTTTCACACCCCTGAGTGAGAAAGTTGCAGCGCTGTAAAGCGCCAGTGTAACCATGGCCTCAATCCCTATATAGGCACCTACAGAAGTGTGCAAGACGAGTCGGTGTCCTACTTCTTCCTAGCTGCCTGTCAAAGGAGCTGCTGACTCCTTTTCCTTGCTGAACACTGCAGGCCTGGGCAGGACAGAGAAAGAATACCTAGGGCCTCCTCAATTCCCACCCCACTGGATCTACTCCTTAACTCATTGTCTGCCAAACTTAGTGTGAGGGCCATGTGCCCAATCACAAGCCTCCACCAAAGAAAAACGAGGAACATTTTCAGAGTCAAGGGCAGGCAGCTGATTTATGTGCTAGGTTTCATTTTGGGGAAGTGGTGGTGGTTATGGGAAAGGCGCACCATTGAAAAGCATGGTTATAAGGAGGAGCTAGCTCCAAAGGTAACTGGCACTGCTCTTGCCACACACTAATAATGCCGGCTCAAGGAATCCTGTTGGGGAGATGGGTATCTCAGAGTGCTTCTGCATACAATGCACTAGATTACGGCTAGCTAGGAAAGGCAGGGAAAGGAGTGGCGGGGGACAAAGTGTATGTAGCCTTCTCTTCTACCAGGCACACCTGCTCATGGGATAGCCATGACCTTGTGTAACCCACACACCTTCTGGCTGTGGTGTTCTGTCCCATCTAGTGGCACCAAGAGCATTTAAAGAGAGAGATAAAAAACGAGTCTGCTCAGGGGTGGAGTTGGGGTGGGGCTGGGGGCAGAGGGGTGGTCGAGCACCCACTGGCACCAGCAGAAGTCAGCGCCTATGGGTGAGGGCACCAGCTAGGGGTGAAGGCTCTGGGGTGAGGCTGGGGATGAGGGGTTCAGGGTGCGGGAAGGGGCTGGGGCAGAGGTTTGGGGTGCAGGCTCTGAGGTGAGGCCAGGGATTAGGGGTTTGGGGTGCAGGCTGCCCCAGGGCTGTGGTAGGGAGAGAGGACTCCCCCCAGCTTTCTCTCACAGCAGCAGCTTGGTGCCGGGGGAGGGGAGCCTCTTCCTGGCTCCGGTGGGGCTGGGCGGGAGGAGGGGCTCCTCTCTCCAGCAGCTCCGGCAGGCCTGGGCTAGGCGAGGGGCTCCTCTCCCCTGGCCGCAGCAGGTCAGTGCTGGGGGAGAGGCTTCTGTCCCCGCCACAGCACTGAGCTCCTGTACGGGGCTTAATAGGCAGCTGCGCAGCCACGCAGCTTAGGGGGAACTTAGGTCCCTGGTATTTATCCCAATGATGTATTTATAGAGAGCAACCATATCTCTCCTCAGCCTTCTTTTGGTTAGGCTAAACAAGCCAATCTCTTTGAGTCTCCTCTCATAAGGAGGATCATCCTAGTAGCCTTTCTCTGCACCTGTTCCAGTTTGAATTCATCCTTCTTAAACATGGGAGACCAGAACTGCACACAGTGTTCCAGATGAGGTCTCACCAGTGCCTGGTATAATAATATTAACACTTCTGTCATAAACAGATAGCTAAGGGTTAATGTCTCTTTCACCTATAAAATGGTTAACAAACAGTGACCTGAAACACCTGACCAGAGGACCAATCAGGAGATAAAATACTTTTAAAACTGGGTGGAGGGAAGTTTGGGTGTAAGTTCTTTGTTCTTTGTCTTGTTTCGGTGACCCTCTCGGCTCTGAGAGTGCTCTCTCTATCTCCAGGCTTTCTACTCTTCTGTTTCCAAGTTGTAAGGACAAGGATAGTAAGACAATAGGTTTATATTGTTTTTTTGTATTTACATGTGTGTAGTTGCTGGAATGTTTTAAATTGTATTCTTTTTGGATAAGGCTGTTTATTCATTTTTTCTTTTAAGAAATTGACCCTGTATATTGTCACCTTGATACAGAGACCATTGTATGTCTTTTTCTTTCTTTTTATATAAAGCTTTCTTTTTAAGATCTGTGGGTTTTTTTTTAGTGGGGGCTCAAGGGAATTGAGTCTGCAGCTCTCCAGGGAATTGGTGGGAGGAAGAAGACGGGGGGGAGAAAGAATCTCTTTGTGTTAGATTGAGTAAGCCTGAATTTGCATAACCTCTGGGTGAGGGGAGAGAAATATTTGGTTTCTCGGTGTGGTGTTTCAAGGACTTGAAGCAGGGAATCTCCTAGAGTACCCAGGGAGGGGGAATCTGGGAGGAGGTAAAGAGGGTGGAATCCCTTTGTTTAGATTCACGGAGCTTGAATCTGTATATCTCTCCAGGAACCCAGGGAGGGAACACCTGGAGGGGAGGAGGGGGAAGGGAAATGGTTTTGAAGTCAGCCAGAGGGGTAAATAGAATGCAACACATGATGCTCCTCACCCTACATGCTGCGCTCCAGCTTCATGCTAACTCTCCTCCTTTCTCTGTTAACTGTGTGCCCTTGTTTCTGTTTTGTTTAGAGTTTCAAACATCCTGCCCAGTATAAAGACCAGGCAAGCAGGTGTACAGACTGTTTTTCCCCAATGTCTTCCTTCACAGTACATAACTTCTCAAAGATATAAGATTATACGGTAACCAGCTTCAGGATGACTGCAGACGTGCAAACCATCCTACTGAGCTTCAAATGCAATTGCTGCACTTCCCTCCACTGAAAAAATACAAGGTGGAGAATCTGGATGCTGGAATATGCACAGGTTCTCAGACAGTGGGACAGTGGGGAAAGTGATACATGCCATTCTAAAGCAGTAGGGATTAAGACAGTTCCCAAGGGCACTTTAAGAATAAAATAAACTAAGCCTAAAAAAAATCTGAATCTGAAATCATGAACATTTAGAGCTGAACAAATAATTCCCAATGAAAAGCTGGTCAATTTTAGCCTCTTTCTGCTTGGAGATCTCCAAACAGATTGCAGCTGCTCACATATACTCAGTGTTCAACTATCTTTTCCTTTTACCTTCTGGATCAGTTGCTGACATTTGAAATTCAAGCTTTTTGTTTAGCTGATACTGGTCAGAGAAATCACATGGTTATTGTTTCTGGTTTTTGAGTGGAAGTGTATATAAGCCCTTTGGCACAAATACTTGCTTGTGTGAATTTAAAATTTGATTTCATCAATCAGTCATGCATGTGTTTCACTTCTCTCAAATATTCCTTGCAGTAAAACACTCTCACTCAAACACAGGGGCACCCAGAGGATTCAGGGGGCCTGGGGCAAAGTGGGGGAGCTGCGGCGCTTGTACTCACCTGGCAGTGGTCCGGGTCTTCAGCGGCATTTCGGTAGCAGGTGGCCCTTCAGTCGCTCTGTGTCTTCAGCAGCACTGAAGGGCCCCCCACCGCCGAAATGCTGCCAAAGACCTGGACCACTGCCAGGCCGGGGCTCACAGGGCATTTCAGTGGCGGGGGACCTTCAGTCACTCTGCATATTCGGCAGCACTGAAGGGCCTCCTGCCACCAAAATGCCAGCCAAAGACCCGGACCGCTGCCCTGTCAGGGCTCACGGGGCCCCTGCGGGGCCTGGGGCAAATTGCCCCACTTGCCCCCCACCCCAGGCAGCCCTGCTAAAATGTTTGCAGAAAGTGAACACACAATGGCCATGAGCATGGCAAAGCACTTGCATATTTTAAAAAGCAAATAGTTGAGGATTTATTTCCCACTCCGTTCTATTATTTTACTACACAGTAATACAAAGCAGTAAAGGTGTCTTAATACCACTGATTTGGCCAAACTTCAAATGAGTCATTATTTACTTTTCCCTCCATGTTTTCTATTCCATGAAACACTCTTCCTTCTGCAAACCATTCTGTAGTGTTGCTGAGCTTGGATAGGTAGCTACTTATTTTCTTTTCAGAGGTAGTTGCATCTATTCTACAGTTGCAACAAAATCAGAGACCCACTTACAACATGATTCCAATTTGCAATTTGGGCTGGAACCTGAGCCATGTCCTTAAGTGGGCTATAGCCTTGTGCACGCTGTAGATATGGGATTGGTGCTTTGTATTCTAGTCAGATGTTTACAATCTCCTGCATGCCAGTTGCATCCATTGCAATGCCTGCTGTGTGAACATAGATCCTCCCTGAGCAGCTCCCATAGGTCCCAGCCCACTCACAGCACTCTCTGGAAACCTATGTATGCTGTGTTGGCACAGAGAACGCTAGTGTGTACACGCTCATGTGGCCGTGTTACCTATGAGGCCCCCTACATGGGGATTAAGATCAGAGGCCCTGGGCACAAAGAACACTTGGGTCCCTCACACCCCAGGGGCCCAAGGGTGCCGGAATTCGGGGTGGGGAGGGGGAGGAGGCAGGAGGGCCATGCCTGCCCTTGTTTTAACATGGATGTCGTAGCCTCAGGCAGGCACAGAGTGGCAAAGGCAAGGGCTGCACTTCATGGCGGGGGTGGGAGGGGAGAACTGATAAGCTGATCAGCCTCTTCACAGAGCCTCTACCTGCTCTGAGCAGCACATCCTGGGGGGCGGAGACATGGGTTGGGAGCTGCTTTCAGGCCCCCCGGCCCAGAGGAAGTGGAGGGTCCGGTGCTCCCCACAGCAGCCCAGGCTCCCTGGGTGGCTCTTACCACGGCCGGGCTCCAGCTTCTGGCCTGGACAGGGGGCAGGGCCAGTGTTCAGCACCAGTGCCCTTCCCCACTTCTACACCAGTTCCGGAGCTCCTGCAGGACCCCCCAGACTTGCCAGGACCCCTAGGCATAGGCCCTATGGGCCTGTGTGTTAATCTGACACTGCTTAAGACTGTAGCTTACCAAACAATTTTGTGATCAGCTCACGCTGTCTTCTAATTCCCAGCTTGCAATACAATTCAGTACCGCTCCCCCACATAAATCAAGGGGCTTGCTGTCTCGTTTAGGTTTAGTGTGCCTCAAAGCAGCATCCCTTTGGCTGGGACTGTGGGAGCTGGAACTACACTCAGCTGGGAGTCACATCTTTCTTATACAGGACTATTTTCTGTGGGCTGGAAAGTAGGACGAGGGCGACTCGCCTGCTGATTAAATTCTGGACTCTTAACAAAATGACAGAGCCATTAGTTAGGCTGAGGAGGTACAGGAATGAGCATTTACTGGCCTTTTACACCAACAGTCATCCTTATATCATATCATTTAAAATATAATGCCATTGTTACATACCACAGGCTCCTACTAGTGCCAACTTCATTTTGCCAGCAAATCTGAGTTTTGTTTAACACCCTGCTCTTTTCTTCTGCATTTCTATAGTGCCTCTCGCATGACTCACTTATAAACACACAGCACAGTTGATGAATAAGTGGTTACAAGTGAGTAAGCACTTTAGGAAATTAGCATTTTGGTTTCTCAGATGGCAAATCTGATCATGTTTTCACATCCTAGCATCCACCTTAACACCATCTGAAACTAACACTCCGGGCTAGCAAGGCTGCAGAAGGAGACTCCCACAGCCCTGTAGGCAGCTAATTGTTCTTGGATTTTTGTTCATGCATCGATCTTGTATCTACAAGGACTTGTTTTCTGGGTCCTATGCCTTTAAATGGAGAGAGGGTTCCGTCACTGCTACTGTGGTAGCTGACGGAGATGCTGGAGATGCAAACACGGCATGCTCTGTCATGGAGACCCTACTTTTGTTCTTTCTTGTTTTGTTGTTGGTTAACTGAAAAGAATAGGTCAGGCAGGCTGAAAGAATACAGTTGCTCTTCATGTGTAGAAATCATAATGGAGATGAATATTTATATTCCTCCACAGACTGTTTCACAACAGTTCTACCTGAAAAAGCAAAGCAATAAGAACATAAGAATGGCTATACTGGGTCAGACCAAAGGTCCATCTAGCCCAGTATTGTGTTTTCTGACAGTGGCCAATGCCAGGTGCCCCAGAGGCAATGAACAGAACAGGTAATCATCAAATGATCCATTCCCTGTCGATCATGCCCAGTTCTGACAAACAGAGGCTAGGGACACAATACTATTAAAGGTTTCAGAGTAGCAGCCATGTTATTCTGTATCTGCAAAAAGAACAGGAGTACTTGTGGCACCTTAGAAACTAACAAATTTATTTGAGCATAAGCTTTCGTGGGCTACAGCCCACTTAATTGAAAGCATAGAATGGAACATATAGTGACGAGATATATATACATACAGAGAACACGAAAAGGTGGGAGTTCCCCTACCAACTCTAAGAGGCTAATTAATTAAGATGAGCTATTGTCAGTAGGAAAAAAAACCTTTTGTAGTGATAATCAAGGTAGCCCATTTCAGACAGTTTGACAAGAAGGTGTGAGGATACTTAACATGGGGAAATAGATTCAGTGTGTGATGGCTCAGCCATTCCCAGTCTTTATTTAAGCCTAAATTGATAGTATCTAGTTTGCATATTAAGTCAAGTTCAGCAGTTTCTCGTTGGAGTCTCGTTTTTAAGCTTTTCTGTTGCAAAATTTCCACCTTTAAATCTGTTACTGAGTGGCCAGAGAGGTTGAAGTGTTCTCCTACTGGTTTTTGAATGTTATGATTCCTGATGTCAGATTTGTTTCCATTTATTCTTTTGCATAGAGACTGTCCAGTTTGGCCAATGTACATGGCAGAGGGGCATTGCTGGCACCTGATGGCATGTATCACATTGGTAGATGTGCAGGTGAATGAGCCCCTGAGCTATTAAACCAACCTACAACTGAAGAACATTCCAGACTGCCTTTTCTGGTTGATGGTCTTCTCTAGATCTTGTTATTTTTGAGTAACAAATAACTTTAACTATGATGATTAATATATCCTGAGCTAATTATATTTTCTGTTAATAGCCTGTCACCTCTCCTATTTATCTCTCCTGTGTGGCCCTGAGAAGTCTCATGGCTGCCCACCAGAACCACAGCCCCACTAGTGCATGCCTTCTAGCAGAGGAGTTCATTTTTCCAGGCCCTTCTGCCGAGAACCCAAGTGAGGAAAAGCAGTAGATATCTTCCTTGCCAAGGTGGTTTTTCTGCCTTTGGGTTGGTGTGTAAGAATTTACCCAGTGCCACAATCCAAGCTCCCTTCTCCCCCCCACCCGCCCCACCCCATCCTGCCCAGATATTTTAAAGGAGACAATTAGAAAACATTTTCAACCCACATTTGCATATTTTGCTCCTTTTGTGTGATTGTCTTAATGAAACCAACTTGCTATTGGCCACTTAAAGAGAGAGAGGATATGGTCCGCCCATCATTCCCCCATATCATTACACCTACTTTATGTGCACTATGAATTACTGACCCATACCAAATAATCTCTGTTTCATAGAGGCGATACCTCAGAGACACCAAGGCCTCCAAGAAAAGCAGCTCCCCATGTAGCTTTCAGGCCCCCATCAACCCCCCCTTCCCCACTTTAAAATAACTAGACCAACCTCTGTATTCTTCCTCCACTAGCCACAATGCGGGTGTATGTGTGTGTGTGGCAACAGCCAGATATTCTATGTAGGGCTAAAGCCTGAGAGGTTGAACATCTGCAACACCAGTCGCCCTCACTGACCCCAAACGGGGTGGGACTCTGGGAGAGTGTGTTCTGTGGTAGTCGGGATTGCTAAGAATTAGCGACAGGCAAACCTCAAAAGGCAGGAATTCAGGTTTGGTTCAGATAGGGGTCCAAGTGTGTAGGCCCTTCTGTGTTCAAGCAAAACGCACATTGTAATACAGAGTGGAGGGTCAGGGCCTCAGGACGAAATCCTGTCCCACGTGCTAAGCCCAGGTTTGGCACAGGGACATTCCCCAAAAAGTGGGGCAGGGAGGGAAGGAATCTTCACTTCATGGTTGCACAGTGGCAGCAAAGCCACACTGAGGTTATGGCCAGCTCTGAGGTAATGGAACCAGCGCTGTCCCACTGCTATCCCACACTGCACCATTCGCTGCAGGAGTGACCAGTCTGGTCACCTTTCCACACTCTTTACCCCCTGCTCTGTGATCACCTTAGCCAGAAGTCACCCACCGCTGATCTTGCTTTTTTCCACCTCACCTTTGGGGACATACTGTTTCTGCCCCATCCAGCTGCTCAAACCAACCACCTCAGAGCCACCAAAATCATTTGTTCATCAGACGCCAACACAAACCTTCTATGTTGCTCTCTCAGCCTAGAACTGAGATATTGTGTATACCAGCCAAGCAATACAATTCAGAGTAAGGATGAAGTCAGCCTGTGATGGCTGGAGCTAGATTGAGAGATTTTTTTGGCTCTTGGGTTTCGGTTTGGCCCATGATACAGATAGGGGTCAGAGGTGAAACATGGAATGGCTCCATGTTCAAATGCCCAGTGGGATGAAACCAGGGTTTTGATCAAGTTCATCTCTCATTAAGAGCTAAAATGAAAACACTAAAAAGATAAGGAGGAGGGGTTGGGGGCAGGATGGGGAATGGGAAGGGGAGAGAAGCGGAGGGGAGGGGGAACCAATAAGAAACTCCGAAGGAAAACAGATTCATGGGAGAAACAATGGCTAAGATCTTGCCTACACACAAAAGTTGTACCATTTTAACTATACTTGTATGATTAAAGCAGTATACTCCGGTTGGGTGGACCAGTGACACTGGCATAAAAGTGCTGATACTGGTGTTACGGCATCCACACTGGGGTTGTACCAATGTAAATATATTGGTTGAAAACCCATATCCCTAAATGAAATAACTATACTGCAGCAAAAGCTGTGAGTAGATCAGGCCAAAGAGAATAGTGACGCAAGAGAGAAGCAAGAGGAAAACAATAAGCCTTCTAAAAAATGTTCAATATATTTAGTACAGAAAAAATCACAGCTAAAAATGAAGCATGAAGCTGCTTTGGTGGCTAAATTTTAAGCCCCACAGAGCAGCCAGCATTGTGCTATTGTAGCCCAACCTAGCAAAAGCCAAAATGGAACATCTAAGAATCTTAGCAGTTCAGGTAGAATAGTAGTCTTGGCCGCAGTGGTCTTGTTTTTTACTGTTCTTATGGCTTTTAGGTTCTTACGGCTTCTAAACAACTGTGTCTGTCCCTACCAAGAATGAAGGAAATCATTCCATTCCTAGCTTTGAGAATATTTTCTAAAGATCCATTCCTCCTGTATCACCAGATGTCTGATTTTAAAAATAGGTATTGTAATTATATGTTGTATTAAGAAATGTCACTCACTTAACTATTTGACTTTGCAGATGGAGGTTTATAAAGTATCACATAATGACTTTAATGGATTCTTCCCTAAATGGAAAAATCTACACTAAGAGGCAAAGCTCACATTTTAGAATACTGTTATGTAAACACTGGCAAACGGCAGGACAGATTCAACTCTTCTTCACTTTCAAACTGTAATGCTGGCAAAAAGATAATGGAAGATGCCAAAATGACAAAGGATTAATGAAACCTACTGTTAGCTCTGTGAAGCCATGTCGCTGGCCATTCAATAACAAGGAGAGAGACCAGGTGGGTGATGTAATATCTTTTATTGGACCAACTGCTGTTGGTGGAAGGGACAAGACCTGAAGCTCCGTGAAGCTCCAAAATTTGTCCCTTCCACCAAGAGAAGTTGGTCCTGTAAAAGATATTACCTCACCTACCTCATATTCACCTACCTCTCTCATATTCTGGGACCAATGTGCCTAAAACACTACAAACAACATCCAGTAAACATGGCAAATTGTTTTGCAGGTGATTTGATGTCATTTTAACCCCAGCACTTGTTTATGACCCAGGAAAGACACTATGCTATTAAATGAATTTCAGTGACCTATTAGTGCTCGGTACTACCATGCAGGAAACCCACTGGTAGGTTTGTTGGCCAGTCATAGCCTCCTGCTGTGGCAGAGTACTGCAGAGGTTGTATGTTCTGTCTTTGCAGGGTTTGTTTTCACCAATTTTCAAACAAACAATTTCCATGTTGTGTGCAGGTAAACACCCATATTTGAATGTGCAGATTGTGCCCTTTGCTCAACTTGGCACAGAGTCTGCAGGAGCTGAGGTCTGGTACACACAAAGAGGTGTCTGTTCACGTACATACCAGAAGTCCCTGGAAAATTATGTGGTCCTTATACTTTTATTATCATTGTTATAGGCAGAGCTGAGAGTGCTGCCTTGGTTAAAGTTGTCTGGTACTTCTCAGAACAATATGCTATTTTCAGTTGCTTATAACTTTGCCAAATTTAAATCATTTGGGATGAAATTTCCCATGGCAGTGTCTGCAACAGGGGCTGGGTGGAAAAAATTAGTATGTGATCATGTAATTAAAGACTGCAAAATAATGCTTACACATAAAGGAGGCCAAACTAAAGTTGCATGGTGGCAACCTTACTTCTGGCATTTCCTAACTTTTGAGTGCTTGACTTTACAACCTTAACAATGTTCTTTTACATTTATATTGCAGTAGTGCCTAGAGACCAAGCAAGTTGCAGCCCCACTGGGCTAGGTGCTGTCCAGACCTATAGTAAGTGACAATCCCTGCCCCAAAGGGCTTCCAGTCTACAGTCTGAGGATGAGCTACTGAAAGAAACTGATATTAATGACTGCCATGAGAGGGAGTAGCCCTCAGAGCATAAGGAAATAAATCATAAAAAAGCAAAGTAGAGTATTTTTATTGACTATTTCAGAAGGGTTTCCAACTCTGACTGAAGCTATTCTGGGAGATTTTTTTTCCCCAACATGACATAATGTCATTTTCTTAACATATTTTATTAAAATCTCCCGGATTGCTTTCAATAGTCACTGGGAGATCAATGCTGATTCCAGGAGGCCCCAGGCCAACCCTGGAGGGTTGGCAACCCTATATTTCAGTGCTGTCTCATGTGTCTGGGACAGGGAGCAACATACAGCATTGGTGCTGCCCTGGGTAGCTATCTTGTTCCATGCTAATGCTGCATAGAGGCTGCTCAAGAACGGCCTGTGAAGGGGTTAAGAAGAACCCTTTTTTAATTATAAAAAAACCAAAAACAACACCTCACATTGCAACTAAGAATAAACAGTCTATCAGCTAACATTGATCCTCAAATAAGATGCAGGATTTTTTTTAAGTTGTTTATTTCAAGTACAACTTCAAGGAACTTCAAAAACCTTTGATCTCCAAAGGCTTTTTACAGTGCAATTTTAAGTGTCAAAAATGTTCAGTTTACATTTTGCTGGATGTAGATCTTAATAGAGTTAGAAAAGTCTATGTTCAGGGGGAAAAAATAGCCTGCTTAATCCCTCATAAGAGTAGGTAGTTTGATTTTTATATATGTAATTATAGTGGGATGGCAGAACTAATTCCTTAGCCATTGGTAAACGTATGTATGACTGATTAATAAAAGAGCTGTTACATTAAAAAAAGCACCTAACTGAAAACTTAGGCTTAGAAAGCCAAAGAGCCTGATTTTCAGAGTTGAGCAGCGCCCACAACTCCAGTTACAATGAACGTTGTATGTGGTCAGCGTCTTTGTAAAATCAGGTTCTATTTGACCTAACAACGCAGAGTACATTGGGACAGACCTGGAAATAGAACCTAGGTCTCCTGTTGTGTCTTGTATCATACAAAGGAATCACTAAGGCATGGTGGGGTCCAAATAACTGTGTTTACTAAACATGAATAACAGGCGAAGCCTGTATACATTGCTGCTTGGGCAGGGTTCTGATGGCTTCCAAAATACAGAAGACAGTGGATATGTCTATACTGCTCACTAAGCTCCAGGCTCTGACTCAGGTTTGAGTCCAAGCTCTCCTTCCATCCACATACAAATCAGTCTTGGGTCAGCAGAACTCAGGAGCCTGGTACTAGGACCTGCTGGGTGGGAGGGGTCAGAGCCCACGTTCCACTGAGACTCGGGTCCAAGCCCTGTAAATTTTCAGTGTGGACGCAGCTGAAGCTGCAGACCCAAGTCAGAAGGGCTACATAGTGCAGTATGGATGTATTAGCACAACTGTAAGACCTGGGTCCAGCACTTGTAAACCCAGGTTTACAATGCAGTGTGGATGCTCAAGCATGAGCTTGGAAACACCAAATCCACAAGCCTGGATCCCACAGACAGACAGCTTAATGCACAGTGTAAACTTAGCTAGTGAGGGCCATTAGAGAGTTCCAAAACTATTTACTCAACTGATAGGTCTTAAAATGTAACTGTAAATGGGGAATTGTCATCAAGCAGCTCCGTTTCCAGTGGGGTACTACAGGGAATGGTTCTTGGCCCTGTGCTATACAACATCTTTATCAATGACCTGGAAGAAAACATAAAATCATCACTTACAAAGTTTGCAGATAACACAAAATTGGGAGTAGTAAATAATGAAGAAGACAGGTCATTGATTCAGAGCGATCACTTGGTAAACTGGGTGCAAGCAAACAATATGCCTTTTAATACGGCTACATGTGAATGCCTACATCTGAGAACAAAGACTGTAGGCCATACTTACATGATGGGGGACTCTATCCTGGGAAGTAATGACCCTGAAAAAGATTTGGGAGTCATGGTGGATAATCAGCTGAACATGAGCTCCCAGTGTGATGCTGTGGCCAAAAATGCTCATGCAATCCTGGGATGCATACACAGGAGAATCTTGAGTAGCAGAGAGGCTATTTTACCTCTGTACGTGGTGCTGGGGTGACCGCTGCCGGAATGTTGTGTCCAGTTCTGGTGTCCACAGCTCTGGAAAGATGTTGAGAGTGCTCAGAGAAGAGCTCTGAGAAAAATTAAGTGATATAGAATGCATGCCTATTATAGTGATAGACTCAATGAGCTCAATCTATTTTACTTAACAAAGAAAAGGTTAAGGGGTGATTACAGGCAAGAGTACGTACATGGGGAACAAATATTTAAAAATGTGCTGGTCTATCTAGCAGTAAAGGTATATCACAATCTAATGGCTGGAAGCTTATGCTAGACAAATTTAGATTCTAAATAAGTTGTAAATGTGTAATGATGAGAGTAACTAATCATTGGAACAATTTTTCAAAGGTTGTGGTGGATTCTCCATCATGGACCATTTTAAAATCAGGATTAGATGTTTTTCTAAAAGATATGGTCTATTATTTTGGGGAAGTTCTATAGCCTGTGTTATACCGGAGGTCAGGCTAGATTATCACAATGGTCCCTTCTGGTCTTAGACTCTATGAATTTATTAATTCCTGTACATTACATCACCTTACTGCCAGCTGCCATTTCTAACCATCAATAATGCTGTTTTCATTTAATGGTTTATTTGTGAGTTTAAGCCCTGAGGACTCAAATATATTGTTGAGAGTGGGGAGGATATTTAAGAAAAAAATTCTAACACATTCAATAGAACATTTAGGTTCTGACTCTGGTTAATTTTTTGCTATTTGATTTCAGAATCTGGTTTGCTTTTTACAGATTACTAAATCCTTAAAGCAGAGTTTTCACGATTTGGTTAATTAGAGCTTAAAGACTTGTTTTCCAAGTGTTAATGCAACAGACTTGTCTAGTCCTTAATAGATGCAGAGATAACTCTATAATACAGTCTCATAAAAAGAACTCTTTGAATGTGCGTGGGCATCTTTACATCAGAAGTGCAGATTTTGCTGTGGCACAAATAGAATGCAGGAGAAAGGGAAATTGAGGACAGAAAGTTGGCAGGGTCTCAGTCTCTGATATTCACTGAAGTAGGGGATGCAACAGGCTCTCAGCTTCTCTGTTGCCCAAGCAGTGGAATGATACCTCTGTCCCAATTTCTCTCTTGACAGAGAACTTGTCAGCAGCGTAATCCATCTGTTTTGTGTACCAGGCTGATAACTCTGGCACCTTATGCCATGGTAAGTAGAATGTCACCTATTCAGTTTCTTCTGCACGAGAAGGGAGTATGCTGTAGTAGTTAGGGCAGGGAAATGTTTCGGGACTCCTATTTACCGTAACCTCACTGAAGTGGTTTGAGGTTTGATTGTTTTTAAAATGGTATCAGGTCCTTGGGTGAAAGTGTCTGTATTCTTAGTGCACCAGCCAGGACACCAAGCACTCCTGATCTTCTGAGTGACTTTAAACAAGCTGCTTAGTTGCTGTGTCTTGGTTTCCTTATTTGTGATGTGAAGATAATCACACTTACTGCCTGCCCAGGAGTGTTGTGGGGATTAGTTAAGGGTTATGGCTATTTGGAATCCTTGGCGATGAGGTGTAAATATTAGTTGTGTTGTGTGAGCAGCTATATATTAGGAGTGATAGGATGGGATCTGGATTCTGAGTAAGCGAAGAGGGGACATGCCAAGACCTGCTTAGGGTGGGAGGTTGAACGCCTCCATCCCAGTTCATTAGGTACAAGTTTTTTCTGACTTCAAAAGATTCACGTGCTGAGTTCTTTGCCCCTCTGCTTCCATCCTAAGTCTTTCCAAATTTTCTGAGGGCCTTTCTTTACCCTGCTCCCTCTCCTCTCATGACATCCAGTTTTATTTTCTCTTTCCTTCCAACTCACCAAGAACTTTCTCCTTGTCCTTAACTCAAGGTTTTCTCTTCCCGTTGTCTAACAGCTCCTTGAGTGACCCCTCTACAGACCAGTTCCCAACATCCCGTTTCTTGACTCCCATCTCCTTCTCTCCAGTCCTTGCAAGCTCCCTACCTTTGGTGATAATCCAGCAGGGTTTGGGGAGGGGTCTCAGTTCTGGCATTTACTCTATTGAACTCTAGTTGCTTCAGTCAAACCTCATCTGCTCCAGGGCTTCCCTTAGTTAGGGGTGCTCCAAAATGCTTTATACCTCACTCCCTCTGTCTCTGAAAACCTGAAACTCATGAGATTTGAGGAGAGCAGCCAGCAAAACAAAAATAACCAGCCCTGAGATGGAATTCAGCCTATACGGGGTCAGGAAGCAATGGAAGGGCTCTCTTTTGAGCACCCCTTCTCCCCCAAATCTAAAATATCTTGGGTTCAGTTTGGTTAGAGATCTGAGTGGAGGTTCAGGCCACTTCTCATTGTTCACCAGAATGTTTGCCCATTTCCCCCCATGAAATCTGGCTCTCAGAAGTGAGTTTTTTTACCCACGAAAGCTTATGCCCAAATAAATCTGTTAGTCTTTAAGGTGCCACTGGACTCTTTGTTCTTAATGTCTTTTTTGAGATACAGAGAATTTTTTTTTTGACAGTCACAACTTCAGCACGCCCACATGAGGTGTTGCTGGTCTAGAGAATCACCTCCTACATGTAACAAAAGGTACAGCCAGTGGTGGTGCCTGCTCAGAATTGCCCACCTGCACGACTCATTCACACCTTGCCTTCTGCACTCAGCCCTCGCTAATGGAGACAAAGCATCTGAAATGCTAAGTAACACAAGCCATAAATATAAAAATCTTTGCAGTGAGATCAGTGCAGAGAGCACCTGCTTTTGCCAAGCACCGTTTGAAAGTCAAACTGATGTGCAGAAGTGAGAATAATTTTCTGGCTGGGGGGTGGGGAGAAGGAGGAACCCCAACCAAACCCAAGTAGTGTTTATGGTATTTTTCCCCAACAAGCTTTAAGAAAGGTGGAAGTTCATCGTGTCGGAAGGTATTTCTTTCTACATGTCACAGACTACACACCAATAGACACAAATGGGCCAAAACTGAGAGATATAGATAGCACCAGTCTGACAATAAGAGTCAGATTGTGCAGGGCACTTGCTCAGATGAGAGCACGCAGCCTCTCCCTCTCCCCCAGCACAAGGACCAAGGGCAATCGTAGTCCCTGCCCTCAGGTATAAGCAGAGACTTCTCCTTCCATGCTCCTCCAAGAGCACACATCATCCCAAAGTGGGAAGGGAGGAACAGGGGCCATGGCTCTGCTCAATTGCTCCCCATCAGCCCACAAAGCAGACAGGGCCAGGCCCAATTCTTCCACGAGTGCTTCCTGGGGCAGTGGAACTCCTCTTTGCCTCCACTTTGGGCAGTGCCTAGACGCCAGGATATAGCCTCTGCTGGTACTACTTAGCACATCATTTGTAGTTCTCAGAGCACTTTACAAAAGGGCTGGGTATTATTATCCCCAGATAATATAAACCAAAGTGCAGAGGCTTTTCCAAAGTCACAACATGGTGAGGATGCTCTACCGGCAGCAGAGAGGCTGTGGGAGTTCCCACTGGACAAAACAGCAGCATTTCACTCCAGCTGGAAGGGCTGGGGTGGCTGTCCTGGCTGAGGGACAGAAGAGGACTGAGACAGAGCCTGTGTGTGCTGGAGAACACTCGAGTATGGTCAGGATGCGCTCTCAGCAGAGTTCTGGGAAGAGAATGGGGTTTTAAGGACTACATGCATTGGGGTCATAAATGGACTATGTTGGTGACTTTTGGTTACTGACTGATTGGCACTATGTTTGATAATAAACTGGCCCTGTGTCACACTGTGACTCTCCTCCCCGCTTTTCAGAAGCCACTTTAAGAGGGAGCCCGGCCCTTTAAAAGGGAGAAAGTCCAGTACCCAAGTGCCCTCTTTTAAGTCCAAATGGAGTGATCTCATGAGGTAGAGATGCACTGCCCCTGCTCTTTTTAAAGGGCAAGTGTCACCTTGTGACAGAGTCAATGGAGCCAGGTAAAGAGAAAAAGGAATAAACATGAATATCCCCTGGAAGAAAAATGATTCTCATGAATGTATGTCTTATTGGGAAAGAGAGAGAAAAACATTTGTTACACGCAACATTCTATGAGCTAAATAGTTTCACACTATTATCCCCTTAGTTGGACCAGACTCATTCCTGTTGTAACCCCACTGAACTCAACTCCAGGGATGGATCAGAATTAGCCCAGAGATGAAGGTGGCCCAGCAGATAATAAATATTAATATTACTTTGTATCAGCAGTGCAAGTAGATTTTAACTCTTACTGGCACAATACTGCACCGCCGACCACACCGCCCCTCACAAAAAATGTTCCATGACTAGAGCTTTGTGTGGATACAAATTTATATCGGCAGATGCAGATATCCGTGGATAGAAATTGGTATCCGCTGAACTGCAGGGGTCTCCAGGGAGACTGGGGGCTGGGCACTGGCTCCTAGGAGGGGCGGCCCCACATTCTGCTCCTTTCGCTGCTGTGGTTCCTGGGAGAGCCCTGCGGTTCAGTGGATACTGATTTCTATCCACGAATATCCGCATCCATGGGTGTACATTTGTATCCTTGCAAGGCTCTACAATTTATTCTTGACAATGTGTTATTCCGGTAGAGTGTACCGGTAATAAATGTCTTAATGGTACGGTGTACCTGATTGTACCGACTTACTTGCCCCACTGCTTTGTATTTACGTAGCATCTTCTATTGAGGATCTCAGAGTGCACTATTGGCATTAATAAACTGATGATGCAATACTTCTGTGAGGCCTGTATAATTATCCCCATTTTACAGACATGGAAACTGAGGAATAGAGAAGACAAGTAACTTGTTTGTGTCAGAGCTAAGAACACACTCCAGATCTTCTGGCTCCTAAGCCTATGATTTATCCATGAAACAATCCTAGTTCACTGTTGGTTATTTTTGTCAGTCCATAAGGTTTTTCCCATTATACACCACAACTCTGACATTAATGAGTTAAGAAATATCACACTGTTCACTATCATGTATTTCAGACATACCCATGCCAAGTTAATATATTTTGTATGTTATTTTAAAAAACATGACTTTGCTGTCATCTTCAAATATCTTTACAGCTGCTGTCATAACAATGGTATGGCATAAATGCCTGTGTTTATTTTTCTGTTCTTTTCCCTCTACCAGCTCCCCTTTACTTACCTGAACATAATTAACTCCACCAGGTGGCCCATTTCTGAAATCCACCAATCAAATGAAATTACTATATGATTTACCATAGTAACATGCCTGTAGTTGCTGGTATGAGTATGTATAGCACAATATAATAGTTACTAACCAATTGAATTCTCATACAGACACACACACATATACAAATCCCATAGCAACACAAACAACGATATGACAATAACATCTGCTGTGCAACACAGGAAAAAATAGAAAATTCTCCTCTGAAACAAGACAGGCCCCGGTTAAATAAGTTTTAGTCATAATAAGTGAGAAAATATCGAAGACTCATGTCATCTTACAGTTACATAATAACTTGCATCCAGATGGATCCCCAAAGGCTTTTTAAGTTGTGGGTATAGCAACTCCTTCACACATATCACTGAATGGCAGCCAGTTCTGGGTTGGAATGGGCAGCTGTTTTAGCAGCGCACAGCAACAAAAATGAACAGTTCAGAACAAGAAACGAGTACCAAAGTGGTGTCTAAGGGCCTAATCCACCTCTCACAGAAATCTTTCCATTGGCTTCTGTGGAAGTTGAATCAAGTCCTAAATGCTATGTTGATTGGCACCTTACTGATACTTAAATAAAACACAACAATATAGGATGGCAATATGGGTTGAAATCTTGGTCCCATTCAAGTCAATGGCAAAACTCCCATTGACTTCAGTGGGGACAGGATTTCATCCAGGATATCCAATTGAAATTCCAGGGGAAATATAGGCAGCCAGAATATAATTACTCAAACTGGAATGGGGCTAGGGCAAAAGTGCTATGGGATCTTTAATGCTGACAGGCGGTCAAAAACTTACTTCAGTTTCTCATGTGAATCAGGCATCTCTAATCGCATAGCACCCCTTATGCACAATGCTGGACCATTGGTTCAGGTTTGACTCAAACTGAATAATACCATTTAATGAATCACTAACATTAGAAGTAGCAAATCCGTAATTAAGATGGTAATTCATTTTCTCTTATAAGCTTGATTTTAAAATCTATTCCCCAAATTGGCTTTAAAAACCTCCTGTCCAGGTGAAATGTTGCTTGTGTGTCTCCAAGTAGCTGAAATGTTGCTTGTGTATTCTCTAACCAGAGAAGAATTTTCAGGGGAAGTTTGAGATCCATAGGGTAAGACACTTTTCAGATATGGGACCATTATTTTTCACTTTTTGAAGTTTTCTTTTCCAAGTACGTGTGACCATATTGAAAACAAGACTTTGGTCTAGAAACTCCAAATTTGTTTTAATCAGTAGAGGTGGCTGCAATGCAGTGCAAAATGCCAGCACTATTCACCATGAAACTTTGAAGCTCTCAGAATTTTGTCAGGAATTGATGGAATCTGGAAATTGCATCTTTCAGGCCTCTTCTAGAATTTCCGTCAGCTGAGTTTGTGGAGGACGGCTGAGCTTTAAGCACAGCCAGGAGATGACCCACTCTGCTGGCAGAATATTTGATCTGAATACTTGTGTTTCACTGAATATCATATATTGACTTTAATTTGTAAACACCTAAAACAAATAAGAGTTTTCACTTACATAGCACTTTTCATCAAAGTACTTTACAAAGTTGGCCCCAATCCAGCAATGTGTTTATCTCTAACCATGTGAGTAGTCTTCAGTGGGACTGCTCATGAGCTTCAAGTGAAGCATCTGCTTAAATGCTTTGTAGGACAGGGCCCATAGATATTATTTCTATTTTCCTGGTGAAGGAACAGAGGAACCAAAACAGTTCAGCAATTTGTTCAAAGTCAAACAGCATGTCAGCAGCAGAGCTGTAGCACCATAACGCAGGTCTCCCGATTCCCAGCACCTTTCTCTACTCACTAGACCAGTGGTTCAAAACCAGGGGTACATGTACCCCTGGGGGTATTCAGAGATCTTCCAGGGGGTATATCAACTCATCTAGATATTTGCCTAGTTTTACATCAGGCTACATAAAAAGCACTAGCAAAGTCAGTACAAACTAAAATTTCATACAGACAATGACTTGCTCTATGCACTGAAATGTAAGTACAATATTTATATTCCAATTGATTTATTTTGTAATTATGTGGTAAAATGAGAAATAAGCAGTTTTTCAGCAATAGTGTGGCTGTGACACTGTTATATTTTTATGTCTGATTTTGTAAGCAAGTAGTTTCTAAATGAGGTGAAACTTGGGGTATGCAATACAAATCAGACTCCTGAAAGGGGTACAGTAGTGTGGAAAGGTTGAGTGCCACTGAAATAGACCAGTTATCCCCAAACGTTTGATGTTTGCGCCCCCCGCATTACCCTGTCCATGCCCCCCCCACAACCCCCTGAAGCCGAGGCCTGGAGTGGAGCCGTGACTCCGGGGGTAGGGGGCTGGAGGAACATGGACGGGGTAAGGGGGCCGAGGCTTGTGCCTCAGCTGGACGGCGAATGGGGCCGGAAGTGGAGCTGTGCTGAGGCTGGGGACGGGGCCAGGCACAGGGCTGGAAGCTGGGGACGGGGCTGGGGGTGGGACCAGAGTACAGCTGGGGGCAGGGAGGACCTGGGTGGCACATCCTGCACCCACTGCGCCTCCCTGGACATTCCTCCATGCCCCCCCAAGGGGCGTGCCCCATACTTTGGGGACCTCTGCATTAGACCATACTATCTCCTAAGGAAACCTCAGGATAACAAATCTATTTTAGTTAGATGTAAGTAAGGCTGTAAACTTTCTGCTGTTCATCTGAAATGAATCTCCAAACCTCCTGAAATTTGCCCATCACTGGAATTTTGAAGGGAATGTCTCATAAAGCACCAGACTGTGTATGGATCTAATAATGGAGTGAGTCAAAGTATAGTGCACAAGAAGCAAGTAAAAATGCTGGAGAATCAAGCTAAAGCTCTCAGCATCCAGACCTGTGCATCTGAAAAAAGGGAGGAAGCAGAGAATCAATTGCTTCCTTCTCCCCCCCTCACTTCCCCTCCTCTCCCTTCCCACCAAAAAAAGCAGCTGTCAGAGCTCCTGGTTCTATGTGATCTGTATATCGGGATTTATGAAATGTAGGTTACATAAATTTCTAACTCACAAATAAAATGTTAAATAACAGTGTGCCCGTCCCCATCAAAAATTAGGGAAGTGTTTAAAACAAATTATAGTTTATGACTTTCCTGTAGGCATAAATTCTCTAGAGGTATTGTTTGTTCCCTGTTTCTTGTGTCCTTTTATTCTGACAATTAAGTAACATTGCTTTCTATCTTCCTTGTTTTTTCTCCTGTTTAAGATCAGAAGCCTGTTCTAATAAATAATGCACTCTCTGTCTGGGCAGTTGTTTGCAATGTGATCTTACATGATGCTGTGTGTAGTGAGAGGATAAAGCAAAACCTCTTTAACACATTCTTTAAGGCCCTTTGTGGTGTACATACTGTTAGAAAAGTTTGTGCCGATGTTTTCACTGGGCCCCTATTTTAAGGAATGTAACCCATTCACAAAAATTTGATTTAGTTGCAGTGGCAGACTGTATGGGGGTCCATTTTCAGAGTCTGCACTAGGGCACCAGTTCAGGAAAAGCAGCAGTATGTTAGTCTATAAGGTGCCACAGGATTCTTTGCTGCTTTTACAGATCCAGACTAACACGGCTACCCCTCTGATACAGTTCAGGAAAAGCACGTGGGGGTGAATGGAACACACAAAGTCAATGGGATGTAAGCCTGTGCTTAAAGTTAATAAATGCTTAAGTGCATTCCTGAATCAGAGCCTGGAAGAGCTGTGCAAAATCCTATGTTTATATGAGCAAATGGGGTCACTGATCTTCTGAACACCTGTTTGCAGGAACAAGGACCCTATTAGTGCCTCAAAATGCAGGGTTCTCCCTGTGCACCAGGTCTCTGAATATTTGTGTGGGTTTCTAATGTCACAGGGTTTGGTACATTTGCCCCATGAGGTCTCAGGCTGGGTGCCAATTTTAACAATTGTAAAAATAAGATATTTGACCATATTGAAACAACATGAATCTGAGGGCACGTCTACACTGGCAGAGTAACATCACTGGCAGTTACAGTGCCGCTTAGAGTGCGCTGAAGGAAAACCGCTGTTGTGTGTTCACACTGACAGCTGCCTGCACAATAACGTGTTCACATTTGTGGTGCTATTCGGAGTGGTGCACTCTGGGCAGCTATCCCACAGAGCACCTCTTTCTTTTTTGCTGCTAAGGCTTGTGGGAAGGCGGAAGGGGTTGTGGGGCACCCTGGGTCCTGTCCCAGTGCTCTGTGATGCATTGCTTCACATCCCAGCAATCCCTGTGCTTCCATCTGCATTTGGCACCATCTTTCAACCGTTTGTGTACTGCGTGCCCTGCCCTGCCTCTTTCTGGCTGCAGGAATGGATCCCAAGCTATTGACAAGAATGCTGCTTGCACTGACCAACACGTCACATGTGGCCGTGGAATTATTCCTTAAGCTACAAAGGCAAGAGAAGTGCGAAATTGATCTTGCCAAACGTAGTAGCTATGACATGAGAATGCTCACTGACCACAATAGAACGCTGCTTTTGGACTCGGGAAACAAGCACTGAGTGGTGGGATCACATCGTGATGCACATCGGGGATGATGAGCAATGGCTGCAGCACTTTCACATGAGGAAAGCCACATTCACGGGACTGTGTGATGAGCTCACCCCAGCTCTGTGGCGCAAGGACACGAGAATGAGAGTTGCCCTATCACTGGAGAAGCACGTGGCGATTGCACTGTGGAAGCTGGCTACTCCAGACTGCTACTGATCGGTCGCTAACCAGTTTGGAGTGGGACACATTTGGGACTCATGTTGATGGAAGTGTGCAGGGCCATTAATCGAATCCCGCTCTGAAAGACCGTGACTCTGGGTGTGAGATTGTGGATGGCTTTGCACAAATGGGCTTCCCTAACTGTGGAGGAGTGATAGATGGCACGCAAATTCCAATTCTGTTAACAGCCACTGAGTACATTAATCGCAAGGGGTATTTCTCAATGGTTCTCCAGGTGCTTGTGGATCACTGTGGGCGTTTCCAGACATTAATGCAGGTTGGTCCGGAAAAGTACATGATGCATGCATCTTTCGGAACACTGGTCTGTTCAAGAAGCTGCAAGCAGGGACTTTCTTCCTGGACCAGAGGATCACCGTAGGGAAAGTCGAAATGCCCATTGTGATCCTGGGAGATCCCACCTACTCGCTCATGAAGCCATACACAGGACAACTTGACAGCTGCAAGGAGCAGTTCAACAACAGGCTGAGCAAGTGCAGAATGACTGTGGAGTGTGCATTCGGCCATTTAAAAGCCCACTGGCGATGCCTGTATGGGAAGCTGGACATGGCTGATGACAATATTCCTATGTTTATAGCCATGTGCTGTATGCTCCATACTATTTGTGAAGGGAAGGATGAAAGCTTCACTCAGGCCTGGACCGCAGAGACTCAGTGCCTGGAGGCTGAGTCTGAACAGCCGAAGACCAGGGCTACTGGAGGGGCACAGCGCAGGGGCCATACGGATCAGGGATGCTTTGAGGCAGCAGTTTGAAGCTCAAAGCCACTAATATTTGTTGCTATGCTCGAGATTGCTTGTAATGCTAGGAGGTGATTGGTGCACATGATGCAAGAAGGGGCCTTAACATAATTGTATGTTGTTTGGTAGTGTTCTTTTTGTTTTTACTTAATAGAATGACGATTGCTTTCGAACAAACAGAATTCTTTTATTGAAAGACAACAGCCAGAGGAGAGAGTCAAATGAAAAAATTCATCAGCAGGGAGGGCAATGGGGGAATGGAAGTTACCGTTAATAAGACAAGAAACAAAGCAGCTCTTCAAGGATGCTGTGGGAGCAGATTGCCCAGTGTCTCCATGACAGTTTCCTGGAGTTCTCTGAGGGAGATTCCCGTGAAGTGAAGGAGTCTATCAACAGCCTGTTCTGCCTCTCAAACCAGGCGTGAGATGGGAGACAAGCCTGCTTTCTGCAGCCCTCCTGCCCCCTAACAACTCACTTCAGCAATTCTCAAAATCAGATCCACTTACCAGGGGCCTCCTCTTCTGTTTGCGCTTGGCCAAGATCCGACTGTTGTGACTGGCTAAGCTCCTCTGGGGTAGAAAATAGCTCCTGACTGCATGCATCTCTGGCCTCCGAGTCATCCTCTGCCTCTGGTTCCCCCTCCTCCTCTTCATCCAAGATTGCCTCCTCCTGGCTCGGTCCACTCTCAATTGGCAATGGAGCCAACGAAGTCTCCACAGGGGACTTCGCAGTGGAGGTGGCGTCACCACCAGGGTGACCAGATGTCCCGATTTTATAGGGACAGTCCCGATATTTGGAGCGTTGTCTTATATAAGTGCCAATTACCCCCTATTCCTTGTCTGATTTTTCACCCTTGCTATCTGGTGACCCTAGTCACCACCGAGTATTGCGTCCAGCTCTTTGTAGAATCGGCAGCTCATGGGCCCAGCACCAGAACAGCTGTTTGCCTCCTGTGCCTTGTGGTAGGCGTTCCGCAGCTCCTTCACTTTGACCCTGTACTGCAGTGTGTCCCAGTCATGGCCCCTTTCTATTATGCATTGTGAAATCTGTCCATAAGTATCATAATTCCAATGGCTGGAGCGCAGCTGTGACTGCCTCCTCTTCCCAAATGCTGATGAGGTCCAGCAACTCAGCATTGCTCCAAGCAGGGGATCGCCTGGTGTGTGGAGCAGGCCTGGCCACCTGAAAAGATGCGCTGAGACCCCTGCATGCATCACCAAGCAAAGAGGAAAGGGACTTTCAAATTTGTAAAGAAATGTATGGGGTGGGGCTGACGGTTGGTCACCAGAGGGCAGGGCAGTAGAGTTCAAACCGATGGCCAGAGAGCTGAGAACAGGAATTATAGGATACCTCCCAGAGGCCAGTCGCAGTGCTGTAATTACCATGGTGTCTACACTGGCACTGCAGCGCTGTAGCCATGGCGCAGAAAGCTGTACGCCTTTCAATGAGGTTTTTAAGAACGCTGCATCTGTGCAGTTTCTGTGCACCAAGTGGCGTGGCAGCGTGTACATCTCGGGAGTGACAATGCTCAAAGCTGCTTTACTGTGCACAAACTTGCCAGTGTAGACAGGGCCTAAATACTGAGCCCAGTCTTGCAATTCTTAGGAACCCAAAACTCCCACTGAACTCAGATCAGTAACCAAGAGGTGACTGGTTTGATTCTTCTTCCTACCACTAATAACCTGAGCCATCAGTCCAGATAATGTCTGAAGTATAAAACCAATCAAAAAACCTTTTGACACTAGCAAATCTTCTCTATATTAAAAGAAGCCATTTCCCCCAGGCCATGTCCTTGGTCCTTTGGAAATTCCATTGTTATCAAAGCAATGCAAGGCCTTTCCGTTATACATAGGGGTGAGACAGAAGCATGATTGTAGCTCTGAGATTCTGTTCCTTCCCATTAAACTCAATGGAATGCATGACTGTGTGGAAGAGGGGTCGGCAACCTCTGGCATGCGGCTTGCCAGGCAAGCACCCTGGTGGGCTGGGCAAGCACTCTGGCAGGCCGGGCCAGTTTGTTTACCTGCTGCGTCAGCAGATTTGGCCAATCGCGGCTCCCAGTGTGCGTGGCAGGAAGCAGCAGCCAGCACATCCCTCTCCCGCGCTGCTTCCTGCCCCCCCCCCCATTGGCCTGGGATGGCGAAACGCGGCCAGTGGGAGCTGCGGTCGGCTGAACCTGCCAATGCAGCAGGAAAACAAACTGGCCCGATCCACCAGGGTGCTTACCCTGGCAAGCCGCATGCCAGAGGTTGCCGACCCCTGGTGTAGAAGCATGTGGCTGCAGATGCCTTTTTGCACATATGTCAAATTGCTGGGTGGGAAGGTGGGGGATTTAAATGGTATTTTGCAGCTGCATTTATGCATTTATGAGAGCTCAGTCTGTTTTGCTTATTGAAGTGAAGGGTAAGAGGTCGTGAGATCACCATCTAGAAGTACCTACACAGTGAGAATATATCTGTCAGTAGAGAGCTCTTCAGTCTAGCCATGAAGGTAATTAACCCTGGGGAGAGATGTGGTGGATCCTTTCACATGTGAAGTCTTGAGATAAAGACTGGATAGCTCTCTAAAAGCTATGCTCTAGGTCACTGAGGTGTTATGAGCTTGATCTCTGGTCTGTCTTATGCCAGAGGTTAGACTAGATCAGCCCAGAACGGCTTTGGATCCAGCCTGTGGGATTGCCACCACCCGGGCTAAGGCAGATCCCACACCACATCCCTGTGGCCTCTAGGGAAGGGTGGGGAACGGGGGCCACAGGGCTCCGTGCGCTTCCTTTGCCTGCAGGCACCGCCCTCCACAGCTCCCATTGCCAGGAATGGGAAACTGTGGCCAATGGGAGCTTTGGGGGAGATACCCGCAGGCAAGGGCAGCACACGGAGCCTTCTTCCCTGGCCCTCCCCCAGGGGCCACAGGGACATGGTGCCAGCCGCTTCTGGGAGCAGTGCGGGGTCAGGACAGGCAGGGAGCCTGCCTGAGTCCCGCTGCGCGCTGCTGCCACCCCGGAGCCGCTTGAAGTAAGCAGCATTGGGTCGGAGCCTGCACCCTAAACCCCTCCTACACCCTGCACCACAACCCCCTGCCCTGAGCCCCCTGCTGCACTCTGCACCCTCTCCTACACACCAACCTCCTGCCCTGAGCCCCCTAACCCCCTGCCCTGCCACACCCCTCCTGCACCCCAAACTCCTGCCACACCCCAACCCCCTGCCCTGAGCCCCCTGCCGCATCCTACACCCCTCCTGCATCCCAACCCCCTGCCCTGAGCCCTCTGTCACACCCCGCACCCTCCTGCACTCCAAACCCCTGCCGCACCTCACACCCATCCTGCACCCCAACTCCCTGGCCATGTCAGTTACTGCTGCCTCAACAAAATGTACATCAGCAAAGGGGACGAATGTCACATCAGCACAAAACAATGGGGGTTTAATCGCTTTGAAATAAAAAAATGAAAACAAAAGGCCAACAGTTGGATGGTCCAAAGCATCAGGGGACTGTCAAAAATCAGACTAGACACCATGTTCAGTTCAGATACTAAAGCAGTGCCTTTTTCTTTCAGATACTCATGAGTGAGGTTATCTGCATTAGGAAGGTTTTTTGCTGCTGGACAATACTGTCACACAAGGTCACCAATTAACAGTGGTTGTCCAATGAAACAAAGAGTGCGCACAAATTAATTGAAAATCATAGAATATCAGGGTTGGAAGGTGTCATAAACAGATAGCTAAGGGTTAATGTCTCTTTCACCTGAAGCACCTGACCAGAGGACCAATCAGGAAACAGGATTTTTTCAATGTAAAGTAAACCAGAAAAACCACTTTATTTGCATTAGTATAGTGCTGGTATCTGCCTCCTAATGGGAGTGCTATTGTCACAAAAGACCCTTAACAGCCCCTTAATGGTTTCTTGCTTAATATGCAAGCCACAACTGCCAGAGAGAGCAGAAAGAAAAAAAATTCTCTCTGGTTCCCTTTTAAAACCAAACTGTTTCTCTCTGCTAAAAAGCCCCTAGCAGAGAAAAGAAAAATATAATATTCCTACTGGCTTCTGGATTCTATCTTTCCCATAAACGCTGCCACCATGTCAATAACCTAGTCCCAGATTTGGACCTTAGCGTCCAAAATATGGGGGTTAGCATGAAAACCTCCAAGCTTAGTTACCAGCTTGGACCTGGTACTGCTGCCACCACCCAAAAAATTAGAGTGTTTTGGGGCACTCTGGTCCCCACAAAAACCTTCCCTGGGGACCCCAAGACCCAAATCCCTTGAGTCTCACAACAAAGGGAAATAATCCTTTTCCCTTCCCCCCCCCAGGTGCTCCTGGAGAGCTACACAGAAGCAACCTCCGTGAATCTAAGCAGAGGGAGTCCACCCTCTCTAATTCCAGTCCTGGAAACACAAGCACTTCCCTCTTCACCCAGAGGGAATGCAAAGTCAGGCTAGTAAATCTAACACACACAGATTTTTCTCTGACTTCTTCCTCCCACCAATTTCCTGGTGAGTACAGACTCAATTTCCCTGAAGTTCCTCACTAAAGAAAAACTCCAACAGGTCTTAAAAGAAAGCTTTATATAAAAAAGAAAGAAAAAATACATACAAATGGTCTCTCTGTATTAAGGTGACAAATACAGGGTCAATTGCTTAAAAGAATATTGAATAAACAGCCTTATTCAAAAAGAATACAATTTAAAGCACTCCAGCAACTATAGACATGTAAATACAAAAGAAAAACCCAACTTTGTATTCACAACTTGGAAACATAAGATTAGAAAGCAGGAAATAGAAAAATCCTCCTCATAGCTGAGAGAGATTCAGACAGAAGACCCAGAACAAAAGACTCACACACAAAAAACCCTCCACCCAGAGTTGAAAAAATGCTGTTTCCTGATTGGTCCTCTGGTCAGGTGCTTCAGGTGAAAGAGACATTAACCCTTAGCTATCTGTTTATGACAGAAGGGACCTCAGGAGGTCATCTAGTCCAACCCCCTGCTCACAGCAGGACCGATTCCCAACTAAATCAGCCCAGCCAGGCCTTTGTCAAGCCTTACCTTAAAAACCTCAAGGAAGGAGATTCCACCACCTCCCTAGGTAACCCATTCCAGTGCTTCACCACCCTCCTAGTGAAAAAGTTTTTCCTAATATCCAACCTAAACCTCCCCCACTGCAACTTGAGACCATTACGCCTTGTTCCGTCATCTGCCACCCCTGAGAACAGTCTAGATCCATCCAGTGCCCCGTCTTTCAGTAAAGTCCTGGTGAAAGCTCCCAGTATTGACTGTTTATCCTGAAGCTCACGTTCTTCTTTCTGTTGCTTGCTTTTGACATGCTCCTTTATTCTGTCAGCACAAGCACCCACCTCAATGCTGCACTAATTGCAGTGCAATGCATCCTCCTCGCTCCTGTCTTTACTTTTCTTGAAAATTTCTAAGGGCTGGTTTTTCTGTTGGTATTCAGGCATAGATTTGCTTTTTTTGCCCCAGGTTTACCTTATCTTTATCTGCCAAGGGCTGATTGCTTAAATTCAGTGCTGCATTAAACGGACACAAAGAAACTGGTGGGCAGTGTCTCCTTGTGAGCCAATCATAGGGCGATGTTAACATTGTTTGATTTTCTGACCGGCACCATGTGTGTATTCTACATTGCGGAACTGCTTCAATCATAGAGCTGCTGGACACAACGATCATGTAGAGTGTTAGTGTTTAACTATATATATATAGAGAGAGAGAGAGAGAGAGAGTGGACTGATAAACGGGTGTAAATCAGTAAAAACTGAACTCTTTTAGATAAAAGCCTGGTAATTTATCAGTAATAATCATAAAAACTGAAAACACAGAACACTAATAGGAAGTTAACATGGTTATTGGGAACATAGCTATGTGTGCTATTTCCTCGTATTCTTAATGTCATGCGGAGAGCTAACATTTTTTAAGAGGTAGAAGAATATGGGCCTGATCCTGAACTTGCATCACCTTCAATGGGAGCGCTTCGTGCAGAATCCTTGCAAGATGGGCCTTCTGCCTGTAGCTAACAAAATTTTTTGGTCGTCTAACTATTCTAATGGTGTCTGGTTTCTTTCATCATCTTAGAAAATGATTAGTTTCCCAAGGGGCATTGGCAGGTTAAAAATCCTGGGCCTAAGCCTGCTGTCATTGACATAAAAGAGCACTGATTTCCATGAGGATATGGCAGGACCCTATTTCTTAGAATTCTCCCTTCAGTTTGGGTGTTACAATGGCTTGAGCTAACCGGAATGGACTGTTTTGCTCAGTTAAGAGCAAACTAAACAGAAATAGGATTTTTTTTTAACATGCAAAAATCCAAATTCATCATTCCTTTCCTCAAGTGATGCGTAGCTTACTTTTTACGTTCAGCCAATGGACAGTGAAACACCAGGGAGAGTTGGCTGGCCTGTTCTGTCAGTTTTCTAGTGTGCTACTCAGTTATGTAAAGTTTGGAAGGCAAGCACTGCAGGGGCAGGTGTGTCTCCAGCTTAAACAAATGTTTCAAAGGCTCACACATGCAACACTTACAATTTGGGCAAGGACTCTCATTTACTTCAATGGGACCTGACTCACCTGAGTAAAGAGTGAATGAGTAAAGTTTCTAGGATTGGTTCGGGGTTGGTCTTGCAGTGACATCCCTGTGGGTGCCACTGTAAGATCAGGGCCCCTCTGATTTCAGTTGGGTTCCATTTGGATGCAGGGGTGAGCACACATTCAATTGCAGGACCAGGGCCTTAATTAGCATATACTCATTTTATACCAAACCCCACCCTTCAGTCTGACAAACTATTTTATTAGGAAATGCATTTGCTGATCTGCCTCCTATTTTCAGAGTTTCTGTGAAAGCTTAGGAATTGTGCTTCTACCATGTACCTTCTAGCATTACTAGCTGCTTTTGTTTCATTACTGAGGGTATGGCTACACTTGCAGCTATACAGCGCTGGGAGTTAAACCTGTCTTTGTACAGCTGAACAGAGAAAGCGCTGCAATCTGTCCACACTGACGGCTACCAGCGCACTGTCGTGGCCACATGTGCAGCATCTGCAGCAGCATTGAGAGCGGTGCACTATGGGCGGCTATCCCAGCGTTCAAGTGGCTGCAACGTGCTTTTCAAAAGGGGGAGTGGGGTGGAGTGGAGTGTGGGGGGGAGAAAGTGTGGATTTTTGGAGCTGACACTGTGTCAGCAGCTGCCTTGCAAGTTCCGACGCCTTCCCCCACCCCTCTCTCACTCACTAAAAGCAAATAGCCCTCTTTGTATTTTTCCTCACAGACCAGATAAGCAGCTGCTCCGAAACGGACACCCCCGCCTCCCGCCAGCATGCTGCGCTGCTTCTCCCCTCAAACCCCTTCCTTCCCCCTCTCTTCAAGCAAACACTAGCTGTGGGTGTTCCAAAGGGAGCCCTCCTGCCTCTGCTCATTCACAGCAAACACTAGCTGTGTTTGTTTTTTTGATAACCAGCTCTGGAGCCGAGTTCACAACAAACAAAACAAAAGAGAGTAACCTTCACTTTTAAAGGATTATGGGAAGCTTCTGGAGGTCAGTCACAGCGTAGTAAGATTATTCCCTGTTTACATTGGCAACCCAGCACTGCAGCAGCAGCTATACTCTTTATTCCTCTCGCAGAGATGGAGTACAAGCAGCGCTGTAGCCACGGAGATACAGCGCTGTATGTGCCTTGCCAGTGTGGACGGGGAGTGAGTTACAGTGCTATAAAGCCACCAACAGCGCTGTAACTCTCAAGTGTAGCCAAAGTCTGAGTGCTGGTGTTACTCCAGACTCACACCTCGGTAACTGAAGGCAAGATGTTGTCATTAAGGGCATGGCTACACTTGCAGATGTAGAGCGCTTTGAATTACACCAGCCTTCGGAGAGCGCAGTAGGGAAAGCGCTGCAGTCTGTCCACAATGACCGCTGCAAGCGCACTAGCATGGCCACGTTTGTGGCACTTGCAGCAGCATTGGGAGTGATGCATTATGGGAAGCTATCCCACAGAGCACCTCTTCCCACTCTGGTGCTGTGGCTTGTGGGAAGGGGTGGGGGAGCGAGGCATTCTGGGTCCTGTCCCAACGCCCCATGATGCATTGGTTCGCATCCCAGCAATCCCTCTGCTTCTGTCCACATTTGGTGCCATCTTTCAACATTTTTTGTACTGCACGCTCTGTCTTCCCTTTCGGTCTGCAGGAACGGAGCCCGACCTGCTGAGGAATATGCTGATGAATCTCACCAGCACATCATGTTTGGCAGTCAAGTTATTCCTTAAGATCCAAATTGACAGTAAAGACTCCGATGATGATATCTGCTCGAGTAATGCATGCAACACAAGAAGTCTGTGAATGCCACAAACAATGCTCACCACCGTGGAATGGCGTTTTTGGGCTCAGGAAACAAGCACTGAGTGGTCGGATCACATCATCATGCAAGTCTGGGATGACGAGCAGTGGCTGCAGAACTTTTGGATGAGAAAAGCCACTTTCATGGGACTGTGTGATGAGCTTGCCCCCACCCTGCGGCACAAGGACATGAGATTGAGAGCTGCCCTGACAGTGGAGAAGCAGGTGGATATTGCAATCTGGAAGTTGGCAACTCCAGACAGCTACCGATCGGTTGCTAACCAGTTTGGAGTGGGGAAGTTGACTGTTGGAATTGTGTTGATGCAAATTTGCAGGGCCATTAATCGCATCGTGCTTGGAAGAAACTGATTCTGAGTAACATGCATGACAGTGTGGCTGGCTTTGCACAAATGGGTTTCCCTAACTGCAGAGGGGCAATAGATGGGATGCATATTCCAGTTCTAGCACCAGCCCACCTAGCCACTGAGTACGTTAATCAGAAGCGGTATTTCTCTATGGTTTTCCAGGCACTTGTGGATCACCCTGGGTGTTTCACTGACATTAACACAGGCTAGCCCAGAAAGGTGCATGACGCACCCATCTTTTGGAACACTGGCTTGTTCAAGAAGCTGCAAGCTGGGACTTTTTTTGCCAGACTAGAAGATCACCGTAGGGGAAGTCTAAATGCCCATTGTGATCCTTGGAGGCCTCGCTTACCCTTTAACGTCATGGCTCATGAAACCCTACACAATGAGCCTTGACAGCAGCAAGGAGTGGTTCAACAACAGGCTGAGCCAGTGCAGAATGACTGTGGAGTGTGCTTTTGGCTGTTTAAAGGGCCACTGGCGTTCTCTGTATGGGAAGCTGGATCTGGCTGATGACAGCATCCCCATGGTTATATCCATATGCTTACCATCCATAACATTTGTGAAGGGAAGGGTGAAAGATTCACTGAGGCATGGAACTCAGGGGTTCAACACCTGGAGGCTGAATTTGAACAGCCAGCGAGCAGAGCTATTAGAAGGACCCAGCATGGGGTGCAAGGATTAGGGATGCCTTGAGGGAGCAATTTGAGGCTGAAAACCACAAGTAATGTGTGGTGCCCTGCACGGGAGTGAAGTGCAGTGGTTCCAATGTTAGTAGGAATCTGTGTTTGCTATGCTGACATGCAATGCCTGTTGCTTTCCTGGGCTAAGGTATCTTTTACTTTATGCAATAATAAAGAATGTTTTCAAAGCCAAAAAATCCATTTATTGAAAAGAAACAACTGCTTGGGAAACAGAAAGGGCAAGGGGGTGGGGAACGGTACAATCACAGATTTGCCTATGTCCTGTTATCATACTCAGCCTTCCTGTCTGGAGTGCTGTGCAATGAGTGCTGCACTTCAGGATGGCTACACTGCATGGTGATGGGGGTTGGGTGCAGTGGGTAAGGGTCATAGTTTTCAGACTGGGTGGTGAAGCTACAGGTGTTGGAGGTAGCTCGTGGTGATAAGAACGCAGATGTTGAGGAAAGTGGGTTGGAGGTGACATAGGGACACAATAGAAAGTTTTGGGACAAGGGCTGCAGGGGGGCAGGGAGGGGTCAGGGTAGTACTCCGCCTGCATGGCTCTGAGCACCTGAATCGAGTCTGCTTGGTGCTTCATGATGCTTATTAGCCGATCCACACTTTGCTGCTGGAGCTTCCTTTCACTCTCCTGCCACTCCTGCACTTTTTGATTTTCAATAAGTGAGTGTTGCATGACTTCATGCAGCATGTCCTCTTTGCTTCTACGTGGCCTCTTCTTAATTCTTTGCAGCCTCTCGACCGGTAATAAGATGGTGGAGATCTCAAGGTTGCATCTGTAGAGGCAAAATGCAACACTTAACAGAGGCAGCACTGTTCACACCAGACAGAGCAATGATTCCCCTGTACTTAAGGAGGGCAAGCACAGTCTACACAATAGCATAATTTGCCCATCCCAAAGCGAGCGCACATAATCCAAAATAGTGAGTAAGCACAGGGTCAAGGGGGACTGATTCTTTCATGGCTGTACTGTCCTCTGGGTTTCTGTGCCTTGGGGAGAGCCAACAGCTGCAGGGGGCCCCTATACTGAACACTGTCCCCACATTTTCCACAGGCATTCATCCTGGAAGATATCTCGCTGTTGAGGGTGACATGGGAAGCAAGGGAGGGTCTTCTACTACAATGTGGCTTCCACCCTGGCCCATATGCAGCTTGCCTGTGTGCAGCAATGGTCCCCCCATCCCTCACGGCACAGTGGCATGGACATGTTAGCCTGACTGGGACAAGGACCACAGTGGCTCTCCCACAAAACCTGAGCAAGTGCATTGCCCAAGTTCTGGATGAGACCTTTGAAGAGATCACTGAGGCCAATTACTTCAATGTGAGAGAGCACATCAATGCCCTATTCCGCATCTAGGCATGCATTCAGCTCTAAGCCGCCTCACCCCAAGAGGCGAAATAAAATAAATAAAATTTAAAATTAAATAAAATCCGCTTACTAGGCACCTCCTCTGGTGTTGGTCCTTCCCCAAGCACTGGCTGCCATGACTGGCTACCTTCCTCCTGGCTTGAGAACAGCTCCTGGCTGCATGCATCTAGGGATTCTGTGGTGTCTTCCTCCTTCTTAGCACCCTCGCCCCCTTTTTTCTCCTCCTCCTGCCTTGTTGAACTGGGCTTTGAAGTGTCCATGGTGGTACTCAGAGTGGAGGTGGGGTTGCCCAAGTATAGCATCCAGCTCTTTGTAGAAACAGCAGGTCACAGGCAGGGCCGGCTTTAAGCTGATTCTCCCGATTCCCCGGAATCGGGCCCTGTGCCGAAGCGGGCTCTGCGCCCGCACCTAAAGGGGCCCCCGCTCTGGGGCTCTTCGACGGCATTTTGGTGTGTGGGGGGTCCTTTGGTGCTGCGGAAAACCTGGAGCGGACGCCCCGCCTCAACTATTCTAATCAAGTCCCACAGGTCAGAAAGCTGGCCCTGGTCGCCGGGGCAGCACCATAGCAGCTGTTTGCCTCATGGGCTTTGAGGTAGGCATTTTGCAGCTTCTTCACTTTAACCCAGCACTGCAGGGCATCCCGGTCATGGCCCCTTTCCATCATGTCCCTTGATATCTGCCCAAAGGTATCATAATTCCTACAGCTGGAGCGCAGCTGAGACTGGACAGCTTCCTCCCTCCAGACACTGATAAGGTCCAGCACCTCGCCATTGCTCCATACTGGGGATTGCCTGGCGCGTGGAGGCATGGTCACCTGGAAAGATTCACTGAGAGCGCTCCACACCTGGCTGAGGAAACAGGAAAAGGATTTTCAAAATTTCCAGAGAATTTAAAGAGTGGGTCTGACGGTTGGTAACTGAGGGCAGGGCAGTAAAGTTCAAACTGATAACAGAGTGGCTAGAACAGGCATTGTGGGACACTTCTGGAAGCATTAACAGACCAGGGCGTCCACACTGGCACCATGGAGCTCCAGCGGGGGCGCATCAAACATTATTCCACTCACTGAGGTGGAGTACCAGGAGCGCTCTAGCCGCGAAGTCACAGCGCTCTACATGCCTTGCCAGTGTGGATGCGTTGTGAGTTAGAGCGCACTGGGCTGCTTTAATGTGCTCTAACTTGCAAGCGTAGCCATGCCCTAAGTAGCTGGGAATCAAGCTACTTTGGGTTGTGTTATATTCTGATTTGACATCAGGGAATTAAGAGCTGATCCTTTGAGATTTAGAGCTGGTCTACACTACAAAGTTAAGTCAGCTTAATTACATCGCTCAAGGCTGAAAATAATTTCATGCACTCTGTGATCTAGTTAAACCAACCTACACCCCAGTGTAGACACTGCTAGGTCAATGGTAGAATTCTTCTGTTGACCTAGCATTGCCTCTTGGGCTGTCACTACAGTGGCACAGCCATTCTGCTAAAGCCTGGCTGCTGTAAGGCAGGCAGTGTAGCTGCTCTTTGCCGGAGGAGAAAGCTTTCCTGCCCAGAAAATGAAACCACCCCCAACAAGGGACAGTGGCTTTGGTGGAAGGCTCCTGCTGACAATCAGTATCGTACTTGTCCTGGATTTAGGATTTTTTGGCCACATACTCAAATCCTTTGTTAATAAAAGGAAATTTTTTACAAGCAATATGACACATTTAAACTTTTTAATCCCTGGAAAAGCATAACAAATTGAAAAAGAACAAGAGTGCTTGTGGCACCTTAGAGACTAAGGCCTGGTCTACACTACGTGTTTAAACTGATTTTAGCAGCGTTAAACTGATTTAACGGCACACCCGTCCACACTACGAGGCCCTTTATATCGATATTAAGGGCTCTTTAAATCGGTTTCTGTACTCCTCCCCAACGAGAGGAGTAGCTAAAATCGGTATTACCATATCGAATTAGGATTAGTGTGGCCGCAAATCGACGGTATTGGCCTCCGGGAAGTATCCCACAGTGCACCACTGTGACCGCTCTGGACAGCAATCTGAACTCGGATGCAGTGGCCAGGTAAACAGGAAAAGCCCCGCGAATTACATTTCCTGTTTGCCCAGTGTGGAGCTCTGATCAGCATGGGTAGCGATGCAGTCCCAAATCCAAAAAGAGCTCCAGCATGGACCGTATGGGAGATGCTGGATCTGATCGCTGTATGGGGAGGCAAATATGTTCTATCACAGCTCCGTTACAGAAGACAAAATGCCAAAGCATTTGAAAAAATATCCAGGCTACACAGTGCTGTGTGACAAGCGTAATGGAAAGCCAAAGAATCAAATGGACGCTCATGGAGGGAGGGAGGGGGTACTGAGGAATCCAGCTATCCCACAGTCCACAGCAGTCTCTGAAAAGTATTTGCATTCTTGGCTGAGCTCCCAGTGCCTGTAGATTCAAACACATTGTCCGGTGTGGTTCAGGGTATAGCTTATCAATTTACTCCCTCCCCGCACCACCTCTGAAAGAAAAGGGAAAGAAATCGTTTGACTTTTTTCAATTTCACCCTATGTCTACTGAATGCTGGTGGTAGATGCAATGCTGCAGCAGTGAAGAGCAGTATCCGCTCTTCTCCCCTCCCCGGTGGCAGACAGTACAATATGACTGCTATCTGTCATCACCATCAGCCCGTGAGTGCTCCTGGCTGGCCTCAGGTGGGGCTGGCCGGAGGCGCTTGGGTAAAAATAGGAATGATTCCTGGTCATTCCCAGTAGATAGTACAGAATGGCTGGTAACCGTCCTCATCATAGCAACTGGGGGCTGAGCTCCATCAGCCCCCTCTCTTTCATATGTAAAGAAAAGATTCTGTACTGCCTGGACTATCATAGCAGCTGGATGCTGGGCTCCTCTCCCCTGCACTGCTTAATGTTCTGCCTGGACTGTCATAGCAGCGGGAGGCTGCCTCCCCCTCATTTTATCTCACTAACAAGTCACTGTTTCTTATTGCTGCATTCTTTATAATTTCGTGACACAAATGGGGGGATGACACTGCCACGGTAGCCCAGGAAGGTTGGAGGAGGAGGGCAGCGGCAACCCCCATGAATGGCATGCAGCTCATCATTTCTGCAGGATCTGACATGGAGCAGCAGTGCTCTCTAATACACTGGTTCTCTAGTACACTTGCCCCATATTCTAGGCAGGACTGACTCTTTTTAGATACCATAAAGGAGGGATTGAGTGGGGGAATCATTCCCATTTTTGCCTTTGCGCCCCCAGCTGACCTCAGCCAGAGGCACCCATGACAGCAGCAGACAGTACAGAACAACAAATAACCATCATCTTATTGCCAATTTACAATGGCAGCAGGTGGTACAGCACGACTGATAACCGTCTCTGCTATCATGCAAAAGCAAATGAATGCTGCTGTATAGCGCTGCAGTAACGCCTCTGTCAGCGGCATCCAGTACACATACGGTGACTGTAAAAAAAAAAAGCTGAACGGGCTCCATGGTTGCCATGCTATGGCGTCTGCCAGGGCAATCCAGGGAAAAAGGGCGTGAAACGATTGTCTGCCGTTGTTTTCCCAGAGGAAGGAATGACTGACGACATTTACCCAGAACCACCCGCGACAATTTTTGCCCCATCAGGCACTGGGATCTCAACCCAGAATTCCAAGGGGCACAGGAGACTGTGGGAACTATGGGATAGCTACAGAATCAACTCCGGAAATCAACGCTAGCCTCGGACCATGGAAGCACACCGCCAAATGAATGTGCTTAGTGTGGCCACGTGCACTCGACTTTAAAAAACCGGTTTTGTAAAACAGATTGATGTAAAATCGGACTAATCCCGTAGTGTAGACGTACCCTAACAAATTTATTTGAGCATAAGCTTTCATAAGCCTTTCGTAAGCATAAGCCCATGAAAGCTTATGCTCAAATAAAGTTGTTAGTCTCTAAGGTGCCACAAGGACTCCCGTTCTTTCTGCGGATACAGACTAACACGGCTGCTACTCTGAAACCGGTCAAATTTAAAAAAAAAAAAAAAAAAAAGTTACCAGGCCTGATTCTACTCTCACTTTCACCAGTGAGTCAGCCATTACTCCACTGACCTCTTTAAAATTAATCTGATAGTGACTGAACTACAGGATGGCAGATAAAGACAATCAGCCGGACGTTAGCTGCAGAAGCAGGATGTTGAAGCTGCCCTGCAAGTACTTCAGACCTATTATCATTAACAGACAAGATCTGATTGTATCTGTCATTCTGATGGCAGCAACTGGTGCAGTTCAAACACAGATGCCACCGATCTCCATTCCTTTATACAAAAGAGCAGGGGAATAAATGCCTTTTGCAATTGCTGAAGCTTTAGAAGCAAGGTGAAGGGAAGACCAGGAAGGACTAAATTAAAATAATCTAGACAGGAGTTAACTATCCACTAATGTCCTTTTAAAGATGGCTAATAACTAAAGCAACATTTAGCAAAAATACAGAAAGATCAGATAGACGTTAGGATCCAATCCTGTAAACACTTACACACCCGCGCGCACCTTCAAAAGTAACGGAAGTCAAAGGACATGGACTTTCTTTGTCTGTAAGACAGTGAAGCAATTACTGTACAACGTTGCCTCCTTTCTAAAAGCCACTGAAAATCAATTCCAACAATAGTTTACAGCTGACAGACTGAAATGTCAACTTGATTTTGGATGGCATGAAAGCTTCTGCACCCACCCACCCCTGCCAAAGGAGCATCATTCTTAAAACTTAGAAATTGGGGATTCACTCACCCTTAAGTTTTTTAAACAGTTTTACAACAAAGGTGCATGTCAGAAGCTGATAATAAAACAACCTAAAGTGGATTGAAAGGGGATTAGATTGCAGCTTCTCAAATCTATTGGGCCAGAAAGCAGCCAGATCCACCCAGCTGAGAGTTTCCTGCCTGTGTGTGTGTAGCTCTCAGATGGCAGAGCCAGCATACCCAGCTCTTCTGCCACCTTGTTACCTGGTGTTAGGGGAGGGGGGAGAGAAGAGGGAGGTTAACATCACATTGTGGCTAGACCCAGCTGGCATTCTGTCCCTTGGAAACCATTGCCAGCTGGCAGTATAGATCTGCTCTTAGAATCACACATTTAGTGTCTCAAACTCCAGCTACTGTACAAAGAGGAAACAGCTCAGCAGAGAATCTGGCCATTGTGCTTCTCATGAGCTTTTATACCACAGCTCCCTAACCCTAAACACCAAGAGATCTGTTTGCATGCACTGAACAATAGCAGGTTTATCAGGCACATCTTATATTCAGAGGCTTCATTTTGTCATGAAAGAGATCATCTTCCCCTCCTTAACATAATGTGGAGAAACATGCACCAAGTATGTCAGACAGCAAATAACTAGCGATTCACTCTTAAAGAGGTGATAAAAATCAAGCCAGTGGCACTCTTCAGGCAGCTAAAATGGAAGCAAAATCCTGCTCTCAGTGTGGCACTGACTAGTAGCCATGAGATAAAGCTGCCTTCCTCACATTGCCACTGCGTCGTATTCTGTAGGCAATTGCAAGGGTGTTCAGATCAGAGACCTACAACATGGCTTCTAATTAGCCAACACAGAACTGATTTCACTTGTCATTTAACTGGAGTTGGACCAGGCCTCGAAAGCCTAGGGCTTGATTTTCAGAGGTGCTGAACAGTCAAGAGGCACTAAAAGTGTGCTCAGAATTTCTGAAAACCAGGCCACCAGGACTTTAACATTTCTGCCACATGAACCTCGCTCTCTCTCTCTCTTTCCTTTACTTTCTAGGAAACCCAGTACTTGGTCAGACAGGCAGATCCCTCTATGATCAGGATAGAGGTAGATACACACACTATACTAAAGGACAAACCTCTAGTTTAATAGTCAGGAGACCTAGTTTCCATTATTGGCTCTGCTACAGGGTTGCATGTCACTCTGGGGAAGTCACTTTGCCTCTCCATGTCTCACTTTTCCTGTCTGTACACTATCTTCCACCCCATTGTACACACCACCCCTAGCACCCTCTTGTGTCAGGGGGCAACATGCAAGGAGTCCTCATCTCCAGTGGCCATCTGCCTCTGACCAGGTCTTCCACAGCTCAGCCCTTTGAGCACCTTCCATGAAGTTCAGTCCCCTTCCAAGGCAACAAGACGTTCCCACTGAAAGTTCATAAAAAGCTCAAACATAAGAGAGCCTTCAACATCCCCCGCCCCAGCTACTCCTCAGTCTGTGCTTTGGGGTCAATCTTCAGCCTCACCCTAGGCTTGATATTCCTTACAGCAGGCTTCCTCAGGGGCTAGTGGAGGAATCCAGCCCATGCTCTACTCTGGGTTACAGCCCAGGTGCCCTGTATTAAGCAGCTAGAGCCACTTCTTCAGACCTACTGGATTGTTTCTTCCAAGCCCCCTGGTGCTGCTTCCCCCCAGCTTATGCTTAACACAGTCTCACTTTGGTTCCCAGACATGTGCCTAGGTCCTCCCAGCTACTCTTATCTCTGATGGAATAACCACTCTTCCACCCCTTCCAGGCTCCACTGAAGTGCTTTCACAGATCCCATTGTGGGGCCTTCCCCACAGCAGCCTAGCCCTACTCCCTAGGAATCCTCCTACCTGGTTTCTTGCCATTTAAGCCCTATTTCAGGACTTCCCCCACCCAGCTGAGCCTGTGGTCTCTGGGATCTCTTCACAGATAATTCCTGCCTTCTCAGCTTCTTTATTAGGCCCAGGTACCTAATGAGCCTTACCTTGCTCCACCTCTCTGACCAAGGGGTAGTCAGCCAATCACAAGTGCACTAATTGACATTAACCCCCTTGTCTAACAGGTGATGGGAGTAAACCCCAACACATGGAGGTAACAATACCACCCCAACCATGTAGAACACTTGGAGATCTATATACAAGAGCTGACTATTATGGGACTATGTTCATGTCCTTTTAGTGCCTTTCTATTTTGCATTTAAAATTAGTCGGTCTGAATATTTTTACCACACTCACTGTTCTTCCCTTACTGCCTTTGGAAAGATTTTACTTTAGGTAAAAGACCCTGGATAACATTTGTTTCTTATTACTCAGGAGGCAGCAGTTTGCATGATCAGCTGCTCAGACTTGTGTTTTCAATGTTCTGTGATGCTGTCAGAATCTGTCTATGTCAGAAAACAACCTCTTGGTGGTTTTAAATTCAGAAAATATAGCCTTTTCCCATCTATATGCAATAAGCACTTCAAAGAATGAGAAGCAGCCTAACTTTTAAACATATGCAAATGAAAAACAAGCCAAAAGGAGCCCTCTGACAATATTTCACTAGCTGCTAGGGTTGTGCAAATGAGAAGGACCCTACTTCTTTTCATAAACATTGAGATCAGCAGTACCAGCAACACCTGCTTCAGGAACCACGTAGACCACATTGAATTATGTTCCATATTATTTCTGCTGAGTTGTATATGTGAACAAAATGAGAAAAGAAGGCAGTCACTCTGGATGGACTCTGAGCAGAAAAGCTTGCACCCTCTGTTACTCTTATCTTCCAGGGCAACTTGGTATACAAGAGCAATGATGATTGTGCAGAAAAGACATTCACCATTGGGATAAATTATATAAAATGCCTGGGGGCCAGGGGATTCCTTCACATAATAAGCCAGTGGGGGTATACTTCTGGGAGTGACATTCAGTAACAAGAGAACTCTAGAAGCAATTGATGGGGTAAGACAAAGTCATCAAATAGCGATGAACATGAGCTTTCCAATACTGTGGTCAGGGCTTCTTGTGAAATCTGGAAGCTAACTTTGCAAGCAGAGCTGCTATCATTCCAGTTCCTTCATAAGTCAAAACTCCAGCAGGCAACATATTACTGATACCCCCAGAGGCAAGACTTCTGTGAGAAGAAATAGAGAGAAGATGTTCTGAATGGCAAGGCTTCCCGTGGACACACTTGCAGTTTGAGGGCTTGTCACCACTACCAAGTTTTGTTGACAAAACTTATGCCAACACCCAAAAGTTGACAAAACAAAAATCGCCAAAGTGTGTCCACTTGCTCCCTCTGTCAACAGACCATGTCCACACTGGGGACACCATCATCGACAGGGTGGGCAAAGCACTGTGGGTATGTATCCCACAGTGCAGTGTTGTGGGAAGGAAGAGCTGATTGCTGCGCATCTGGGGATTCTCTCCCAAGTTCTCCCACAGCCCCTTCAGCTGCAGGGATCAGCATCAGGAGTAGCTCTGTGAGCTTTCCGTGCTGAGGAATGGCAAAGCAGCACAGCAGTCTGTCCCCCTCCCCCTGCAACAGCAGTCGACCTGCTGCTGTGTTCCTAGTGCCAGGCAGAACAGGAGCATCCCAATGATTTCCTCCACGGATACTTCCCGGAGCTTTGAAAGGGGAGGGGCACATGCCTGCAGCGCAGCAGAGATCAAAACACTGAGCAGAGCAATCAAGGCAGGCATTGTGGGATACTGGTGGAAGCCAGTCCTGGCGACAAAACAGTCAGCAGTGTCTACACTGGCTCTTTGTCGACAATAAAGGGAGGGGAGAAGAAGTCTCTCCTAGGGGCAGAAGTTTTTTGTTGCCAAAACTGGGCGTTTTTCACGACAAAAGTCCCATGGCAGTGCGTACGCTCTTGCTGTTTTGTCAACAAAGGCAGTTTTTGGCGACAAAACTTGCCAGTGTAGACAAGCCCTCAGGTGCTCTGTATTTCTTTGAGCCAATGGAGTCCATATCAAGTGCAAGCTGATCACATGGCTTTCCACCATCCTTGCTTGCGCTTATTGAAGTTCCGGAAGTGGGCAGGCACCATCCTTGCTGGCAACTGAGACTCCTAGTCCACAGGATCCACTGCAGCCCATCAAACAGTTAAAGATTTTAAGGCGAGATGGGGCTATTGGGACAATCTAGTCCAGGAATGGGCAAACTTTTTGGCCTGAGGGCCACATCTGAGTGGGGAAATTGCATGCAGGGCCATGAATGTAGGGCTGGGGCAGGGGATTGGGGTGTGGGAGGGAGTGCAAGGTGTGCAGGAAGGGGCTCAGGGCAGGGGGTTGGGGCATAGAAGGGGGTGCAGTGTATGGGAGGGGGCTCAGGGCAAGGGGTTGGGGGCTCAGGCCAGTCTGAGATGTACCAACTAACTTGGGAAAATGCGGCCACAACCGGAGGTGACCCTTGACTGCTGATAGTGAGGGGGCAGAGTGAGAGCAGCCAGCTTCAGCAGCAAATCTGGGGAGGGGGGGTGACCCTGCCCAGCCCCCTCTACCCACAACTAACACAGATTATGCTTCCTACATGACTAAGTTTGCACTGGAGATTAAGCTCAGCCAGAAACTGGAACGGCTACGTATTACCTGTCCTGTTCATCTGATTACCGTTCCGCTCTCAGCAGCTGCTGCTACAGAAGAAATGAAAGATGTGAAATCTTGCGTCATTGGATTTGGGGCCATTTTCAAGCATGTGAACAAGTCGAAGTCTTTGTTTTACATAGTGCGAGAAAAGTGCACAGCCGACTGCCAATTACCTATCCCTGTTGTGCCACATCGGTGAGTGAGCGTGTACTTCACTGCATGTCATATAAATCATGTGTGGACTGTGCTAATGCCCATACGTGCTGACTTTCCTGTGGGTGCTCGACCGCCCAGCCCCACTTCCAGTCCACCCCTTTCATGAGGCCCTTCCCCACCCCTTCCCTGCCCCCATTCCAACCCCTCCCCCAAAGTCTCCACCCCAACTCCACCACCTCCCTGCCCCTATTCCAATTCCTTTCCCAAATCCACGCCCCAGCCCCACCTCTTCCTTGCCTCCTCCCCTGAACACGCCATGTTCCCACTTTTCCCCCCTCCCTCCCAGACTGTGCTAACGCTGCCAAACAGCTGTTTGGTGGGGGCCGGGTGGGAAGTGCTGGGAGGCAGGCGGAGGAGCAGGAATGTGGCGCACTCAGGGGAGAGGGAGGAGGTGGGGCAGGGAGTGAGGGACCTTGGCTGTTAGTGGATGGAGAACACCCACTAATTTTCCCCCTTAGGTTCTCCAGCCACGGAGCATCCACAGAGTTGGCGCCTATGCTAATAAGTCTCCTAAATCATCTTGAGTTTGTTGATTCTAAAGGAGAAACTCTGAAGAGACTGGCAAATAACCACACAGAAAACACTGACGTTTTCTCCAACTACTGCCAACACAGTGGCCAATACAGATGTTTACCGGGTCCTAACAACCAAAATCTCAGCTGAAGTGAGCACAAAAGCTGCATATGATAAAAACCCAGCTGTTCCTGGAAATCTTCCCCCCCCCCCACAACAAGAGAGAACCAAAAAAGCATTTAAAACCTTCAACACAATGCTCAGCGAGAAATGGGAGACAGCCATTGCCCATCATCTGAACCCCAATGTGGTTGCCAAAGATTCTTTTTGGAATGTCACCCAGCTGTTGCACCCCTTCCTCAAGGTGCATTTTGCAGCAGGCAGTGACTGTTACGCCAGAGTGGTTCAACTATTTGCCATTAAGATGACATTTCAAATCTGAAAGGGGGATTTACTACTTACATGAACATGCCTAACCCTGTCGATGTGAAACTGGATGTCCTGGCTTTTTGTAGCCGTCATCGAGACACACTGCTCAACTTCAGTCAAGTGGCACAGGGAGCTCTGAGTGCATCCCCTGTATCTGTTGCTGCAGAGGGCTTATTTTCAAGGTTGGACTACCTCCAGGAAAGCAATAGGCTCAATGTGAGTGAGGATACTTTGAAGAAAATGATGTGAATGTACACAAACCCCTAGGATTTCTGGTCAAACTACTAGCTCAAAGACAAGATACCATTGTACATTTAAAAAAAGTATCAATTATACTATAGTAAAATGTGTAATTATGAAAGGGGTTTTTTGTTCTTTTCTGTATGTGTGGTGTTTTTTGTTTTGTTTTCTTAAACCCACTTTCATCCCGGTTTTAACATTTGTTTGTTTTCCTAATTCCCAAAATATTTTACAAATAAAAACTGAAAACGTAGAACACTACTTACTATATACAAAGCGGAGTTACGGTACGCTGCTGCTCTGTTACGTTATGATGGCTTCTGCAACAGAAGATAAGGAGGCCCACCAGAGTGGGCGGGGGCAAACTTTTTGGCCTGAGGGCAGGGGTGAAAGTAACTTAAAGGAGTTGTGAGCAGGGGCGTGGTCCCAACTGGAAGAGGCGTGGCCTCAACCAGAAGAGGGGGCTTTCAAGATTTAAAGGCGTTGGTGCTCCTGCTGCCGCGGAGCTCCGGGCCCTTTAAATCACCTCGGGAGCCCTGCCGTGGCTCCCCTGGGGTGGCAGGGCTCGGCTGGGGAAGGGCCCGGTGCTCCTGCCACTGCAGGGCACCCCAGGCCCTTTAAATCACAGCTGGACCCCTGCTGCCGCTGCTCCGGTGTAGCAGTGGCAGGGCTCCAGCAGTGATTTAAAGGGCCCATGGCTCTCTGCAGTTGCAGGAGCCGTGGGCCCTTTAAATCCCCACCCGAGCCCGGCTGCAGGAGCCCCGGGGCTCTGGCAGCAATTTAAAGAGCCAGAGGCTCCGGCCACTACGAGGAGCCCTGGGCCCTTTAAATCCCCACCCAAGCCCGGCTGCCAGAGCTCTGGTGGTGAGTTAAGGGCCCAAGGCTCCCTGCAGTGGCTGGAGCCCTGGGCCCTTTAAATCACCGCAGAGAAGCCAGTCCAGTCCGGCACGGCGTACCGGCTCTTACTGGCTTATTTTCACCTCTGCCTGAGGGCCACATCAGGGCCATGAATGCTCACAAAATTGGGGTTGGGGTGCAGGAGGGGATGAGGGATCTGGGGTGGGACTGAGGATGAGGAGTTTCAGGTTTAGGAGGGTGTTCTGGGCTGGGACTGAGGGGTTCAGAGAGCAGGAGGGGGATCAGGGCGTTGAGGCTTGGGGAGAGGCACAGGGGTGCAGGCTCCGAGTGGTGCTTATCTCAAGCAGCTCCTGGACGCAGCGGCATGTCCCTTCTCTGGCTCCTACATGTGGAGCGGTCCCCAACCCTCGGAGTGGGGTCATGCGGTTGTTTCCAGGAGCCATGTGGTACAGCCCCCAACCTGACCTCCCAGCTGGAGCGCCAGAGCAGGGCAAGCCCCAGATCCTGCTCCCCAGTGGGAGCTCGCAGGCCGGATCTGGACTGCGGGCCATAGTTTGCCCACTCCTGCACTACTGGGTTCCTGGGCTAGTAAAGGAATATTACCCATTTCCTCTACACCAATGGTTCTCTAACTGGGTTACCCAGGGATTTTCCAGGGGCTACATCAACTCATCTAGACATTTGCCTAGTTTTACAACAGGCTACCTAAAAAGTACTAGCACAGTCAGTACAAATTCAAATTTCATGCAGACAATGACTTGCTTATACTGCTCTATACACTGACATGTAAGTACAATATTTATATTCCAATTGATTTATTTCATAATCATACAGTAACAATGAGAAATAAGCAATTTTTCAGCAATAGTGTGGCTGTGACACTTTCGTATTTTTATGTCTGATTTTGTAAGCAAGTAGTTTTTTTAAGTGAGGTGAAACCTGGAAGGGGTACAGCAGTCTGGAAAGAAAGAGTCACTGTGCTACACTCCCACAGCTGTTGGCCTCTCCCTGTTTTACGTTTTGTGTGGAATAAGAAAATGTGCTTCATCTGCCTGAAAATATGGGAAAGGTCTGTGCAAATCCTTCTGTGGTGCCTTTATAGGCCCCAATTCAGCAAACCACATGTGTGTGATGAACTTTAAGCATGTCAGTTGCCCTATTCAACTCAATGCATCTAAAAGTCATGCTCATTAAAGGCAAACCAATTCTTTCTTCAATCAAAAGCTGTTGATCTGTGAGGACCGGGTCCTTGCCAAGTGTCAGTCATGCTTCATCGTAGCTCTATTCATTTGCTGTTCTAAGAAAAATTCTAACACAAGGGGGACAATGTGTTAACTTTCCACTCTCCCAACGCTACTATTCTAACTTTTGAAAGAATTCACCTCTGGGCAGATCAAGCATGGAACAACTCTGTGTAGAAAGTGGAAAGAAAAGGGAGTTACAATGGGAACCCCTCATCCACCTTAACTATATTATGGGCCCTGCTGTAATGCACTATAATAGATTGTTTTAAAATTCTCACTTATCACTGACGCTGACTCTAGATTCCAAGGCCAGAAGAGATGATTGTGGTGTAGACTGGCTTCCTGTATAACACAGGACATAGAACTGCCCCCAAAATGATTCCTTTTGAAATAGAGCATATTTTTAAAAAAAAATCCAGTCTTGCTTCTTAAAATTGCAAGTGATGGAGAACCACCAGGACCTTTGGTAAATACTTACTTATCCCCAAGGGCCTGATTCTCCTCACTCTGACGTAAATTTGGAGTAATTCTGGTGAAATCCAAGGAAAGTCACAAGCATAAGTGAGAAGGCTCTGATCTTGCAAGTTGCTGAAAGTTCTCATCTATAAAACCAATTGGATTAGACCCTCAGCTGGCTCATAGTGGTGTCGATCCATTCAAGCTAATGGAAAAGACGGTTACTCACCTTTGTAACTGTTGTTCTTCGAGATGTGTTGCTCACATCCATTCCAGTTAGGTGTGCGCGCCGCGCGTGCACGTTCGTCGGAAACTTTTTACCCTAGCAACTCCAGTGGGCCGGCAGGTCGCCCCCTGGAGTGGCGCCGCCATGGCGCCCAATATATATCCCTGCCGGCCCGCCCGCTCCTCAGTTCCTTCTTGCCGGCTACTCCGACAGTGGGGAAGGAGGGCGGGTGTGGAATGGATGTGAGCAACACATCTCGAAGAACAACAGTTACAAAGGTGAGTAACCGTCTTTTCTTCTTCGAGTGATTGCTCACATCCATTCCAGTTAGGTGACTCCCAAGCCATACCTAGGCGGTGGGGTCGGAGTGAGAAGTCGCGGCACGGAGCACTGCAGTTCCGAAGGCCGCATCCTCTCTCGACTGCTGTACCAGGGCGTAGTGGGAAGCAAAGGTGTGGACCGATGACCAGGTCGCTGCCCGACAGATTTCCTGGATGGGCACACGGACAAGGAAAGCCAGCGACGACGCCTGCGCCCTGGTAGAATGCGCAGTCACACGGCCCGTAGGGACATGGGCCAAGTCATAACAGGTCCTGATACAGGACGTAACCCACGAGGATAACCTCTGGGAGGAGATAGGGAGCCCTTTCATACGGTCCGCTACCGCCACGAACAGCTGGGGGGATTTGCGGAAGGGTTTTGTCCTCTCTATGTAGAACGCGAGAGCTCTACGGACATCCAGCGAGTGGAGCTGCTGCTCCCTGCCTGAGGAGTGAGGTTTTGGGAAAAAAATCGGGAGGAAAATCTCTTGGTTGACGTGGAAGGCTGAGACCACCTTGGGTAGAAAGGCAGGGTGTGGTCTAAGCTGTACCTTGTCTTTGTGGAAGACCGTATATGGGGGGCCTACCACAAGGGCTCGGAGTTCCGACACCCGTCTAGCTGAGGTGATAGCTACTAGAAAGGCAGCCTTCCAAGAGAGGTAAAGCAGGGAGCAAGTAGCTAACGGCTCAAAGGGGGGCCCCATGAGCCGGGACAACACCAGGTTAAGATCCCAGGTTGGAGCAGGGGGACGGACGTTAGGGAATAACCGTTCCAGCCCTTTAAGGAATCTCGACACCGTCGGGTGAGAAAAAACGGAGCGACCGTCCGCACCCGGGTGAAAGGTGGAGATAGCTGCCAGATGGACTCGCAACGACGATAAGGCCAGACCACGTTCTTTGAGGGACCAAACATAGTCTAAGATTTCGGATACCGAAACTTCCATAGGGCGGAGATTTCTCTCTACGCACCAACAGGAGAAGCGTTTCCATTTTGCCGAATATGTGGCTCTTGTGGACGGTTTCCTGCTGCTCAAGAGCACCTCTCTCACGGGCGTGGAGCAGCGCAGCTCGGAACCAGCTAGCCACACAGGAGCCACGCCGCTAGGTGCAGCGACTGCAGGTCTGGGTGACAGAGAGACCCGTGGTCCTGGGTAATCAGGTCCGGATGAAGGGGCAGGGGAACTGGGTCGGCTACGGCCAAGTCCAGCAGCATGGTGTACCAGTGCTGTCTGGGCCATGCCGGGGCCACCATGATCACACGAGCCCTGTCTCTGCGCACCTTCAGGAGGACCTTGTGAACCAGAGGGAACGGAGGAAACGCATAGTACAGGTGGGTCGACCACTGGATGAGGAAGGCATCCGCTATCGACCCCGGCTCCCTGCCCTGAAAGGAGCAGAACGCTTGGCACTTCCTGTTCCCTTTGGACGCAAAGAGGTCCACCCGGGGATAACCCCACCTCCGGAAAATGGAGAGAGCGACGTCCGGGCGAAGGGACCACTCGTGTGACAGGAAGGATCTGCTCAATCGATCCGCCAGCGTGTTCCGCACTCCGGGAAGGAAGGAAGCCCTGAGGTGAATGGAGTGGGCTACGCAAAAGTCCCAGAGTCGCATCGCCTCGAGGCACAGGGAGGAGGACCTGGTGCCGCCCTGCTTGTTGATATAATACATGGTCGTCGTGTTGTCCGTGAACACGGCTACACAACGACCCTGAAGCTGATGACAAAACGTTTGGCAAGCAAGGCGGACCGCTCTCAACTCCCTCATGTTGATGTGTAGCCCCACCTCCTCCTGGGACCATAGGCCCTGCGTCCGCAGGGTCCCTAGGTGGGCCCCCCAGCCTAGATCTGAGGCATCCGTTGTCAGGGATACCGAGGGCTGAGACGGGTGAAAGGGAAGACCCGCACACAATACGGACTGGTCCAACCACCAGCCGAGGGAATCTAAGACCTTCTGGGGGACTGTGATTAACATGTCTAACGGTTGCCTTGGCCTGTAATGACTGATGAGCCACAGCTGGAGAGGCCTCATGCGGAGCCGAGCGTAGTCGGTCACAAAAGTGCACGCCGCCATGTGGCCTAACAGGGTTAGACATGTCCTCACTGACGTCAACGGGGCTGACCGCAAGCGTTGAACGATCGCCGCCATGGTCTGGAACCGCTGCCGAGGCAGCGAGGCCCTGCCCACAGTGGCGTCCAGGACGGCCCCGATAAATTCCACCTTCTGAGTGGGCCTCAGGGTGGACTTGTCTGTGTTTATCAAGAGGCCCAGACTCGCAAACAGGCCGGTGATCATGCGGACATGGCTGTTGACCTGCTGTTCCGACGTGCCCCGAATCAACCAATCGTCCAGATAAGGGAACACGTGGACACGGTTGCGCCGAAGATGCGCCACGACAACTGCCATGCATTTTGTAAACACCCTCGGGGCCGTGGACAGGCCAAACGGGAGGACCGCAAATTGATAATGACGAGCCCCCACAACGAAGCGGAGGAAGCGTCTGTGGCGTGGCCAAATGGCAACGTGGAAATACGCGTCCTGCATGTCGAGGGCGGCGTACCAGTCTCCCGGATCCAGGGATGGAATAATGGTCCCCAGGGATACCATGCGGAACTTCAACTTCACGAGGTATTTGTTGAGCTCTCGCAGGTCGAGGATAGGCCTGAGGCCCCCCTTGGCCTTGGGGATCAGAAAATAGCGGGAATAAAACCCCTTGCCTTTCTCGTTTTCGGGAACCGCCTCTATAGCTCCTTTGCTGAGGAGCGTCTGCACCTCCTGCCGAAGGAATTGCTCGTGAGAGGGGTCCCTGAAGAGGGACGAGGAAGGAGGGCGGGAAGGAGGAAACGAAACAAACTGCAGGCGGTACCCCGTCTGCACCACGCTTAAGACCCAGCGGTCCGATGTTATTTGGGACCACGCCGGGAGGAAAAACGAAAGGCGGTTGGAAAACGGGGGGGAAGGATCCATAGGGGAAACTGTTACTGCGCCCTCGAGCGCACCTTCAAAATGAAGGCTTAGGACCAGGCGGGGGTTTTGAGGAGCCTTGGTTCTGCCCCCCTTGGTTCCCCGACTGCCTGCGCCTCCCGTTCCTGCCGCGGCGCCTGTAAAGGTCCTGCCGCTGGCGGAACTGGGAAAACGGCCTACGGTGCTGCTGTTGTTGCGGCCTAAAGGGTCTACGCTGTGTCACGGGGGTGTGCATCCCGAGGGACCGCGCAATGACCCGGTTGTCCTTTAGACTCTTAAGTCTGGGGTCTGTCTTATCGGAAAACAGGCCCTGGCCTTCGAAAGGAAGGTCCTGTATCGTGTGCTGGAGCTCTGGCGGAAGGCCGGAAACCTGCAGCCAGGAGATGCGACGCATCGTAACTCCTGATGCGAGGGTACGGGCAGCCGAGTCCGCAGCGTCCAAGGAGGCTTGTAAGGCCGTGCGCGCGACCTTCTTGCCTTCGTCCAGGATGGCCGTAAACTCTTGGCGAGCATCCTGTGGCAGCAGCTCCTTAAATTTGTCCACTGCCACCCAGGAGTTAAAGGCGTATCTGCTCAGCAGGGCCTGCTGGTTAGAGACCCTGAGCTGCAGCGCCCCAGCCGAATACACCTTACGGCCAAGGAGGTCCATCCGCCTGGCTTCTCTGGATTTGGGGGCCGGAGCCTCCTGGCCGTGACGCTCCCTATCGTTCACCGATTGCACTACCAGTGAACCGGGAGTGGGGTGAACATGTAAATATTCGTACCCCTTAGAAGGGGCCATGTACTTCCTCTCGACTCCTTTCGCTGTCGGAGGGATGGAGGCCGGGGACTGCCAGATAGTATTGGCATTGGCCTGGATGGTCCGTATGAACGGCAGGGCGATCCTGGTGGGAGCATCGGAAGAGAGGATGGTGACAATTGGGTCCTCTATCTCCGAGACCTCCTCTGCCTGCAGACTCAGGTTTTGAGCCAATCGCCTGAGGAGGTCCTGGTGCGCCCTGAGATCCAGCGGGGGGGGACTGTTGGAAGAGGTACCCGCCACCGCCTCATCCGGGGAGGAGGATGATGAGACCCCAGGCACAACAGTGTCCAACTGAGGGTCTTCCTCAGCCCTCGCCTCTGTCTCCGGAGCCACAGCGGAGTCCTGCTGTTTGGACCCTTCGTCCCCTTCCGGGGAGGGAGGGGGGCGAGACAAAGAGGCTTCAGGAGCCCTACGCTCCGCAGTCGCCGGCCTAGCAGGGAGCTGCTGGGGGCCCTGGGCCTGATGGTACGCCCAGGGTGTCCAGAATCCCCACTGTTGTGGGCCTTGGTCCTGCAGCGGCGGATCAGCAAACAGCGCCGCCTGCCGGTCGGTGCCCAGCGCATAGCCGCTGTCCGCCTGGGAGGATACGGACGGCTGCCTCGAGGGCCACGGTGGGGCCGACCCTGGATAGTACGGGTCCGCGCGGGCCGGCACGGAGGATCGTCTCGGTGCCGGGGACCGGTGCCGGGAGTCATATCGGTGCCGGGATCGGGATCGGGACCGGGATCTGTCACGGTGCCGGGCGTCGCCTCGGTACCGGGCGCCGCTTCGGTGCCGGGACCTACTACCAGCTCGGTGCCGGGAGATCGACCGGGACCTGCCACCAGCTCGGTGCCGGGAGGTCGACCGGGACCTGCCACCAGCTCGGTGCCGGGAGGTCGAGCGAGACCGGGACTGGGACCTGCCACCAGCTCGGTGCCGGGAGGTCGACCGGTGCGGCGAGTAGCGTCGGGACCTGCTCCTGTAGTCGCGGTGCCGGTGTCGACTGGAGCCTGACCGCGACCGTCTCGATGCCGACCGGTGCCGCGAGTGCGACCGGTACCGCTGAGGGGAGCGGTGCCGGGACTGCGAGCGGCGTCGGGATCTGGAGCGCCCAAGACGTCGGGACCTGGATGGCGAACGACTGTCTGTGGGCGGTGCCGACATCATGGGCTTGCCTCTGGACGCGACCCGCACCGGAGGTACCGGGGGTGGCAGCCGAGTAGGCTCCGTCAGGGCAATAAGGTCCCGAGCCGAGGCGAAGGTCTCCGGTGTGGATGGGACCACGATCTCAACCCCAGATCTCATGGGGGAGCTCGGCGGCACCGGACTCAACGGACCCGCCGGGCCCGGAGTCAACGGTGCTGACGGTGCCGGCGGCGCCGCGGCCGATGTCGAGGCCGGGCGCTCTAGCCGGGTCTGCCTGGCCGGAGTATTAGACTTCGACGGCCTTGGCTCTGGCTCCAGTGCCGGAGAGGGTCGGTGTCGAGGAGTCTTCTCGGTGCCGGAGCGATCCGGTGCCGGTGCCGATACCACGGCCTGCGAAGCCGCCGGGTCAAGTGCCGCCTCCATCAGGAGAGTTCGGAGCCTTTGATCCCTCTCCTTCTTTGTCCTCGGCTTAAAGGCCTTACAGATGCGGCACTTGTCAGATCTGTGCGACTCCCCGAGGCACTTCAGGCACGCTTCGTGGGGATCGCTGGTAGGCATGGGCTTCTTGCAGGCCGCACACTGCTTGAAGCCCGGCGAACCAGGCATGAGCCCGGTGCCGGGTGCCGGGAAGGGCTAAGCCCCCGGCGAAGAAGTACTTTACAACTAATTAACTTAACTATCAACTTAACAGACTATTTAACAACTGTAATAGAACTAGAGAATAACAATAGATAACGATAGATAACTAGGAGAGCTAGGGACGTGGAGGACAGCTATGCCGCGCTCCACAGTTCCAACGACCGACACGGCGGTAAGAAGGAACTGAGGAGCGGGCGGGCCGGCAGGGATATATATTGGGCGCCATGGCGGCGCCACTCCAGGGGGCGACCTGCCGGCCCACTGGAGTTGCTAGGGTAAAAAGTTTCCGACGAACGTGCACGCGCGGCGCGCACACCTAACTGGAATGGATGTGAGCAATCACTCGAAGAAGAACTCATACATACACCAGCTGATTATCTGACCCAATGACAGAGTGCTTAGAATTTCAAGGTTCTTAGATCTCACTGGGCGATGAAGATACCGACACCTCAAATAACCGGCTCCATTATACCCATATAGATCTGAAGTAACTCCACTGAATTCAGTGGTTTCTCTGAACTCAAGGCTGGGCTAAATTCTGCTCTGTTACACTAAGTCCTAAAATGTTACTCAACGCAGTGCCTTTGCCACTAACCAAACTTCACTAAACCAGCTTCAGAACAACCATGTTCTGGGATGCTTATAGCTCAGGGTATTCATCCCCTGTGCTAACTCCATAGACCCGTGTGTTCTGTGATTTCAGATTTAGAAACAATTCCACTTTTCAAATCCATGTGGTGGTACTTAGGAGAAATCAGCATGCCATACTGTATCGAACAGTGGTGTTACTGTCCTTGCAAATCTGAGACTGCTTCATATACCTGGTACGTTCCAGCTGGAATGCTGGCTGAACGCCTTCACCCCTGAGCAGGGCTCAATTCACGTTCAGCATCATAGGGATTAAGGGAATTATTTCTTATATTTTATTGTTGAACAGTAAGTTTGGTGTTGTACAGAGTTCAAAGGTAGTGCGGTCTCTGCCTCAAGGAACTTCCATCTAAGGCTTTGTCTGAGCTAGGTATTTAAGCACGTGCATAACTATAACCACATGCGTAATCCCCTTGAATGCATTGGCTTCTGTCACAGCAATGCCCAGTTCCCCTACGGAAGAAGACCAGTCTGTTGTGAGAGGACCCAAAACAATTCTTTTTGTTTAGACAGCAAACCCAAACATCCCTAACTAATACAGCTCTGCTAACAACTTTAATGCAGTCTAGTTTATAGGCGCTGGCAATTACTTCCAAAAGATTTTGAGGTAACTTAAAGGGGCAAATTATGAACCCCTTATTGCCATGGACAAGCAGGAGTCCTTTTAATTTCAGTGGGGTTACTGATGTGGTAAACTACTTGCCAGCAGGACTGTGAGGTTTGCAATCTGGCTAGGATGAGTGGGGTCAGGGAAGAATGGACATTTTTTAACCTAGTGCTCTTAACAAGGGTGGAATTGAGGATCCATTGCTGAGGCTGCTCACCCTCTTGGAGTGGGGATCCCCCACTGCAAACATTATTCAGTCAGTCCGTGTGATCTAAGCGGGAGCAATGTTCATAATGCATAGAGGCAGCCTGGCTGTCCTGGAAATTAGTATCCCAGGAACCATGTCTGATAAATGTAGCAGGAAGGAAGGCTTTCTGACCTTGCATGAGAAGACCCTGTGTGTGCTAGGCAGCAAACCTACTTGCCAGTGCCCTGAAAAGTCAGGTAGGGGAAGTAGTCAGTAGCACTTTGCCAAGAGGAAGAGGAGATTGTGGGGTGTAAAATACTGGCCCACCATCCCCAGAGGATGTCAGGAAAGTAGGAGGGGCATCTTGGACAGGACATCTCTACACTCACTGTCCAAGTGTGCACTCAACCCCATATAAGACCAGGGAGGAATTATCTAGGGATCATGGATAACATTTTCAAAAGCACCTAAGGCCGAGATCCTCAAAAGTGTTGAGATGAAAGGGAGTTAAGTGCCTAAATAGACACCTTACACACCTTTGGAGGATCTGGGCCTTAAGTGCCATTTTCAAAAGTGATTTAGCTACTTGGGAGCCTAAGTCTCCATTGACTTTCTTTCCCCTGGATAGCTTGGCCATATATGGAATCAGCAGCCAGTTTTCTGCAGTTTATGCAGCCCAGAAGGCTGCGGACATATTACCCTGGATCACAGCCCTGGTTTTAACCCAACTTCCAATGTTTCTAATGAAACTTCGGCTAACTTGACTGCTCTCGTTTACTTCCTGGTTTTCACACTGACATATAATAACTGATCCTGTTTATGTAACTCTGTAAAGATCTCCAGTACAGCTGCGGTGGAAGCAGCAGCAGGGGCACACAATCAATCAATCACACAGCATTGTTTTTTGTGGGAGCCTCATGTAAATAGTGGGTATTTATTTCAACTGTCTCAGCACAAACAATGAATTAAAAACCAAACAGGATCACAATTTTAAGGTCACACTTTTAGCTTAAAATTGATGATTTGTTTCTCTTTCCCCGTAGTTTCAACTCTGACACATTGGACCAAAGTCAGCCCTGGCATAAGTAAATGTAAGCCCTACTGAAGTCACGGGAACTTGTGTATAATTAGCCAAGACTGAATTTCTCCTTACTATTTAGATTGTGGGAGCATCTACCCTGTGCTTTCCAAACATAAGAATACAAAGTCTGTACTGCAAAGAGTGTGCAGTGTAAAGCCCCGATCCTGCAAAAAACTCTGTGTGGATGGATTCCTGTGACTATGTAGTGCTTCACTCACTGATTTCAATGGATCTCTGTCTGGGTGCAGGCATCTGCTTTCATGGAGCTCACTGTTCCTCTAAAAATCGCGGTTTCTGTACAGCGGGGGATGCATGTCCAAGTAAAAACAAATGTGTGCATCATTGAATGAATGCAAAATAAAGTACATCTCTCACCATGGAAGTTTACAGTCGGTAATTCATGTTTCCTAGGGGTCATACACACTCATTCTCCTCCCAATAAAACTAGAGGAAATGTCTGACAGCCCTCCCAAAAGTGGAATATTGAGTGAGCTTCACCCTCATCTGCATCATAGCAGAGAATCTTGGCAGTCAGCAGGGTTTTTGTTTTGTTTTTTCCCCAGACTATTGACTTGCTGTCATAATGTCCCAAATTCTCCCTACTGAGGTCAGATCCACAGGCAGATTTGGAGGGGGGTGGGGGCATGGCAGGGCATTGCCCCTGCAAGCTGCGAGTAGGGTGACCAGACAGCGAGTGTGAAAAATCGGGACGGGGGTGGGGGGTAATAGGTGCCTATACAAGAAAGAGCTCCAAATATCAGGACTGTCCCTATAAAATTGGGATATCTGGTCACCCGAGCTGCAAGCCTCAGGCAGGCAGCCTGAGTGTGCAATGTAATAATGAGTTCCAGAGAGTAGACAGGAGACTGCTGCTCCCAGCTTGTGCCTGTGAGGCAGGGAGTCAGGATTTTGTTTAGAAACAGAGTGATTAATGGGTGATTAAGATAAGAAAAAGCTGATAGGATGTTTCCTAAAGTTAAATGATCTGTTCCAAGCCTGGTGAACTGAGGACTGGGAGGGGTGAAGCAGGGGGGAAACTTCACAGAGAATTTCTGCAACTCCGACAGCCTGACAAATCCATCTTCAAAAGGGAAAGTAACATTTTAAAAGTGTAGGGAGTCTGCCTTTAATATATGGGAAGGTCTCTATTAATATATTTCAGTCTCTAAGAGGAATGCCACTAAGAAACATGGTACTATTCTGTGGTTTTCCACCTGATCTTCCCACAACTTTGTCTCTTACTGTACATTCCATTATTTAAGAGGTAAATCAGTGCAAATACATGTACAGAATGCCTTGCAGAGAACCTTTGCCCGAGATCACAGAGACCACGAGAAAACAGTAAAGCTGCCGTCCAGGCTGATGGAAATCAGACGTCACATTGTGAATTCACAGGACTGGATGATGAATAAAGGGATAAGAGCGGGCAGAGTCTGCATCCAGGCAGGCCACAAAGACAATCCTGGAGGTCTTGAGTGTTAATATTTAAGGACATAGGAGATGTATATTAGTCCTGGGGCCTTACTTGAGCTAAACCTTCACTGAAGTCAAGGGAAGATTTCCATGAGTAAGGACTGAGCCCTCGTCCAGACTAACCCGCGGCATCGGCGGGTTAAAATCGATTGCTCGGGGATCGATATATTGCGTCTAGACTGGACGCGATGTATCGATCCCCGAGCGCGCTTACATCGATTCCGGAACTCCATCAACCCGAATGGAGTTCCGGAATCGACACGGAGACCCGCGGACATCGATGCAGAGCCGTCCAGACGGGTGAGTACCTCGATTTTAGAAATTCGACTTCAGCTACGTTATTCCCGTAGCTGAAGTTGCGTATCTAAAATCGATTTTAATATCTAGTCTGGACGTGGCCTGAGTGAAAACTAAGTGAGGATATCAGGGTTTGGGCCAGGGCGGAGATTGGAGGGGGCTTGGAGGGGCGTTTCCTCTCTCAAACTGTATACATTGATTTTTGTTCAGTAGTTTACAATTCAGGTTAAAACATTTTCTATGCACCTGAGATTCCTAATGTGATGGACTTACCTAAAACTGAGAAAAAAGTAAAATGGACATTCAGAAGATTTTTGTGAAACCAAACTGTTGAACCGTCGGCAACTGATTCACTGCTGATTCCCTGCACCTGCTTCGACCCTGGACAACTTATCGCAAATACAACAAGAGGATCTAGAATCTTTGGATGCAGTGAGTACAGGTTCTCTCAGCACAGAAACAACTGAAGATGATGTGGAAGCATAACTGTTCCTACAGATCTTGGAGAAAAAAAGATCAATGGGCCTAATCAACCACATCTGCCCGATTTTCCAAGGAGACTGTTTAGGAAACACAACCATTCTTTTTTCAGTTTTCCATTACAATACATTTCCTTGGGTTGAATATTCTGTTCAACAAGATGCTGTATTCCGATTTCCCTGCCATCACTTTCCACTCTGAAACAGGCTATCTGGACAATTTATTTATCAAAAAAAGGTTGTGGGATTGGAAGAAAATCTCTAAAAAATTGCCTAAATATGCCAGTAACCAGGCTCATGTGAAAAGTGGCAATGCTTCAAACATAACAAAGAAACTGAATGAGTAGCAGTGAAGCTTTTGGTAAGTCAAAAGAGTACTGCTGAGAGAAACCGGGATTACCTTACTAAAGTTTGTTATATTGGCAAATTATTTTAGAAACTTGGGGCTTGTCTTCACTACGGGGGTCAATCAACCTAAGTTACGCTACTCCAGCTACATGAATAACATAGCTGGAGTCAATGTAGCTTAGGTCGACTTAACCCAGTGTCTTCATGGTGCTGTGTTGATTGGAGACTCTCTCTGGTTGACTTCCCTTACTCTTCTCAGAAAGCTGGAGTACCAGGGTTGACCAGAGAGCACTCTGCCATCAGTTTAACGGGTCTTTACTAGACCAGCTAAAATTGATCCCTGGTGCCTCGATTGCAGCAGCACCAGCATCGATCTTCCCGTAGTGGAGACCAGCCCTCGGTTTACCATTACCAAGGCATGATGAGAGAAAGGAACCTAAAATGAAAGGGAATTTCCATCAATTTTGTGATTTTCTTTTGAAAGTATGATAAAACTTTCAAGAAAACTCAGGCAAGTTATTTTAATTACACAAGCCTGAATTTCAGAATGAAGTGCTGCAGATTTGTGCAGATTTGGTTTGCAAAGAAACTGTAGAGGCAGTGAACAAGACCTTTTTTTTGTTTGTTTGTTTTTTGTTTTTATTGCAGATGAGGCCACTCCATTTAAGACAAGTCAGCTTTCAGTTTGTATCAAATACTTAGAAAGCCTAGAGATTAAAGAAGAGATCCTGTGCTTCATCAATTGTTCATCTTCCCAAAATGCAAATAGCATTTATACTGCCACAAAGACAGCTTTAGAGACAAGTGGATTGCAGAATGAGCTGATAGTTGCTCAATCTTATGACGGTGGTGTGATGTTATTTAATTAGAGTATGATCATGCAAATCATTATTGCTACTACTGTTATATAATTGCAATGAATCTTATACAAAGTAGAACACATGTCCAGAAAGGATTAAGCATCCTGCAGCTAACTGACTCTGAGTCAACCTGTAGAGACATGTTAGAAATGGTAATTAGGGCCATTCCATGCTAAATAGGCTAGAACTTTGAAATGAAAACTTATGTTGTTAGAAGTGATACTAATTGTATGTGTGTACTCATAAATGTTAGCCATGTAAACAGACAGTTCCTATAGCTATTGATTCAGAGATCAAAAGGGAATATTAACATATAGATGAATCTTGGGTGCGATAATGTCATTGTCTATATATCTCTTTAAAGTTTGTGATAAACTGCTTAATGGATAAATTATATTATATTAATCCATGTAGATAATTATCGGTGAGGTTTAGGAAAAAGGAGGTTACATCAAAAGCCCAGAACTGTATGTCAAGTGGCTGCTAGAAAACTGTATAAAAGATCCTTGGGTCCCAATCCTTTTTATCTCAGATTTGCTTGATGCTTCAGGCAGGGGAAGCTCAAGCCATAAGGACTGAGATCCCAGTCCTGACTGGACTACCCTGAATATAAGTATTGGGCTATAAATATGGACTAATTCTGAAAGAACTCTTTGCAACTACAAAGCTCACCATCTCTGCTATGAATCTGAACCTCAAGAATTGTATTCATGTCTGTATGTATACTGATCTTTTAACCAATACTCTCTCCTTTTTAAATGTTAGTTTAGTTAATAAGATTTGGCTGTAAGCGTGTATTTGGGTAAGATCTGGAATATTCATTAACCTGGGTGGTAATGTGTCTGCTCATTTGGGATTGGTGGAACTTTTTTATATGATAAGATTTTCAGTAATCCTCATCATATTTGACTTGGGTGTCTGGGTGGAGGCCTGAGGCTGGGCTTTACGAGAACTGTGTTGTTGGCTTCTGGGTAACCAGTGAGGTGTTATAGAAGCCATTTTGTCCTGGTTTGATAAATCTAAGTATTGGAATATCCAACAGCTTTGGGGATTGTCTGCCCCATTCTTTGCCGTTCATCCTAATTGAGTGACCTCAATTGGCTCCCTGGGACTCCGGTCACGTAGTGCTTCTGTGATGTCAAGACATGTGGGGTTCAGCAGAGAATGAAAGAAGACATTGCATGGATCACAAACTCAACCTCATCCTTGTGGAGTGCTGTAAAGTAAGTCCTAGTGCTGCAGGCTTTCTAAATGTACTTGAAAATTTGTATTCAGTCTTTGCGGCACCAACCAATCATCAGATGTTTCTTGACCAGCAGACAGCTTTGGGTCTTAAGCATCAAGAGCCTGTGCAATCCAGTGACACGTGTTGGGCATGTAAATGGAGAAGTGTATGCAGTAAAAGCTCAGCATACTGCCATTATGCAGTGTCTAAAAGATCTGAGTGAACAAAGCAAAAAGTGGTCCGTGGGAGCAAATGGTCTTTATGATCAGATTATGATGATGGTCTTTATCATCACAGGATTTAACTCTTTGCATGCTTGATTATTTTTCAACATATTATATTATGAAAATTGTTCATGTTGCTTGCAAAGAACTTCAAGGCATCGATAGCATGCTTGCAAAAACTTCCAATATCATAGAAAAAATAAAAGTGTACTTTGAGAAACTCAGAAGTGAAGAAGGCTGGAATGAAATGTGGAAAGAAATTACAGAATTCTCTCAAGACCATAACATTGCAGTGCCAGATGAAGATACTCTTCACTCACCAAAAAGAAAAAAAAAAGAATAGTAAAAGTGTCAGAAGCTCTTAGAGATTTCATTGTCCCAGTAAGTTTGGGTCAAAGAGAGCGTGTATAAGGGGCAACAAATGCATGTGAAACACCCAAGACTGGAATTACACTTGAAAAAAAACAGGCAGCATCTGCAGTTGTACCTTCCTGTTTTGGATGTCATAATTGCAGAGCTAAAGAGGCAATTCTCAAAAGAATCAGTGGAATTTGCTGCAGCATGTGACTCAGTATTAAGGTGTGACAAAAATGGCATTCATTGACTCTTGCAGAAATACGCAGACCCACTCAACAGAAATCCTCACCTTGCAGCTGGAGAAATGGATATTTTTACCAGAACAGACTCTCCTGTTAATTTTCACAGACATCGAGAAGAAATGTCTCAGATCATATATCCAAATGATTACAAACTCATTCAGTTAGCTCTCACATTTCCAGTTGGGATGGCCACATCAGAATGAAGCTTTTCTACAATGAGATGGATTATAAACTGGTTGCATTCAACCACGGGAGAACCGTGGAACAACTGCAAAGCTGATTCCAGAGAACTCTGTGAACATTTACGCTAACTGAAGGGAAAGACGATTGCATCTATATTAAGGTAAATATGGTATTTCTATATCCAGACAACGTTTATGTAGCTCTAAAACCAGGGAGACATGATTCAGAGTTACATGAAAGTGCTTGGTTCTCTTTATTTAAAAATTTGATTTTAGGCTAATGTTGATTTTTAAGTGGTAGCTGGTAAACATGTCAAATCAAGTTAAAACAAAAAATTAAGGATGATGAAATAATGAACATAAACTGTATTTGAGATTCCACCCACACTGTAATTTAAGTACCACTAACAATCGGTAAACCCAGAAGTTAGACCTATACCTATTATTAATAGTATTAAGCCCCCTGTCCCCTCCAGATATAGAAATCAAATCACATCTATGATTTGTGCAATTAAAAAAAAACTGTATTTAACTGTTTTTTAAATGTCAGAGAGAAGCACAGAGAAGGTGGTGGACATCAGTGGAGAATAAAAGCTCAGTATTTTCAACTCTTGCACCCCACTAAATAACATATCTGTAGCTGCCAGGCAACAAGGGTCTAGAAACACAGCAAGAGTCACTTTCAACTAATACTGAACAAGGAACTCCATTAGACTAAGGAGTCAGTATTATCCCTAAAATTACTGTCTCTCTCTCTTTTTCATTCCCTGTAGAACTTTAGATTAGAATCTCTCTCAGACCCCCTCCCGACTGGCTTTCTGTGACAGGTTTAAAGAAACAGTACAAAATATCTTTGCAATAGCCACGTCTGCATCTTGAAACAAAGGGAGAGTTTTCCAGTGAATCACACAGGTGGATCTGGTGTATGGTACAACACATTTGTTAAACAGAGCTGCTGGGGATACGTCTAATCCTACATGCACTGGGCCTAATTCTGATCTCACATCAGAGTTACTTGCCATTCCACTGACTTACAGGAGTTAGTTACCTAGTTATCACTGATTTATACTGGAGTATCTCAGATCCAGGGTCTATAAGCATTTCTAAAGTCTGACCACTGACCCATGGCTTCTCCTAAATGTTCTGCATGTCTGAAAGTATCACTACGCCCTGAACAGGTAGTGGAGGAGAGATGCTGACTGGAGAGGAGAGGAAAGAAGTCTACATTAAAGGACAACATCCTGTGGCCTGGTCATTTTTCTGGATCACAAGGTGTCCTGTTTCTCTGCAGGAACACTAGTTAACTGGATGCCTGGTTCTAGGCCAAAAAGAGAGAAAGATAGTGCTTAATTTGTAATGGAAGAGGTGCCAGGGCTCAAGCAATTAGGTGCCAGAGCTCAAGCAATTTTTTTACATTGATAACTGATGCAGCAAATGGCAGAGATGCCAGGGCTATGAACTGCCAAGCCTCGAGGTGCCAGGGCTGAGCCTTGGCAAGCCCTGGCACAAAATTAAGCACTGGAGAAAGGGCTAAAGGCCCAAATGGGAGAAAAAACATGGTAAAGAGCTGTAGGATGGCTGTGGGAGGGAAGAGAGGGAGAGGTGTGTGACGGGTTGGGTCACAGAAACCCCCTTGGGGCTGCCAACTCATGTGCCAAGACTACTTCTGCCCCTGCTTTCCCTTCCAGCTTGGGACTCCAGCACCCTGTCTTGTTGAGCCAGATACGCCAGTCTGTTCCAACACAGACCCAGGGTCTGAACCATGTGCCCCAAAGCTGCAGACTTAACTGAAAGCAATTTAAGAAGTGTTCCTGTCTTTACTACTCAGATGCCCAACTCCCAATGGGTTCCAAACGCCAAATAAATCTGTTTTACCCTGTATAAAGCTTATACAGGGTAAATTTATAAATTGTTTGCCCTCTATAACACTGATAGAGAAATATGCACAGCTGTTTGCCCCCCTTCCAGGTATTAATACATACTCTGGGTTAATTAATAAGTAAAAAGTGATTTTATTAAGTACAGAAAGTAGGATTTAAGTGGTTCCAAGTAGTAACAGACAGAACAAAGTGATTTACCAAGTAAAATAAAACATGCAAATCTAAGCCTAATACAGTAAGAAAACTGAATACAGATAAAAGCTCACCCTCAGAGATGTTTCAATAAGTTTCTTTCACAGACTGTACGCCTTCCTAGTCTGGGCACAATCCTTTCCCCTGGTACAGCCCTTGTTCCAGCTCAGGTGGTAGCTAGGGGATTTCTCATGATGGCTCCCCTTTGTTCTGTTCCACCCACTTATATATCTTTTGCACCAGGCGGGAATCCTTTGTCCATCAGGGTTCCCATCCCTCCTTCTCAATGGAGAAACACCAGTTTAAAGATGGATTCTAGTTCAGGTGACATGATCACATGTCACTGTAAGACCCCAAGCCTTCATTCCTCCCAGCCTGACTCACAGGAAGGCTTGCCGGCAAACAGAGCCATCACAGTCAATTGTCCTGGTTGATGGGAGCCATCAAGATTCCAAACCACCATTAATGGCCCACACTTTGCATAATTACAATAGGCCCTCAGAATTATATTTCATATTTCTAGTTTCAGATACAAGAGTGATATATTTATTCAAATAGAATGACCACACTCAGTACATTATAAACTTTGCAATGATACTTTACAAGAGACCTTTTGCATGAAGCATATTTTAATTACATTATATTCACACTCATCAGCATACTTTCATAAAATCAGATAGAGTGCAATGTCACAAGGGGAATTACTGGAAGGAGCCCTCCAGAAAGTGAGGCTGTGAAGGAGACTTCTCTCTCAGAGGTGAAAGTGGCCCGGTATAGTGTACTGGTAAGAAATGGCCACCGGTACCAGCCTGAATACAGCTGATGTTAAAGTGCTGCTGCGGCAGCAGCCAGAGCCCTGGGTCCTTTAAATTGTTGCCGGAACCCTGGGTGGCGCCTGGCAGCGTGGAAGGGCTGGCTGGGGGAGGCTGACCCCCAGCCCTGCCCCTTCCACCCGAGGCCCCACCCCTTCTTCCCGAGGCCCCAGAGCCGGGTCCTGTACCGGTAAGTCTTTTATCTTACTTTCATCCCAGTTGTCTCCTTTAAAAATTAATTATACTTTTCCCCGGCAACATAGAACTAGATTATGGAACTCATTGCCATGGGAAGATGTTGAGGCCAAGAATATTACAAGATTCCAGAAAGGGATTGGATATTATTATAAACAAGACTATCCAGACTCCTCACAATTAATTATAACAGCTTTTGAAGGGATATTAAATCTCATGCTTCAGGGTTTATTCTATCTTTAGCTGTTAGAGATTAGGAGGAGACAGACTGGGGGCAAATTATCCCACATCTGCCTCCTGAGGAGTTCTTACACCTTCCTGAGAAGTACTTGGTGCTGGCCACTAGATGGACCTCAGGTTTGATTCAGTCTGGCAATTCCTATGTTCCTAAAAGGGTACAGAATTAAAGTAACGCAGTAGTTACCATTCAGATGTCACCATCTACATGTTACCACACTGAGCCTGGTATTAGAGACATTGTAGTCATTTCCCTATAGCTAAAAAGAGGGAAATGACTGTGATGTGTCAAATCCCTTTTAAATGGCAACCATTACACTGCAGACGGATGGGTGAAAGCTAGAATCTTTCGTAAAGGGAGTTCAGAAGAGAAGAGATTGCACTGTATGGGCTCAATACTGCAAGATGCTGAGCAGTCTGGCCTTGATCCAGCTGTGTGCTTAAAGTTAAGCAGGGAAGTACTCTCATTGACGGCAACGGGACAACACACGTTTAAAGTTAAGCTTGAGCTCAAGTGCTTTGCTGCAGTAAGGCCAATGTGCTCCACACCTTGCAGATTTGAGCTCTCTGATAGTCCCAGGACATCCAGTTCTCTGTCTGATCACTACTATCTCCTGGTATTGCTAAGAGAGACAGGAAAGCTAGCAAGTGGCTTCAACCAGCACATTTGGATTGGATTTCCCTCAGGCTTCAGGGGTCTGTGGATCAGAGATTTTGGTTTCTCCACCTCTATGTAGGGCCCAATCGTGGAGTCAGCTGGAGTTGAGGTTGCTCAGCATCTTGCAGAATTGAGCCCTTGAAGACAAAAAGTTGTCTGAGCCAGAAAGACTTTATCCTGCGCACTGTGACTGGGAAGAGATGTGATACGAAACTCAAGGGTGTGATCTTACTAGGACAAGAACAAAATGGAAGATGAACGTCTTTGGGTACTGCACAGAGTGAAATCCTGTCAAAGCTCCCCCAGACTTCAAGTGTGTGGTGCTGGGGGGAGTGGGTGGGCAGCATTTCACCTATCTAGTCTCTGCTCAGCATGGTGTGTAGTTTTCCTCTTAGTGGATATTACGATGTGCTCACATTCAGGGGAGCACACATGCAGTTTTTTTTTGCTTCTTCTCTGGAAGTACCCGGAGAGGTAGGTGCTGTTTTGAGTTAGGCTCAAAGGGCTGGATACATCTCCCATTGACTCAGTCTGGCTTGAAGTGATTTATTATTCGGGGCAGGGAGAGGGGGAGCAGTAATAGTGGCGTAGCTGATTGGTTTAAACGGTTGCTAGCCTAGTAAAGGAATACTGAGCACTAGCACATGGGAAGTGGGTGGGAGGATGTCAGGGACCAGGGTTGCTCACAGCCTAGGAGGCAGATGTCGCATTTGAGAGACAGCAAACTGAAGCTGCTGTAACCGTGAGCTCCCAATGCAACGAGTCTGGGCTGTACTGTGTCGTGGAAAATGACCACCACCGAGCTGAGTTGATCAGACAGCCTGAGGCTCCTTTATTGATTAATCAGAGAATACATGCATATGCATGGAGAGACGACAGGTCCTCTAGCAAGAGGTAAGTCGCTCTGCCCTACAGCAGTGATACCTGGGTTTATAAAGCCAAAAACCGCACATTACCATATGAACTTATACATCCGAGGATACCATATTTGGTTAATACAATGACATTTTTTAACCATCTGCTAAAAACAATTACTATTAATATACCGGTTATGAGCTAATTTGCAAGCCTGCTCTTTGTTACTTCCCCTTTTTACGGGTTTTTGTAATTGTCAGGACTTTGACACCTGGTTTCCACCTACTTGCGGTTTCAGCAGCTGTGTTCTGAAGCAAATTTTGAGGAACTTGGGTCCAAAAATACCTATTGGTGTACCTGTGGTCAAATGATCATGAGTTATATTTTACGCCCACACAAGCAACTTAATAAACCATAATAAACTAAAAGCTGTTATAACTTAACAGATTTTCTGGTTCCCCTTTATCCAATTCTAGTTCCTCTTTTTGGGGCCCTGACCACATTTTTTTTTTCCCTCAGCGTGCCCTTTGTACAGAAAAACAAGTTTAGCATGAGTTAAAACTCTTGCTTCTAGCTAAGGGCCTACTCTTACTTTATTCTCAGAAAAAAAGCCTGGGGCCTTGGGTAAGGTGGGGTCGGGGGGTTTCCCTATCAACTCCCTCCTTTTTAATGCCTTTGTCTTACATGGCATCAAACGCCTCACTCTGGATATCCATTAAGTCCTGGATCTCCGGATGAGGGTTCTTTAAGTTTGGAATGCTGGCATAGGTGGCTTTTTTTAAGGAAGCATTTAGCGTGGCATAATGCAGGCGATCCTCATTGGCTAAAGTCGATTCCATTAATGGGTTAAGGGGTACTAACTGTGGTGGGGTATAGGAACGGGAAGTTGCACAAGGGCATGTGCAATGTGACCAGCAACAACAGCAACACCAGCAGCAGATACACACAACGGTAAACATGCTAATGCCAAGGAGGAGCCATACGTACCAGGGGTGATGGGGTGACTGAACACTTTTTGTGAATTGGCAGAGAATGTCGCTTTTAACACAGAGGGAAGATACTAAGTGAACAGTTTGGAGGGCGTTCATAGCTTCCTGATAAACAGTTTCTAAATAATGAATTTGAGTTTGCAATTGCAAAATAGATTGAATGTCTGGTAGGAGAGATAACAATGAGTGGAATCGGTCAGGGACAATAGAGGTCCAGTCGAAAGGAACCTGAAATTCTAAATAAACCTGATAATCTTTTTCTGCGGGCCAGTAGATGTTATGAGTACCTGAGCTAGTGTGGAGGTTAAAGGCCACATCATGTATGATTGATGAATTGACATGAACACAACTGCTATTGACGGACAAAAGGGTATGGGAGGCTAAGTCTTGCAGACTGCCAAGACCCTCCCAACATACCCAGTGATGGACAGTTACCACCTCTCCGGGGTGTAGTTTTCTAAAGCATTGCAGCTGTGGGGGCTGTAAAGGCCAATAGGTCCAGAGATCACCTAGACCTATCCAAAGGTCAGGGGTTATAGCTGGGGCACCGATTAAGAAGCGGTTAGGACCGCCAGGGGGTTTAATTTTCCAAACATCTCGATGAATTACCCAGTCCCACAAGCAACCACCCCAAGGACCTGGAAGAATACGATAAGTGGGGGCCCAAAATCCTTTCACGGGTCCATAAGCCCGGAAGGAACACTGTGAGCGCCAACACTTCCATTTAGAGAACTTCCACGTATGCCTCCATGGCCACAAATCGAGGGGTATGCCAGATGTATTAGTAAGGGCAGTGGGCCAACGCTGCTGTTCGAGGTCCTTACGTAAGGAAAAAAGAATAGTGTTAAGATAATCCTGTACTTCTGAACACGCTTGATCCCACTGCAATACCTTTCCTGACGTAGCAACCTGATGGACCATTTGCTTAAGCAGGTCCTGGGTAACAATGCTTAGTGCCGAAATAGTATGGAGTGCGCCTATACCGGCCTTTTCCTCAGTAATCTGAGTCCCAGAGATAAACCCTGCGGCCTGGTCTAATTGTCCCAGATGGCCCTCATGTTCCTGCGTTTTGTAAACAGTCCAAGCTGATGCTGCAGTGTTAGCACCATGCAGCAGAGTGTCAACAATCTCTCTCCTTTTTCTGCTTTCTGTAAGTCGAGCTTGCTGTTCCATTAGGCGTATAGCCGCACCCTTAGAGCGGTTAGAATAAGTGCTGGTAATTTGAAAGTGAGTGAGGAGTAGGGAGAAATGGACGGTTCCCAAAGTAGCATTTAGAACTGTCCATTTGAATCCTGATAAGTAAGGTTTTTCGGTAGGCTCATACCATAATTGTTGGCTCTGGACCTGAATGCCCTCCTTAGCCAGTGTGGCGTCAATTGAATGCAAAGGAGTGTATTGAAGTAGAGTACAAGTGATATTTACAGTGAGGGGAAGATCCTGGACACAAAGAAATCCTACAGTGGCTAAGCATATCCTTTCAACTGTAACATTAGTTCTGGTGGCACGAGTGGCTATAAAACATTCTGGACCCTTTTCAGTAAGTGGCCAACAAGTGCCTGGGACTAACACGAGGTCTATATCATGGTCAGTGTCCCATGTGTCTATGTAAATTTCAGCTTGGTCAGGTTCTCCTGTATAAGTAACATAAGAGGTTATATTACGGTAACTAAGATACACCATACCAAACGCATTCCATTTAACATACCATTGGTATACATGGCCATGCAATGAGAAGATTAACTTGGATACGCAATAGGAAAACAAATCACCAGAGGAAGAGGGTCTGGGCCATTGTATAATGGTCGAGGTCTTGGGTAAATATGGATCTGATTGGGGCTCGGGACGGGTATGATTTTCTGAGATATTGAGGGATGGAGTTACTACAGGAGGCTTAACTAAAGGGGAGGCCGTGGGGGGAGCAAGGGAAGGATGGGATTCGTCTAGTAGTTCTGGAATAGCCTGGCATGGCCAGGGGACCTCACCTGTATGGCAATCACCTGAACTGGGAATAAATCCCAATATCCATTTTATCCCACATTGCCATGCCTGTTTCAGCGATGCTTAAGAGCATTTTAGCAGTAAATCTTGGGTTAAAGAACTAAGGGTGGAGACAACATGTAATTCGTCCACTCCAGCCCAGATACTGCTTACTTGTGCCCGGAGATAAGCCTATGTCCTGGGCCAATTGGCCCAATTTTCATTATGCTGTTGATTTTTGTAAATATTTCAGACAGGAGCGGCACTATTTGCCCCGTCCCGCAAGGAGCCAGTTAAATCCCTCTTTTGGTAGGAGGATGCACCCCAAGTCTATACCAACCCAAGGGTAGCCCCTCAGGAGCAATTGGGGCAGGTAGAAGTGATCTGGAAGTGAGATAAGGGCAGGGCAAATTTGATAGTTCCTAGCCTGGCATTAAGTATGGTCCATCTGAACCCCCTTGGGTTTCTTTTTCCTAGAAGAACCATACCACAACTGCTGGTCATACACTCGGATACTTTTTCAGGAGGCTTTAGGTTCGTTATATGGGAGAGAAAATACTATAACAGGGTACAGGCTATGTTTTTGGTTACTGAAATAGCCTCTAAGTAGAAAAATATTCCTGTGGTTAGACAAGTCCTGTAGGTATATGTTTGGTTATTTACTAGTGGTGTCAGCAGTGAGCTTACAAGTAAGGCTACTAATTGGAAAAATATTTAGAAAATATTACTTTTCCATCCCCATCCCAAGTTCATTAAAGAGGAGAGGCTAAGGAACATTAAAAGTCTCATTTTCAGGTAGTTTTGGCTAGCTTCCGCAAGCTATTCTTCAAGATTTCGTAGTCTTAATTCACTTAGCTGTCCAGCAGTGAGGCAGCAAGGGAGAGGTTACTAGCACAATCACCTTGCTTGCTTGGAGGCTTTATTATGTCCTCAGGTGGAGAGGTTGTTTTCTTAGCAAAGTTCAAAGGCTCAGTGGGTCTGTCAGCAAACAAAGGAGAAGTTACCAGTTCTTTTACCTTGCCCTTCACTCCTGCCGTCCAAAAAGAGCAACAACGCCAGAAGGAAAGATAGACCAATCATTAGTCAGAGAGTCATCACAGTGAGGAACATGGGCAGGTAGTCAATTCTTGGCACTTCACAGCAATGTTGGTAATTAACAGGATTTGATAAGGGTCTTTCAGCATGGAGCCAGGGCAGTTCCTCGCTGGTGGACCTCCATGTACACCCAGTCTTCTGGTTTCAGCAAGCAGCAGAGCTACTGTATTTAAAAAGACTTAACACATTTTATTAGTGCCTGGCGATAATTATGCATTGTGTCATCTATTAAATAAATGTCCACCTGGGCCAAAGCCAGCAGGGCACTGTTGATAGTTGCATTGGGTGCCCTGATAGAAATTTTATAAGGGCTGAGTGCGTTGGAAGTGGCCTTGTAAGTGCATTTGGCCATACTAGATCTGTGAAGCTGCACATAACTTAGTTATAATTTGTCCAGTAAAATTAGGTTTACATTCACTGTTGCTATTTACAAGTATGCCAAAGCTTCACAACCGTTTTGGCATAAGCCTTTTTATAAGGAAATATATTACTAAAACTAACACATACTGATAAGAACAGCATTTTGGCATGTTTATAAAGTCAATCTGAATATTTACAAAGGGTCCTCATGGAGTAGGGTGAGCTGCAGGTCTAGTCTGGACTGGTTTTCCACTGTTGTGTGCCAGACAAATAGGGCAAGGATTACAATATTGTTGAGCCATGATTAAAAATTTTGAGGCATACCAATGCCACATTCCTGATGCAATCATCCCTTCTTTTCTCACGCGGGCCAAACCATGGGCCACGCGAGCAAGGTAGGGGAACATAGCCCGGGGCGCAACCAGATGACCATCTGGAGTGCACCACAAGGTGTGGAGAACACCCATTTTTTCCCCATCCGTCCTTCTCCTTTTTAGACACTGACTCTTGCAATAGTGCCAGGTCATGAGGGGACGCAGCTGGAGAAAGAGGTTGCAGCATACAAAGACAAAAAATTTCAGAGGGAAACCATCAGCTACTGGGTCCAAAGAGGAACTAAAATATGCAACGGGTTTGCCTGAGGACCCCTAGGGCCATCCCCTCCTTTTTTCATGACAATAGAGAGTAAAGGGTTTCTTATAATCAGGGAGGCCCAGTGCCAATGCTCAGGCCAGAACATGCTTAACCTGAGTGAAAGTCTTATTAGCCTTTAATGTCCAAGGGATGGGGTCTGTGACCTTATTTACGGTCAAATCTTGCAATTACAACATTTAAACATTTAAATAAAATTATTTTGCTTAAAATATTTTTTTCTTTACAAATATCCTTGCTGATTGCAGGCAAAACTGAGGAATTACTTAAATTACTCCCCATATTTTTCTGTATTTGTTTTGTAGGCAGGCCAAGTTTTAATGGTTTCTATCTGCTATTTGTTACCAAAACAGATTCAAAATCTTTTACCATTCTCCTGGCCTTGACTGCCCTATTGCAGCCACAACTTTGGATTGTTTTCTTGTTTAGTTTTGTGTTCTGGCAAAAGTATATATATATTTTTTACAACCCAGAACAACACCAATTATTATAAAACAAAAATTATTCACACCAAGAGTGCTGATTATTTACAGACATTCTAAAGAAACCAAGATTTTTATTTTTATAACACCTTCTTTTAACATTTGTACTTAGTTTTACTGCTGGGGCCTTGGGTAAGGTGGAGTCGGGGGGTTTCCCTATCAACTGATTCTGTCTCATCTCTGAGATGTGTATTTGTAAGGAAAAAAAAAATCTTCAAAGCGTGCCAGGAACTTGGTATTTGTTTCTCCTGCATGCTGTGTGGGGAACAACATTTTCATGACAAGGATGTGCCGTTCCTCTGACAGGAAAAGAGGGAAGATTGTAAAATAAGTTACTGAAACAGCAGCTTGTTGTAGATCTGAGGAGAAGAAGAAAGGTGAAAATAGTCGTGGGAAGATGGCCGCTTCTCAGTGGTCGGCTCCTGACAGCCAGCATTAGTTTTTTGCAGGAAGGAGCCCAGGCATGGACCAGGGCCCCATTGTGCTAGGCACGATGCAAAACCAGCTCACAGTCCAAGTATAAGGCAGGAAACAACATGTGGTTACAGAAAGGAGAGCACAAGGAAACAGTCAGACAATATTGGTCAGCGCGATAAGCAGTTTTCATGCTGGCCAGTGTAGTTTGTTTTCTGGTGCTCCCACCAAGTGTGTGTTGTACCCACCTGTTGTCTATAGTTTTACACTTTTGGGGGACCGGGGGACTGTCTCTTTGATAAGTCTATATGGTGCCTCGCACAATGAGGCCCTGGCCTCTAAGTGCTATCATAACACACGTAATAATCATTATCATAAAAATTTCCCCTGTAGATCAACTAAACTCACAACAACTGTGAGCACTGGAAGTGGCAAGTTGCATTAGGATAGAATGAGATTACTAAACTTGCTCAGATTGGAGCCATATTTAATTGTGGTCATTGGTGTGTACGATGTGCTCAAACCATACCTGAAAAGGGTTCACAAATGGGAGGAAGTGTGAGCATCCACTAACCTGGCCTCGGTTCACTGCGAAGGGAGGACAGACCTTTTTAACAATTACGAAAGTACAAATTAAGTCCTTGCCTGAAGTGAATTTGCAGATGTGGAGGTAGTCGGGTGTCACTGCTCAAGAGTGTGATATATACATTGTCATTTTCCACCCACCACTAATTGTTAGGCACGATTCCAAACAAATCTGACAGTCGAGGTTAATTGTATGAAGACCAATCTAACAGGTCAACACAATAAAAACAGTTGGCACTGGATATTGCAATGCAGCCATTTCTCTACTGCACCTTCCTAACAAGAATTTGCTCAGACTCTGTACACTTTGGTCTCATGCCACCTAGTGGCCTACCGAAGAATTACAATTATCCTTATGCTTGTCGGACATTATTCCTTCCTTTTTGCATTTCAAGCATTTCCCTAGTTCTATCTTGCATAGATTGTACTGTACTTAACCACAAACACAGGGAGGCAGCACTTCAGTAATTTACTATTCTCTTGCTTATGTTGCTTAGGCATTGGGCAAGGGGAGGGTGAAGACGGACTGTATTCATATATGGAACAGAACAGGTAGATGAGGTTATAGCTTTTATTCTGTTGGTGGAAAGGACAAGCTTTCAAGCTTCACAAAGCTCTTCCTCATAAGCTTATCCCTTCCACCAAACGAAGGTGGCCCAATAAAAGATATGACCTCATCCACCTGGTCTCTCTGAGATCCCAGGAACAACATGGCTACAAGAGCACTGTTTTCATATATAGCTGTTTTATAGCTCAAGCCGACACAAATTATAATGACTGAACTCTTACTGCCTCCTGAGTGCAGGAGTGGTCCCTCTCCCATCAGCTTACAACAAAGGGATGGAATTCAGCACAAAATGTTCTTCTGAGTCTCAAATGCCATTTTATTCTAAAGAAAAGAGGAAAGCAGCTCGAAGTATCTGTATCAATTATTTCTGAATAGCTGTATCAGTTACTTTCTGGTGAACGATTAAGCAGTTAGAGAGGGGCACAGTCTAGCAGTCTGAAAGCATGGGACTGGCAGCCAGAAATGTCAGAGATCTAATCCTGGTTCTGATATTGGGTCAGATTCGCTGGCCCGTTAAACCTGTTCTGTGCCGCTCTGGCTGTGCAAAGCAGGCTCAAAACTGGCTTAATTGACTACCTTGGGATTCTCCAAGTAGGGGGATCCTTATGTTGCATAGAGGTCCCTGGCTGGCACCTACATAGGGGTGTGTGATTAGGAAGCCACCGTCTGATACCTGGGTGTAGGGTGACCAGATAGCAAGTGTGAAAAATCAGGATCTTTTTCAGGGGGAAGAGGGAATGGTAATAGTTGCCTATATAAGACAAAGTCCCTAATATTGTGACTATCCCAATAATATTAGGACGTCTGGTCACCCTGGCAGGGGCCATGAGCCTACTCTGCCTTGCATCAGGAAGCAGGGTCAGCACTTACTGCCCACAAGGTGGCAGAGCTATTAGAGTGGCTTAATGCCATCCTCCAGACTTGCACAGCTAGTCTGGTGACTGTGGGCCATTAACTCTCTTTGGCCTTTGGCATGTGCCAAACCCTCCCTGATTCAGGTTCTCCCTACGTACACTGGAGATAGACAGGTAAGGAAGTAGCACTACCTTCCTCATAGAAGGAAATGGGCAGATTAGTTAGCTAGAGAAGAGCTTTGAAAGCACAGGTGCTATGTATAATTCCTATTCAGGGCATCATTTTGCCATAGATCTTGCAAGAGATAGAATTTTAATGTTTGATGTTTGCAAAAGATCCAGTTTTATCTGGCTATTAGATAAGAACCATTAATACTTGGACAGATGATAATGCAGACCTGAAAAAGAACTAAAAACATGTTTTGATTAGATATTTGTGCTATCAACCAAATGTGCAGCTGGTCTATTGCCAGCAAAGACAGTGCTGGCAAGAATAGATTCTCCAAATCCAACTGTTCCTATCTCTATGCTCTCATTGGTCAAGGGCTTTCTGGTCTTGGTTTAATGTGCTTTTCTTCCCCCAGTCAGCCTGCTCATTGGCGGCAGCTTTGGTTGTTTCCTCAGAGAAACGCAGCCATGGATCTCTCTGTGGCCTCCTCCTCTTTTCCTTCATTCCTACCACAGAACTTCCTAGGCTGGCTGAAGAGGAACTCACAGGCCACACTCCTCTTAGAGTGTGAGTGTGAGAGGATTGTACCAGCAGCACACGTGCATCCGACGAAGTGGGTATTCACCTATGAAAGCTCACGCTCCAATACGTCTGTTAGTCTATAAGGTGCCACAGGACTCTTTGCTACTTTTACAGATCCAGGCCTTGGCTACACTGGCGCTTTACAGCGCTGCAACTTTCTCGCTCAGGGGTGTGAAAAACACACCCCTGAGCGCAGCAAGTTACAGCGCTGCAAAGCGCCAGTGTAAACAGTGCCCCAGCGCTGGGAGCGCGGCTCCCAGCGCTGCAAGCTAATCCCCACGGGGAGGTGGAGTACCTGCAGCGCTGGGAGAGCCCTCTCCCAGTGCTGGCGCCGCGACCACACTCCCGCAGGAGCGCTCCCGCAGCAACGCTTTGGAGTTTCGAGTGTAGCCAAGCCCCCAGACTAACACGGCTACCCTCCTCTCAGAGTTTTTTTCCCTAAGCTACCGTGATAATGTCTTAGTACAGGATCAGCATCTCATGTACTGGTAACTTGGCAGAATATCTCAGGTCAGACAGAAAAGGCTGAACATAGCTATGACAGCTCCTCTTCACATTCTCTTAAATACCTTGACTTAGACTTTGCACAGGCACAAGAACTGCTAGATATCCAACATGCACAACGGGAAACCCATGCACATTAGTAGCCCTTGTAGAATCCTGCTAGGACACTTCTTTAGAGAGGAGCTCGAGGGTGTAACGACAACGAGCCAGAGAGGTGAGTTGATGAAGTCCAGACAGGACTTCAGTTATGGACAGGGCCCTACCAAATTCAAGGGCCATTTTGGTCAATTTCTTGGTCATTTAAAAATTGTAAATTCCATGATTTCAGCTATTTCAATCTGAAATTTCACTGTGTTGTAATTGTAGAGTCGTGACCCAAAAAGGAATTATGGGGGGGGGATGGGCAAGGTTATTGTAGCAGGGATTGCAGTACTGCTGCCCTTACTTCTGTGCTGCTGCTGGCGGCGGTGCTGCCTTCAGAGCTGGGCAGCTGGAGAGTGGTGGCTGCTGGCCGGGAGCCCAGCTGTGAAGGCAGCAGAAGTAAGGATGGCACGGTATGGACCCTCAGTCAACAGCTGCTGCTCTCCAGCCACCCAGTTCTGAAGGCAGTAGTGCAGAAGTAAGGGTGGCAATACCGCAACCCCCCTGAAATAAACTTGTGATCCCCACTGCAACTCCCTTTTGGGTCAGGACCCCCAATTTGAGAAACCCTGGTCTTCCCCCTGAAATCTGTATAGTATAGGGGAAAAGCACACGAAAGATCAGATTTCATGGTCCATGACGTGTTTTTCAGGGCTGTGAATTTGATAGGGTCCTAGTTATGGACACGTAGTGCACAATATAAGCTGCTGCAAAGACAGTACAAGCTCATGACATCCCACCTAACAGCTAGGCTCGGTGTCTTTTCACCAACAGGACACTGCGTACAGGAGTTTGGTGCTATGGGGAAGCACTGACTGATCAAATGTGTCACAGCCTGTTCTCTTGTGAGCTAAAATAGATTGTTCTCTGGGCCTACAGAAGCAAGACTAATTAGCCCACTGCACCACCTAGAGTAGCTAGCAAGTATTATTCATTGTGTTCTGTTCAGGATTTCTGTTGTCTGAAGACATAGCCAGAAACGTAGCAGGAGATGAACCCACAAAGTGATCATTTCTGGGGGCTGGTACTGATGAAGGGGAAACAAATCAGTTCTAGTCACTGATCAGAGTACAACAGAAGCACCGGCTAGTGAAGTGCAGATTCTCAAAGGTATTTAGGTGTCTAACTCTCCTGGGATTTCTCTCCACTAAATGGTGAAGATGGCTGAGGACTTCCCTCTGGGGTGCTTTATACAGTCGAAGATGCACACAGAACCGTCTGTCTATGTGGAACAAGGAGCACCACAGAGCAACAGAAAAAATACTGTTTTCTGTTATATTTGTGCCTCTGTTATATTTGTGCTGCATAGCGGCATCTAACCTCCTCTCCAGGTTGACCAAGCATAAGAATGATGCTTCACCATGGGTAGGGCTCCCCTCCCCGCCAAAAAAAAAAGGGATCAGAAAAAGTGCCCATGTTTAGTAAATGCAGTTTAGCTGTAATGGGATGGAGTTGCTGACTGAAGTGATAAAACATAATGGATCACAATTGATCATGGGTGTAACAAGCTTCCATTTAAAAATATTAAAAGCGGTGCAATGCAGGCAGTCAGCAGGGCTCCTCATGCAGACTGGTGAGCAGAGGAGAGCACAGATGGGCTGAGCAGGTTATGTACTCACTCCTCTCTCTCATTTACATGTCATGACTGGCAGAGGTGCCCGGAAAATTGAGCTGCTCCTCATTCTTGGGAACTCCTGTGGTGAAGGTGGGACGTCCCTGTCTCCGCAATGGCTCTGAAGCAGACTTACAGAACCGGCCCTACTTCCCCTGCCTACTCTCTGTCTTTGCTCACATCCTCAGCTGCCAAGAACACAGTAACAAAGATTGCCAGGCCGGGTGTGGGAGGGAAGGGCATATTCACGCGCCAGCACAGCGACCAAGTGGGCAGGGCGCAGCTTGCCACCTAGTGAGGCGCTGCTGGAGCCAGTGCAGCCCCAGCACAGATGAGGCCAGCCCTCAGGACAGCTGTCAATTGTGCCCTGATTCCGAGGGTCCTATGGGGCTTTGTAGGGGCACAGAACTGCCCCCGTCATGCTTCCTACTGCCCCTGACATCCCCCCACCCTCCTCTGGTCTGTCTTAAGTGCCCAGGACTGCTGTATGCCTGGGCTAGGGCAAGGGTGCCAGTAGGAGGGAGACTTACACCTTCCCTTGAGCTGCCTTTGCCAGCCTAGCTGGCATAGATACAGAGGGGCCACAGGTCAACCATAACTCAGGCTTGCAGCGTTAACTCTAAGGGCTGACTGTAAGTTGCTATAGCCTGTAGGAGAGGGTAGTGCAGAGCCACACAAGGCCACGAGAGGGGGCACTGGGAGAAGCAGCTCCCCGCTTCCTGCGTGGCTGGCATGTAGAGTAGGCTCAGGCATCCCCCACCCCCAGGGGAGCGTGGCTGGAGCAAGGAATCAGTTCTGCCAAACTCTTAGGCGGGCTGCGTGGAGAAGATTTACTCCCTCCCCCTGCCCCACATAAAGCCAGGCCCAGTCCAGCCCTTCATGACTGACCCACTTAAGGGCAGGTTGGGTAGAATATGGACAGGTTTGTGGATTGTAATTTTGGGCTAAACAGATTTTAATTCTACATTCAGGTGTCTGATTTCAGATGCCCATGGAAAGGAAGTACCCTGACCATGCATGCAACAGCAAGACACTAAGACCCCTATTGTCATACTCAGGGGCCTAATCCTAGGTATCAAAACCCACATGGTCCCCTGAGGTGTGGCTTAGTATTGGAGCATTATAAGATCCAATTAATGGGAATCCCCATCAGCTGACTTTCAGAGGGGTAAGCCCAGGCAAGCCCACATGGACACAAATGGGAATTGTGGCTGTTAGCAGCACCTCCGAAAAACCAGGCTACTTATTTAAGGGAGTTTAGGCCCCACATTCAACTCTCCTGGTTCAACCGTATCAGACATTTTCCTGCTAGGAGCTGGGCTTGCAGGGATTCTCAGCACAGGGGAGGCTGGGAAGCAATGGGCACTGGGCTCAATCTCTGGTGTTGTCCACACAATGGCCACAGCTGAAGGCTGCTGCTGTCCTGTGAGCTACTGAAGCCTGATGCATGCAACTGAGGAGGTGACTAGCAGTTATTCAGGAAACGGACTTGTAGGGAGGAGGGGGAAAATGAAGGTGCCTCGGTACTGGGCCAGGAAAAGTAGCACGCTGCCAGCATTGATTCAGCCAGCTCTGCAACTAATGTGTGTCCCCAGAAGCCTGGCAATGAAAAACGTGTTAAGTCCATTCAGGCTACAGCCATGCCCCATTGAAGTCTATGGCAAAGCTTCATTCGCTTAATGATGGACATTCAAGACAACTGTTTAGCAAGGGCAGTTAAACGTCTTTCAAGAAAATGTAAGACTCACCAAGAAGGGATTAATTGCACCCTTGAACAAGACCGGGGAGCAGGGCCTCTCACCTCTGGGGTAACGCTTCGCTTTGGGTCTGCACTGGGGAAGGGATATTTGGTACTTAAGCATAGTGATGAGCAAGAAGCACTCACTCAGTTTCCATTGTTCCCAGTGGGAGTGCAAGAGACTCAGCTCCTGCCAGGATCAGGCTGTTGGGAAGGAGAGGCTAGACTAGAGGGAGGGGTTTGGGTGGTGAACCCAGCAGCACCACTAGGCAAAGAGCAGGTCACAGGTTCAGACTGCACCCACCGGCAGGAGCGCAGCTAAACACGTGACCCATTGGTGACGGAGGTATACAACAATGCAGCCCTGGGCAAACACGAGAGCAGGGCGAGGCAGTGACAACTAAGGGGGTGTAGCTTCGTATTGCAGCATTATAAGCTCCAATTACAGGGAGTCCCCGTCAGCTGAGGACGTGGCAGCTCCCTGGGAGTGCTTTAGATGGGTTTGCTGCCAAAGATTAGGTAGGAAAGCAGTGGAGGAGTTACACTCACAGTCCGTGTGTATGTTGCACCTTAACCCTTCAATTGCCCCCAAGTTATGTGCCCATCTGGAAAGGCCAATACCCCTGTGAATACATGTCAGACGATGCTGTCTGGATTGGCATCTGTACAGGGCCAGCATGAGGAGGCTGCAGCTTTTTACAGCCAGACAGAGAACATTAAAGGGCAAGGTTACAAGGCTGGATCAAACCAGGGATTCTCAAACCTTTTTTTTTTTTTTTACTGGTGATCCCTTTCACACAGCAAGCCTCTGAATGTGCCCCCCCTTATAAATTAAAAATACTTATTTATATATTTAACACCATTATAAATGCTGGAGGCAAAGCGGGGTTTGGGGTGGAGGCTGACAGCTCATGGCCCCCCCCATGTAAAAACCTCATGACCCCCTGAGGGGTCCCGATCCCCAGTTTGAGAACCTCTGGTGTAAACGCTTTGCATCAATAACCGTCTCTCAATGGGTTTGTGTACAGCACACTCTTGGCCACGGCCCCCAGGTGCTACTAGAATGTAAATGGTACAAATCAAGTACTTGGAGAGGGGAAACTCTTAGAGACCTAGTCCTAAGAGTGTAACCCTGGCTTCCACCGCGTGCGCTGCACAGAAAGGGAGAACCAGCCCAGGGGGCTCTACACTGCAAGAAAAGGTGGGTTGTGTTCTTAACATGGGCTAAGACAGCAGTGCAGACAGGGCCACTCAGCTTCTAATCAGGGTAACAGCTCAAGTTCAAATCCATGCTTCCCTATAGGCTTGAATGTGAGTGGCTATCCTGTGGAAAAAGCAGAGTGACCATGTCCTCAGTGCTATTTTAACCTGACTTAACACACACACACACACACCCCTCCCCCCTGCAGGGTAGACATACCCCACAATTTAAAGGGGAAGTGTGAAACTATATAGGTAACCCAACTCCTTTACCATCTGACGGTGAGCTCTATGCCACAGAGTCAAGCCGTCCTTTGTAACGTAAATAGGGCGTTATTTCTATCAGAGCATAGGAAACCATTTCCCAGTCCCTTTAATGATATAGAAAAGGGAATGATGGATTGGGAAAAGCAGTTCTGCACTGTCAAGGTAATTGTGCCAGGGAAGATGTGATGATAAAACGCTTTCAATTAGTTCTACCGGGGTGTGGGTTCCCTTCTCGGAATAAATCAGTTACACAGGTGCAATCATTACAAACCCACCAAGCAAACAGAATGCTTGTTGTTGCCCCCCCTCCCCCCTCCCCATTGCCAACACTCATCCTTTATTTGGAAAGAAGCGAGACAGGCATGACTCCCCCGATAAGCAGTCAGCACTGCTGCAATTCGCAAGAGGCAGGGTGCCATATGCCGCCTCTGTCGCAGTTATTCGAGGAACGAGTAGCCACATATAGGCAGGAAGAAAACCAAAACCAGACATACAGCAATATAGGAGCGTCCTTATTTGGCTTCAAGAACTGCTTACAAGTGCAGTCCTGGGTGTAGTGAGGAGAGCAGCTAATATCTTATTTGTGAGGACAGTTCTAATCCCCACCCAGTTTACAAATGCCTGCAGGGGCCCTGTCACTTCCATCTTAGTGGGCACAGGAATGAGAAAGTTCCCTGGGCTACAATATATTCCCAGCCTAGACACAGGAATTATAGTATAACTCCCACTCGAGTTATTAGGACACACGCCTCCCTGCAATTGGACTGCATTGCTCTGTTAATACAGTATGATGTCAGTGGGTGAGAACACAACACCCATTTACAGTGAGTGGGGTTGTCCAGTCTGGATTTTAACCCTCCCTTTGCAGGGTGAGAGATACCATCCCTCTCACGGGGAACAGCTCATTTTTATGAGCTAGGCCAAAGTAAGGGCCTGAGAGTTACACCAGGGATGTAGCTAGCCCATTCTTTTGTATCAAAAAGACACTTACACACTTCTCATTGACAAGACAGGCTCGTTGTTTGTCACACACTACAAGAGCTGGCAGATGATATCTGTATGATCAGGGATAGGTGGGAGGTTAAACCAAGTGAGTGGATGCAAATGCATGGTTTGTATTGGTATGAAACACCTTTTTTTTTTACCACATGTGGTCTCTGCACACACTGGCAGCTGGCGTGTGGCGCATGAGATCTTAGCTGATTACATTTAAATGGTTTTCATTTTCCCCTCAGTTGCGCATTAAATGGAGTTGTGGAAAAATCTCACTATTCAACCTCTTTGCTATCAACACATGGTGCAAAAATACCTTTCCAAGAAACCATCCCCAATAAGGTCTGTGGTTTACACCTTAAGGAAAGGGATCCTGTTTAACCCAGCCTTAGGTATGCAAGTCATTCATTTATGGCCTACTACCATTTTTCTCATAAACCCATTGTATCTTTCCATACTTTTAATAATATTGATAAAATAAGAGCCAGGGTTCAGGTACCCTTGACTGGATTCATTTCAGACAGAAGAATAATTACAAAGCTTCTGATTATTGGCATTATCCACCCTTATCACTTGATTTTTTTTTTTTTTTTTTAATCACAGGCCTTTAAGCTCCTCAGGACATACACATTGAATAAACTGTCAATCTTAATTAAGCCCATGCTCCAAGTATGTCACACGACTGGGATCATCCCTTCATTCTCATACAGACAAGCACAACTTTGTCAGCTCAAGGCAATTCAACCCCAGGGGACCCAATCCTGTAAACAGGCATGTGTGTGAACAGCCTTATTCAGTTCAATGACACTACTCCAGTGTACAAAAGTACTACGGTTAAGTGTGGGATCAGACCCTAAAATAACACGTGTCCCCACTTCTACCGTCTATCGCTGCCCCAGCAATATTCATCATCGAATGTAATTAATAGTTTGTAATCAGAGCTGCACTCTATTGCTCATTCCAGCATCACCCGAAGGGGCTTTTGTTCCATCTTTCCAATGAACCTGCTGCACCGATCCTCTAATAGTTTTGCCACAAAATCCAACACGACTAATCTCACCATTAATAACCTCATTCCTGCATCCCCAGTTTAACACCGATGCTGCCTAAAGCAGCTGGAGGCTCTAAATACGTCTCCATTTCCTATTTCTTTTCAGTTAACCTAACTGCAGGTGGCAAGCGAAGAAAAAGCCCCACCTAACTCCCCTCACAATTCTATTGGCTTAATTCTGCACTTATCAGTATTAATGTAACAAGAACGCCCAGAGGCCTTATCGTGCTACGCACTAAACGTGCACATGGTGAGAGGCACACACTGCCCCAAACAGCTTACACACGACACAGGCAGCAGCAAGAGAGGAACGAGACTTGCCCAACCTCACACAGTAAGTCCCTTGTAGAGTTGGGGATGGAATAGAACCCAGATCTCCTGAATCCGTGCTGACAGCCCTATCCACTAGACCAGGAGTAGGCAACCTATGGCACGGGTGCCGAAGGCAGCACGTGAGCTGATTTTCAGTGGCACTCACACTGTCTGGGTCCTGGCCACTGATCCGAGGGGCTCTGCATTTTATTTAATTTTAAATGAAGCATCTTAAACATTTTAAAAACCTTATTTATTTTACATACAACAATAGTTTAGTTATATATTATAGACTTATAGAAAGAGACTGTCTAAAAACGTTAAAATGTATTACTGGCACGCAAAGCCTTAAATTAGAGTGAATGAATGAAGAGACTCGCACACTACTTCTGAAAGGTTGCCGACCCCTGCACTAGACCATGCTGCCTCTTCAAATGCAGCAGCATGAGGAGGCCTTTTTTTTCTTTTTAAAAAACAACAACAACAAAGGACCAAGTACATCTATAGGGTGAATATAAGAACAGCAGCAAATTGCCTCCCCAAGCCCTTTCATGAAGCGTCCAATAACTGAGCGTGTTTCTGCCATCAGAATAATCAGCTGGAGCCACAGGGAAATTAGGAAATTCATGGAACACGTCATATTTTAGAGTAGAAATTACACCAAGGAGATCACTAACAGTGAAACAAGTTCCAACCATCCAGTGCTGCAGAAGAAGAGAGAAGAAACACCTTGTTCCCTACCCCGACCCCCAATCTGACAGCTTTCTTACTTTTACCGCTGCTCCTGACGTCCTATCAGTATCTCGTCTCTTTCACATCAGCCCTCTTGCCTCGCTGCACTCACACTGCAAATACATAAACACATGCAGAACATATCCGGCACCAGCACATCATTCCAGTTCGCTGGGATCACAGTAACTCTCAGAAAATGTTGTAGCAACACTCATGACTATTTCTGCATTTTAGGTTGTCCACTAGGTGACACTATTTCCCAGAGATTATCATAGGAAAACTACCTTTTCCTTCCCTGGAAAGGTAAAGTAGAACCTCAGAGTTACAAACACCTTGGGAACGGAGGTTGTTTGTAAATCTGAAATGTTCATAACTGAACAAAACGTTACGGTTATTCTTTCAAAAGTTTACAACTGAACATTGACTTAATACAGCTTTGAAACTTTACTGTTCAGAAGAAAACTGCTGCTTTCCCTTTTATGGGTTTGTAGTTTACGTTTAACACAGTACTGGACTGTATTTGCTTGTTATTTGTCTCTGCCGCTGCCTGATTGTGTACTTCTGATTCCAAATGAGGTATGTGGTTAACTGGTGGTCGTAATAACTCTGAGCTGCTACTGTATTTATATTCTCAGTAGCCCTAGAACTTCAGTAGACCCTCCCTTGTCTGAATAGAATGGGGTTCATGTAACTTATTTTGGGAAAGAGAGTTCAGAGGGAGTTTTCCATGTATGTGATTCACATGGTGGGATAAGCGCCATGGTAATAATAGGAGTTTTCACTGGGATTCTACTTTATTTCAAGTCCCACAATGTTAAAATACACCAGGAAAAATATTTCAACTAAAAGATCAGAACAACCTGCAGAGATACAGAACGAGCAGCATCACACAGTCAGAGGCACAGAGTAATTTACAGCCTGCCTGGAGGGACCAGGTATCCTGGTCTGCCCTGGGCTGTCCCTATATTCAGGCTCCTGTCATAGCACAAGCATAGGGCCCAGTTCTATGAAGTGCTACCCGGCCTCAGCTCCCTGCAGGATTAGCATTAACTAGAGCCAGAGATGAAAATAAGCCAGTCCAGTCTGGTCCGGTGTACCAGCAAGAGCCAGTACGCTGTGCTGGACCGCACCGGCTTCCACCACGAGGATTGAAAGGGCTCAGGGCTCCCCATGGCTGCGGGCAGCCCAGAGCCCTTTAAATCCCAGCCGCGGCTCCGGCGGCCAGGCTAAGGCCTGGATTTAAAGGGCTCAGGGCTCCCCATGGCTGCAGGCAGCCCAGAGCCCTTTGAATCCTGGACACAGCTCTGGTGGTGGGCTGGGGCCAGGATTTAAAGGGGTTGGGGCTCCCATCAGCAGCAGGAGCTCTGGGCCCTTTAAATCCCTCCCCCAACCCCACAAAGCTCAGGGATCCCCCCGGCAACTGGAGCCCCAAGCCCTTTAATTTGCCCCTGACTCCCGGAGGGCTCCCAGCCACCTCTTCAGCTGGGACCCCCTGTTTGATTTAAAGGCCCTGGGGCTCCCAGCCACAGATGGGGCCACAGGACCTTTAAATCTTGAGAGGCCACACCTCTTCTGGATCAGGCAACCCCCCTCAGGACTCCAGCAGTACCGGTTAATTCCTGTAAGTTAGTTTCACCCCTGACTAGAGCTGCTTTCTAACCAGTACAGTTCTTATGTGCCTGTGCTGTCAGGGCCCCAGATACAGTCACTTCAGGGTTGCTTTCAAAAATAAGACATACGCAATGACGCATTCTGGGTTCATCATTTAGCAGGGGGACACTGCTTAGATAGACGGAGGGTTTATTACCAGAACTAAAGGGGGAATATATTTAACAAGGAATCTTCCCACTTTCCTAGCATAAGTTTAATGTAGTTTGTTTTAAAGTACAGTCAGTGCTTGTAAGACTGTCCATTTGTTAGCAGGGATGACTGAAGCCCGCTAGCCGTAAAACAGGTACAGCAGATGCAGCAGGTGCCAAACCACCGGGGGGAAATGAACCTCAGCAAGCTCCCCTCAGACTCACTTCATGTTTAGATGTGAATCCAGAGCGTGTGTGAAGCGTCTGACTCGGCAGTTTTGGGCGGCAAGTCCCGGAGGAAAATCAGAGTTTCTTGCCAGATTACCAGACTTCTGCTCCTGGCTGCAAATAGCATGAGAACAGCCTTCCATTCTACCACCAGTGTACTCTGGGCTTGGTTCAGCTGGAAAATTGAAGTGCAGTACAAAGTCAAAGCCACACACACACACACACACGTTACCTCTATGAAGACATGCTGTGCGTTTGGTTCTGAAAATGGGTGAGGCAGGCGAGACAGGGCTGTTCTGTTACCCTTACCACACACTTCCCTATTCCAGCCATTAAAGGAATGTCGGACCTGGCATAGTGCTATCACACAGGGTGAGGGGGTAATGCATTCTCCTTCTCCATTCAGTCCCAGGCCTTGCTCTTTAAACTGCTACCTTTGATGCCAGTCAGTGCTTGTTATTATGGTGAAATATTTTGTTTGCTAAAGACTTGGCTTGAAACCACCATCAAGTACAGTTCCTATTGTAGACCTGCTTACAGGGCCAGCACTTCCACTAGGCGACCCTAGGCGGTCACCTAGAGCGGCAGGATTTGGGGGGCAGCATTTTGCCGTCCTTGGCGGAAATTCGGCAGCAGGGGGATCCTTCCGCTATGGGTCTTTGGTGGATTTTTGGCAGCGGGTCCTTCACTCGCTCCGGGACCCGCTGCCGAAGTGCTCGAAGACGCGGAGCAAAAGGACCCCCCTCCCGCCGCCGAATGCTCAGAGGAGGAGCACTGCCGCTTAGAGCGGCAAAAACCCTGGCACCGCTCCTGCCTGCTTTATGATACAAGAGCCCAGAACTGCCCTGCGTTCAGCTCTGGCTCAAGCACCAAACTATACACCTGCATTACACATTCTACAACCCCTGTCTCTGATGAAGTTGACCATTTATCCTGTTTCCCAGAAGCTCCTGGATCTTAAATGGCTGATTCTAAAGAACCCCACTTTGCATTAGGAAGAACAAAATGTACCATGAGCTTGAAACATTCTATACATATTTTTAAAATTTCCCATTTGTTGCTTGATGTCCTCTTTGATAAGAGCCACGTTTTTGTGGCTAGAGTTTCTTGAATGTCCCACACTACTAGAGAGCTGTCAGCTAAATAAAGGACAGTACTGCATACAAACGACTCTGGGTAGTTAAAAGAATAAGTGAAGATGATACTACTTAGGGGTTGTTGCTGGTATTTATTAAAATTTCTCAAATTATTATGATTTTCATTTGCGCATTCTCTTTCTTTGTCAGTATTGTCAACTTGTTATTTTCTTACAAGTCCTGTGATATTTGGTGTTCTTAAAACCCCAGCTCCTGGAGTCAAGTGATAACCTGAAAGCTGAGAATCTTGTGTATTTTCCTAAAGAGGCTTGCTTCTAACCCTCATGGCTATGGAGAAAAGCATGAAAACACAACTCAGCTTAAAAATCAGAAGGCAAATATAATAAAGTTAGTCTTTTTTCTGTTTTAAAATCCCATTTTAAAGCCCATCTTATGATTTGAGGGCCTGAATACTTGGCAGTTGGCAAAACTCATGTGTGCACACAAATTTTATTGCACATCTCTAGGCAACTTACAGTACACACATTAAACATACAGACATAGCATAAATCGTCTACAGTTGACCACTATCAGCGGTACTAAAAGGATCCTTACCACTTTATCCACCCCATCTAGGAAAGTGAATAAACCAAGAAACTTTGCAAAGGCTAGAAGCTGACTCTTCTTTTATGGACACATGTAATGTTATTGACTTTGCTGGAGTTAGTTCTGTTGGTGTAAATCAGATCTAAGGGAAGAGTCTGGCCCAGGCTTGGAGCACATTGAGCAGGAAAGCTCTTGTGGCCATTAAAGATGAGTTTAAGGTACAAAATTCAGAATGGGATCTGAATTTAAAACCTTCAAAGTCGGGGGGGCGGTGTTTTCAGATCTGGTGTTGGATTCAGTCGATAGGTAGCACTCAGGGGGGAAGAGACAGCTCAGTGCTTTGAGCACTGGCCTGCTCAGCCCAGGATTGTGAGTTCCATCCTTGGAGGGGGCAATTTAGGGATCTGGGACAAAAATCTGTCTGGAATAGGGGGTTGGACTAGATGCCCTCCTGAGGTCCCTTCCAACCCTGATATTCTATATAGTGGTTATAGCCCTGGAAGCCACAAGATACTGCTGAGATTTCAGATTGTAAATCACTACCAAAGACAAGAACAGCTTGGTGCCTTAGAGAAGTGCTATACACACACCTACATTTTCCACTGAGGTACAAGCCTTAATGAAAAAAAACTGTTCTTACTTGAATTGTGGTCACACAAGCTTGCCTGGCCCTGCCTTATACTGTGAGCAAAGACATGTTTGATAGACAGGAGGAAACTAAGTATTCGGTCAGAGGTAGAGGAAAACATTTTTAGCAGATCCAAAGAGGTGTGACTGTGGATCATCAGGCACGCCTGTCGATCTGGGAGTTTCTGAAGAGTTATGTATCTCATGGGAGTTCAGCTTCCTTTATATATATACATATACACATACATACACACACATACAAATGCAGCTGCTAGCTGTGTTCTTTCCCCCCTCCTCCCTACCCCAGGGTCATAGACTCTAGGACTGGAAGGGACCTCGAGAGGTCATCGAGTCCAGTCCCCTGCCCTCATGGCAGGACCAAATACTGTCTAGACCATCCCTAATAGACATTTATCTAACCTACTCTTAAATATCTCCAGAGATGGAGATTCCACAACTTCCCTAGGTAATCTATTCCAGTGTTTAACTACCCTGACAGTTAGGAACTTTTTCCTAATGTCCAACCTAAATCTCCCTTGCTGCAGTTTAAGCCCATTGCTTCTTGTTCTATCATTGGAGGCTAAGGTGAACAAGTTTTCTCCCTCCTCCTGATGACACCCTTTAAGATACCTGAAAACTGCTATCATGTCCCCTCTCAGTCTTCTCTTTTCCAAACTAAACAAACCCAATTCCTTCAGCCTTCCTTCATAGGTCATGTTCTCAAGACCTTTAATCATTCTTGTTGCTCTTCTCTGGACCCTCTCCAATTTCTCCACATCTTTCTTGAAATGCGGTGCCCAGAACTGGACACAATACTCCAGCTGAGGCCTAACCAGCGCAGAGTAAAGCGGAAGAATGACTTCTCGTGTCTTGTTTACAACACACCTGTTAATGCATCCCAGAATCACGTTTGCTTTTTTTGCAACAGTATCACACTGTTGACTCATATTTAGCTTGTGATCCACTATGATCCCTAGATCTCTTTCTGCCATACTCCTTCTTAGACAGTCTCTTCCCATTCTGTATGTGTGAAACTGATTGTTCCTTCCTAAGTGGAGCACTTTGCATTTGTCTTTATTGAACTTCATCCTGTTTACCTCAGACCATTTCTCCAATTTGTTCAGATCATTTTGAATTTTGACCCTGTCCTCCAAAGTAGTTGCAATCCCTCCCAGTTTGGTATTGTCTGCAAACTTAATAAGCGTACTTTCTATGCCAACATCTAAATCGTTGATGAAGATATTGAACAGAGCCGGTCCCAAAACAGACCCCTGCGGAACCCCACTTGTTATACCTTTCCAGCAGGATTGGGAGCCATTAGTAACTACTCTCTGAGTACGGTTATCCAGCCAGTTATGCACCCACCTTATAGTAGCCCCATCTAAATTGTACTTTCCTAGTTTATCTATAAGAATATCATGCGAGACTGTATCAAATGCCTTACTAAAGTCTAGGTATATCACATCCACCGCTTCTCCTCGTTATCCTATCAAAGAAAGCTATCAGATTAGTTTGACACAATTTGTTCTTTACAAATCCATGCTGGCTATTCCCTATCACCTTACCACCTTCCAAGTGTTTGCAGATGATTTCTTTAATTACTTGCTCCATTATCTTCCCTGGCACAGAAGTTAAACTAACTGGTCTGTAGTTTCCTGGGTTGTTTTTATTTCCCTTCTTATAGGTGGGCACTATATTTGCCCTTTTCCAGTCTTCTGGAATCTCCCCCATCTCCCATGATTTCCCAAAGATAATAGCTAGAGGCTCAGATACCTCCTCTATTAACTCCTTGAGTATTCTAGGATGCATTTCATCAGGCCCTGGTGACTTGCAGGCATCTAACTTTTCTAAGTGATTTTTTACTTGCTCTTTTTTTATTTTATCTTCTAAACCTACCCTCTTCCCGTAAGCATTCACTATATTGGACATTCCTTCAGACTTCTCAGTGAAGACCGAAACAAAGAAGTCATTAAGCATCTCTGCCATTTCCAAGTCTCCCGTTACTGTTTCCCCCTCCTCACTGAGCAGTGGGCCTACCCTGTCCTTGGTCTTCCTCTTGCTTCTAATGTATTGATAAAAAGTCTTCTTGTTTCCCTTTATTCCCATAGCTAGTTTGAGCTCATTTTGTGCCTTTGCCTTTCTAATCTTGCCTCTGCATTCCTGTGTTATTTGCCTATATTCATCCTTTGTAATCTGACCTAGTTTCCATTTTTTATATGACGCCTTTTTATTTTGTAGGTCACGCAAGATCTCATGGTTAAGCCAAGGTGGTCTTTTGCCACATTTTCTATCTTTCCTAACCATCGGAATAGCTTGCTTTTGGGCCCTTAATAGTGTCCCTTTGAAAAACTGTCAACTCTCCTCTGTTGTTTTTCCCCTCAGTCTTGATTCCCATGGGACCTTACCTATCAGCTCTCTGAGCTTACCAAAATCCGCCTTCCTGAAATCCATTATCTCTGTTTTGCTGTACTCCCTTCTACTCTTCCTTAGAATTGCAAACTATGATTTCATCATCACTTTCACCCAAGCTTCCTTCTACTTTCAAATTCTCAACTAGTTCCTCCCTATTTGTTAAAATTAAGTCTAGAACAGCTTCCCCCCAGTAGCTTTTTCAACTTTCTGAAATAAAAAGTTGTCTGCAATGCAGTCCAGGAACTTATTGGATAGTCTGTGCCCCGCGGTGTTATTTTCCCAACATATATCTGGATAGTTGAAGTCCCCCATCACCACCAAACCTTGGGCTTTGGATGATTTTGTTAGTTGTTTGAAAAAAGCCTCATCCACCTCTTCCACCTGATTAGGTGGCCTGTAGTAGACTCCCAGCACGACATCACCCATGTTTTTTACCCCTTTTAGCCTAACCCAGAGACTCTCAACACTTCCATTTCCTATGTCCATCTCCACCTCAGCAAGTGTGTACATTTTTAATATATAAGGCAACACCTCCTCCCTTTTTCCCCTGTCTATCCTTCCTGAGCAAACTATACCCATCCACACCAACATTCCAGTCGTGTGTATTATCCCACCAAGTTTCAGTAATGCCAACAATGTCATAGTTCTATTTATTTATTAGCACTTCCAGTTCTTCTTGCTTATTACCCATACTTCTTGCATTTGTATATAGGCATCTAAGATACTGGTTTGATCTTGCCTCCCAGCTTTGCCCTGACCCTCTTTTCTCTCTGCCATTATAGCCCATGCTCCCTCCTGTTTCTGAACCATCTCCCAGGTCTTGTTCCCAACTTACCTGTGGGGTTTGCTCACCTGTCCCCATCGAACCTAGTTTAAAGCCCTCCTTACTAGGTTAGCCAGTCTGTGCGCAAATAAGGCCTTTCCCCTCCTCGAAAGGTGAACGCCATCTCTGCCTAGCAGTCCTTCCTCGAATAGCATCCCGTGGTCGAGGAAGTCAAAGCCCTCCTGGCGACACCATCTTCGCAGCCAGGCATTCACCTCCACGATGCATCTGTCTCTGCCCAGGCCCCTATCTTCGACAGGAAGAATCGAAGAGAATACCACCTGCGCTCCAAACTTCTTAACCCGTACTCCCAGAGCCCTGTAGTCACTCTTGATCTGCTGAGTGTCACACCTCACAGTATCATTTGTGCCCACATGGATGAGTAGCATGGGGTAGTAGTCAGAAAGCTGGATAATCCTCCACAATGCCTCTGTAACATCTCGGATATGGGCCCCTGGCAGGCAGCATACCTCCCCGGATGAACGGTCTGTCCCCCTCAGCAGAGAGTTTCCAACCACCACTACCCTACGTTTCTTATTATCAATGGTAGCAGCAGACCTCCTAGCCTTAGGGGTATGAGGCTTCCCCTCCTTAACTGTTGGGGGTGATTCCTTGTCTCCTGTATCAAGAAGAGCATAACGGTCAGATCCTGCCTTCCTTGAAAAAAGACTCCTAGTAGTGCCAATGAGAACAGAACTAGGCCTGAAGGTCCTCAAGAGTCTAACATCACTGACTTCCACTGGTATGGAGGGTGCTCAGCTTTCAGATTCAGGTCCAAAAACTGAGCAGACATTTGTTCATAATTTGGGGCCAAATCCTGAAGTTTCCATCTCAGGCAAATTTCCCATGAAAGCCAAAGGGAGATTTTGCCTGAGTAACAGTATCAGACTTTTGCCCTTGAAACCCAGCTTTGCTAAGTTTGATGTCACCAGAGCGGCTACAGGGATAGGATTGTAACATGAAGAATAGAACAGGTCTTTATTTGAAAAGAATTTCAGTGAAAAATATACATAATTATAACCAGTACGACCTAGTAACACCAGCAGTCCTAAGAACATGCTGCCTGTCTTTTTGTGTAGTGATTTACACTAGTGCACAGTGGGTGAAAAGAGCTACTAAGCCAGAAAGGGAGTGGCTCACACTCGCTTTGCGCTGGTGTAAATGACTATACAAGGCAGAAGACGGGAGAGAATCAGAGATGCAGCCTCAGGGATAACAGTGATAACACTGAGCCACTGGATAACACACAATCCCATTCTCCATTTGTCACCATGAAGCACCTTCCTGGAGGACAAAACAGGAAACTTGATTTTCCCCACCCAAAATACAAAAATTTCCCTTGCAGAGCTTTCCAGCTTCTTTCGTGGACTTCTCTTGAGCTTAGCTATGTGGACACACCCGTCCATAATCCTGCAACACATCACATATACTAGTTAATTCCCCAAAGGCTTTTGCCTTTTGAAAGCTTTATTAGGTCAACCTAGGTCTGAAGAGATGAGTAATGGGGAAGCCTACCTGAAACTGGCTGCAGTTGTTTGGGAGAGGAGCCAGAATAGCTCCATGAAGAATAAGATGGCTAATTTGGCTTATTAAAGGCCTGCTAGCTCCTCATTTGATGAGTATCAGTCAGATCTACATGGATAGATTTAAAATCTGGCTCCCATCCCTTGCCACCAATCAGACCATTTTAACTCCAGTCCCCAGTAACTTCTTATTCCAAAGATCGCATAGGTTTTCCTTGTGGTCAGTCATATCTTAGCAGGGTACTACCACCATCTGGCTGCCTCTACTTTTTCCCTCACAGGAGCTCACTTCACTGGCACCAGCTTTGTGCCTGGGTATGTGAGCCCGCAGCCAGGGGAAAGATGATGCATTGCCCCCAAATGAAACCACTGAAATTCCTCGCAGAGGAATCTGAATGATCATTAACCTCTAGAGAGACAAGGTGGTGAGGTAATATCTTGTATTGGACCACTTCTGTTGGTGAGAGGGGCAAGATTATAAGAAGCTTACACAGTGCTGTTTCTTCAGGTCTGGCAAACATACTTAATGTCTCAGACCCGAAGAACAGCTCTGTGCAAGCTCAAAAGCTTGGGAGCTCTCTCACCAATAGCAGATATTACCTCACCCATTTTGTCTCACTCATATCCTGGGACCAACATGCCTACAACAATGCTGCATACATTAACCAGTAGGTCTGCTGGAGTTCTTTCAGTGACAGTCAGAGTTTAACACGCAGAGGGCTGACTGGTGTGGGTTCATATTAATAATACTGTCTGTCTTCATTATATGGTTGTACAGCACCAGTCCCAACTGGGGCTTCGGAGTACTCTTGTCCTATTATAAAAAATGACTATTCTAATTGTTGTGTAAGTTTGCAGAACCTTGGGGTTCTGTCTATTAGGGAAATCACTTATGCGCTCTGCCTCTAGTTTCCCAACCTGTGAAATGGGCATAACACTTCACAGCTTAATGGGATGTTAGGCAATCTAGTTAGTGTTTGTAATTAGCTTTTATTAAATATTTATTCTCTCCCCTGCTACCAAGTATGAGATTCACACCTGGTCATTTGCATGCCTGTGACAGTTAACTATATTGGGATATGTGATTTATAATTTTGTATTAATGCAGTGAGCCTGAGCTCTTATCTAAATAGTCTCTGCAGAAATTGCTCAAGATAATCTGCTGCCCTAAGGAGAACTTCAGTGTGCTATCTCCACACCCCTAGGCCTAGGGTGGCAGATTTCATCCAGCCACTCTCTGTCATGGTAATGAAAGCTGGCCCCCAACATTTTGACTGACAAGAATTAAAGGCCATTGAAGGACATTAATGTGTGGAGATGAGGTATGCAAAGAAAATATTGTCTAGGTAGCTATGTCCATTGTCTCCTTTACTTTTTTGCAATGGCCATAGAGCCTTTTGCACAGAGGATAAGGAGCAATGAATGTCACCAGAATAAAACTTTTGGGAACACATCAGGAAATAAATACAAACACTCTAGCAGTATATAAAGCTAACCCAAACATTTCCTTAAAATTAGTATCTAAAGAAATCCAAGACTTTGAGAAAGCTGCTGGATTCAAATTAAGTTATGGCAAATCTGAAATGCTAGCTCTTAGTTTGTCAGACTCAGAAGCCATTCTTCCAGAAAACATTTGGGTACAAATGGCCAATGAGTTCTAGAAAATGCCCAGCAATTCAAATCTCAAACAATCTAGAAGAGCTCTAGGCTTTAAATGTCAAACCACTACTACAGCCAATGTAAACAAAATCTGGAGTGATAGGGGAAATACAGTTTTGTGGGTGGGAAGAATAGTCACAGTCAAAAATGAGACTCTTCCCAAGAAAGCAGCAAAGAATCCTGTGGCACCTTAAAGACTAACAGACGTTTTGGAGCATGAGCTTTCGTGGGTGAATACCCACTTCCTCAGATGCATTCCTCAGATGCAAGTGGGTATTCACCCACGAAAGCTCATGCTCCAAAACATCTGTTAGTCTATAAGGTGCCACAGGATTCTTTGCTGCTTTTACAGATCCAGACTAACACGACTACCCCTCTGATATCTTCCCAAGGACATCTTACTTGTTTCAAAAATCGCTCTGTGATCATCCCAGATAAAACCCTAGCAGGAATACAGAGGCCATAGTTAGAATGTATATAGGATAAGAAGAGACAAAGAGAGAGTGCAGATATTTTGTGCAGACCCATTAAACACGGTAGACTAGTTGTTCCAAATATTGGATTGGATGTGCTCTAATCCAGCCAATCAGTGGGGCTTTATTGAAGAAGAAAATTGTGACAGAGGAAATATCGCTAGGCTACCATGGATTAACTGGGGAAAAACAAATCACACTGCCTAAAAATTTACAATATCCTTTAGCAAAGACTACTCCATGGGATTGGAATACAAGTGATGGAGTCTCCCACTGGGTTTGATGGATGAGGTAGTAGTCACTTATTCTGGTTCCTGAAAAATGAGACCAAAGACCAATTTTGGACCTGTAGCCTGTTTGCAAGGGTCACAAATGAAGACAACTGTAGATGAAGGTGTGTTGCTTTTAGTCTCACATGTCTCCTTTATTGAAGCAATCTGAGACAGAACTAGAGAGAAAAAACTCTTTCCCCATCAGTGATATCCAGATCAAATAATCCAGATCTTAACCTAAATAGCAGATCAGAAAGTTTTAAAGATTCGGAAAACCATGGAATACCTACGGATGGCCAGCTATTCAATAAAGAAACTTTCTAACTTTTTTTAAGAGATCAGAACTACCTTAAGCTGGCTCACTATCTCATGGTACCAGTTCTTTCAAGTTAGGCATTACATTTCTCAACTTTGCAGGAAAGTTGTTTTATACAGAGAGTTAACGTCAATAGAAGCAATGACATCTAGTCAATTTAAAAAATAACTAATTGATATCAATCTTTGCAGATAGCTTTCCTAACAAAAAAAGTGTCTGCACACTACATGCTGGGAAAAGGATCTCGACAGACAAATTATCCCAGAGAAATGAATTGTGATCTGGAAAGAGGACCAGCAACCTTAGTCTGTAGCACAATGAAAGCAAGTTTAAGGTACCATTTTAATGGTACCTTACATGAGTCAGATTAAAACAAGCCATTCAATCTATAGAAGTGGAGAAATTGTGGTGAAAGGGAAGATTTTATGCATGTACGGTGGACACTTCCAGTCAGAGCATATTAGGACATAGTTTATAAACAAAATATCAAATGATCCTGTAATAATCCTCCTGGGGCTTCCTTATGGAAATAGTCACAGGAAAGAAAGGAAGAACTAATCTCACCTGCTAGTAGCTGCATGGCTATTCATAGCCTCCCATTGAAAAAAGTAGTCCAACTCTAGAGGAATGGCTCAAAAAATATGGGTTGTCATCATAAAATTAATCTACCAATTATGAACCCAGCAGAATAGAGGACAAACAGCTACTTAGATATTTGCCTACCATTTATTCAGTACTCAGGCAAAGCACACTCACCTGCAAAATAACCCAGCACACCTGTCCAACTTTTTAAATTATTAACATTTGACAGACATTGTTAAATGTGTAATAAGAGACATCATTCAATCTAACATGCTAATATCTGTTAAGCAGAAAGATCTGAATCTGATGGTTATATTACCGTATGTTTCTCCAAACAAAAGCTCTCTATTGCAAGGATTGATTCTCTCTGATATTTGCATGGCAAGGATTTTTAAACCTCTTAACAAGATATTTATTAATAAAGTTAATAAAACCCAAGAAAATATTGCCCAGTGTTTGTACATGTTTAAGGAAAGAAGGAACTTTCACTCAAGCTGGTATTCAGACAGGAATACATTGGCCTTAGTGTTCACAAATGAAAATAATAATAGTAAGAACTGAGTCCTGTAAAAGTTTGTACATTTGATTTACTTTGCTAGAATTAACAACAATGAACACTATCCAATTTGCATGCAGTATGTTGAGCAGAGGTTTCTAATAAAGTAATTCAGAAGGTGAAGCAGCATGACAGAAAGGCACTGAAACAGAATGTAGGGAATTAGGTCACATACCAGTCAGGTTGCAGCTAAGCGGTGCTCAGAAGGCAGTGAAACTGTCAGCTAGAATCTAAAGGGGAGATGGAAGATGTGGTGCAGCTGTGGGGGGCAGGGAGGGAACGCTACTTCAGAATTGAGAGGTGAGAGTGGATTTGTTAAGAGTTAGATGAAGGGCCTGATCTTCAGCTGCAGTGAATCAGCACTGACTTCAGTGGCACTCTGCCAATTTACAGCTGCTGAGGATCTGGTTCAACAGCATCTTTACTTCTTTTCCCTACTTTGCTTTTTTGTGTATATATCTGCTGGTAGCTAACCTTAAATCTGGGTTTTAGTCTCACTCATAGGGGCCAAATCCTTCTCTCTGTATGGAGGCCTAATTAACACAGAGGAAGCTGAAATCAACCAGGTTGCACCAATATAACTGAGAATAAAATTTTGCTGAATGTGCTCTAAGTTAGTTAAGCATCTGTATTAAAAACCAACATCAATTTACACCTTCAATTCCACACATTTCTATGTGGAAAATGAAAATTGAAATGAAAAAACAGTAACCCCAGGACAAATCTTTGTGATCTGGGGTTAATGAGTGGTTTGATTGCCAAGTATCCTCTAGATCCTGCTCCAAAGATGATTGAAGTACACTGGAAACTGTAAATAGTCAAGCTGACCCACAGAATGCACTTCATTTCAGCCTTACCGACAGCAGAATAGGGTCTTCCTATGGATTGTGTACATCAATTGACTTGTTTTTTTGTTACAGTGAACATTGTATTTCTAATCAAGGATCCAGTACAGCAAACAGGACACAAAACTTTTACTGTATCCCCTTGCTCATCCTTCCAAGGGTGGAGTCTGGCGAGTAAATATTACCTCTCACACACAATTGTAATGGGCCAGAAAGATGTACTGTAATGGAGAGATTAATGGGCATTTGCAGCATATCCAAGTAGTGTAATTAGAGGACGGATGGTGTAGTGGTTAGGCACTTGAAATTCCCAGCCTACATCTTTCACACCTCCTGCCCCAGCCAGTCCTCCATGCCTTACCAGGAGGGGTGTCCTACACTTTATGAAGATCTACACCAGTGTTTCTCAGTCTGATATACCTCCTCTCTGACATGTTTTGTTGAGCAGCAAAGGAGTGAAGCCTAGACTCCAGGAGAACAGGACCAGCCCTCAACCAGGTGGCACCCCAGGCAAGGGGTGTCTTCACCACCCCCTTCCCCTCCATTTGTTAAACTTTTGAATATATTATTTTTTACTGCATTTGTAGCCCATTTCATGACTTTGATGCATGATTTGCATGCCTGATTTATCCACAATTACACTATAAAATAGGTTCATAATATCTCAGCTGGGCTCTCACTTCACTTCGTTCTTATCTCACCAACTGGCTGGCAACGCCTTGCCCTTATATACCTGCAAGGGCACAGCTAACATTTTAGGAGGTTCAAAGAAAATGTAGTGTTCAGAAAGTCAGGAAAGGTTCTGTGAGATTCTACAAAGGTCCAGAACATTCTAGGAGATTAGTGAAAAATGAATCCACACACCCAAAACATTTTACTTCAAACATTCTATTTTCCCTTTTGTCGCTAACAACAAAAAGAGCACTCAAAGTCCAGTGCTTCAGGCGGTCGCCTGGGTTGCCTGCCCCTAAATCCAGCCCTGCCAGGAGACCTGGGATCAATTCCCTGCTCTGCCACAAACTTGCACTATCACCTTGGGCAACTCCTGTAATCTCTGTGTGCCTCAGTTTGTCATCTGTAAAATGGGTATGGTAATACAGCCCTGCTTCACAGGGAAATTTGCAGAGTAAACACATAAAAGATTGTGAGGTGCACAGATACATGGTGAAGTCCATATAGTGATGGGACTTAGCTTCTCAAAGATGTGCGCATGACTGTGCCTCACACATACATCATCACTGCTGGGAGAGATGTCCTACAGCTCTGAAAGGAGAAATAAAAAGGCAGTGTGTATTCCCTCAAAAAACATAAAAACTACATTAAAAGAACATTGAAGTTATACAGTCAAGCACTCAACAGTCTGGCAATGCCAGAATTAAGGTTAACTATGCAACCTTAATGCAGTCTCCTTATGATACAGTCTAATTACATGATCACAACTCCCCCTACAACAGAACCCCTCTATCAGTACACAAGAAGAACTGTGCTCTCTTAATGAGCAGCTGTTGAATATTTTGTTTTGTCTTCACTGTTCAGCGTGTGGCCCACTGCACACTATTCAAACCTGCTTGGAGGACAGAATTATTAGATTCCTCATGGGCTTTTCTGGGGCACTTATCACTGCAGTATGTGAGAGCTTCACAAACATTTATGTTTACAACAGCCCTGGGATGTGGGGGTGCTATTATCCCCATCTGTAAAATAGGGAACTGAGCGGAGAGATTATGGTCAAAAGAATCCGCTATTTTAGGGTGCCCAATTTGAGATGCCTCTGGCCTGATTTTGCAGGGCACTTGGTATTAAACAGCACTTTATATATTTACAGCATAGCTCCCAGTGACTTCAGTTGCCACCGTGAGTGCTCAGCACTTCTATAGGTCAGACCCTATGGTCTCACATCAGGGACCCAGGAAATGAGGAACACACAATTAGTAACCACTTTTGAAAAGTTTGGTTTAAGTGACTTGCCCAGCATCACACTGGAACTCTATGGCAGAGAATCAAGTTTTTCAAGGCAGCATTCAGCTTTCTGAACCCTGAGATGATTCTTTTTCTTCTTGCCTACCCTCCCTCATTCACAACACCCCTTTCAAATTCTGCAGCAGATGAAGCAGGGATCTTACAAAAGACACTCTCGTTGACTGCACAACTCTAATTGATTCTCAAAGCACCGTCCATCCTATGCCCTAAGTGAGGTAGATGTTCTGTTGAAAAACGAATAGTATGTGACTAAAGATTATCATCATGCAGACACACAAGGGGACTGAATTAAGGTTGTACAGGCAACCTTAACTCTGGCATTTCCTAACTTTCGAGTGTTTGACTTTACAACCTTAATAGTGTACTTTTAACATTGTGAGAGATTTGCTAGTTTAAAAAACCAAACTGAACAACCAGAAATTCCTTCAGGTGGCATTATATTGACATCCAAAGGGTTTATCAGCAGGGTGGGAACCTTTAGATCCACCATGCAGACTAGATGCACCAACTTTCTGGTTTCCCTGGGGTGCTCAACCCCTACTCCGCCCCAGGCCCTACCTACACTCTATCCCTTCTCCCAAGGCCCCACCCCCCAATCCATCTTTTCCTGCCCCCACCCCCCCTCCCTCAAGCATGCCCCATTCTCACTCCACCTATTCCTGCCCCCACGCCTTCCCCTCCCCCCTAGCACCTCCTGCACACCACTGAACAGCTGATCACTGGCAAGTGAGAGGTGCTGGAGGGCAGGGGGAGGAGTTGATCGGTAGGGCTGCTGGTGGGTGCTGAGCATCCACTATTTTTTCCCTGTTGGTGCTCCAGCCCCTGGGCACCCATGGACTTAGCTCCTAGGACACAGATCTCTGCCACTTCAGCTAAGGAGTAAATTATAGCAGATGTGGGCTGTCATCCTCTGTATGGACCAACACAGGACCGGGATGAGACTTCTGAGGAGTGAGTGGAGACAGACTGGCTAAAGGAGGAGAATGGAACTGGGGTGAGAAGCCAGGGGTGGGGAACAGACAGGACTGGCAGAGGAACAGCTGGGAAGGGAGGTGGCAGAGAGGGGCAAGCTTGGAGGGCAGGGGGAATGGGCAGAAGAGTCTGTGCTCTCTAGAGCCTGGAATGGAACCAAAGCTTCCTGAATCTCACCGTTCCTCTGCTATCAGCAGATAACTGACATCCACTTTCAAAATCTCATCCCAGTCTCTGTCCCCTTGTCCAGCCAGTCCTAGTGTCATCCCACTGGACTCACAGTTCATCTCCGCAGTGTCTCCCAGGCCCAGTCTATCCCAGTTCCACCCCACCTGTTGCTGTTCTTTCCCCCTGCACCAAGTGCTTCACCTGATCTGCCTCTCTTCACCATCCTGGCCTCCAGTTGCCACACACCCATGTTCCCCATCAGTTCCCAGTCCCATTGTCCCCACCTCCTTGTTAGTCTTTGCCCAGCCAGTTCCACTTTTAATCCTGCCCTTTAACTCCTAGTTAGCGCTCTGTCCTTCTTTCCTTCTTCCACTGGTTCTCAATCGCAGGCTCCTTGCCCACCCCGTCTCAGTCTCCCCCCGATCCCAACTCCCAGGCCCAGTTTTCCTCACCACCTCCAGTCCCAGGAGGAATCACTGAGAACACATCAAGCTGTAATGTAACAAATACCCTATAAGTAGAATCTAAACAATCCCCCAAATCATCAGGAAGCTTGGACTGGGTCCAGCTATAGACTGATGATTACTCCCTTCCTGTGATGGGCCAGACCCAAACACCCCTGTACTTTGGTGAAGATCAGATACAAACCTTGCAGCTTGGGTCCATCTTTTCCTATTACATTCACATACTTGACAGCATTCAGGACTTGGATTTTATTTTCATATGCATTTTGGGTTATATGTCGAAGCTACGGTGGTACATTTCTGCTGTAGGGGACTCGGGAATTAAAACTGTGCACAGTTTGTAATCAGTAGCTCTCTCTCTCAAAGAAATACCAGTGCAACGGGAAGAGATGACTAATTTAATTTGGGTGCATAACCTTGGTTCCCGGTCAGTTGTACCATTGAGCAGTCACCACCACAGCAACGCGAGGCCACGGGCTCTGGCAGCAGCCCAGAGAGAGAGAGAGATCACTGTGGAGAAGAGAGCTGGGGAGAGTGGCACAATGAGTGGTTTCCATGGCAGCCCATTTGATGCCAGACAGCATTTCCCCAGAGCAGTGGGCAGTTCAGTGTCAGCGCTTGAGCAAGGAGAGGTGAAGCAGAGTCTGTCCATTTGCATTACTGGTGATTTTAAATATCAGAGAGAAGAGGGAATTGAGAGGCACGATTGGAAACAGAAGAGAAGGAGGCAGAAGAAAGACTCAAAAAACCCTGAAAGAAAAAAGGAGAAAAAAGAATGATTCCCAGAGTCTGTTATTACAGGGAGGAAGAGCTCGTGGGGCCTAATTCTCCTCACTTTCACCTGTGCAACTCCATCAACATCCCTGGAGTCACTTCTGATTTACAGCCTGGTAAGGTCAGCATCAGGGCCAGGCCCACTGCACTCTTGGGAGGTGTCCTCTTTTCTGTGGTGGGAGAAGTGATTGTTGGGTGCAGAAGTGTTTGTAGATCACTGCTGTGCCGTGCCTTTATTGCATGTTGTGCTACCCAGTAATACAGAGACCAGGCCACAGAGCTGCATGGAGCAAGACCACTGAAATTTCAGCTTCAGAGTCAGTGAATTTGTTCCAAGTCCTTGAAGCTGAGGTCTCCATGGTCCTGCTTCATGCAGTCCTATAGGGAAACTCTTGGACTCAACCCTTGCGGAATCTCAGGTCCAGATTGAGACTAGGAAGCCAAAGAGCTCTACCCGTTCGGGTAATACTTAAGGGCTGTAGGTATGGCTTTTAAACCACAGCCCACGGTAGCATGCTCTGGTAGCAACTCAAAAGGGCTGCAGGGATGATGTGGGGAATTAGTCCCTCCCTGTGCCAGTGGTAGGGCTAGCAGCTTACATGTCCTCAGTTGTGGGGCTACTGGAGGCTGCTTTAACCTGCACTCTGGCTGGGCCTTGTGCACTGAGGAATAACCAAGGTAAAAGGAAGCCCTAGCCCCTCCTCCTCAGCCCACAACACCCCCGTCTGACTCCAGATTGCCACTTGGTAAGGATTTAAATCTGTATACATTCTTCTTGGTTCTCTGTGAGATGGTACACCCTGTGCTCTCCTCTTTGCCATGTCCAAGGAGCACTTTTCCTAGCTAGTATCTCTGCTGCCCAGACCTTGAGTGCTCTGGGTGAAAGTGCTCACCAGCTCCTGTTCCTCCCCTGTGGCAGCCATTCCCCTGGCAGTGCCTGGAGCCCAGCCCTGCCTAGTAGGCCATGTGGGCTTCTCTGGAGGACATGAAAGCAGCAGGGAGAGTGGAGAGCTCCCTCCTGGCTCCGCTTCTGGACTAATTAGCTGCATGCTGACTTGAGACCAATGCATATTCAGAGTTCTCTGGGGGGATATGAAAATGCAGGTCACTAGACGCAGTCCGTCCCTCTGCCTGTATTACGCAAGGGAAATCAGAATGCAAAGCAGCTCCATGGAATCACTGTGCCGTTAGAGGGGCACAAGGCACGAAGAGCCACCATGAGTTCTCTCCCCTTTGTTTCACTGAGTCTGTTACACATGTTAGGCCTAAATAAAAATATAGCAGACAAAACCAGGTATGCCAACCTGACCAAAGTCAGGCTAACAAAGGTTTGTGGGTAACCCCTAAGTAAAAAACACTAAAAAGCAGCAGCATGTCTCAAGTGCTGGAAAAAAGTAAAATAAAAAAAAAGCTGCATTCCTGGCATAGTACCAGATGTGCTGTGTTCGGGCAGCTCCTTCAAAAAACTAATAAAAGCCTTGGTTCCCCAGCCTCCTTGTTTTCACTCCCTGGTTCTGTTCTTTGTTTGTTTTTAACTCCCCTACATTTCTAACTTTAGGCATGCATGTATACTAAAGGTGTCTAGTTTCTAGTTGTTAAAAAAAGGGGGTGGGTTGCTCTAGTAAATAATTTATAACGCAACAAAACTGTCTATATAGGCTTATACTAAGATGTAAAGGGCAGGCTGGTTCTCTCAGAAGACAAGCTGCTCTCTATTAATGCGTGCACTTGTCAATAAAAAGCTTTTGATCAAACCTTGCTGGTGTTGCCTGTCTTTCTCGCGGTCAAACAACAAACTTTGCCGTCGGGGTTAAAGTCCCTAACACACAGATTTAGGACTGAACTCTGTGCTGACTTGCACCCCATCCACCCCAACAGCACAGTTCATCCCTCAGGAGGCTGAGTCACACAGTTGCCTTCTGAATCACTGCTCGCCCACTCCGCCTCCATATGCCCCCCTACTGCACTGACCGCTCCTCCAGTGGCTCTAAGTGTGCTACTCCAGTGTGCTACCCACTAGGGCCCAGCAGGGTATGTGTATATACGTTCCCCACTCAATCTACAGACTGCCTGATAGCGCCACCAGACATCAGGTAACTCTGTCAGGTTGAGTGGCAGCACTGCAACCCACCCTGCTCTTTGGGATCCCCATCTCAGGCCCTGGTTGTGTACACTCCCCGGCCCTCCCTTCCACCAGCATGCGGTGAGGTTCAGGCTGTAGCCCAGTGTGTGAACAGACTCCAGGACTCTAACAGGCTCAGTTCTTGAAAGCTAGAAAGGCTACGAACAAACAATCCCTAGATCCCTTCCCCCTTCAAATTAAAGCCTTTTGCACAGATTACAAATCAGACTCACAACAGGTTAGCTGCATTCCCCTAGAGGTATAGGTCTTCCCCCAGCCCAGCTACACAGCTGGCCCTAGGCATGGGTGAAACTTCCTAGCTAGCCCCCTGCCTGCCTCTTCCGGCTGAGGACCTGACCCCACTCACTGCTCTCAGTCTCCCCTCCCTCCCCCATTGCCCTGGCCAAAGTGGGGCGAGGGGAACTGAGAGCTCAGTCAGAGCCATGGGGAGTGGGCCTGAGAGCTCAGCTGGGACTGCAGTGGAGCTCTCTGCCCTGGCTGGAGAGCCGAGCCCAGAGACCCTTCCACCGTAGCCCCACCTCATTCCACCCCTACTCTGCCTCCTCCCCCATGAGGCCATGTCCCCCACTGCTCTCCACCACCCCAAGACCAGAAAAGGTCTGTGCCCGCACTGCAGCTCTGAAGCTGTGGCGGGAGGTGAGAGCTTCTCCAGCCCTGGGCCTGTGACGGGGGGAGATTTTTCAGGGGCCCCCAAATCTACAACTCTCCCCCCCCCTGCTGTGGTGTGAGCTTCGGGAAGGCTTAGCCTTTGTTTTATGTTACATCCCTTTTCCTCTTCCTTTCTGTAGTTTGTCTTCAGACCATATGCTGTTTGGGGCAAGGACCTATTACCAAGTCATCCCCACTGTGAATGCTTGAGAGAGGAGACTTAATGCGATTGCACAGATGCAGTTTCAGACATAAGGGTCTGAGCCCACTTCTCTCTCAGCAGACCACTTCACACAACAGCTAAACTGCCAACCCCAGTGTTTTATAGTGCATCTTAAATACCCAACACTTAGAGATCCACAGGCAAGGCCTTCTCCAGCCATCAAGAAGGTCTCTTCCTAAGCTCCTTCTGCTGGAAATTCCTCCTCACCATTGAGGTCTCCTCTCCTTTAACGGCTTCTCTTTCTAGGCACAGCCTTTTATCTCAACTGTTGCTAACGAGTCACTTTGTCACAACTGGGGTAATAGCCTTAAATAGGTAAGACAGCTGCAACAGCATGGGGTTTATACACCCCATCATACAGCAGATTTAGGAATGACTTCCTCTCAGCCCTAGGGTGGTTTGCCTGAGGGGTTACCTTTGCTGCAGGTCTTGGAGACTTGTAATTGTCTGTATTTAATTTTTAGCTTGATGGCGCTTCAGTGCTTTGTAGCAGACACCATACAAACAGATGAAATGTTTAAAAAAAAATCAGTAAAATACTAGGAACCTTTACATTCCATTCCTTGTGATTAGCTAGCAAAAGGAGTTACAGGATGGTGACTCCCTGCCCACAACCAATCAACACAACCTCACTTCTGTGCACTTACCCAGCGCCTCCCCCCCACCCCCCGTGCCTAGGCATGTGGTGCCAGGTATTGCAGCACACATGGCATGCAAGCTGCTCTTCTGAGAAAATGATATGCCAACTGTGAGTGCCAGCTCCCTTGTCCAAAATGAAGGAACAGTGTGCGGGGTCAGGGAAGAGGAGTGAAGGGATGTGGAAAGGAGAAGGACCCATGGATATCCTTGTCCAAAGAAATTGGATCTCTCTTGACCAATTTCAAATCTGGTGTAGGTACTGCTGGAATACTTGGACTGGGTTTGCCTTTTGACTCTGAATAGTTAGCTATTTTAGTATCTCTCCAGTTCCCAACACTTTCCCTTTATGCCCCTGCTGTGTTTCTTTCTCACACACAAACACCCAGCAGCACTAGATAGCCCTTCTGAAAACCACTCATGCTGCCCTGTCCCTTCAAGATCAGAAATGGTGCAGCAGCAGTTCTTTAGGTAGGCTGGATTCTGCACAGTGACAACTTGCAGCTGGTGCGGTGAATGAACATCAGACACAAAATTGCTCAAGCTCTGTCTTCTTGTAATTGGGTTAGATAAAGGAACAGGGCCAGGTGACTAGAGCTCAAACAAATTGAAACATGTTGCTCATATAAATATGTCTATCCAAGATGTTCCTAGAAGCTGTTGGGAGTCATGGTAGCAACATCAGCAGCCTAAGAGCCCAGAATGAGTAACTGCAAATCAGTTTCCATTGCACCTGTTATATATGTGCTTAAATGTCAATCTTTCCATTCCCATCCATTTCACGGTTTACACAGGCAGAGACATCCCTATGGCCGCGTGGACTCTCAGAACAGTGCGCTGACCAGAATGGCTTAAATGGCTTATTTCCATTTGTCTTAAAATGGAAATAACTATGCTCTTAGGGACCGAATGCAATGCAATGAATGCATAAATAATATTGGATGAACTCCAGATTGGAATCATTATATGTAGCCAATCCAGCAGGTACTCTGGAAATCTGTAGCTCCTCCCATTGTGGCCAGAGGCCTCTAATCTCCTCTCAGAGTCCCTGATTTCAGAGTCCCCCCAGTTGCTGCTTTACCTGTTTCTGAGCCAACAGTTGACGTGGTTTGTGAAAGTCACTCCAGCTCAGCACTTTAACTCTGCAGGGCAGAGAGACAAACTCCCAGTGCCATTATCCAAGGCTCTCAGGGGGCCAGGCTGTGCCTTTGAGGGGATATGATGCAAAGATTCACCTCCCCGGGGATGCTCTTAGGTGGAATATGCTTCAGGAAGCCCAATACCTGTCTGAGCCCCAGGCACACATTTCAAATGGTGCAGTTTGCCCTCCTCTCTGCAGCTGGCCAGCTCTGCTGTGGCCCTGCCCCTTTTGGTGTATACTGTGTGCACCAAAGGAGCAGTGCCTTTGCTCTCGGCAAGATAAGAACCTTTGATTGACCCTGGCTCTTTGGTAGCACAAGCAATGGAAAAGGCGAGAGAGGTAGGTTCCTGGTATCTTCTTCATCCAGCACATGCAGACTATCCAGGGTGAGGGAATAGCCATCATTGGCCAAACACCTTCTGCTCTCATGATTCAGAGCTGAAAGCTGTGGATCCTGGAGGAGAACAGAGTCCTCTGTTCCTTCTCGCTCACGCTAATGGAAGCATTTTTTGTCAGGGGTCTCAAGTTCAGCTGCTCAGTGCATTCCAGTCTGAACTTTTTATCTTAGAATTATGTTAACAAGACAAAACAATGCTTATACATCTAACGTAACCATTACTTTCAATGCATTGTTGGTCCTATTTGCCTTGTACACGGCCCAGAGCAAGCTACATTCATTCTCAACATTACTTTTTAGAAAAGCCTCATGAAAGGTCCCCTGTAGAAGAATGCCCCAGTAAGAGGAGAGAAAAACACTAATTTCCTATTCAGAACATTGAGGGTCTGATCCAAAGAATTCCAGTGGGCTTGGATCAGGCCCTTTATCATCCTATTTTATGGCTCAAATCTGCTCCCATTGGAAGTTATGCTGCCGACTCCATGGGGAGCAGGGTCAGGTCCTTAATTTATTTAAGGCATTTTTTCCCATGTGTTCAGTGGCTTCATGAGTCATGCCTGATCCCATAGCTCTTGGCAGAAATGCCTTTAAAAGGGTAAATTGAGTTACTTGCCTGAGAAATCAGTGTCTCTCCTGCATGCTGGGGAAATACATATTTGACTTCAAGCCATCTGTTTTCAAAGATGATGGGCCAACTACACCCTGAACATATATAGATTCTATACACTGTACAGCACACCACTCCTTTTAATCATCATCATTTGCACTTTTGTCCAGTGATCTCAAAGTGCTTTATAAAGGCAGATGAACGTTACTCCAGCTGTACAGATGGTGAAAACTGAGGCCCAGAGAGGCTGCAGTCACCCAAAAAGCCAGCACCAGATAAGCATTTTAGGTGTTCTGGGTTCCAGTACCATGCTCTAACTACTAGGCTAGTTTGCTTCCCGTTTGGAAAGCCAAAGCCTGAAGTAATGCTATGAAATATGAAAATTGGCAAGGCATCACCAGAGGACACATTTGTACTTCTCAGCAATGGAACTGGGTTAGGATACTCTGCTTAGACAGAGGTTCTGGAATAGACTATTTTGTTTCATGGTTCTGCTTCAGATTAGCAAGGTTAAAATATTATATTTCTCTCCAGCAGTCATCATTCCTTCACTAGATGTTTTAATACAGTTTCATTAGCACCAAGGGTAGCATCAAGACAGGAATGAATTAGATCATGATGCAACATCTCCAACTAAATCAAATCATTCATCTGATTGGGGATTGGTCCTGGTTTGAGCAGGGGGTTGGACTAGATGACCTCTTCAGATCCCTTCCAACCCTGATATTCTATGATTTTATGATCTCCTCCCTGCACCCATCCCTGGCTGCAATGGTCTGGTTTTGGAGCCTGTCTGAAGATACTCCTGAATGCAGTCATTCTATGGCCCCAGATTACAGACCTATCAAGAAGGGATGATTGTCAAAGAAAGCATCATGCACCAAATTGCAGTCTGGGAGTGGGCGCAGGCAGGCATTTGCTGGCTGCATATTTCTACTGATGGAGTCAGAGAGAAGCTTGTCCCAATCTAAAAAGTTCCTTCTTGCTCATGGTAGCTCATAATTCTTCCTTGTCTAGGAATTTCTAACATGCCCATAGTTAATGTGCCGAAAGTGTCTATGCTGCCATCCACACAGTGATTTTCTTATCATGAACATCTATTTCCCGGTTGAGGATCTGGTGCCCAGATATTACAGGGATGAGCACCTTAAAAATAGGCATAATATTAAGTGGTGCAGATTTAATCTGCAAAGGAGATGGATTTCTCTTGCAAAGGGCTTTACTACCTCTTTTGATAGGACCTTCAGCCTTGGACTTATTCAGAAGGCCACGCAGTGGGACAGGAAGGGAAACTCTCCTCCAGTGCATCCAAATGAACCCCAGTGAATATGCCTCTTTCTGCTACATGGCCATCTTTACAAAACTTGGTTTCAGATTCCCTGGAGACCTTGGCACTGCCTCAGCCTGTCACTCAGATAGGAATTTGTCATTGGTCTCCCGCCAATGGTAGCTTTGACATTGACCTTTCCACATACAGAACAAACTCGGATACTTTGACTCTTCTATTTTTAGGACAGGAGCTGTCAGACCACATGACTTCGTCAAGGAATGGAGTTTTGCTTCCTGCCAAACTGTGTGATAAAGAATTGGGAAAGGAAAGAGTCTAGGGAGCAGGAAGTGACCTACTCTTCTATCAAGAGCAGGGGCGCTGAAACAATTTGTATAGTGGGGGTGTTGAGAGCCATTGAACCAAACTGTAAACTCTGTATGTGAATTTGCATTCCCTGCAGCCCTCGTTCCAGCACTTATGATCCAAAAGAAGCTGATTCCTTGCAAACTTCTAAAGATAGAGCCTGTAGGAGCAGGCCAACATGAACCCCTAACTCTGTATCAACCATTGTCTCAGTGCTGGGGAAGCCTCTTCATTTTCCTGTCACCTCCTTAGAGGACCACCCATTCCCCCCCATTCACATTAGTGGGCATGAAAGACCCCATGTGCTCACTTCCTTGGTCACCTGCTGCTGCATCTGAACTCAGGTTCCCCTGGTGTGCGACTAGCATGGTTCCTCTCTGACCCTCGGGCTCATCTCTTCCTTTTCTGACCCCACAGCAAAGGACGCCCAACTGACATGAAGGAGGTAAGCAGGATAGATGGATGCCCTCAGCCCAGAATGAATAAAACACTGGCGCCACCTTGTTTACACTTTGCTTTCCTTTGCTGAGGAATCTGCAGTGTGTAGCGGGCTTTTGTTTTACTCTTCTCCATTACTAACAATGTTATACCTTTATGGTTCCTCCCTTTGGCTGTTTTCTTTCTTTGTGCAGTTTTATTCGCCCAATTACTTTGTACCTAATCTGAAGCAGCTACAAACTGTTGCTTGAAATAAGACACTGCAGGGGGTTTCCTCTTATAAACATTTGGTTATCCCTCAGACCCAAGTTTAACGGGGTCAGCACCCACCTCTCGTGAGTCCCGTAGGCCGATGGTTCTCTAGGCAGGTCTTCAGGTCTCTGGCTGAGCCACACACACTGTCCACCCCCTTCCGGGATATACAGTCCAAATTCTTTTCACTGCCCTGGTACTAAAGCTTCTCCCAGAGGCATTGCCTTCTTCAGCCACCCAGCTGGGGCCCATCTCAGTACCTACAGCTGGTGGTGTTTCAGCAGGCTGCCCTGGGCTCAGTCTTCAACCAGACCAGTGGGACCTACCTCAGTAACCTCGCTGGCATGGCCAGGTTCTGTGCTCAGTCCCACTGGGCTTTAGCTTGCCTGCACCGACCTTCTCCTGGTCTTGCTGCTCTTCCCACCAGCCAGGCACCTGACCTTCAGCAGCCTTCCCTGGGCTCCAGTCCTGCCTGCAGTGAGTACTCCACAGTGAGCTGTTCACAGTACTGTGCTACTCTTCAAGTCAGCCAGTCTTCACTCCTCAAGCTCTACATAGCAACTGAGGTCCCTCTTCTGCTTCTTATCTTATATAGGGCCTTTCTCAATGCTGATTGGTCTCTCCATCAGCCCCTCTGATTGGTTGTTCCTCTGCAGCCACTCTAGGTTGCCTGGAGGACTTCTCTCTGCTCTATTCTTGGGCAAGGTGTCACAGGACCACAAGGCCTCCAGCAGGAGGCCTCCGGACCTAGTTCACCCTACCACACTAAGGACTTGTCTACATTACCCGCTGGATTGACGGGCAGTGATTGATCCAGTGGTGGTCGATTTATCACGTCTAGACATGATAAATCGACCACTGGGCACTCTCCTGCCGACTCCGGTACTCCACCAGGGTGAGAGGCGCAGGCAGAGTCGATGGGAGAGCATCACCCATCAACTTACCGCAGTGAAGACACTGCAGTAAGTAGATCTAAGTTTGTTGACTTCAGCTACGTTATTCACATAGCTGAAGTTGTGTAACTTAGATCGATCCCTCCTGCCCCCCCGCCCCTCAGTGTATATCCAGGCCTAAGAAACTAGATGCATATTCCTCAGGGAATTGTGTATCCTAAATGTGAGCCTGGTTCACTCATGTGTTTGAGACTCCTGCTTCAAATGCATATTTCTCCAAACCCAGAACTAGTTCAATTAGGCATTGTTCCAGTTCAGATTTGCCTACCATAAACAATTATATTTGATGTTGCTCTGTGCCAAAAAGAATGCAAGAGGCAGGGTTCGTTTCTGATACATAATAAAATATCCATAAATAGCACCTCTATGACTCTCCAGAACAACAGCTGCAATATTGATGAACATTTGCTGTACTGTCTTCCCTTGGTCCAGTTATTGCAGACACTACCAAGCATGGCTAGGGGATGATTAGATCCAGCTTAGATGTTTATTATGGACACCATTACCATACTACCTGATGTAGGCGCTGACTTTTATTTTTCCCAGTGGATACTCCACCCCGACTCCACTACCCAGGGCTGCCCGGGGTGGGGGGGCAAGTGGGGCAATTTGCCCCAGGCCCTGGGCCCTGCAGGGCCCCCCCTATGAGAATATAGTATTCTATAGTATTGCAACTTTTTTTTATGGAAGGGGCCCGTGAAATTGCTTTGCCCCAGGCCCCCTGAATCCTCTGGGCAGCTCTGCCATCCCCTCCCCCATCCACTCTTTGCTTGCTCCTCTCAGCCTCCTCCCCTAAGGTCCCCCAATGGCTCCTCTCTGGTCTCCTCCAAGTGCCTCCTGCCAGCCCCTCAGCAGCTGATCAGCAGCCAGCCCTGGGCCACCCAACAGCTGTAGCTGGTGTGTGCTGAGCACCCCCTATTTTTTTCCCCATAGCTGCTTGAGTCCTGCAGCACCCACAGAATCGGCACCTTTGGTATCTGAGCATTTCAATGTCTTTACTGTATTTAGCCTCAAACACCTCTGTAAGGTGCTATTATCTCCATTTCACAGATGGGGAACTGAGGCACAGAGTGGCTAAATGACTTACCCAAAACGTCACACAAGAAACTGGGAATTGAACCTGGGTCTCCTAAGTCACACACTAGTGCTCTCGCTCCCAGGCCATCCTTCCTCTCTACTCTGTTAGACAACTCTTGTGCTTTATTGAAGTATAAGTCTGTGATAAAATCTGACCTGTACTTAATTAGAACAGCGCTATATCTTTCTGTGTGCCAAGGGTATGACCCATGATAGTGAAGTGGCTGTAGCAGACAGCATGTGGGTTCTCATGGTCTGTGGTACATATACTGGCCTCAAGGAGGAGTTAGTGAGGGAAAGGAAGTGGAGGCATTTGGGTGGCATTAGACAAAAGGCAATGGAAGGGACTGGACTAGGACAAGAGGTAATATGTAGGGGTCTTTTCCTGTGCCATGGGGACCTGGTGAGTCTGGTTTCAATGCTGTGACTGTGAGTCAAATTGTTACTATTCCTCCTTCATAGATTTTAGTGTGGTCACCCAGTCTTCTTGGCTATCCTTGTGATTGCACAAGGTGGTTGTTTAGCTGCTGGATTAATCCTTCAATCCCATACACACAAACTCTATGCATAGAGTGGGTTATCCCCTCCATGTAGCAGTATCCATTAAATACCTCACATTTCAAATACTAGATGCTTTCTACCCCTACAGGTGGGAGGCTGGCTTGTCGTTGGAGGGAAGTCAGGCAGCACTGTTCATCTGGGAGACCAGGATAGCTGGGTTTGTGTTATATTCTCAAACACTTGCATGATTCGCTGTGGGCATGGCCATAGAGGGGTTGCTGCTGCCGTTGTTCCGACACTCCAGCACTGAGCATCCTGTTGTGGGCCATATTAGCACAGACAAGGGGGTGAGCATTGCAGGCACTTGAGCTACAATTTTCAAAAGCCTATTGGTGACAAGAGCCTAAGTCCTGTTTTCTGCCCTCTCCAGCCACAGGGGCTCTAGGCACTGTCACATCCTAATAGCAGCTGGTAAAGCCACAGCCTACGGACTGATTCACTGTTTCCCTCCACCTATGTAGTCATTTACTTCCATGCCACAGGGGTGTAAACAGGGCTGGTGCAAAGATGTTTCGCACCCCAGGCGAAACTTCCACCATGCACCCTCCCCAAGCCCCTGCCCTGAGGCGCCCCCCCCACGGCAGCTCCCCCCCCTCCACCCTGAGGCGCCCACCCTGAGACAGCTTAGGCCAAACAGCTTAGGCGCCACAAGTCTGGTAGGCGGAAGAAGTGAAGCAGCCACGGTGTGCTCAGGGAGAAGGCGGGGCAGGGGTGAGCTGGGGCGGGGAGTTCCCCTGCATGCCGCCCCCCCTTACTTGCTCCAGGTGGCCCTCCCCGCGGTCCCCTGTCCCAGCTCCCTCCGCCTAAATGCCAGCGGCGACTGGGGTTGCCAAAGATACCGCCGCCGCGGTCACTGCCAAAGAAAATGCCGCCCCCCAAATCCTAGCACCCTAGGCGACAGCCTAGGTTGCCTAAATGGTTGCACCGGCCCTGGATGTGAAATACTTCCAGATCCAAATGGTAACTTTCTATACCTGTTTTGCACTGCTGTGAGGACAGTGAGTGCTCTGCAGGGAATTCCAACGTGTTGTACTTAGCTTTGCTACTGCCATAAATATAAGAAAACCCTCTTTCCATAGCCAAGCTTTGTATTCAGGGTGCACTGCCTACACCCTCTGCCCCACTGCAGGATTGCTGCTCGAGCCCCTACAGTTGGCAGACACCCATGGTAGATCAAGTTTTGCTAGAAAAGGTTGCTGGACTGTCCCATCTTGTGAGATCAGTCACAGCTGCAGTCCTATTTAAATCATCACCCAGCTCTAAGGAAATAGTGCTTTGACTGGAGCTGCGCATAATTTTCCCCTCTGGGAACTACCGAAGTGGTGCTAAATAAAGCCAATTATATTAAGTGGGCTGGAAGGGGGCTGCTCACAGACAGGCCTGCAAAGCATTCAGTGCTGCTCTGGGCAGGAAAGTATTCGGAATGCCTCCTGGAAGCTCAGCTAGCGGGTCACAGAGCAGGAGTAAATCAGTCCCTTTGGTCAGCCCCTGTAGATGGAATTGCATCTTTGGAACCTGGGCTACACCTAGCCAAATGAAAGGAAAGAACCAACATTTGATGCATGGCTGAGCCAGAAATGCTGGATAATGAGCTGTCCCATCTGTTATCCACATATGTGGAAGTCTGACAGTTTCACTCCACTTCTGCTGTAGCTCCACCTATACCAACACGCTTTCATTAACAGTGACCTGCAACAGGGAGACAGCGCTGGGCTTGGGCATTCTTTGGCTACTTTATGATGAAAAGAGAGAGAGCAGGAAATGTTTATATACAAAAAAATTTGTTGGCTTTTACAGTAGGAATTTAAATCTCAGCTAACTCATATGGAAGAATGTAATGCCACTGGGAATCACCAGGCTGTGCTTTTAAAGATGTGGGTTAGAGTGTCACATTTAGATCTGCCCTGAGCAGTCCAGGAAGCAGACTGTGAGTTTATGGAACCTGCTTCCCTTCCCACGCTGCAATCCATGATATGCATAATCTGTATGAGGGAATAAGGACTGATGATGATCTAGCCCAGTGTTACATATTCTATTTATCTGGCTGCATAGAAGTCAGATATTCACCAGTAAAAGTTTCTCTCCTTATAGCTTTGCCTAAGCATATTTGAAGGCATTGCTGCTGCCTATAGGTTAAACTCACACAAGCAAACAAAACAGCTCTTGGTGCCAAAACTTTACAGATTCTATGGCAACTGGCGAAGTTGTGCAATTATACCACCCCACACTACCAGGCACTCACTTAATGGCACAGATGAGAAAATCTGGACAATTTTAGAATTAACTCCCTCAAATTAACTTCATGAATCCAAGGCTCTGAGGGAATCTCAGAGTCAAGCTCTAAAATTCACCCAACACAGCTTTTCTTTCCCTAAAACTGTCGTGACTTCAAAGTCCATTATCTTGGTTCCTTTCTGGCTGGAAGCAAATATTGGGTCCCGAAGGGTAGCTGGGACTCTCCCCTTCCCACTGATGTAAAGCCCCCATTTCTAGCCCTGCAGGGGCACACTGACCTCTGCCCTTGCAGGGGTCCTATCAAATGACTTCAGAGAAGTGTATTTTGCCCCCCTTTTTGGCAATCTCCATATCACAGCCAAGGGACATGGGGTCTCCCATTTCGTGTCCCTCCAGGTCAGGATTGAGTGACACCTCGGCTGAGCAGAGTAGGAAAGTTACAGGGCTGCTATCTGTGTTGTACTTGGTCTGGGCATTACCAGAGGACTTAGCTGCTAGTGCTGCCAGTCTAATGCCGTCCAGCTAAATTCACTCCAGCTGTTGTAATCAAAAGAATGACATGCAGCCTCTGCTAGCCTCCAGCTCAGTCAAACTGCAGTCAGTCCAGCTCATAGCCCAGGATAGTATTTGTGTTTTGAGGTTAACACACAGCTCATTGCTGTGCTCTTTGACCCATTGCATGGTGTGCTATTTGTATCCTTTTACCCACAATCCTCCTTCATTCTTTTCTTAGATACCAGTTTGGCCTTTGATGTATAATAGATAGTTTTCTTGTACAAAAGAAAAACAAAGGTCCCCATCCTGGAAACACTATGTAGACTGTGAGTTCTGTGGGCAGGGAGCACCTTTATGTTCTGTGATTGTACAGCACCTAGCAGGATGGGGTCCTGGTCCATGACTGAGGGTGTTAGATGCTACTGCAAATACAAGTCATAAACAACAACAACATAGGCACAGGAGGGCAATGGGACGCCTTAGCAGTATCACATTTCCCACATGCCTGTGGCCCAAATCCAGTAACAAGGTGGCATCCTGCAAGCACAGAGAGCTCCAGGGGACTCTACACAGATACAGGGATCTATCCATGCAGTGCTCTTTGGAGGCTCAGCGCCTTAGTATTTATAGGGTCAGGGAATAAACATTTAACAGCAGGTCTTTGTATGAATGGTTTATTAGTTGAAAATATAGATGTCCTGCAATTAGCTGCTTTATTGTTTTAAAAAATGTGAAGGAATGGAAACAAAAAGTGCATCACAAAAATTTCATCCATTGTACTAGTAAACAACATCACATATTCTAGTAAGTCTCATCTTTCTATCAGCACTACAGGATACGCTGCATTTTACATCATCCATCCGAGGATCTCAACCTAGTTTATAACCATGAATGACATATGCGTGTGAGGGATTATAATACGTGGGGAAACTGAGGCACAGCACTGTTGATGAATTTGGCCAAGCTCATGCTGGAAAGCCATGGCAGAGCTGGGACCAGAATCCAGATCGCCTGCCATACATTCATGTGCTTTAAGCATAAGACATCCTTAAAAGTCATTTGAGTTAACCAAAAAGAACGAGGAGTACTTGTGGCACCTTAGAGACTAACACATTTATTTGAGCATAAGCTTTTGTGGGCTAAAACCCACTTCATCAGATGCATGCAGTGGAAAATACAGTAGAAAGATATATATACACAGAGAACATGAAAAAATGGGTGTTGCCATACCAACTATAATGAGACTAATCAATTAAGGTGGGCTATTATCAGCAGGAGAAAAAAAACTTTTGTGGTGATAATCAGGATGGCCCATTTCCAACAGCTGACAAGAAGGTGTGAGTAACAATAATTAACCAGTAGTTGTAACCACTCCAACACACTTGATGCAGAATGTTAAAACAGATGCTGCAAAAATAAAAATATCGCACTACTGCAACTTTGCTCTTGCCATGGTGGAGAGAGCTAGAAAGGGGCACAATGGCCTGATTTTTAGAGGTGCTGAGCACTCACTGACTTCAATGGGACTTGCAGAGGATCAGCACTGACAAAAACCAGGCCAAAGGTCTGGGCCAGTGAAGCGAGAGAGCCATTGGTTTATGCATCTCAGTCACCATAGAGGGGTTGCTTATTTACAGCCATTTTTTAAACAGGAAAAGATAATGTCTCTGTGCAAAAGTGCAAGTGTGGCAACTGTGTTCATGGGCCTGCCTCAGGCTGGACGTACCTGAGTGCTACTGTCCATTTATCCAGAAGTGCATTAGGCTTTGTCAGAGGGATCTGTTCATCTACTCCTCTGGTGTAAACTTAAAACACCATTTAATAAACCACATAGCGGTCAAATTAAAGGTGGTAGGGTAAGTGTAATTGATCAGAGTGGAAGGAAAGAGAGATCCTGAAAAAGAAAGAGACCCTGAAAGCTTATACGAAATCACTATAACCACCTTATTACCCTCTTTGTGTTGTTCACTGTTCCACATTTCAGAGATTTTCAAGGCACCAGGGGAGTGGGTGTTGGGATAGAGAGTCAATGGCTGTTGGGTGCCTGATTCCCATTCATGGCTTTGAAAATCTCCCCCTTAAGGTCTTCACTTTGGAAATATACTTTACAGTGTCATGGATGGAGAATCTGATAGGTTTAGAGGCCTTTTACAATGTCTCCATATGACTATTCCCAGCCGAACAGCAAAGGTAACACAAGCCACCGCCAGCAACACAACTATAAAAGAAACAGAACACCCTTTATTATGTGTGTGAGAGCAAATCAATGATGTCTCTTTTTACAAGGGTGGGGGTAACTGGGAGAAGGGCTACAAAAACAGCAAAGGAGGAGAATTCCAAACAGGGCCCAATATCCCCCTTGAAGTATTTACACCATGTCTTCACATGTACCGTGAGCAAACCCTAGAGCCTGCCCCTCAGCCAGAATAAGGTCTGTCACCACCTAGAAGTTTTGCTGGTTTAACTAAACTAGTATATGTATACCAGCAAAACCCTCTTAGTTTAGTTGCAGTAATATCAGTATAAAATGGCTTATACCAGCAGAGGCCTTGTCTCCACTAGAAAGGGTTTGCCTGTACAGGTATACTGGCAAGCTTTCCTAATCAAAACACAGCTTATATCAGCAAAAGAGTTCTTCTGCCGGTATATGTTAGTTTCCTGAATGAAATAAGTTAAAACCATGGTTTTTGCCAATATAGTTGTGTCTACAGTGGGACTTCTGCCAACACAGCTATGTAGGCTGGGGGGTGATCTCTTCACATTCCTATCTGACATAGCTTGCAAAACTTTAACTCAAGCTAGAGTTTATGCCGGTTCCCCAAGCTAGCATAAGCACTATTGGTGGAAGCACATTTATATCACTACACCCTTAACTGACATAACTACACCAGTAAAACTTTATAAGCATATCCCCAGCCTGAGTGAAATAGGAGTGTGTCCAGGTTGGGGCTATGAGGAAATCAGAAGCAATCATCCCCCAGGCCACAGAGTGGCAGCCGAGCTGCTTTCTGACTGTTGCTACTACCACATCCTCTATGGCTGATGTGCTACCTCCACCTTGGTGAGTTGTGTAGATGAGGCTCTGCCAGACCCGCCCTTCCCCCATCGTCCTGTGGCTCTCCCCATCCCCAAACCCTCCTCAACAGCAGAGTAGAGGGAGCGCCTGGGAGCAGAAGAGGCGCAGATGTCCTGGGGCAGCTCTCCAAGTCATATCCCACTTGCATTGTGGGAACGCACCAGTTCAGCTTCCCGTAGAAGGTGGTGAAAAGGTGGAGGGTGGGAGGAGGTGGAATCTGCCCCACTAACAAATGAACTGGAGTGATGTTGAGGGTTTCTTTTCCACCCAAGCACAGCAGACCCCAGGGCAATCGCAGCAGTTAAAGGGTCCTACCTAGCTTTACTCTCACTCTGAAAAATTAAAGACTTCTCATAAATCCCTAGTTGGTTTTTAAAGGTCCCCTTTAGCCGGAGGGACCTTCTCCCTGCACACAAAGACACTGGGGGAATGACATGCTGGAAACATTCAGGAGAGATTAGTGGCCTCTTCTAGATAAAATGAGTTTAAATTTTACAAGAACCCACCTGTAAACATACTGTTGTCAGTTGGAGATGAAGGGGAGTAGTTCTTCCACACAATGCCGGTCAGTGCTACAATGACCACTGGGTAGACAGTGAGATTATACCGCACATACTTGTCAAGCACAAAGTTTTCCAGAGAAAACCTGGGAGGAAATAAAGGTGGCAAAAAAATGAACATCCTGTCAGTGGATTTTCCCCCCATTTAGGGAGCAGTTGGGAACAAGCATGGAGTTTGCCCAGGCTGGATTAGACTATCGCCGTTGCTTCTCAGAGCCTGAGAAGAGCTCCAGTATGGAGCGCATGAAAAAAGGTGGTGGTTCCATGGAAACTGATAAAAACAAATAATAACAATTTTTGTCTGATTTTTTTTCATGGACAGTTTCTATTTTTCGGTGGAAATTCCAATGCTGAAAAATTTTGGCTGAAAACCAAAATGTTTTGTTTCTGAAATGCTGCCGTGGTGCCTCCTGGGAGTTGTAGTTTGATGACTGAAGCTCCCATTCTCCTTTATAACTTGGGTGCCCTGGTCAGACTACATCTCCCATGAAGCACTGTGGCAGCATTTCCAAATCAAAATATCTAGCCCAAACCCTGATATATTTCCGTTTATTGGCGTTAGGGTTTTTTGACACTTTTTGAAGAAAATTGTGTTTAGTTGAAAAACTCCATTTTCTGTTGAAAAACTGTTCTGATGATAATTTTTCAGCTCACCCCACTCCACAACCTTGAGCAGAATTACCATTCTCCACTTGTGGTCAGTCACTGAAGAAGTTGATAAGGCCCCTTCTCCTACACATGGCCCAGCGAATACCTAATCATAATGTCTGAGAGTGATCCTGATGCTATTCACTAAGCGTCAAGACAAGAGCAGGATCCAGATGGTCACAGATTTTTTAGGGACAAATGGCTACTTATCAGTCTCACCTACCATATTACCAGTTCAAAGGTAAGGATGGCCAGAGAGGTTGCAGTTGCAATCTTTTTAGACACGTTCCCACTGAAGATCAGCACCACAGTAAAATTCAGCAGAGTGGCAATTGTGGTCCATGTCGCGTATAGTGCAATCCCATTTTGCACCTGTCAGGCACAATAATGACACACTGAGTGAGGATGAGAAATAAACATTCTGTATATCTCTAAACCTATCGCCCCTCCATACCCCAATGGGTGGTTAAACTGGCACTGGTTTGGCACATTGGAGTAGGTACAGGATGCAGGAAGACCACTCAATAGGTATACTCCTAGCTTCACAGAGGCTCCATCAGCACTATTGCAGAGAAGGGTTTATGGGAAGAAGTAAAGTTGGTGGCTCCACACCTATGCAGATCCTCAGTCATACTCCTCCAGGGAGGGGATGTAACGCCTAGTGGCCAAGGCAGGCAAAGGGGCAGTCCAAAGCAGTAGGCAAGTGTGCACGGTGGTTGGGTAGCCAGCAGGTCAATCCATATCAGAGACTGTCCAGGCCAATAGTCAGAGTTCTACAGGGATCAGCCAGAAGATCCAATGCAAGGGGCCAGGTCAGTGAGTTGGTGGGGGCAAGGTGGTAAGGTAGGGACAGGCAAGGCAGTCTCGGGAGCAGGCAGTGGTGTGTTGCTCAGACAGCTTCCTCTTCCTGTTGAGGCCTTTATGTAATCCAAGTACTCACAGAGACTGCTGCCTGTTCAGCTACTTACACCAGGGTGTGGTCATGGCTGCTGTGGGTCTCCAGGCCTTCAGCCCTAAGGCTATTGGTCAGGGGCTGCAGTTAAGGATGTTGCCTAAGGACCTTGTGGGCCTAGGTTCTATACTGGGCCCTGACAGGGTAGTGCAACAGCTGCAGGACTGGTTGTATAGAGGCTGCACTACCTCACCACAGCCTAGGTTAACAGAATTCATCCCTTACTGATGGGTGCAATTCTCCAACCTCACCCTTCATTGTGCCTGGGTTTGTAAATTCAGGCTTGTTCCATGGAGTAAAATGTGGGCCATAAACAGCAATACATAATTCCTACTGAACCATTCCTAAACACTAAAACATCTTGTTGAGGTGATGCCTATAGTTCCAAATGCTGAATTCAGAGTTTTACTCACTGTCTGTACCTGTATACGGATCATGAGCCCTGGAATCTGTCTATAACCAGTTGTGGGGAGACAGCCTGGGGCAGGAACACATATTTGGGGTAGGTCAGGACTGTGATCTGGCAAGAGTCTCATCTTCACAGACTGCCTACTGCTGAGAAATCCTCCCTGGTCTCAGACTTGCATTCTCACCCAACCCACTTTTCCACTGCATGGTCCTAGTTAGGAATCAAGCAATCCAAGGGAAGGGTCAGAGAGCACATTTCAGTCAGGGGAGGGGTTTCGGTAGACCGGACAGCTAGGGGGTGTAGGGTTTCTTGGTTGGAAGGGTGGATAATAAGAGGAGGTAGCAGGTATGGAGCTCTTTTCTGCTGTGGGGAGGTGGAAGGAGGGAGGGAGGATCACATGTGGCTGAAGATATTCAACTTCATTGCCTCTGTGTAATATACTTTCATCCAGAGCATGGAATAAAAGGAAAAGGCAGAAGAAAGAAACCCTGAAAAATATGTAGGGTTTTTCCACTCCATCTATACATTCGTAATAATGGTCTAATGGATTAAGAACTGTTTTGGGGCAATCTGGACAGTCAGTCTATATGTGAAGAATCGTGAAACAGATGAGGGGCTTATCTTCCTCCTATTGACTCCCATGCTGTCAACAGATGGGGAACCGAGACACAAGGGAAACCTGAAGGTATGTGCAAGGGGAGGGAGTTAGCACTGGGGTAGCAATCATAATGACATTGTGCGTCTGAACTTTGCCACCTTCAACCCCGCATGAACATGTAAATAGCAGTGCTCACATATAGCATACCAGAATTCGGATGAGCCACAGCTCTGCTTTGTGAGACTTTAGGAACCAATCGGCATGGATATGCAAGGATCGGTGTGAAATGAAGAGACCAACGTAACAGGTAAAAGGAAGGACTGCCAGGAGAACCAGGGCTGGAATGAGATACCTAGGGGGAAAACACATGTGATACAGTATTTTAGCTAAATTGTACTACATATTAACTCAATTGGTGCCTTACCTCATAGTCTTACTCTTGGTAATAAGTTAACAGAGCTCATCATTACATGTAGCCTTTACTTAACCTATGGCTGTTTTACTTTTTTATACAATTCATGCTCGTATTTAGCAACTGCATTCCTCTGACAGCCAGTGACTATATGGCTGCAGTGCTGTGCCCGTGAAAGAATTGGGTTAATAAAAATAACCAAAAGCCACAAGATTAACTGGCTTCATGAAGAGTGGTACAAGATTACCAATCCTAGCTTCCTTCTTATATTGAAAATATGCAGGAATGGCAAGTTGGAAGAGATTTTAGATTTAGAGATCACAGATCCAACTCATGGGCCAAAAGCAAAGGTTACACAAAACAAACATGATATAAAGGCTACCTTTTGCCTAGTCCAAGTGTATTAAGACAAAAAGCCTGATTCCCTGGCCTGGGCAGTTTTACACCAGTGTGACTCAGTTTACTTCGCAGGGGTTACACGGGATGAAAATGGTGTAATGCAGCAGTGAATCAGGCCCAAGGAGAGGATTGCAAAAATCCTCTCTTCACAGTTCACTTACTCTAGATCCCACAGAAATAGCCATCCAACATTAATGGCGTTGTTCAGTATCCACACCAGATAGAAGGATATTGGCAGTAAATCTGGCTCTGTGTAGACCCATCCAAGTTCATTCCTGTCAATGAAAAGCAGGCATTTCGAGAGAGCAGTACTGACTGTTAGGAAGATCAAGTATTGCAGGTCTGATTCTCCACCCACTTACAGTAGTGAATTGGCGCTGGTTGAAGTCCACTGACGTGAAGGAAGCACTTTCTGTTTTACACTGGTGTCAATGAGACCTGGCCTTGTGGCTTTACAAAGCATGCTTTGCATTTAATTCATTCATAATATCCCATGATAGTCACTACAGCAACTACATCTAGATTATGCAATATATACTACTGTTTGTGTCTATGCGGATAGTTTACCTCAATGTCCTAGACTCATTTAGCCTACTGAATCCTTGGCCTCTCCACTGAGACTGGAAAAAACCTGTGGGGAGGTTCATGTCAGTAATGGCAACATTTTGTGATCTGCATACCTATCTAGCTAGGATTGAGACAGGACCACCCAGAGGATTCTGGGGTCCTGGGGCAAAGCAATTTCGGGGGCCCCTTCCATAAAAAAAAGTTTTGATACTATACAATACTATATTCTCATGGGGGCCCTGGGGCAAATTGCCCCACTTGCCCCTACCATCACCCTCCCGGGCGGCCCTGGTTAAAATAAACATTTAAAAACCTTCTGCATCTTGGCACCAACACAGTGTTGAAAAAACTTCTTTTCAAGACACCTTTACAAGGTATTACTGGTTCTCAGCAACAGCTAGTGCTAAAAGGCACTAAAGCTCATTAAAAAGGTTGGACAAATATTTTCCGTCAAAACTTTTTTTGGATCGAAAACTAGGGGTTTTTAAAAAGCAGAAAAAATCACAATGTCTGCTTTCCTTCAAAATTTGTTGTGTTTTTTTTTTAATTGAAAGGCTGAAATTAGTGTGCCAAAACCTGAACATGGTTTGAGGTTTCAGAAGTGTGTGGCCAAATATTTGCTGCTTGCGGTGTTTGACTGTTTAAAGAAACAATAAAAAAAATTCTGCTTAAAAAAAATCCAAAACTTTTGAACCCCCTCAGCTTGTGACCAAACGCCTGAGCGCATCCAGTCAGAGATTTGTCCAGGTTTCTGATACTCTGCTGCCTTCCTTGACTCATATCTGTCTCCATAACTTTGGGTTCATTTAGGTTAGAACATAAGAACTGCCATACCGGGTCAGACCAAAGGTCCATCCAGCCCAGTATCCTGTCTAGCAACAGTGGGCAGTGCCAAGTGCCCCAGAGTGAGTGAACCTAACAGGTAATGCTCAAGTGATCTCTCTCCCGCCATCCATCTCCATCCACCCTCTGACAGAGGCTAGGGACACCATCCCTTACCCATCCTGGCTAATAGCCATTAATGGACTTAACCTCCATGAATTTATCTGTTTCCTAGAGACTGGCTCCTGGGGTCTCTCACAAACAAGATGGTTACTGTGGGTTTGTCTTTAGTACAGCTTATGTACCTACTCCACAAACTGAGCATTTGAGCTTGTTCCAGAATCTGGGACGAGCCTATGCTGTGAAAACTGAAATGCTCAAAATAGCACATGCATGTGAATGGACACAGAGTGCTAAAATTAAACCACTCTGGAGCCTCGGAGAATGCAGGGGACGGGGGTCTCCCTTGGTAGGGTTGGGAAGGAGGTAGGTGGTGTAGGATATTGCTCTTCTCATGTGATCCCTTCTCCCATGGCTCTCTTAGCTCTACTGTTAATCTAAAGTGGCTAATTTTAAATGAGGCTACCCTGCCCTCATATGAATATCCCTATGGCACTGAAATTAAATGTAGATTATAATTTGGCATTTGAGAAGTGAAAGGGATGGGAGCCCTAAGGGAAAAGATAACAGCTTGGCTCTTTGTGTTAAATAGCTGTCTACAAGCCTCAAACTGCTGAATGACCTTTAGGGTAGGGAAGACTGTACCTCCCCAAACAGCCTGGCCCTGCCCCCATCTCACCCCCACCCACTTCCTGCCCCCCTCAGAGTCCCCAATCCATCCTGCTCCTTGGCCTCTCACTGCTCCCCCCGAAACTCCCCCCAACCACCACCCTGGGACCCCATCCCCCAACAACCCCCCCTGCTCCTTGTCCTCTGACTGCCCTGACCCCTATCCACCCCACCCCTGCTGAGTCCTGATAGACCCCCGGAATGGCCACGATCCAACCCCCCATTCCCCGTCCCCTCACCGCTCACCCACAGAACCTCTGCCCCCTCCCTATCCCCTGACTGTCCCTGGGTCAGGACTCCCTGCCCCTTATCCAACCCACCCCCCTGGGCCTCTTACCATGCCGCTTACCCCGCCTCTCTCCTCTCCCGGAGCCTCAGCACGCCACGTCCAGGAGTGGCCCTGGACAGCACTGCAGCGGCGTGACTCCAGCGGGACCAGAGCTCCCGCCGTTCAGCCCGGAGCTCACAGCCCCCTCCCCTTACCAAGCGGCTCTGAGTGGGGAGGAGCTGAGGCCCCACTGGAGCCACGCTGCTTTAGCTCTGTCCAGGGCCGCTCCTGGACGTGGCACACTGAGGTGCCAGGGGATGGGGGAAGGCAGAGGCAGGGCCGAGGCCGGAGCTCAGCCATTCTCGTGGGGGCCCCTGCTTGGGGCAAATTGCCCCACTCGTACCCCCCCTCTGGGCGGCCCTGGATTGAGAACACCAGTTCATTTCACATATGTCATCACATTGCTACCAGTAACAGTTTTTGCTCCCAACGTGTCTGGAACAGTCTGGGAGATTCATTCTCATTTACATTATGGCTCTGTTATACCACTGTCAGCAGAAAGGCGCTGCCATAAGAATCAGGCCAATCAAGTTTTGTTACATGATTTCCCCACAGATCATTGCTAGTCTGTTTAGCCTGTGTAGTACTTGCCCACTCAAAAAGCTCCCCAGGGGCTACTGTATGTAGTAAACTCAGATCTCAGTGTCTGCAGACTCTTATACTGTGAGCATTGTGGAGATGACACTGTGGCCCTTCTCCACCACTTCCTACATCAGTGTAACGCCATTGATTTCAATGGATTTGCTCCTGATTTACACCGCCGTGAGAATCAGACCCTGTGTGTTCTGGTGAAGCAGCATCACAGTGTATCATTTCCCAGCACTCCGTTTGAGTAATATGGTGCACTGGTGTCAATCTCTGATCGTGGTAATTCTGCTGCCCCCTTAGTGGGAAAGGCAGTGGTACTTAGAGAGCTGTGTATCACAGAGGTGGTTAGGGGCAAGGGATCATCAAAGACTGACCACCCCATCTTCATTCAAACCACACCTGCGGCCTCACTCTTTCCACCATGCCCACAAGCAGCAAGTCAAGGCTAATACTGAGGCATACATAAAAACAATCCTAGACAGTCCCTCCTCTGGACTGCCCGGTGGGGCAGGTCCTGTCTGTATCTTATGTCTTGCACAGGGCCATGCACAAACAAATAATAAATATTCACATGGGATCAGAAGGCAAAAGGCAAAAGACTGACAAGGATCTCAACTCAATGTCAGCTCAGCTATGGTGAGGGAGGGAGACTCCTGCATTCAAATTATATGGAGAAAAAATACCTTCTGCAGATTCCTGACAGTGCATAACCCAGCCAAGCAAACTGCCAGATATAGATGACATTCCAGATGAGGAAGGTCCGGCCAGCTGGCGTGAAGTCAGTGTTGTATTTGTTTGAGACGTTTCCAACAGTATTTAGGAATACACCTGGAGCAATGAAGGTTATTGCAGGAAAACATGTTACTGCACACAAGTAATGGGAAAAGCCCACGGTTCTCCATGCCCTCGCTCAGGCTTTACTCATTGCATCAGCATACATCTGTGCAAGCTGATAGGACTCTTGCCAAAATGATTCCTGTGTTGTAATGGGTTTGTCTTTGTCACATATTCAGTGATTGTGCAATCAACACTTATCAAGACCGGGTGTGACTTCGAGCAAGTTATACAACGAGAAAAGAATGACAGCGAAACAGAACCAGAAAAGCCGGTCAAGCTTGAAAGCCAAAGCTGGGAGTGAGCCGCGATATGCACAGCTGACGAACTCTGTTGGAGTTGGGAATTGGCGGCATTGATCTTTATAAATGGGCAGCAGTAACTGAAGACGCTCGTCTTTTCTTGCTGCCAAGTTACTGGATGCCTGGTGCTGTATAGCCCTCGCTTGGGGGAGGGGCAGAGGTGGCTTTCTTTGTACACCGCTCACATAGAGCCTGACCCAAAGCCCACTGAAGTCAACGGAAACTAAACCAGGCAACTGCAGCCCCAGCAGTGGGAGGAAATCAGAGGCTGTTCCCTCCCTGCTTCCCTGGGCACTTCATGGCATCCCAAGGGGGACAGAAAGGAGGCAGGGTGCGTCACCATCTCCTACACACCAGCCAGTGTAGTTGGCTGGATGGAGAGATGGGAGGTTGTACGCTATAGCCCATCAAGGGGCCTAGTAGTAGGGAGTGTGCTGACTCTTTGCACCTGGGAAATGTCCCCCAGTATGCTCTAGACCCATCTCTTACTAAGGACTGTGCCTCGATGGGGGAAAAGACTGGGAAACAGCAGAGGGTAAAAAAGTGACAGAGTGAAAGAGACAAAGCATGAGAATCTCTACCATTAGGTGCCTGACTGACTTGGAGGAGGTCATGCTTCAGAACACAAGCAATCATGTGTTTTGGGAGCAAGAGGTGTCTAGTCAAATCAGAAACAGCTGCTAGTGTTACCTTTGAATGCCCCTGAACCGGCTCCAGCATTGAGCACCACCATGGCTGTGTAAGTGGCCAGTGCCAGAAGCATTACGAAAATCTTCAGTTTGTTGTAGGTAAACATCTTCAGGACAGAAAAGGAAAATCAGAACAGAAGGAAGCCAAGCAGACTTTAATCCCCTTATTCTTAGATTGCGGAAGGTGGCCCAGCCTGTAGTGGTGGTGGTGTAACACACGTGCCTAGTATAAGGTGGTCCAAAAATGGGCTACACATGGTTGTAGATGGCGAAGTAAGTGGCTGTAACTCACAGCAATCCCATGGGTATGGAAGACAAATGTAACGTATCCCAGTTTGTTATTCTGGGGCAGGGGGAGGGTGGGCACAAGTACTCCCATTAGGTCAGTGGGACTACTCATGAGTAAAGGACTGGATGCCAAGTGAATGGAGAAACAGAGCAGGAGGCAGAATAAGGGAAGCACATTCAGCAGACTAAAAAATTCAAATGGACCATCCGAGTATGGTCAGAGCACCAGCCTCCTTGACATGGACCCATTTACTTAGAGGAGCAATGGAGGAAGGACATTATAGATAGAAATGCCCAGGGACATATTGTGAATGTGTTTATGGACCAAACAACTAGCACTGATCTGCATATCTGTCTTCTTCACAACACAATCGTATTTATACTGGATCAGGCAAACCTGCCATATCCCCCGCTTTTTTCTAGGTTTTTATGCTACGTCAATCTTCTACTCTGGCTTCACAACCGTTTTTGTTTGTTTTTCTTCAGTGAAGCTTTTTAGTGTTCATCTACTGACCTTAAAATCTGTGAGTCTATGAGTCTTTAATCCTACAAAGTAATCTTTTATTTTCATCATGGTATTACCTCTGCATCTATTGCCTAGAAATAAGATTTAAACTGCTTTGACAGTTTCTGGGTATTCTATAGATTTTAAAACCTATACATCAATTTTGTAAAGAGGCATTTGAAAATATAACTGCGGTTTTCTCAAATAATATCTCAATTTCAAGAAAAATGTTATGGCATCTATCAAAGTAAACTTCCATACTTTAGGCATATGATTTTTTTAATTCAAGTTTTCTGCATCAAATAAACAGCCGCACAGCAATTCCTTCTATACTGGATAGAAATAAAGAGTGAATGGTTCTGAGTTGATAAGGGTTAAACTAGTGAATTCCAGGTCACACATGAATGAATAATTTTAGAGTTCTGTGCTTTGTTCCGGGATTTACCTACACCCAAATGCACCATTGGGAAGTGGGAGGGGAAACTTGGTTTTTTTCTGTTCAGTCCAAGTGAGTTTTTTTCTTACAAGTTTCTTTTGGATCATTTTATTATCTATTTACTTCAATTAAAATCCTAGATTTCAAATATAGGGGAGATCATTTAAATAAAAGACAAAGATTCTGATTTGGATAATACCAGCATAAATCTGGAGTAATTCCCTTGACTTTACTGGAGATATTCTGGATTTACAATGGTGTAACCAAGATCAAAATCCAGCACAAGCTCTCTTTTACTAGCATATTTGGAAGAGGCCTTTGATTAGAGAGCACTGGGGAAATAAGTACTTGCTTGTGGAAATCGGGGAGGGAAATAATTTATGTCTTAATGACATTTTCACAAGCCACCTTTCTCCTACTGCCTCCCTTTGATTCATTGTTGACAATAAAGGTTTTCATTATTTTTCTAGCTGCAATTATAGGTCATGCATGTTGTTTAGAAGATTTAGAAATATTACTCACAGTGTTCCTCCCAATGCTGATTTTTGGGACGTCTTTCTGCTGTGCTTCAGCGACTTTCCAAACTGGAGTCTCACTCTGCCTCTAGGAATTGTGCCTTCAGGCTTATGTATAGAAGAATTTCTACAACCTTAGGAAGATCAGCAGCATCTCCTCCTTAGAAAGTTAGTGGTTATTGAATGGACTCTTTGTTTTGCACATTGTTTATTGTAGCCTCTGATTGGCTGAAGCATCTTGAAAGCAAAGCTTATACAACAGAAATGTGGTTATTTAACTCAGACCTGTTATAACACCCAGAGTCCTGTTGTCTGTCCCGAAACTTGCTGATAGAGAAAATAACTAGTAAAGTGCATATTTGTAGACTCCCTCTTAGTTCATATTTTGCTGTCCCTGTGATATATGAATCTAACACTCCGTAATTCAGTGGAAAACAAACACTTACACACTATTGTAGCTAAAGAGGATGATATGGTACATCATGCAGCTGCATGTGTTATGTAAAGTGCAGGGGTTACTCCAAAACAGCATAGATTCCAGCACCATTTTAAAAACAGCTGCTGCTTTTTTTTGTTTAACCAAAAAATCTGGCTTTTAACAAGCACATTCATCTTCGCTGTCACCCCTGCATTTCTGTTGCTATAAAAGTGTTGGATGGAACACAATGTTCCTGCTGGAAAAAGAGATGGCTTGCCAGATTCCCTCCCTTCTTCAAGCAGGAACCACTGAGAGTGTTTTTTGTTTTATGGACTTATTAGCCAAAAAGAATAAAACTAGAGCATTTAAATAGCCTTTTGAGTGACACCCTGCAGGCTGAACTGTACAGTTGCAGCACAGAAGATGGGAAGGACTAATGCTGAGTACAGATGGTCAAGGATTTTCAAACAAAACATTTTTTATCAGAAAATGTCAATATGTTCAAACAGAAACTGTTTGTGAGAACCCAAACAGGTCACCTTCAAACATTTTTGAAAAACATTTTGGAAAAAGCCAAAAGCCTAGAAATTGTCAAAATGTCCCATTCTGACATTTTACAAAGGAAAAGTTTCATTTTTCAGTTCAAAACAACTTTTCGTTTTGAAATTTTAATCAATTTAGACTAGAACAAAAAAAAGTTTTAAAAGATTTTAAAATGCCAACATCTAAATGAAACTTTTCAAAATGATCCAAATAACACATTTGCATTGACACAAATGGATTTTTTTCCCAGATTATCAGTTTGTAGATGTTTTTCAAGATTTTGACTTTTCACCCTGTTTTGGAACGAGGGGGGAAAAAAATCCACATCTTGAATTTTTTGTGCTCTCCCCCATACTGTCCACCCAACAAGGAGCCAGCCAGATTTGGCCCTGATTAAATACTACAGACCCAATTCTAGCATACTTTCTCATGCTGAGTCAGGGCGGCAGAATCAGATCCTATATGATTCGGAGAATTTCCATGGAGCACATCAGTTCTATTGGAGACAAAAGCATTAAGGAAATAAAGATCTGGGAAAATTCAACGAAACACCTAGATTTTGGTGAGACTGAGAATAATTAGAATGAGAAAACAATCAGACAATCCAAATACTTAGCACTGGGAAAGCTCTTGACTTCTTCTATCCCCTCATACAAATATTTACTCCTTACCCATGAGGTTTAAGCATGATTTGTTAGTGCAGGGCATATCATCAGTGAAGGAGAGTTGGCGTCCTCCAAGTCGTCTGTTTATAATCTCTGTGGCCCTTATATCCTCTCAATAATACAGTTTGAAACTAACCAGATCCAGTAAAATCCACTGATTATTTATGGCTAGGTGCTGCTTGCCCCTTATCCATTGGGGAAGGTGTGGTGTCTTCCTCCCCATGCACAGCCTGTGTAAGGGTCAGGCAGAACGACAGTGCCCAGTGCTTTCGGGAGGGCAGGGAGAGCTCTATCCCTGCTGCTTCAGGGTGCCCACAGTGCTCTATAGGAAACAAATAGGAGGTTGAGGGACATCGCTCCACCCTTCCCACACACTGGCCAGAGGAGTTAGCTGGCAGGGATGGCAAGCAGTAAGCTATACCCACAAAGGGTGCAGTAGCAGGTATGTAGGCTCAGGAGTCTCCAGGGGAGGGGTGGCTCTGTGCTGACTCATACCTGCACAGGGCAACCTTATCCTGCATTGCAGGAACTAGAGACCACAATGACTTTGGTAACACCTGGCATACCAAGAGCATTGGCCAAAATGCACTCCCGAGCTGTGGCATGATACAACATTCCCTGCTGACATCGGTGCAACTCTGGGACAGCTCAGGAGCATGATGCAGCCCCACAGAAGCTGGAGTGCAAGGCAAGAGGTACATCTGGACTACTGTTCAGTCACCACTCCCATATACACTGGGACCAGCAGTAACAACTTGTCGAGCTCTATGTGCCAAGCTAGCCTGAGCACTCCACTACCCTGAAATTAATCTCTTGACGCCAGGAGTATGATTCTTCTGACCTGAATTCCAGCATTGGCAATACCACATGCAAGCAGTGTCATGGAGTTTGATTTACAACCTACACAGGGAGGAACTGGAGAGCTTTTTAGCTAGAGATCTCCTGAGAAAGAGTTTGCTCTGGGGGCTGACTCCATCCTTCCCCAATATAAATATGTTCAGTTGCCACTGTACGTAATATGCTAAAAATACGCTTCTTGGGTAGGGATTTTGTTCTCAGTGACTTTACAGAGGCCACTAATGCTACCCATCAGAACTCACTCCAGCCAGACATTGACCGTGAGTGTGAGGAGGATTTTTTCTCTCCAAGAAGGAGACGAGAGTACTCTATTTGGTTATACATCTTTGCATTTAAATATAGATACCTATTTGTTTGGCTTTACATCTGGAGCACTGTATAATTGAAACCCACCTGGTGCCAATCAGCCAGCCATCCACCGCTCCAGCCAAACCAAACCAAATGGACAAAGAAAACAGAATAAAAAAGGACATAAGAACATAAGAACAGCCGTATCGGGTCAGATCAAAGGTCCATCTAGCCCAGTATCTGTCTACCGACAGTGGCCAATGCCAGGTGCCCCAGAGGGAGTGAACCTAACGGTGATGATCAAGTGATCTCTCTCCTGCCATCCAGCTCCACCCTCTGACAAACAGAGGCTAGGGACACCATTCCTTACCCATCCTGGCTAATAGCCATTACATAGGGCTGAAAAAGGAAGAGAGAGATGAGCTGACGTGAAAAGCAGGTCCATGCGCCAAGCCTTGAATGCAGATGCCGGGGGAGGGGACTCTGGCAGACATACTACAGAAGGGATGCCAGGGACAGGATCCCTGAACCAAGGAGGGACTGTCCCTGCCTTACCCCAGCTGGTACCTCAGGACAACTTGACCAGTCGCAATGGCCTGAAGGTCTTTGTGGAGAGGCAATTACTCAGGTACCTCAGGACTTGATCAAGGAGGACTATAAGCAAAGCCTTGAACTAAATTCATTTGTGGCCTAATGTAGCGGTTCTCAAATTTTAGTAACCCGAAGACCCCCATTTTGATTTAAATTTTTCGTGGAGCCCAAGCCCCCCACTCAGCCCCAGACTCTGCCCCCACTCCACCCTTCCCCCAAGGCCCCACCAACACCCCACCTTTTTCCCCCCCTGCGTCACCCCTGTCCCTCCTCTTCCCCACCTCTCTCCGTCCCGTCCCGTCCCCCTGAGTGCACTCCGCCCCTGCTCCTCCCACTCTTTCCCAGTGCCTCCGGCACACTGCTGAACAGCCGTTCCCTGTTGTGCAGGAGGCACTGCGAGGGAGGGGGAGGAGTTGAGGATGGGGGGAAGCAGTTGATCAGAGCAGCCTGCGGACCCCCTGAAGTACCCTCGTGAACCCTCAGCATTCTGAGGACCCCAGTTTGAGAAACTCTGGCCTAATGGATACCCCTGCTGTGTAACCTTGAGCAAGTCACTTCCCCTCTCCGTGTCCCAGTTTCTCCAACTATAAAACTGAGATAATAATAATATTGACCTGCTTTGGTTAAGTGCTTTGAGGGCTACTGGTGAAAAGAGCTGCATTACTCTTGCCAGTGCAAATCACTGAGGGTGGGGATTGATGACTGTCTCCTTCCTATGAAGGGTAGCTACTCTCTGCAATGGTGAAGCTTCCAGACAAAAGTCAAGTATAAACCCCAAGTAGGAGTGAAGGACAATGACGCAATGGCCATATGAATGATAGGGGTGAGATCTGCACTGGGAAGCAAGAGACAGAGAAGTCTGAAATTGCTGGGGCCATGGTGACCTTGAGGTTCCAACCTGCTTCACAACTGGTAGCCTCACCCTCTGAATACTGGAGGGCGTTGGGGAACGCAAACCACAAGTCCCTCCAAGTACTTTCTCTGATCTGTCGTCATCATCTCACTCATATCAATAGACACAGCTGTCTCTAAAATGGCTACCCAGCAATCCTGCAATGGTTGCATAAGATGGAATTTTAAAATGCTGAGCATCTAGAACTGTGGAGGAGTGTTATATAAATGGAAATGAATGAATGGTAATAAACATTACCCCCGCAGTCTTTGCAAGATCAGGAATTAGCTTGTAGCACCTTTGGGGCATGGACCTTAGCTTAATAGCAGTTACCATTTATTAATGATTATGATTATTATTATGACAGTGCCCCATTGTGCTAGGCACCGTAGATACATTGAGGGTATGTCTACATTGCAGTAGAAATATGTGTAGGTATACCCAAGCTAGCTTTGATCAGACCAGCTTGTTAAAAACATTACAGTATAGCCCTGGCAGCCTGGGCTAGCTACCTGAGTACAATCCTGCCCAGGAACCTAGGTACACATGCTGGTGGCTAGCCCATGCTGTTGCCTATGCCACAGCAGCTACGCTGCAATTTTTAGTGAGCTACCTTGGGTATGCCTATATGCGCTGTCCTGATTTCAGGGTAGCCATACCCGTACTGAGATAGAGTGCCTCTTTCAAAGAGCTCACAATCTAAATAGATAAAGGCCAGGAGGCAAAACAGTCACTGAGAAGTGAAATGACTTGCCTGAGGTCACCCAGTAGGTCAATAGAAGAGCCAAGTCTCTTGACTCCAGTCCACGCTGCCTTTACCAGTACCTTCCATAAGGAACCTACCACATTGTCTGTGCTGTAATAAACCCCAATTTTTAGTAGTAATAACCCCACCCACACCATCTCGGGTGGATTTGACCTAGCAACTGAGGAAAGTCCTTGTAGGCCATTATCAAGCTCCTGAGCCATCTAGTCTCCCAGTCCTGTTTACTTCTCCAAATAAAAATCAAGTGAGTCCCCATAATATTGTCCCATTTATTGCAGAGAATAACATGCTAAATGCACAGACACTTTCTCTGGCCTTTTCTGATTTAAAAATTCCCTCCAGATGCTTTAAATCAGGACATACTTAGAGCAGCACCAAAAAGTCAGTGACCTCGCTGGAAATCATTTCCAGTACAACTTTGGAAATGTTGAGAACTCCATATACTAATCCTCTAACAACAGCTCGGCATCTTAATCCTGCGCTGGGCTAATCTGGGTGTCTTCAGTGCCATGGATTAACATCTTTGTACTGCCGCATGGGAGGGGATTTGAGCTGGTGCACTGGCAAGGGCAGCAAGCCAAGAGTATCTGGGTTATCGAGCCAGTTTGTCTGGTTTTGAAGGCAAGAGCGCCTGCTTTTTATTGTTGGAGGCAGAGATCTGTCCATCTTTTGACAGCTGTGTCTCTGGGAATCATTTTTTTGGGGTGAAAGACTAATAAATTAATGAGATTGTAATGCCTAGTTTACCTCAACAGACTTTGAAGCAGTTGCCGTGATAAAACTCATTGATTGATCCCTATGAAATCTTTTGCTTGAGCTCTGGATTAAAAGAGGCTGATTTGAATGTCTAAGTAAATCAAAACTCTTCCATTCCTTGTCTCTCTCTCCCTGTAAAAACAACAGTGCTTTGCCAACCACTAGGCTGAACATCATGAGAGACAAACAATTGAAAAAACGTTTCGCATATGTTCTCATTTACTGGTTGTCTGTTGATAAGTTAGTCCAGTTCTAGCCAATAAGGGAAAACTTGTCCTATCAGTGACAGCAGCACTGAGGAACATGGAGTACAGCAGCTGGCAGCTGGACAGTGTTGACATGCAGTATAAATAAATGTGTTTTTCATCCTAATAAAAATGACATAAAAACTTCTATATTAAAGGAAGATTAAGATTGCAAAGTCAAGTGCTCAAAAATGTTCTGCCTTATGCAGGGCTTCCCAGAGGAGGGGGCAAGTGGGGCAATTTGCCCCAGACCCCGGGCCCCGCAGGGGCCCCCACGAGAGTTTTTCGGGGCCTCTGGAGCGGAGTCCTTCACTTGCTCCGGGGGCCCCAGAAAACTCTCGCGGGGCCCAGGCCCCCGGAGCGTCTTCTGCTCTGGGTCTTTGGCGGTAATTTGGCAGCGAGGGGGTCCTTCCACTCCGGGACCCGCTGCCGAAGTGCCCCGAAGACCCGCGGCAGAGGGGTCCTTCCACCCCAGGACCCGCCGCCAAAGAGCTGGGTCTTTGGGGCACTTCGGCGGCGAGTCCCTGAGCGGAAGGACCCCCTGCCGCTGAATTACTGCCGAAGTGGAGGCCCCTCTGCCACCAAGGACCCCAGGCCCCCTGAATCCTCTGGGCTGCCCTGGCCTTATGTGTATGCATTATGATACAGTCTTTAACTGCGTACTATTTTTTGACAGTATCCCTTCCTCACTCCGTGCAAAGGATGGACAGTGCTTCCTAAAGGGGTAGCTATTTAATATTTCTTTTAATCCTCATCATTCATTCAGAGTGTCGCCTCAGGTCTATTTAACATACACCAGCCAAACCCTGCTTTGAATACAGAATTATTAATTTCCTTGTGGATTTTCACCATTGCTCATCACTATGGCATCTGAGTGCTTCACAAACATTAATTTATTTCCACAACACCTCGTGAGGTGAGAATATTATCCCCATTTTAAAGACGGGCAACTGAGGCACAGAGATCTTAAACTATCAAGTTTCCACTGATAGTGGGTGCCCAACTTGAGATGCTTAAGGCCTGATCTTTTGGGGTATTTAGTATTTGCACAGCACTTTATATGTTCTAAGTACAGCTCTCAGAGATGTTATCTGAAGTGGTGAGTGCTCAGCACTTCTGCAAATCTGGCACGAGGTATCTCCAATTGGCTATCGAGAAAATGAGAAACAAGCAGTGGCCATCTGTGAATAGTCAACCCTAATTCCAGCATTTCCTAAGTATTGAACGCTTGACTCTGCAACATCAGTGTTTTCTTAATAGAGGTTTGGGGTTTTGGTGCGAAGAAGGGGTTGAATGTAATTGCCTAAGTTTAAAAAAGCCCTGAAAAAATATAAATTCCATCATGTTGAAGGCTATTGACTACTACATGGATCATCAGTAAGGTTGGAACCTTTCAATCCACAGCACAAATCTCTACTACTTGAGCAACTGGCAGCAGTAATAGGTTGTTATCCTCTATGTGGCTCAGCTAAAGCAAGGGGATGAGACGCATTTTGCAAGGGGGTTTCACAGCTCTTCACAGACAGTAAAGGCATGATGAGACTCAGGACTCCCTCCTGGGTTAAGTTCCGGATTCTGGAAGGCAGTGTTCTCTATTGGCTACAGATCCTTTTGCCCCACTCCTCCCTTTTTGGCCCCCCTTCTGACCCTGTTCCCCAGCATGTCTCCCTCAGCCTTCTGTCCCACCCTTCTCTGCTTCTACCCTCTTGTTCCCATCCTACTGTCCCACACCCTGCAATCCCTGCCCCCTTCTGCTTAGTTCAGGTGGAATCTTCAGAGACTAATGGTGCCAGCCTCTAACAGCATGTGCATGTGGGAACTGTGATTTTCAGAAGCTTATAACCTGCTAAAATTATTGGGCAGATTTTCACAGAGACAGCAAAAGGAACATCCCTGGCACTACCAAATTTCAAGCCCTTGCACCAAAGAATGGAGGCACTGGAGCTTCTCAGTGAAATGGTTGTAAGAAAACTTTAAGAAGGGCAAAACAACATTTTTTCCCCTAACCTTGTTCTCAGAAGTAACTGAATCATTTGTGCTGTAACTTTCCAGAAAAATTCAGCCCAAGGCAGAAATCCAGCATGGAAAATTGAATGGTTAAAGTCTGGCTACGTTATAAGCAACTGAAAGCAGGAGCTTATAGTGGCAAGTGTCAAGCAATGCTAACTATAGGCATCATTGCCAGTGCTGCCTATAATCTTTGTGTGTATGTGTGTGTGTGTGTGTGTGTGTGTGTGTGCGCGTGTGCCTTTTCTCTCTCTCCCCCCATACACATACACACAATCACATTGCAATCTCCTACATTTTTAAAAGTGGCTGGTGATTTTAGGTGCCTCCGTTTTTGAATACCCAACTTGAGACACTTTAAAAAAAGAGTTCTGATTTTCCGAAAGGGCTGAGCAACCTCTCATGAACACCGAGCCCCTTTGAGGTGCCTCAAACTCCCCCCCCCCCCAAAAAAAAAATTGAGACAACGAATCACTTTTGAGCATTGCCTACAAAAGTCTTGAGGCCTTATTTTCAGAATGCAGAGCACCTGCTATGTCAGCTGAAGCCAGAGGTGGCGCCAGTGCTCAGCACCTCTTGACAATCAGATGTTAGTATCACTATAAAGGTCAGTGACTATAATCCAGAGCAGCAATGCAGGATTTTCTACAGAGGTTTAGAGAATTGATTGAGTTGTGTGCAAGAGAGCATTTGTGTGGAATGGCACCATTGAGGATTCAGAGAAGTGCAAGGTGGAGAGGACTAATACATCATCCAGTCCCCTTCCCTGCTGATCCAGAATCGTTCCCTCTAGTGCAATTTTAAAGCTATCATGGACACAGAAAGATAAAGATAATTATTATTATTGCCCAGTGAGCAACCTGCAGACTGTGTGATGTAACATTGTTTCGCAGAGATGTCCAGAGCTATGTGGCCCAGCAGAGCTCCTACATACTGTCGGCAATGAATATAATGCCCCCTTTGAATAGCTACCACCACACAACTGGGAATGATGGAGAATCACAGCTAGCGCTGGCTGTGATATAAACACTGTAGCTTAATGACCACATCAGCTCTATCTGTGAGACCAGACCTCTCCTTACCCCACTCCCCAAAAATGTGGAAAGATGATATAGAAGTGTGGCTTTCTGCTGTTAAAGCAGGGAAATGTGCTGTTAACAGTATGATAGGAGCATATTCCTACCGGAAAGAAAAAATCGTGCATTCACTCTGCATAAGAAGACTTTTCTTATAGATGTCTGTGGACCATTTTAGCAACAACTGTCTTGTCTTTTCAACTAACCTGACCTAGCCTTTGATGTGTGTAGGCGAAATTCTGCTCCATGGTATGGTTAAGTACTGTAATACTGCTTGCAATGAAATCAAAAGAGTAAGGCCTAGGTCCTTTATTCAGCGTGATTAGTGGAATAGCTGCCAACTCTGGAATGATTTATACAGATGTAATCTGTACATCTCATTAGGGATTTCAATAATTCTGAAAAAAGTGCAATCAGGGAAAGCTACCAAGCCAGACAAACACCCTCAAATCATGCAAGTGTCTTCCAAGGACAGATTCCTGTCTCATTTGGATGGATTTATGTGCAAGGAGACATGGCACAGAAATGAAAAATGTTGTGGGGTTGTTGGTTTTTTTTGCCATACATCATGGAAAAGAGCACGAAAGTATACAAGGAGGTTGCTGCTTTGACTGCAAGAAACTTCTGTAAACATGATCACTTTAAACAACTCTTAATATTCGTAACCATTTTGCTCCTGGTTAATGTCCTTGGTAAAGCTCACTGGGAAACTACATTGCCAAGGGCTACTGCATGTACCAGATACCTCTCACAATAATACCTGACACCATCTTCTAATTCTAGTCCCCTCCAACACTACCTCAAAATAAAAAGAGGAAGTTAATAAAATATTTTTAAAAAACCGTACCCCCAGCACAGAGTTTTGACAAGAAAACAGAACAGCTAGAAACTCCATGTCCACCAGAGACTTCATGCTTGCTATTGATTTTACATGGAAGACACTCAGATACCATGGTGATGGGCAGCAGTATAAAACCCTTAGATAGATAGATAGATCAGAGCATTCTGTTGCAAACCATCAGTGCAACCTGCTCTGTGCTGCTATAGGAGAGATGCTGGAGTTGAGCACCAGTAAAGAAGTGGTTACGTTTTCCTGATGGAAAAGGCATTCATGCTATTCCTGGTGATAGTGCTCTATGCAGCCACGTGGGATGGAGAGTTGAGTTTGAGCCACATATTCTCAGCCTCATGCTCCCTGTGTTTGCAGTACAGCAGAGACATCACACAGGGCCTGAGAGGGAAGCAGAAACAGCAGTAGGTGCCAGTCGATTAAAGAAGAAAGTTAACAGGCTTGGGATGGGAAACTCCCTGTGCTAGAAGGATGGAGGTTGCATCCTGGGGTCTCCTGGCTGGAGAATGTGCAGGGATCAACAGACCTTTCGCAAAGGTACAGAGCTCCCAACCCAAAGACACAGTTTATCACTGCAGTTAATAATATCATTTCAGAGTTCAGGAGATACCAATTTGCAGACTGTGAGAGCAGTGACCCAAAACTTCCCATCAACATCACTAACAAGAAAAACTGTCTAATTAGGATTTTTTATTTGTGATGTTGGTGTAAATAACAGGCCCAGAAAAAATGAGACACACTGACCTAAAAAAAGCAAGCCTGCCTCCAGGTGGGAATCAGGAGTACGTCCTCTGCAATCATGGACTTGCACTAGTGTGGGGACAAACCCAAGCATGGCAGTGGGTGAGTCCCATTCCTTTGGCTTGCTGTGGTTTGATGCATATTGATATCTCCCTTTGTGCTCCCGTCTCTATTAGAACATCAATTGATTTGGTCACGTAATACTAACTATGGAACTCTCCCCCGGGATAGTCCTCCCTGTATTTACAACACTGAAGACTGGATAGCTGTTGGATCATGAGCCCGATCCTTCTCCCACTGATGGTAATGGCAACACTCCCATTGACAGTACACTTCCCACAGATTCTCAGGGGGATGATGCCAGGGACAGCAGCTCTGTCCCAAGTCCTCCTCATTGCAGGGTCATGCACCCATAAAACCTAGTTGGTCCTGGCAATTACCCAACTGCACCCATAAATGATCATTTCTATTCATTTCCATGAACAATTATCCAATTGGGAGGCACAACGTCAGTAATTTCCTGCACAGCTTACATAACTATTTGTACACCAAACTTCTTTCAAAAATGGGTCACGGATTGTTCCAAACACTGCAGCTTGTGTGGGTCAAACCTTGCTGAAGATTTGGTCCATGGTTCTTAAGAACACCTATCAGTGCAGAGTTTTTGTCTTGACCCAGTCGTCCCTTTAAGCTAGTCACTAGGGTGAGTTTGTTTCAGTCTCTGAAGAAAACATTCAATCCTATCTAATCCTGTCTGGCTGTCAATCATTTTCATGTCTCATTGGATAAACGAGGCCTAATTTTTTCACTGTCTGGCACCCTGTGTAGTCATTGAAACAATGCAGTGGGGGGCCTTATGAAAAGCTATTGGCAAAAGCAGGCTGGGCCAGAGGCCAAGGTACTGAACTGGGGGTCAGGAGACACCGATTCTATTCCTGGCTCCGTTGGTTGGCCAAGTCACTTCTCTTCCTCTTGCTTCTCTACTTAGATATTAAGCTTTTGTGCAAAGAGGGTAACAAATGCCACAGACTTACAATGGTAGAATTTCACAGCCCCCTGGCATCCATGTGGCACAAGTGCAGATGGCTACACAAAGGGCAAAGCAGTGAGCAATCCCACTCCCTATTTCCTTCTGGTTTGTTCTGCTGCTTCCAAATCATTCATAAAGTTTCTTTCTGCGCCACACGACCCTTACTGATGCACACACAAAACTCTGCCTGGGCCAAAGTCACCGTTGTTTACACCAGTGCAAGATGGGTGTAAAATGTAGCCAAGTCAGAACAGTGGCATCTTACTCCACCTTTACAAAAGATGCAGGCCAGTGGAGAATTGGGCCTCCTGACTTTTTCTAGCTATTGACGTCACACTATTCATCTTCCTTCACTTCTTTCTCTTGTTTTTTCTCATCCATCTCCTCTCACTTCATAGCTCAGTGGTTTGAGCTTTAGCCTGCTAAACCCAGGGTTGTGAGTTCAATCCGGGGGGGGGGAGGCACTTAGGGATCTGGGGCAAAAATCAGTACTTGGTCCTGCTAGTGAAGGCAGGAGGCTGGACTTTATGACCTTTCAAGGTCCCTTCCAGTTCTAGGAGATAGGATATCTTCAATCATTATAGGGGGAGCCATAGCTCAGTCGTTTGAGTGTTGGCCGACTAAACCCAGCGCTGTGAGCTCACTCCTTGAGGGTTTTAAGGATTTGGGGCAAAAATCTGTCTGGGGATTGGTCCTGCTTTGAGCAGGGGGTTGGACTAGATGACCTCCTGAGGTCTCTTCCAACCCTGATATTCTATGATTCACTTCTTTCAACATCCCTTCTCCTGGTCCCATCTTTGCTTCTCTTCATTACTTAACACGGCTTTTAAGAGGACACAGAAGCATGTTTCTCCTCCATTATAAAAGCAGCCGCATACTGTGCAACCTGAACATTCATTCAAGGTCTGGCAAAATCAAGCTGGCCTCTTCATTTTAGGTCCTGAGCATTACAAGAGTGCTGCACGTCTGTATACGTATAGTTAGTTAATAGATGAGGTGCCAGTAGGTGGTGCCCAAGAATAGAACCTGAGTTTTGTAGGGCCAATTAAACTTGTTGAGCACTACGTATGGCTGTCTCCGTACAGCTCTTCATGTCAGTTCTCAACATTGGGGGCATATCCTGTTATTCATGTGTATGATTTCCATTTATATCTTTGGAATGACAGGTACGGCGCTGCTGCATTCTAGGGATCTCTGACCTCCTTCAGGCCTGGTAGCCGGTGTATTTTGCTCTTCTAATGATCAGCCAGGAAAACTGTTTTACTGATATTGACTTCCTATCAAACACAACATTCAGAACCCTTACTTACAACTGCCTTCTGTGCCATCATTGTCAATGTAACTAACGTGCTGCCTCTTCCACTGTGAGCATAGACTGGGCAAAGGCTGATGTGATGATCAGAGTGTCAGCAGAAAGGGACATCTACTGACGGTGCTAACGAGCATTATTGCAGCCAGGCATACAGCTGTTCTCTTGCTTTGAAAGATTCCCTGAGCTGTAGAGTGATGAGCAATCCCCAATGACAATCACTTTGTGCAATGAAAACTGACTCCGTTTATGAAAGAATTTTATTTTAACCTGTTTTTTCTCGGTGAAATATGTGAAAGGAGACATGGCTGATGGTTCCTACCTGAGGGCTAGTCCAGACTAGGGGGGGGAAATCGATCTTAGATAGGCAACTTCAGCTACGTGAATAACGTAGCTGAAGTCGAATATCTAAGATCGGATTATTCACCCGTCCAGACGGCGCGGGATCGATGTTCTCGGCTCTCCGTGTCGATTCCGGAACTCCGTTGGGGTTGATGGAGTTCGGAATCAATATAAGCGCACTCGGGGATCGATATATCGCGTCTAAATTAGACACGATATATCGATCCCCGAGCAATCGATTTTAACCCGCCGATACGGCGGGTAGTCTGGACGTGGCCTCAGACTACCACTGTGATCACATCACAGGAGCAGGGTGCCACAAGCTCACCTGAACAGAGGTGTTGCTTGTTACTTCATTCCAGAACAGACCACTTACTCAGCTCTACCTGCTGCGCCAGCTAATGTTCCACACAGGCTTGCAGAGAGCAAACTTTGCATAGCAGCTTCCTGTGCAAACCATCGCTAGGATCATCCCCTCCTGTGTTCAAGTCCAGGGAAATGGCCGTCAGGGAGGACATCTCAGGGCCTGCTCCCAAACCTGGCAGATCCCCAGTAATCCATGAGAGACCAGCTCCATTGGCGTCACATTACTGGGGGCTCTCCCAACTGCAGCTCGTCCTGCGACCTGGTTGACGGGGCTCTGCTAAGAAGCTAGCACAGCTTAGGGTTGTATTATCTATCCTAGGAGTCTCTGCAGAGCCAAAGGAGAATGATGTCCATCCACTACCTCTCCCCAGCCTGCTCAGTCTCCTCTCCTTCTCCAGCATGGACCCCAGACCCCTCATGGGTCCAGCAGAGGAGAGGGAAATGGTGCCACAAAGACAGCTGAGTAACCTTCCGGGTGGGAGGGGGAGATCCACATTCAGGGAGGTTCCAGAGATGGAACCTGGGGCAGTGTTTGGCCCACAGCACTTTCATGATGATGCATGAAAAGGAAAGAGGCTCTCAGAGCCCTCAAGCTGAGTGTGCCAGGCTGGCATTTGGGGAAAACATATTTTCCTTGCGGACTGACCACATTACTGAGAGATGAAAAACATGGATACCCACTTTTACAGTCCTTTTTCAGAGAAAATCACCACGTTCGGGTTGTCCTCCCTAGATGTCTGTCTGTCAGTCAAGGGAACACTCGTTCCTGATGGAGCCTGAGAAGGTATTGCTCATGCTTAATACCATACTGACCTCAGCTGTGCACCTCCCACCGCCTCCTCTTCCTCAAGGCATGTGGCTCAGCCAGCGGGGAGAAAGCCGGCTGGCAGGTATATGCTATATTGCCATCAGGATTCACATAGGTTTCTGCAGCTGTGGATCCCAACCAAGCCTACACAGGCACCTGGGGCCAGGCAAGGTAGGGAAAGAGGCAGGTTGCAGAGCAAGAGGCACAAGGATGCTGCCAAGCTGCGGTCATAGGCTAGACCAGTAACTTTCCAGAAAGAGCATAGACGAAAGAAGCACCAAACACTGCACACACAACAGAGTTACTAGGGTAACAGTAGCTGCAGGGGGAAGTGAGGCAAGATCAGCTAGATGGAAGAGGGTATGACAAATGCACCGACGCACTGGAGGAGAACAAGAAGTTTATTGAAAGGACAAATAATATAGAACACACGTCTCCCTGTCCCACACAACATGAGCTATTGACTAACTCAAGGCTTGCCTAATGCCTCTGACAAGAGCCACACAGTGCTAGATCTCTAGCAGGGCAAGCGGAGTATCACATGGTAGCTGGTCCCTGTGAGTAGGCCAGGCCCAGCACCCCTAAATCTGAGCAGGTGGGACCAACTGAGAGAACTAAAGATTTCAGAGCTACTCTGGGGTTCTAAAGGCCTGTCAGAGGCCCGGAAGAGGAGGAACAGTTAGGGGCAGGCTGTGCCTGTGGAGAAGACCTGCTGTGGAGTGGAGCTCACGCTTGTGGTGGGTCCCTGAAACAAGGGACCAGGTGCTCAGGGAGGTAGCCCTGGGGCTGGTGTTCCAAAAGGGGAACAGAGCTGGCTGGGATTGGGAAGCTGCTAGAAGCAGGATTACCTGGGAGGAGAGGCTTGGAAACCCTAGAACAAAGGATGAGCTGAGGAACTCTTTTTGTCTGTTCATGTTCTTATGTTTGGATAAGTAAACTTGTTAAAAGGAGACTGGGCATGGCAGTGAGTGCATGTTAAGCTGGGGAGAAGCCCTGCTGTGTCACATATGTTGGAGAATGTGGACATGTTCGTTGGCCCCTAATACAAGGAGGCAGGGGCACTGGAACAAGGGTGGCAAGGGGTCCATGTCCGCCCCACTTTTCACCTGGTGTAAGGGTGAGCGAAAGGGGTGGAGGAGCCAGGGGGGGCAGGGCCTTGGGGAAAGAGGTAGTGCAGAGGCTTGGGAAGAAGGGGTGACATGAGGGCAGGTCTTCAGAGGAAAGGGGCAGTGTGAGGGCAGGGCCTCAGGGGGATGGGGTGCCATGAGGGCAGAGCTTTGGGGAGAAGGGGTGGAGTGGGGCCTTAGGCGTAAAACAGGGGGGCAGGGCCATGGTTCGGGCACCAGTGGCCCCACACACTTTTAGGGACTTTCTGTCACACTTGCAAGGATTTTAGGTGCTCCGTGAGAAAGGGAAAGCAGAGGCAGGATACTACAGAGCGACCTGTGGCCCTGAGGGGTGGTGGCCGTCATAATTACAGGGATATTACAGTGAGTGCTGCTGGGTAGCTGCCCTTGGCATGACTCCTTGTTATTACAGGGAGTTGGGCTCTATTCTCAGTTCCCTGAGTTGCTGTACTTTCTTGGGAGAAGGATTTAATTAACTTTTCCCTTCTTCAGCGTTCCCATCTTTTAAATGGTGATAATGATACTTACCCATTTTTGTAAAGAGCTAATGCTTAGTGATCTATGAATAAAAAGCTCTAAGTAGCAAACGTTGTTGTTGTTGGTTATAATACCACGGTTCTCCTTGCATCTGTAGATGTACCCCTATACTGGTAGCATTGTGTTTCATATGAGAGAGAAAAAAGAGGGACATAGGCATCTAAATACCATTTGAGGGTCTGGGCCTAACTCCTGTTGGGGGAATTTATGGCCAGGATCCTCAAAGGGCCATAATTATTCTGCTATGTTATCCAACAGTACGTTCACCAGGACCTCAGATTCAGCATGCTAGTCACTTCATGTAGATTCTGTAAAAACTATTAATATAGCAATGATAATTGAGGCCACAAAGCAGATTTGTCACAACATGCTAGTAATCAAAGACATCACAAAAGAGTCTATTTTTAACTAAAAATTTTAGTAAATAATAGTACAACGTTCAACAATACAGACTGTTCTGATGCTGCAATAAATGATCAGATTCAATACCCAGACAAATAGGACCAAAAGCACTAAGGGTCTTTTCATTAATCTTTGCATTGTCTTCAGTGCTTATTGGATAAGGTCCAATGCAGCTAAAACAGTATCCTTTGTTGGCCTGGAGGAATTGCCCAGTCAACAAATATATGACCCGAAATTCAGCCCTGATCTAAGTAGAAGCAACTCCCATAGCTGTGATTTAAGGGTTTGAGAAACTCTTATGAGTTTCTGCACAATTGGAATCTCCATAACTTTGTTTCAAGGAGATTACACATTCTAAAGATGTCATCAATGGGGTTTAAGAGTTTGGTTCAAAGAACTTTAAACCTTCCTAGACACACCCAGAGTAATCGCTACAGTCCTACAAAGGAATAGCTTTCATTCAGGCAGATTATAAACTCCATGAGTATATTTGTAAAATGCATCGGTTAAATAGTTCTGGCTGAAGCAATGTATACGTTTTACAGACAGACGCGTGACACAATATGGGAAATCTGGGAGCCAAATGGCCCCCACTCGAAAAATAAAGGCACTTGCAATGATAAAGCATTTAGTGTCGCCAGTGGGCTGCATAAGGCAGAGGAGTGTATCCCTTACAATATGCACAGGCCCATTCAACAGTCCTCGTAAATGCCATCCAAGTAAACATGGAGTTTACAAGGTCTGCAGGCATTGGCTATGAAACTTAGGATGTCAACATATGTTGCCTATGGATCTGAAAATATCTAAAAGTTATCATTTTGATCCTGAGCACAATGGGCTCCTCATGACTTTTACAGGATTGGTCTTGCATATTTTGAAAGCTCTCCTGTGTTTGTGGCTATAGTTCAAAGACACACTCAAAAGAGATGATCAGTTCTACAAGACCAATATCTCCTATTCAAAAAACATACAAATCCACAGAGAGGGGGGAAGTGACAAATAGATACCTAGCGAATTCAAACAACAAACAGTTCCAAGAAAATCGTGATGTGCTCATGGACATTCCATGAGCAAAAAAACCATACTGAATTCTTTAAATCAGTGTTTTCCAAACTTGGGACGCCGCTCCTGTAAGGAAAGCCCCTGGTGGACCGGGCCAGTTTGTTTACCTGCCCCATCTGATCGCAGCTCCCACTGGCTGCGGTTCGCCGCTGCAGGCCAATGGGAGCTGCTGGAAGCAGCGAGGGCCGAGGGACTTAACTGGCAGCCACTTCCAGCAGCTCCCATTGGCCTGGAGCAGCGAACCACAGCCAGTGGGAGCCGTGATCAGCTGAACCTGCGGATGCAGCAGGTAAACCTTTCCCTACCCAAGTGGCATCCCAAGTTTGGGATACACTGCTTTAAATAAATGTTCTGTGAATTATTCATGCAACTCTAGTTAAAAGCTCTAGCATCATACCTAGACAAGCTTTCAGTTCCTATGTAGCCTCTGCAAATAAATTTTAAAAAGCACCCCTAAGGAAATTCTAAGGTAAAAGAATGCTGATGACAATAACTATAATACCATTAAAGCTGTAAAATAAAGATCTATTAATTCAAAGCATTATAAGAAGCTGCAGTTATTTAAACAAGTATTTAAAAGTGAAAACATTTGTAGCTAAGTTTCTACAGACACCTTAATACCGAGCCCATGACCGCAATCAGCTGTTTTGCAAAGGAGTTTTTAGAATGGGAGGAGGATAGCTAGATATCCCTGATTAACATTCTCTAAAAAATTAAGGCAGTAAATACACACACACTACAAATAACAAAGCAAAACAAAAAACCAAAACCCAACAACAAAGAAAGCTGCAGAAGTAAAGACAATGCAGGAGGAAGTCCAGCAACAGAGTGGGTGCTATCCAGTTTGATTGCGCTGAATGCAGTATGGATGATTACCTGCCTTATGGACAGGTGGCATGTGAGTGCATTTGGTGCAAGCAGCTCATGGCCCTCAGAGACTGAGGAGGATGAAAGCCTCAGAAAAGGAGAACATCAAAGTGGAGCAGAGGTAATGATCCCATAGATGGGACCCTCCCTCCAGATGATGTCATGGTATCCTCTCACCTTGAGGATACCTCTCCAAGGAAGGGAATCCCGGTTATTAGGGGGAGTTAGGTAATAGTAATGGGGGATTCAATATGAGAAATAAAGATAGCTTTGTGATGGCCGGGAAAACCACATGGTGACTTGCCTGCCAGGTCCAAAGGTTGCAGATCTCTCGAGACATCTAGACAGGCCCATGTGTAGTACTGGGGAGGAGCCAGTTGTCATGGGTACATGTAGGTACCAGTGACATAAAGAAAGATAGGAGAGATATCCTGGAGGCCAAATTTAGGCTGCAAGGACCTCCATGGTAGCATTAACTGAAATGCTTCCAGTTCCATGCGCAGGGCCAGTTAGACAAGCAGAACTGCAGGGTTTCAATGAGTGGATGAGACAATGGTGTAGGGAGGGGGTTAGATTTATTGGGAACTGGGAAACCTTTTGAGAAAGCAAGAGGGATGGGCTCCACCTAAACCAAAACAGAATCAGATTGCTGGCATGTAAAATTAAAAAGGTCGTAGAGTAGTTTTTAAACTAAGGGCTAGCGGAAAGCCAATGGATGCAGAGGAGCACATGGTTTGGACAGAGACATCTCTAGGGGAGGATCTATTAAAGAGGATTCTCAATATCCTAGTAAGGAGGAGATAGGGTGACCAGACAGCAAATGTGAAAAATCGGGACAGGGTGGGGGGTAACAGGTGCCTATATAAGAAAAAGACCCAAAAATCAGGACTGTCCCTATAAAATTGGAACATCTGGTCACTCTAGGAGGAGATGATGAAAGATAATAAAGTACAGGTAGGATCTGACGACAAATAGTCAAATGAAAAAGAGGCCCATTCAATTACATTATGTAATGGCAGACAGTTAAAAAGTGACAAATTTTATAAATGCTTGTATACAAATGCTAGACGTCTAAATGCTACAATGGGTGAACGTGAGTGCCTGGTATTAAATAAGGATATTGATATAATGGGCATCGCAGAATATTGTGTAATGATGATAATCAATGGGACATGGTAATAACAGGGTACAAAATAAGAATAACAGCAAAGGTTGCGCTGGTGTAGGGGTGGCACTATATGTGAAAGAAAGCGAAAGCATAGAGTCAAATACAGTAAAAATCTTAAATGAACCAAACTGTACCATAGAACCTCTATGGATAGAAATTTCATGCTTAAATAATAAGAATACAGCAGCACAGACATACTACTGACCACCTGACCAGGGTGGTGATGGTGACTGTGAAATGCTCAGGGAGATTAGAGAGGCTATTCCAATAGAAAACTCAGTAATAATGGGGGATTTCAACTATGCCCATATTGACTGGGTACATGTCACCTCAGGACGGAATGCAGAGCTAAAGTTTCTTGACACCATAAATGACTACTTCTTGGAGCAACTAGTCATGGAACCCACAGGAGGAGAGGCAATTTTTGATTTAGTCCTAAATGGAGCATAGGATCGGGTCCAAGAGATTAATATAACTGAACTGCTTGGTAATAGTGACCATAATATAATTAAATTTAACATCCCTGGGAGGTGGGGGGGCACACTGAGGAAGCCCACCACAATAGCCTTTAACTTCAGAAAGGAGAACTACGCAAAAACTAAGGAAGCTAGCTAAACAGAAATTAAAAGGTACAGTCTCAAAGGTGAAATGCCCGCAAGCTGCATGGAAACTTTTTAAAGACACCATAACAGAAGCTGAATGTAAATGTATACCCCAAATTAAAAAAACATAGCAAGAGGACAGAAAAGGTGGCATCGTGGCCAAACAACAAAGTTCAAGATGTGGTTAGAGGCAAAAAGGCATCCTTTACAAATGAATGTAAAAGCCTTATTTATGCTTTACATTTCAAATGCCTTAACTTTCACCTTTTCTGTATCTTTAATAAAAGATTAAAAGGATTTTTAATAGCGTGTTTGCCATGGTACTAAAGAGTCTGAAGTCTCGGTGTACCAAACCCCCAACCTCATTTAAAACTGTTTAATGTTGGCCAATGACTGGGTTACATTATCACCGTTAGTGCTTATATTCCATCTAAATTAACACAACAGGCTCAACTAACCCTCAACCCCCAACTTTCCATTGTGGTTGAAAGACCACACAGTAGCATACCTTGCTCGTCCTATGTAGTCCTGAAATGACACCACTTCCAGGAAGCCAACTACCCCCATCTTCTCTCCTTATACGGAGAAGAAACTGCAATATATCTTCAATATTCTCTAAGACCCTGACCCTCCAGATACAAATTACCCATCTATCTCTACCGAGTCCGCTACACACAGAGTTAGGCCTCAGTCCACAGAGTCCTCTTCATTACATCAGACCAGGATATTACTGTCTCCCTTGGAATAGAGGAGTAAATAGACATATTTGTACAAACATATTATGCTCCCGTTTGTAGTCAATGATTTAAAACATCCGTGAAGTTGTAGGAGTTTCAGTATGAATGTATGGCTGGTAGGGGCTGGTGAGAAGGATCAGGTTATGAGTGGAACTTCTGCTCTGAATTTCTTCAGTTTCAAATGTTTGCGGGTTTTATAAGTAGGGTATAGCAGTGGTTCTCAAACTTGTATAATGGGGACCCCTCTCACATAGCAAGCCTCTGAGTGTGATCCTCCTTATAAATTAAAAACAATTTTTATATATTTAGCACCTTTATAAATGCTGGAGGCAAAGCGGGGTTTGGGGTGGAGGTTGACAGCTCGTGACCCCCCATGTAATAACCTCACGACTCCTTGAGGGGTACCGACCCCCAGTTTGAGAACCCTTGGAGTATAGTAATAATGCATTAAATTAAGGAACAATACAACCTTAACTCTAATTTATGAGGGGTTTTGGCTGGCACTATAATCAAGATATATTATAGTATTTGATTTTAATGAGATCACTTACCTTGAAAGTTTACAGGTTCTTCAAATGGTGGTCATAAGTATGGGCTTTCAGTTTTAGGGCCAAATTTTCAATGGTGTGCACAATAGGTGCACCCACAATAAGTTTGTACTCGTATTTGTCCCCAGAATGGGAAAATGCACACATTAGAGTGGGTTTCTGCATGAAAATAAGGAGGGTCTTTTTTGCAGGCATCTTCCTTTAACATGTGACCTCCAATGAAGATCCCTGGCTCACCATTATATTTGTTATATTAGTGTTGTGTCTATAAGGGATTATTCTGGATGGCCTAATCAGCTTGGAAACTTATTAAGGCTTCCATGGGTAAGGCAGTTATTAAGATTCTAATGAACTTAAGTCTCTCAGGGATGTTTACTCAGTCACACCGTGGATGATCATATGAAAAAGATCAAAGAGTCTTGGAAATGGGTCAGCACTCTGTGATATGACTGGAAACAAATTAGGAGAAAAATGAAAATACTGTACCTTTCCAGAGAAAGGATAACAATACAGTTTAGTCTGAAAAATGCAGTTGTGATTGTTCGCTGCCAGGGAAGTAAGGTGCAACATGCTTTTGCAATGCAATTGTGGTTGCACAGTACTGGGGAAGTAATGACCAACATGCTAAGGAAAATGTTTGACCTCTGAATACAAAACCCAGAAAGGAATGCAAAGGAAAGCTCTGTGTACTTATATGGAGGGCTAACAATCATTCACTGACCTCTGTAACTCAATGAGCCAATAGACAAAATCAGCTGGCTACCTGCACAGCTTTGGTGGGGGGGGGGAAGGAAAGGCAAGCTAACTCCCTAAGATATTAATATAAATATTGAAAATCCTGTGTGCTTACATAATAAACTGTCACTGAAAAAAATCTGACCTCGTTATCTAAGCTTACTATAGTGCTAGGCTAGCTGGGTTCTAGGCAAAGTAAGATGAATTTTGTGCCTAATGCACTGGACTGGGACTCAGGATCTACACAGACACCCTGTGTGACCTTGGGTAAGTCACTTAGGTCTTTGGGTGACAGTTTCAATCTGTAAAATGGGATACTACTACTTTCTGTCTCGGCTTGGCTATTTAGACTGTAACTTCTTCAGTACAGGATTGTTCCTTTACAATTTGGCCCAATGGGATCCTGAACTCAGATGAGGTCGCTACATGTTATTGTAATAAAAATAACAATTGGCAGCATTGTATTCAGTGTTGTTGCAGCTGTATTGGTCCCAGGATACTAGAGAGTGAGGTCATAGCTTTTGCTGGACCACCTTCCATTGGTGAGAGGGACAACCTTTCGAGACACACAAAGCTCTTCTTCAGGTCTATGTAAGCTCGACAGCTTTGTCTTTTACCAGCAAAAGTTGGTCCAATAAAATATATTGTTTCACCTACCTTGTTTCTCTAATTACCAGCATCCGTTTTCTAATTTCATGTGTTTTACTTTAACAATACTTGCCCTCCCCCCGGGCCATGCGCATTTCTGTAATAGCCCAAAATTCTTAGCTGCTTTTCTGATTCTGCTTTTAGAATGCTTTTCCACTTGTAGACTAGACCTTGGGTTTACACGTAAACAAAGCTGTCCATGAATAGCCCATGTGCTGACATTCTCTGGTGCAATAAATGAGTTGATGCAAAGTAACCAGAGCATTGGAATAAACGCTTTTTGTAACTTTGTGGTTATTTTACATTGATGCATAATATCCACAGGCGCTGTCATTATATTTCATTTTGGTATAGTCCATTCACTTCATGTTACTGCTTTTAGACATAACCGATGGATACATATGAATTACTTTTTAGTAGGGCTGCCAAGCGATTAAAAAAATTACTTGTGATTAATCACAGTTTTAATTGCACTGTTAAACAATAATAGAATACCATTTATATAAATATTTTTGGATGTTTTCCACATTTTCAAATATATTGATTTCATTTACACCACAGAATACGAAGTGTACAGTGCCCACTTTATATTTATTTTTATTATGAATATTTGCACTGTAAAAATAAAATAAATTGTATTTTTCAATTCACTTAATACAAGTACTGTAATGCAACCTCTTTATCATGAAAGTTGAACTTACAAATGTAGAGTTATGTACAAAAAATAACTGTATTCAAAAATAAAAATGTAAAACTTTAGAGCCTACAAATCCATGCAGTCCTACTTCTTGTTCAGCCAATCACTCAGAGAAATGAGGCTGGTTACATTTGCAGGAGATAATGCTGCCTGCTTCTTGTTTACAACGTTATTTGAAAGTGAGAACAGGCGTGCACATGGCAATATTGTAGTCGGTGTTGCAAGATATTTACATGCCAGATGTGCTAAAGATTCATATGACTCCTCCATGCTTCAGCCACCATTCCAGGGGACATGCTTCCATGCTGATGAAGGGTTCTGCTCTATAATGATCCAAAACAGTGCAGACTGATGCATGTTCACTTTCATCATCTGTGTCAGATGCCACCAGCAGAAGGTTGATTTTCTTTTTTTGGTGGTTCAGGTTCTATAGTTTCCACATTAAGAATTCTGAAAGCATGATCCACACCCCTCCTCAGATTTTGGAAGGCACTTCAGATTCTTAAAACTTGATTCAAGTTCTATAGCTATCTTTAGAAATCTCGCATTGGTACCTTCTTTACATGTTGTCAAATCTGCAGTGAAAGGGTTCTTAAAATGAACAACATGCTAGGTCATCATCCGAGACTATTATAACATGAAATATATGGCAGAATGGAGGTAAAACACAGAGCAGGGGACATACTATTCTTCCCCAAGGAGTTCAGTCAGAAATTTAATTAACATTTTATTTTTTTAACGAGTGTCATCAGCATGGAAGCATGTTCTCTGAAATGGTGGCCAAAGTGTGAAGGGGCGTACGAATGTTTAACATGTCTGGCATGTAAATACCTTGCAATGCTGGCTATAAAAGTGACATCGTAAATAAGAAGTGGGCAGCATTATCTCCTGTAAATGTAAACACACTTGTTTCTCTTCGTGATTGGCTGAACAAGAAGTAGGACTGAGTGGACTTGTAGGCTCTAAAGTTTTACATTGTTTTGTTTTTGAGTGCAGTTATATAACAAAAAAATCTACAACTGTAAGTTGCGCTTTCACGATAGAGATTGTACTACAGTACTTGTATGAGGTGAATTGAAAAACACTATTTCTTTTATCATTTTTACAGTGCAAATATTTATAATAAACATGAATATGAAGTGAGCACTGTACACTTTGAATTCTGTGTTGTAACTGAAATCAATATATTTGAAAATGTAGAAAAACTTCCAAAATATTTAATAAGTTTCAATTCGTATTCTATTGTTTAACAGTGAATTAAAGCTGTGATTAATTGCGATTAATTTTTCTGAGTTAATCGTGAGAGTTAACAAGTCCTACTTTTTAGCAAGGAAATTGGAGCCACTGTAGCAACTGAAACAAGCACCATAAAGCCATATCTGCTTCAGGATCAGTCACACCTTACGGGCCCAAACCTGATAATCAGCCCATGGATTCTGGGATGATTTGCAGCTTTGGCTTTGAGTGTGAATGGAAATATTAGTTCTTTTGCAGATGATTTGGTCAGCAGTGTTATGTTTAAAATATGCACTGACTCTCTAGGAGCATGCACACTGGTATAAACTGATTGACACACAATATTTAAACATGACTGTTGCACCATAGGGTCAGAACTCCATGTTGAGTCATTGTGTTTTAGGCATAGACCACACAGGGCGCTATGCTTAAAGATAAGTGAGGCCACGTCCAGACTACTCGCCGTATCGGCGGGTTAAAATCGATTGCTCGGGGATCGATATATCACGTCTAATCTAGACGCGATATATCGATCCCTGAGCGCGCTTATATCGATTCCGGAACTCCATCAACCCCAACGGAGTTCCGGAATCGACAGGGAGAGCCGCGAACATCGATCCTGCGCGGTGTGGACGGGTGAGTAATCCGATCTTAGATATTCGACTTCAGCTACGTTATTCACATAGCTGAAGTTGCGTATCTAAGATCGATTTCCCCTCCGTAGTGTGGACGTGGCCTCAGTCAGGGCAGAGTTTCATTTGGAACAACCTACCAGAGCAAAAGACCCTTGCTATGGGAGCCTATCTCCAGAGTGCAAGCTACAGGACGAGGCTGACGGTCATCAGAAGAACATGTCCTAAGCCTAGAGAAAGTAGGCGGGGAGGCTAAGGTATTGCAAAGGAAACTGGGACAGCAGGAAGTTGGAAGGGGCAAGTGAAAGAGATGGGTAAGACTCACAGATGGGATCTGATGGAGAACCTGCCTTGTTTACTTAGGGATGTGGGAGTCAACAAACCAGGTTCTCCATCTGTGACAATTATTTGCCCAAGGCACAAACACATTAGAACTGGCCCTGTTCTGAGTTATGTGCAGTAAATTGTGTTAGACTCCGCCCTTCCCTTTGAAGACTTCTTTGGATACTCTTTCCTTTCTATGGATAAATTGGGCAGCCCTTTCCCTGCACTTCCATGCTACTTTTCAAGGATATAATGGGAGAGGAAGAAGCCTGCCTTGCCATCAGACGGTTTTAAATTGACAGACACTCTAAAAATTACTTGACTGCTCAAATAGCGGATGCCCCTGTTACCAGCTCCACAATGAACAGAGTTCTGGTTTTAGAAGAAACTATAAGTTAAGAGCTACGTTCTGTTAAGAAATTCAGGTACATTTTGTTCACAGCACCCCATCCTTTACTTTTGTGTGTAGTCGTTATTCCCTGGCCTGAGGAATATATTGATAATGGATGTGTTGGTCCTGTGGATTTACAAAAGGACCCAAAGATCTATGATTTCCAATAACCAGTCTTCTGAATGAAGTCCCACATTCCTGATGAATGATCTTCTTCTATGAATATGTTGTAACAACATAGCCACTGCATCCTGGGAGGAGGGGGAGGGGAAATGACTTTGTCTGGCAAAACTCTTGCCTTGAATCGATTGTGGTGCAGCGCTAACGTTCAAATTGGTGTTTAGTGGTTTTGAAGAGGCAGCATTTTTCAGTGCTTAGAGAAAGAGGCTAAGAGCCTGGGCATTTGATTTCTATGCTGGGCCCTGCCACCGACTTACAGGTTGACCTCACATAAATCCCATAACTTCTCTGTGCCTCTGTCTTCCCATCTGTAAAACTGGAATAATGCTCATCTTTGAAATCCTCCTATCAATGATTGTGCCTCTGGGCCCTACCACAACATTAATATTAAATACCATAATGATAGAGATGCTGTTATTAGCATACAGTGTGCATGATATGAAGGGCACAATGCAACACAATATTTAAAATATAAAGAAGAAAAGTCTTTTCAGATCACATGGTGTAGCTCTCATTATTAATTTGAGTGGCAAATATATTATTCATGTCTGTTACCAGCTATTGTAGTGCTTGCACGTACGATAAAGAGCCTGCAGTGTTTGCCAGTAATACTAATTTGCCCTGCTATAGTGCCTTTCATTTGAGGATCTAAAAAAGCTTCATGAGTGTTAATTTATTTAATCCTCACAGCACCTACATGAGCCAAGTAAGAATGCTGTTCCCATTTCATTGATTGTCAAGTTGAGCTACCACAAGGGTGCTTAAGGTCATAGCGAGTCCGGGTCAAAGCTAGATGCAGGAGAATGCAAAGTAATCAGTGCATTGTATCAACCCACTCATTGCACCAGAGAATGTCAGCAAATAGGGTATTCATAGACAACTTTGTTTACATATAAAGCCAAAGCCTAGTCTATTACACTGCCTACAGCACAAAAAATATCAGGTCCAATAAGATTAGGGTGACCAGACAGCAAGTGTGAAAAATCAGGATGGGGGTGGGGGGTAATAGAAGCCTATATAAGACCCCAAAATCAGGACCGTCCCTATAAAATTGGGACATCTGGTCACCCTAAATAAGATGGTTAGTGAATGTTTCTTGTGTGAGTAAGCATGGACTGAGAAGACAAATATAAATTATCCTCCTTGCCTAGGTCTGGCAAAACAAAAACAACCTCCCCTCCCCCCCAAAAAACCCCAGTAACCTAGAATCAACATTTTATTTGACTCACAGTCCCCTGCTCTAACCATTAGACTTCACTCCTTGAACAGCCAGGATGAAAAGAATTTGCTTGAACTGTTACATTATTCTTATTAATTACTATCATCATCATCCGTATTGCCAGTACTTCCAAATCTAAGAGTGGTCTCAGACTTGCGGCTAGGTAAAATATTCTGATTCTCTTGTGGTGCATCATTTCAGGGTTAATATGCAAACATGTCCCTGCCCTGCTATCCAATTCTTGATATATTTGTTTGAGGAGATAAGCGAAACAGACGAGTGAAAGCGACAGGTAATGCATTTTAAAGTTAATGAAAAAATTATGCTGCAATACATTTCAAAGCAATTACCAGGAACACTCAATACTGCTCACAAACATGTATGGACAAACACGTTCCCTGTGTCCTGATGACATGGGCTCCACTGTTGCAAATGATAAGCATGGGCTGACTGCTGAAAATGTGCCCTATCAATTGCAGGACTGGGTGCTTGGTGGTTCTTTTAGGAATATTTGGATAAATTGACTTTGTGGGGGTAGTGCAGGGACATTAGCCACTGGGAATGAAACCTCAAAGCTGCCATCTGTGTTCCAACTCCATTAGTCTTCTGGGTGGGAGTGACCCTCAAATCTAAGCAATGCACAACTGAACCAATACGTTCAACAGAAGATTCCTAAACACACTAATAATGTTTTTTATCCTAAGCCATAGTGCAGTCAAGGGTAAACGGAGTTTACCCACTTCTCATTTGGGGAATATGGAGTTTAGTTTTAGTTAGTTTACCCTCTTTTTTTTTTTTAAACCACTCCATGAGGAATTCCCAAACGTATTTTATAAGCCATATATCTAGGGATCTCTCACCCACTGGAGAAATAAATGCCTCTCACTGAGATCTAATTTAGTCAGTGAACACTCTCAATGATCCATCATCCTGCCCCTGCTGACCCAGTAGTTCAATCTGTCTCTGGTGTGGTTGAGGTGGCCAGCACACAGCTTCATGAGCCAGGGGAGCAAGGGGCAGGCTGGGTCCCCCAGAATCACTACTGACATTTCAGCATTGCCAATGGTAAAGTGTCACTCAGGGCAGAATCTTCCCGCTTGCAGCTTTTAGAAAAGTCCTGAGTTCTTACAGACATGCATGGGTATGCACCATCCCCACCCAGTGCACATGGATATCAGCAGTGGGAGAGTCCTACATCCATTCTCAAGGCTACCAGAATGGGGAGGGTGGAGCACCGTCCTCTGCAAAGTGGCATCCTCCATGCAGTGCATGTGAGCTGCTACTTTGGCAACCTTCTGAAATCGTACTGGAGTGGCATTCCAGGCTGTTCCCACTCCACTTCACCACTGGTATCAGTGAAGCACCCACAGTGATCAACTTGGCCTGTTGGGTGACCTTGAGCAAGTTACTTTACCTCTCAGAGCCTCTGTTTCCCCATCTGCAAAATGGAGATAATGCTACTGACCCCCTTTGTAAAGCACTTTGACATCTACTGAGGCGGTATCTGAGCCTCTAGCTATTATCTTTGGGAAATCATGGGAGACGGGGGAGATTCCAGAAGACTGGAAGGGGGCAAATATAGTGCCCATCTATAAAAAGGGAAATAAAAACAACCCAGGAAACTAAAGACCAGTTAGTTTAACTTCTGTGCCAGGGAAGATAATGGAGCAGATAATTAAAGAAATCATCTGCAAACACTTGGAAGGTGGTAAGGTGATAGGGAATAGCCAGCATGGATTTGTAAAGAACAAATCATGTCAAACTAATCTGATAGCTTTCTTTGATAGGATAACGAGCCTTGTGGATAAGGGAGAAGCGGTGGATGTGATATACCTAGACTTTAGTAAGGCATTTGATACAGTCTCGCATGATATTCTTATAGGCAAACTAGGAAAGTACAATTTAGATGGGGCTACTATAAGGTGGGTGCGTAACTCGCTGGATAACCGTACTCAGAGAGTAGTTATTAATGGCTCCCAATCCTGCTGGAAAGGTATAACAAGTGGGGTTCCGCAGGGGTCTGTTTTGGGACCGGCTCTGTTCAATATCTTCATCAACGATTTAGATGTTGGCATAGAAAGTACGCTTATTAAGTTTGCGGACGATACCAAACTGGGAGGGATTGCAACTGCTTTGGAGGACAGGGTCAAAATTCAAAACGATCTGGACAAATTGGAGAAATGGTCTGAGGTAAACAGGATGAAGTTCAATAAAGACAAATGCAAAGTGCTCCACTTAGGAAGGAACAATCAGTTTCACACATACAGAATGGGAGGAGACTGTCTAGGAAGGAGTATGGCAGAAAGAGATCTAGAGGTCATAGTGGACCACAAGCTTAATATGAGTCAACAGTGTGATACTGTTGCAAAAAAAGCAAATGTGATTCTGGGATGCATTAACAGGGGTGCTGTAAACAAGACACGAGAAGTCATTCTTCCGCTTTACTCTGCGCTGGTTAGGCCTCAACTGGAGTATTGTGTCCAGTTCTGGGCACCGCATTTCAAGAAAGATGTGGAGAAACTGGAGAGGGTCCAGAGAAGAGCAACGAGAATGATTAAAGGTCTTGAGAACATGACCAATGAAGGAAGGCTGAAGGAATTGGGTTTGTTTAGTTTGGAAAAGAGAAGACTGAGAGGGGACATGATAGCAGTTTTCAGGTATCTAAAAGGGTGTCATCAGGAGGAGGGAGAAAACTTGTTCACCTTAGCCTCCAATGATAGAACAAGAAGCAATGGGCTTAAACTGCAGCAAGGGAGATTTAGGTTGGACATTAGGAAAAAGTTCCTAACTGTCAGGGTCGTTAAACACTGGAATAGCTTGCGTAGGGAAGTTGTGGAATCTCCATCTCTGGAGATATTTAAGAGTAGGTTAGATAAATGTCTATTAGGGATGGTCTAGACAGTATTTGGTCCTGCCATGAGTTGAGGTCCTGCTCAATGACCTCTCGAGGTCCCTTCCAGTCCTAGAGTCTATGAGTCTATGAGTCTATGACAGAAAGTGCTGTATAATAGCTAAGTAGTATTGTTATAAGTGGATAATATGTTTCTGTGTTGCTGCCTTTTCTTCTTTGTTTACTCACTTTTATCATAAAAAAATGAAAACCCAAAAAATTTTTTAAGCCTAAGTTGAGATAAGGCTGTAACACTACATTATTGAAGGAAAATAAAAGAATTCAATACCAAAAACCAAATGTTAAAATATAGAGAAACCTGTTTTACACAGTCACTGGTAAATCCAGCAATACTCAGTTTCTTAACAGATGTTGGCCCAGTTCCTCAGCCCTGCTCCAGATGCTTTGCGAGCCTGATCCAAAGCCCACTGAAATCAGTAGAAAGACTCCCGTTGTCTTCAGTGGGCTTTCCATTAGGCCATGGAATCCCTGGCTTCATTGGAGTGGAATCCTCAGGTTACTTGTGAAAATGTGGCATTTTCATACCCAACATATACACTCCCTGTGTGCCAGCAGAGCCACAGCTGCCATCTTCCATGACTCAGTTACTGTTCCTTCACTCCTGCTAGCCTTGCAGAGCCTAGGAAGATAAGAGAAGCAGTGGGGTTGCACAGCTGCAACTGAAGTTGAATTTATCCTACAGAACCTTTACTACTGATGATGATGTGCAGGACATAAAGACCCAGCTTGACTCCCAGATTCCAGGCTGAATTTGCAGGGCTGGCCGTCATAGGGAGAAAAGCACATTGGGAATGGAGTCTCTGAGACAATAAACATGAAATCCCAGGATGTTATTTCTGTGCTCATTTTTCAAAGCAGAACCACACTTTAGGCCAGGGCTTGTATCTGAGGTAGCACTATGCTGCATTGTCAACAGGAATGGTGGTCAACAGAGGCCGTGGTGGTGGCCTGTAAAGCTGAGGAGGAGGTTAAGAGTTGGGGGGAATTTTCAGATCCATCAAAGTGAGTTAGGAGAGCAAGGCCCAGTCTCAGACTCCAGCTGAGTCTCCGTCCACTCTAGACAAAGTCCCGCTAGCTGTGAAGCATTGCACATTTTTCAGTTGCAACCTCCGATTGCAATTTAAAGGTGTCAAGGGTATGGAGCTGAAACCTGGAGGATAACCAAAACAATCATCAGGAAGATCTAGACCTTCATAAATAGCTGCCTCAGAAGGATTCTCCAGATCCGCAGGCCAGACACCATCAGTAACATCCACCTCTTGGAGAGGACCCGTCAACTCCCAGCAGAGGAAGAAATCAGAAGGAGAAGGTGGGGTTGGATAGGACATACACTACACAAGCAGCCAACTAACATCACCAGACAGGCACTGCGGTGGAACCCTCAAGGCAAGCGGAAAAGAGGCCATCCAAGAAACACCTGGCGACGTGACCTTCAGGCTGACAGCAAAAAATGAGCTATACCTGGAACCAGTTAGAACGAATGGCCCAGGATAGAGGACTCTGGAGATATGTTGTTGGCGGCCCATACCCCGATTGGGGTGACGGGCATGAGTGAGTGTGAGAGAAGGGTGAGGAGGAATTAAAATGCGGAATTCTTAGAGCTCCATATTTTAGTATTAAGGCCAAAGGCAACTGGGCATCCCACAAAATGTAACTAAAAACCTGACAAACATTTTTAAAAGGCTTCATTGTCCGAACCTAGCACAACAAATAATAACCCAGCTTCCAGTATCTATTAATAAAATAACCACCCACCCAGATAAAGCTCAATGGTAACAAAAAAGTACTGAGGCTTGTTCAGCAAGATGTCACTAGTGTGACAAACTCAGTACAGACAGCTACAAGGGAGGGGTAGAAACCAGTCTCAGAGGGTTAAAAGGCCTCCTCCCTATCAACTGGGGGGTAACTACGGGTCAATCAGGTTCAGCTGAGAAGGGGCTGCCAAGGTATCACTTAGAATCAGCTGGGAGAGAGCTACCTGAAGTTAATTAGGATCAGCTGATTCCAACTAAGGGCTGCCTGAGACCTTTTTAAACCCTCCCCTGGGAGGAAAGAGGGGAGAAGAGAAGCCTTACTGCCAGAAGGTTAGGAGCAGCAAGACAGCGAGCCTCACCAGGAGAGGCAGTATTCTCTCCCACAAGGGAGAAATATACTCTAAAAATGACTGGTGGAGGAAAGGAACAGACTTCCCCTGTGTCCCAAGGGGACCAGATTACTCAAGCCTGTCTCACCAGGGCTAAAAGCAGCAGAGTCTGGGGAGACTGAGAAGGTACCGTGCCACCCTAGACATGGACCTGAAAAGCCCTGAACGGTGGGGAAATTCACAGCCAGATGCAGCTCCAAACCTCACAGCTGGAGCCCAGCTCCAGATGCCATAAATATGCACTATTTATTGGTGAGAAGCAGATTCTACACACATGGGTCTTCAGTGGAGAAGCAGCTACAATACCCTTGAGCTTATGTTGGGGGGCTGCCAGGAGCTTCAGTCCTGCCATTTCCAATTATTGTAAAGGAACACAGAAAGCAACAGGTTGTCTCTCTCTAGCAGAGTGGTCCTACAGTAATTCACGATGTCCGTATTGAGAAGTACAAGGACCTTTTTGTGAACACTCATTGGACAAAAGGCAGCCAATGAGAGTTGTGGAGCATGGGCTTTATGGGCAAAAGCTTGTTAGCAGGCATGCTTCCAAGTGCTACAGCAGATGCAATGCGACAGCCAAGCCCAGGCATTCAAAATTCATGAGTCAGGCCACAAAAATTTATGAGATTGGCTTAAAAATCATGAAAAAAAAGAGTTCTTTTTATTTTCCTTCTGGTTTCTGTGCCATTCGGGAGTCACATTTTCAGGCTTTTCTCCACACCCATGAGGGCCAAAAACTTACATTAAAAAAATAAAAGCTGATAGTCTCGTGAAATAACATGACTCCAGGAGATGAGGCTTAAGAAAAGAGATCAAATACCATGAGACTAATGATAAAATCATGAGAGATGGCAACACAGTGTTTTTCAAAGTAAGCTCCAAATAAAACACAGTACAATAAATCTGCCTTGAGGTCACAAAGACATGGTTCACAACCTATGGATATCCTGATTCTTATCAGATCTTTGTAACTATCACTTCTGCCCACCCTATGCATTTGGAGGTTATGGATGTGGCTGTGGGAGGACTTTGAAGATCCAAAAGCCTCCTGTCCATGACTGCTATTCAAAAAAATAGCTAATCCCATATCTGACTTACATTTATGCACAAGTTCTCGGTTCAAGGTGCCTCCTTCTGTTTAATAAACACATCGCACAATCTATAAATATTCTGCAATACAAATGGACACCAAAGAGTATCCTAACTGGGGATTAACAGTATGTGTGGTTAAATGACTCATTCATCTGACCCATCTCTTCAAATAGGAGTTTGTTTGGTCCCAGTCACTGAGAGCTTTGGAGGGCTGATTTCTCCACCATGCACATGAGGCAAGTGTGAACCCACGAGGCGATACTCATACCAAAACATTTCAGTGAGCAACAAGAAAAGGTTCATAGAGTGAAATAAATGATCCTTTTAATCTGAAATTATAAAACACTTTGTATAAATAATATGTCAGCCAATTATGAAAAACAAACAGCTGGTGCTGGAGTGGATCCTGGCCTCCTTCATCAGTCTGTCAGAAAGGAAAACAATTAACGCATGACAATACACAGTCATGTTAAATACCCGTCCTGTTCTGTTTGTTCTGCTGCTCCATCAATTGCATTGCGTAGGGGTGAGTGTGCGAGAGTGTGTCTATGAACACACCAAATGGTATGTGATGTGTGGAGAGGTCAGTTACCCAATTCACCTCAACCATGACATGCAGAAGGGAGAGGCTAGGGAACCCAGCACTGTCCTGAGGAAGAGTAGTTCTGCTCACATCCAAGCTCTTACAATGCTGCCTACATTTATACACGACGTTTATCGAAGCAAATGTTGTTTTCTATGATGCTGCTGGTGCTGGACACTGTAGGAGACAGGCTGGACCATGGGCCTGACCCAGTACTGCAATTCATATTGGGTGCGCCTCATTATCATCCATCTTTACACCTTGGAAGTAAATTCAACTAAACTGAATTAAGGCCACTTTAATTCTGAATGACAGTATCCACACAGGGATTTAATGCAGTTTAACTAATCCACTGTAAATTCACACCTTTAGTTAACGCAGATTAACTTTCCTGAGTATCCCCTGTCAACAAACTCTAATATAACAGCAACAGCAGTGAAGGGAAAGGAGAATCAGGCCCCGTATAACACTACACCAGGATTGCTCATTCCAGTACACTCCACTGAGGTACCAGTACAACAGGAAAGACCCGAGGCAATGAGCTAGGTTCCGGGCCCCTTCGATTGCACACATTCTCCTTCCGTAGCAACATCTTGATGCTATTCAGCTCCAGTGGAAAACCGAAACGCTAAGCCAATTTACAACAATGTACAGTCCCCCACAGACACCACCACCCCTCCATCGCCTCCTGTGTCGTGAATACATGTGAATAAGAACTGAAGGCAAGTCTTCTGCTCAATAATGATATAAATGCATATAGTTTTGATGTCTTCCATACCTATCATACCAGTACACAGTGGATTCTCCGTCTCCTGAAGTCTTCAGATCAAGACTGGATGCCTTTCTGAAAGATATGCTTTAGTCAAAGACAAGTTGTTGGGCTCAGTACGGGAGTAAGTGAATGAAATGATATGGCCTGCGTTATACAGCAAGTCAGACTAGATGATCTAATGGTCATCAAACTGACCTATAATCTAAGCTAGCTACAACAGACCAGAAATCCTACCAAAAAGGAACTTAGGACTTTTTGTAATCATAAGAACGGCCATACTGGGTCAGATCAAAGGTCCATCTAGCCCCGTATTCTGTCTTCCGACAGTGGCCAATGCCAGGTGCCCCAGAGGGAATGAACAGAACAGGTAATCATCTAGTGATCCATTCCCTGTCCCCTATTCCCAGCTTCTGGCAAACAGAGGCTAGGGATACCATCCCTGCCCATCCTGGCTATTAGCCTCTGATGGACCTATCCTCCATGAACTTATCTAGTTCTTTTTTGAATCCAGTTATAGAATTGGCCTTCACAACATCCTCTGGCAAGGATTTCCACAGGTTGACTGTGCGTTGTGTGAAGATCCAGGCAAGAAGTTTTCACTGACCATTGTGAACACAGCAAATGCATCACCAATGGATGCTGACTCAGTAGCTCATTAGAAACAAATCTCTTAATTACCCATGCCACATTGCGTACTCAGGTACTCTTCTGTTTATCCTAATACATGAAAGTCTTTTACATGCGAAGCCCCTGAGGGAGATGCAGTATCTTCCACTCCTCTCTCAAAGCCAGTTGCTGCCCTTCCTTAATTATCCCACTGTTTTGGAGTGTATGTGGGTAGATGAATGAGTAATGACAGGGGTTAGGCTCAGCTGGCAATAAGGACATCCCATGAGATCCAAATGCATGACAGGTGGGAACAGCCTCCTCAATAAGTACTGTGCAAGAGGACAGCGTTTGTATTTGAGCAGCACTTTGACGGGGGCATAAGAACTGGTGGGGGTTTGCACTGCCATGGTAGGGCCTAGAGAGGGTTGTGTCCTCCAGGGACTGTGATGACTTTCTGCATACAGGTGTGATAAGCGATCTGCAACCACAGGAAAATGCCTGAGACATCTCAGTAAACTTATGTGTAGTACTGGGGAGGAGCTGGTAGCCATGGTACATATAGGTACCAGTGACATACGGAGCGAGGTCCTGGAGGCCAAATTTATGTTGCTAAGTAAGAGATTGAAGTCCAGGACCTCCACAGTAGCATTCTCTGAAATGCTTCCAGTTCCACGCGCAGGGCCAGTTACACAGGCAGAACTGCAGGGTCTCAGTGCATGGATGAGGCAACGTTGTAGGGAGAAGAGGGTTAGATGTATTAGGAACTGGGGAAACTTTTGGGAAAGGGGGAGCCTATACAGGAAGGATGGGCTCCACCTAAACCAAAATGGAAGGAGATTGCTGGCACTTACAATTAAAATGGTCAGAGAGCAGTTTTTAAACTAAGGGCTGGGGGAAAGCCAACAGGTGCGGAGGAGCATGTACTTCGGACAGAGACATCCCTTAGGGGAGAATCTATTAATGGAAGATTCTCTATGTCCTAGTACGGAGGAGAGGATGGAAGATGATAAAATACAGGTAGGATCTAATGAGAAACAGTCAAATGAAAAAGAGTCCTATTCAATTACATCATGTAACGGCAGACAGCTAAAAAGTGACAAGTGCTTATATACAAATGTTAGTAGTCTAAATAATAAGATGGGTGAGCTAGAATGTCTGGTATAAATGAGGATATTGATATAACAGGCTTCACAGAAACTTGGTGGAATGAGGATAATCAATGGGACACAGTAATACCTGGGTACAAAATATACTGGAAGGATGGAAGAAATTGTGCTGGTTGGGGAGTGGCACTATATGTGAAAGATATTGTAGAATTAAATAAAATCTTAAATGAACCAAACTGTACCATAGCAACTCTATGAATAGTAATTCCATTCTCTAATCATAAGAATATAGCAGTAAGGATATACTACTGACTACCTGATCAGGATGGTGATGGTGACTGTGAAATGCGCAGGGAGTTTAGAGAGGCTATTCAAATAAAAAACTCAATAATAATAGGAGATTTCAACTATCCCCATATTGACAGGGTACATTCACCTCAGGATGGGATGCAGAGATAAGGTTTCTTGACACCTTAAATGACTGCTTCTTGGAGCAGCTAGCCCCAGAACTCAAAAGAGGAGAAGCAATTTCTTGATTTAGTCCTAAGTGAAGCACAGGATCTGGTCCAAGGGGTGAATATAGCTAGACCGCTTGGTAACAGTGACCATAATATAAATTAAATTTAACAAATTTAACAGCAGCCCAACACTGTAGCATTTAATTTCAGAAAGGAGGACTACACAAAAATGAGGAGGTTAGTTAAACAGAAATTAAAAGGTACGATGCCAAAAGTGAAATCCCTGCAAGCTGCATGGAAAGTTTTTAAAGACACCATAATAGAGGCAGAACTTAAATGTACACCCCAAATTAAAAAAACATAGTAAGAGAACCAAAAAAGTGCTACTGTGGCTAAACAACAAAATAAAAGAAGCACTGAGAGGCAAAAATGCATCCTTTAAAAAGTGGAAGTTAAATCCTAGTGAGGAAAACAGAAAAGAGCATAAACTCTGGCAAATGAAGTGTAAAAATATAATTAGGAAGGCCAAAAAAGAATTTGAAGAACAGCTAGTCAAACACTCAAAAAGTAATAGCAAAAAATTTATTAAGTATTTATCAAAAGCAGGAAGCCTGCTAAACAACCAGAGATGCTAAAGGAACACTCAAGGACAATAAGGCCATTGCGGAGAAACAAAATGAATTATTTGCATTCATCTTCACAGCTGAGGATGTGAGGGAGATTCCCACACCTGAGCCATTCCTTTTAGGTGACAAATCTGAGGAACTGTCCCAGACTGAGGTGTCATTAGACGAGGTTTTGGAACAAAGTTGATAAACTAAACAGTAATAAGTCACCAGGACCAGATGGTATTCACCCAAGAGTTCTGAAGGAATTCAAATGTGAAATTGCAGAGCTACTACTGTAATTTAAATCAGCTTCTGTACCAAATGATTGGAGGATAGCTACTGTGATGCCAATTTTTAAAAAGGGCTCCAGAGAAATTACAGGCCAGCGAGCCTGACTTCAGTACCGGGCAAACTGGTTGAAACTATAGTAAAAAAACAAAATTGTCAGACACGTAGATGAACACAATTTGTTGGGGAAGAGTCAACATGGTTTTTGTAAAGGGAAATCATGCCTCACCAATCTATAGAATTCTCTGAGGCGGTCAAGATGCATGTGGATGAGGGGGATCCAGCAGATATATTGTACTTAGATTTTCAGAAAGCCTTCAACAAGGTCCCTCACCAAAGGCTCTTAAGTAAAGTAAGCTATCATGGGATAAGAGGGAAGGTCCTCTCATGGATCAGTAACTGGTTAAAAGATAGGAAACAAAGGGTAGGAATAAATAGTCAGTTTTGTTCTGGGACCAATCCTATTCAACATATTCATAAATGATCTGGAAAAATGGGTAAACAGTGAGGTGGCAAAATGTGCAGATGATACAAATCTACTCAAGATAGTTAAGTCCCAGGCAGACTGTGAGGCGCTACAAAAGGATCTCACAAAACTAGGTGACTGGGCAACAAAATGGCAGATGAAATTCAGTGTTGATAAATGCAAAGTAAAGCACATTGGAAAACATAATCCCAACTATACATATAAAATGATGGGGTCTAAATTAGCTGTTACCACTCAAGAAAGAGATCTTGGAGTCATTGTAGATAGTTCTCTGGAAACATCCACTCAATGTGCATTGGCAGTCAAAGAAGCAAACAGAATGTTGGGAATCTTTAAGAAAGGGATAGATAAGAAAACAGAAAATATCTATATAAATCCATGGTATGCCCACATCTTGAATACTGCAAGCAGATGTGGTCGTCCTATCTCAAAAAATATATACTGGAATTGGAAAAGGTTCAGAAAAGGGCAACAAAAATGATTAGGTGTATGGAACGGCTGCCATATGAGGAGAGATTAATAAAACTGGAACTTTTCATCTTGGAAAAGAGACGACTAAGGGGGGATATGACCGAGGTCTATAAAATCATGACTGGTGTGGAGAAAGTAAACAAGGAAGAGTTATTTACTCTCTTTCGTAACACAAGAACTAGGGGTGACCAAATGAAATTAATAGGCAGCAGGTTTAAAACAAACAAAAGGAAGTATTTTTTCACACAACACGCAGTTGGTCTGTAGAACTCTTTGCCAGAGGGTATTGTGAAGGCCTAGACTATAACAGGGTTCAAAAAGGAATTAGATAAATTCCTGGAGGACAGGTCCATCAATGGCTATTAGCCAGGATGGGCAGGGATGATATCCCTAGCCTCTGTTTGCCAGAAGCTGGGAATGGGCAACAGGGGATGGATTACTTGATGATTACCAGTTCTGTTCATTCCCTTTGGGATACCTGGCATTGGCCGTTGTCAGAAAACAGGATACTGGGCTAAATGGACCATTGGTCTAACCCAGTATGGCCATTCTTATAGTGCAGCCAGGATTAATGGGAACATTTTCCCCAGCAACAACCACCACATAGTATGGAAAAGTTGGGACCCATATCCTCTAGGAAAAGCCAGTCTTGGCATGACATCCTTCATTATTAGAAGTCAAGACCAAAGACTCATCCCCAACAAACCCCTCCCACTTTTGGAAGTCTAGCACTGTGGCAATGCTAGTGCTATGGACTCCTTGTACACGCTGCACACAGGAGCTGCGACTGGTTCCAATCTGTGCACAAAGAGAAAGGAAAGTACCTTTTACCCTTCTCCCAACTGGCACACCAGCACAGACAAATTACACAGAATTATAGACGGTCTGTCAAACCTCTGTCAGGTAGCAGGTTCCAGCCCCATATGATTTACAACGGCTGAGTTACAAAGCTGGGGATGAAAAGCCAGGGACCCTGACAGATGTTTAATGATACCATGAGAGCCTTACTGTCATTCTTCTGAACTCATTCACATGCAAAACACGATTAAAAAGTTTGGCTCCAGCCACAGTTTGCTTATATGAGTAGAACTTGTAGCTATACTTTCTCCTGCATCTGCTTACTCATTGCTCAGGCACTCCAGCTTGCTACTAAATATGGACCCTAGTTTCTTTCCACCCTGAAACCAGGCAAAGCTTCCATGAAACCGGCATACACCTCACATCTTGACAGCAATTTCATAAACCCACGGTGGCAAGACGAGTCAGTCTATAAACCTGTAAATGAACATAGCCATGTCAGATGTAATGAGGTGAGAAACGCAGGGTAATTATGCCACACCAAAACTGTAATCATGCTGCATTCCTTTTCGGTGAAGGACAACTAAAAATGAGATACACCTCTTGAAATCCCTCAGGGGAGTAGCACTTGAGATGTGCGGGGTTTACAGGCCCCCAGCAATGGCCTTGTTGCCTGGGTGAAGGGATGAGAAATGTTCCTCAGTTTTGTTCCCACCATGCCACTTCCTGCCTGGCTTTCACGCCTACTGGTGAAGGATTCAATACTCACTTCTCTGTGCAGTAGCTAGTTTGGGGCCAGATACCGCTCACCTAGCCCCTGGTTTGCAATCAGGTCTGTGAGGTCAGACCCTTGTGTCTGCGCAGAGCTTCACTGACTCCAGTGGGGCTGCACACAGTCACAAGGGTCTGTCCACACATCTGCTAGGGTCCTTTTCCGCAGAGGAGTTAATGGAGCTGCTCATGTAAGGGGAGCAGACTCAGCTCAAGAGTTCTCTTTACTGAAGAACATTGTGGGCTCGACTGCAGTGTCTACACCACAGCCCTGTGTAGAGGGGGAGCTACATGATTCCAGAACAAGCTGCAGGGAGGTCATTTCTCAAGCAACCACGCTCGAATGTAGGACTTCTTTGTGTGCCCAAGTGGATCACAAGCCTGGAGCATATAGCTCCTCTGCTGGGCTGACCAGAAGGGCTGATGTAGAGGGTGAGGCTAAACCAGAATCCTGCCTCCTCCCTGCTCCCTCTGGTGTCTTGCTCCTCAGAGGGAGGAACAGGGCTGGACCTTCCCCTGGCAGCAGAAGGTGGTGAGGTTTTTGTGTGGCTCCCTCACCTGGCACAGTCCCACGCTGGCCCTGTGGGTAGCATGAAGCATGCCTTTCAAAGTTTGCATGGGCCACTGTGTAGGGGAGGAGAACATGGGATAGAAAGCAAAAGGCACAGATTGTCGTGTCCTTTCCTTCCACCTAAAACGTAAGGAATTTGCTCCTTCATTACCACCTCACAGTGCACGTTGTTTAAACCAAATCCTTCCAGGCCCGAGAGAACAAATGAGACATTTATTCTAGCTTCTGTAAACAAGCCAAAACAAATGTAGTGCAAAGAAGCTAGAAGGGCCACATTTTTATTATTTAATTATACAGGAATGAAAGATTTAGTTTAATTTTTTTTAAAAGTTGTAATAATGACCATGCTTCCTGCTACAGCTGACCCCTTTTAACGTTTCGCCTGAAGGATTTGCCTATATGATTTTAAGTCAGCTACCTCAAATCTTTTTAAAGGGTCTCCCTCTACAAGGGATGGGGGGGAGGGTTCCTCTACAATGAGAGCAAGATGGAAGGGGGTGAAATATTTCACAAAAGAGCTCCTAAAGCACAGTGTATGGCTGAATACGAGTCCCTGCTCCGTTAAACAAAATTAAAACCCTCAGAGCAAATTCTGCTCTTAGTTAGACTGGTACAAACCCTAATGGAGTCAGTGTGGCTGCATTAGCATAACTGAGAGCACAGACTGGCGTCGTAGATGGACTGACAAAACCAATAAACTACCTTCCACTTAGAAAATCCTCTTTGTGAGTATCTTGTGATTATTCAAATGCACTAAACTTACCACAAAGCCAATAATTTTTAATATATGATGGCACCATGTTACTGAACTGTTTACGAGTTCAATTTCCTAACATGATTTGAGGAAAGTGTTTTTCCCAAGCGGTGAATGCCCATAGCTGAACAAACCAGCCCAGATTTGCTCCTGCACTGAGACTGGGCCCATTATGACTTCCTGAATCTTTACCCCAATTTGTGCCAGCCCCACTCAGGAAACCGTGAGTGTGAAGTTCAGCAGTGCTGAGCGCCTGCTGTGGACTGCAGGTGCTAAGGATGTCTGACAATCAAGCCCAAGAAGTCTGAAACTGGGCATTCAGAAAGTAAAGCACCCCCAAATCATCAGCCATTATTGAAAAATGTGGTCCAATAATTTAATATTTTCACAACATTTGCTTGTGCCCAATAGAATCTTGATATTTTGATGTGAATGAAGATTTAGACAGAGTGAATATTATTATCCAGCCACTTTATTTCATAGGGGCCTCTCACTACGGTATCTAAAACCCAGATAATAGTACAACTACGTGCTCACTCCACACTTCACAAACTGCAACTAATTAATCTTAATAACACCTTTGTGAGGAGGAGAGGGAGGTAAGTGCTAACAACCCAGTTTTACAGATGGGAAAGCTGAGGCATAGAGAAGTGAAGTGACTTGCCCAAGGCCACACAGTCCAGCCAAAATCAGAAGTCAGGTCTCCTGACCGCAAGTCTGGCAGTCTGAGACCATGATAATGGGAGTGGCATAAGAATCTGAACAGAACAGGAAAAAGTCCCATCCTCATTCCACTATGCCACGCTGCTCATTATGGTCCCTGCAGAAATTATGTTCATCTGTCCACATTCATGTCACCAAATCCTAGCAGCAGGGGCGGGGGAGGGGGCTCTTTAAATCCCAGTAGAACACTGAGCTCATGAATAATGCAGTTACCACACTGTCCCAAATAGAAAATCAATCATTTTGTGATAAATATAGTGAATTCTAACAGTCACAAGGCACTAAGAGCTGTGATTTCCTTAGCCAGAGGTGCTTTGTTATTCTCTCATTCACACGGGTGCAGCATCATTAAGGTCTCCTTGACTTCAGCAGTTTTGTACTAGTGTGACCGAGAGCAGAATGGGTTCAAGAGATTTTATTTTGTGGAGCTAGGATTCCCTATTGCACCATCTAAGCAAGAACTCTCCAAGTGAGTAGGTGTTAGCTAGTCTTTGGGCCTCTGTAATGAGCAATAAACACCCTATTGATTCACTCAATAGCTTATGTCATTAGAATGTTTGTAGGGAAAAATTCAAAACACTTGCTATATGACATAGGCAAGAGACTAGTATATTACCTAATACTCTGTAGCAGCAAATACATACCGAGGGCCTGATACTGCAGATCTCACTACCATTCAATGAGAGTTTTGCCTCAGTAAGAGATGAAAGATCAGGCCCTTAATATATGAAATTACTTAAAGCCATTGACTGTAAAATGTAAATAAATGTAGCAATAGACATTTGTTTTTCGGGGATGCACCTTTACATAGGCACAGTGGATCTCAGAATAACTCTGAATCAAGTAGAAAAATACCACCCCCAAAAAATCAGTATAAAAGTAAACAAAATATACGTAAATCTGTATCAGAAAAAGGCCTAATGACACTGTAGCAGTGTCAAAACCAGTTCCTTAAACTCTGACTTCCATGGAAGCAAGACTGCTGCCAAAAATGTGGGATGGTAGAAAAGGCAGGGAAATGTCTGTCACCGCTATTAGAATATCCCTCTCTGAAGAAACGGATATTTAGAGGGCCAGGGTTCTGTCCCTGGATGGAGTGGGACCATTAGAAGTGTCTGATGACTCCGTGACCTCCTTTCTTTCCCCATCCCAAGCCACTCAACTGTGAAGGCAACAATTTTAAAATAAAATGAATCAAACTGTTCAAACACAATGAACAGCTCTCCAGCTCAACTGCTCCTGATTTTCAGAAACCTCATCTTCAAATCCCCCTGCCCTGACACCTTGGGAGCCGATTCAGGGCCCAGCTCTAGGTACAAGCAAAGCAAGAAAGAAGCAAGCACTTGAGGTCTTGCTGACTTCAAAGCTCTACAACCAGGCACAGAGCGTATCTTCTCCTTCAGCAGCATGACCAGACTGAGAGAGAACAGCTGGTCACTCACCAGAACCTCTTCTGCTAGGGCAGTGGTGGGCAAACTACGGTCTGAGGGCCAGATCCAGCCCATCGGCCATTTTAATCCAGCCCTCAAGCTCCCACTGGGGAGCAGGGTCTGGGGTTTGCCCCACTCCAGTGTTCAAGTTGGGGAGCAGGGTTGTGGGCCGCTCCCCGAAGCAACGGCATGTCCCCCTTCTGGCTCCGACATGTAGGTGGGCAGCCAGGGGGCTCTGCTCCGCACACTGCCCCTGCAACTCCCATTGGCTGGGAACCGCAGCCAATGGGAGCTACAGGGACAGTGCCTGCAGATGGGGCGGCGCATAGCAGAGCCACCTGGCTGTGCGTCTGCATAGGAGCCAAAGGGGGGAGATGCCACTGCTTCCAGGAGCTGCTTGAGGTAAGCACTGCCTGGAGCCTGCACCCCTGAGCCCCTCCTGCACCCCAATCCCTTACCCCAACCCTGATCCCGCTCCCACCGTCCAAACCCCTTGATCCCAGCCCGGAGCCCCCTCCTGCCCTCCAAACCCCTCAGTCTCAACCTAAAGCACCCTCCTACACCCCAAACCCCTCATCCCTATCTCAGAGTCTATACCCACCGAGTCCTCACTCCCTCCCACACCCCAATATCGTGAGCATTCATGGCCTGCCATACAATTTCTATACTCAGATGTGGCACTTGGGCCAAAAAGTTTGCCCCCCCCCGGTGCTAGGGGAACTAGAAAGGGGACAACTCATGACGCAGTACACCCTTCTCAGGAAGCTTGGGGTCTAGCAAATGAAAAGCTGGCTCTTGGTGTCTCTCTGGAGCAAAGAACTCTTGGCAGCAGGGAATGTGATGGAAGCAGAGCTGTGTCTCCAGCAGGAAGGAGCAGAGATCTTCAGGGTGGCAGAAGCCACAACATCTGAATCCCAGCTTACAAGAGTCCGAAGCTTGAGGGGCATTTGAGTCTGGACTTTTGATTTGGCCCATTATAAATACAGGGGCTATTTGCAAACGTCTGGTCCAACCCCAGGCTGAGAGAGGTGGAACACAGCAGGCTGGAGGGTGTTTAGATTCGGGGTCTTGCTTTGGGAGCAGCCCAGGTGACAAAGGAGATGTTTTGGGGCCCCCATCCCTGACTGCTGGAGCTTGTGAAATCCAGGCCCCTCTCTTCCTGAGGCGCTGAGCCAAGCGCCCCTTCTCCGTGGGACCCTTCTCCTAGGCAGGAGGCCTGTGAATCGCCGCCCCCGGAGCCTGGCGCTGGCTCTCAGCTGCTCGCCTCCGCTTCCCCGTTGGCGGCGCTGCCCCGGCCCCCTCCTCTCCGCCTCAAAGGAGCTGCAAGTGGAACACGCTGCAACAGCCTCGCCGAGCCGCCACCCGGCCCCTGCCCCGGGCTGCCCACGGCCGGGGCAGGGCTTTATATGCCGCCTGCCTGGCGAGGCGGCGCAGCCTTCGCTGCTGCCACCTCCCCTGCCGCTGCGGCAGCAGCAGCAGCAGCAGCAGCAGCCTGTCTGGCTGCACGCGAGCCGGCGGGCTCCGGGTCCAGCGCCGAGCCCCCGCCCCCTCGCCCGGCCGGGTCAGCGCCCAGCCCTGCGCGGAGCAGCGCCTCTGAGCCCCGTCCCGCTCCCTCCCCCTTCCCGCTGATCCAGCCCCGCACCGGCCGCCTGCGCCTTCACAACTGCACCGATTCAACAAGATGGCGGGATCAGTGGCGAAGAGGGACGCGCTGGTAAGTGCCCCGTTTCCTGCCTGCTGCCGGGGTGGGGGACGACACGGCCCTGCTCCTGGGGCCATGCAGAGCCCCCACCCCCGGGACTGAGCCGCTGGGCGTCTAGCGCCGCTCCGGGCAGCGGCCGCCGCGTCTCCAGCGTACCTGTTAGCAGCACCGGCGGCTGCAGCAGCAGCAACGCCCCTGCGGTGAACCGGCCCGGCTGGCTGCGGCTTATGGGTGTGTTACGGTCAGGGAGGATGCGGCGGCTGAATGGGGGGAAGCAACCCACCCCCTTGTGTGGCTCTCCCCCTCCCCCGCCAGGTGGAAGATACTGGTGTGTCTGTGCAGCTGGACATTGGTAGGGGCGGGGAGAGGGTCGGGGGAAAGACTATGTGTGTAGCTAAATATTGCCTGGGCTCGACGTCTGGCTTTTGAATTGGAGCCTGAATACTCCCGGGGAAGTTAACAGAAGCACCCTCGGAGAGCAGGAAACACCCTTTGTTTTGCAAAGGAGTTCGGAATATGGACCATATCGAGGAGGTGACTTGAAATTAAATTGGCAGGCGGCAGAGAGACCTCCCCCAGCTGTTGTTTGCCGCAGACCGTCCCAATCACAGGCAGGCTCGGTGATAAACGCACAGAAGGAGCAGTGGTTTCTCTGTCTCAGTGTGTGTTTGTTTTGTCTTTAGAAAATAGAGGACGGGCATTTAAACAACTCCTTGGGATCGCCAGTGCAAGCAGATGTGTATTTTCCACGGCTGGTAAATGACTTTGACTTGCTACCCCTCCCTTTCCTATAATTGTGCTTGTGGTCTGGATTTGGCTCAGTCTGTCTCCAGCTTGAGGGTTCCTCCCTCTGATTCCCTGCTGTTCTTTTCCAGATCGTCCCATTTTGTGGACACATCAAAGGAGGAATGAGGCCAGGAAAGAAGATCTTAGTTATGGGCATGGTGGATCTCAATCCCGAGAGGTAATAACACAGAGGCAGAGCTTGCTTCTGGTTGGCAGGGCTGCTCCAGTCCTGTCTGCATTTTCCCAACGAAGAGCTCCAAGAAAGTACTACCTTCCCATGACAAGAATTTGCCCCAAAACATCCATCATTTCCTGCAGACAGCTATTTTTAATCAGAGATTCTAGAGTGCTGATTTCTCCTTTGACCTATAGAGGGGGCATTTCTTAAAGGATCGTTGTTTCCCAACATTTTAAAGGAGGCCACAGTTTAATACAAGAGCAGATTGTATGTTGTGTCACGGTCCCTTTCTCAACTTTGGGGACTAGCTATTTCCCATTACCAGTTCAGATTTGCTTGTTGAATAAGCTTAGAAATTAGGCGTGCTGCATTTTGGATTTGTTTGCTTCTTTCTTGCCAAGTGAGAGCAGTTTTATTCCTATTTCAGCTTTGACATCAGTCTGACATGTGGGGAATCAGAAGATCCTCCTGCAGATGTAGCCATTGAACTGAAAGCTGTATTTACAGACAAACAGTTCCTCAGAAACTCTTGTATATCTGGCGAATGGGGCGAAGAACAGTCATCAATTCCTTACTTTCCATTTATTCCAGACCAGCCATTTAGGGTGAGTACCACCAGCAGAAGAATATACTTCATCTTTGACAAGGTGTTACTTGATGCGTGTGCATGTTCAGAAATCACATTAAGGTACAAGAATTTCCTCTGTTGCGGTAACAACTAACAGACCTAAAGGCATTAAGGTACTGCTCAGCAGTTGTAGGTATTCATGCATATGCTCATTGTAAACATGCAGACTCACCCCTGTGGCGCCTCCTGCTGGTTGTCCTCGAGAATTAGCTCTCTTTCCTGCCAGGCGCACCCTCTGGGGGCCAGTGATCTGCCTATCCTCTTGGCCCCGTGTCTCTCCCTGGACCCCAGTGCCCTTTTAACTGGAGTGCTGCCCCCAGGCAGTACCCCACCAATCTGGGTCTCCCCTCCCTGGGGAACCCTCAACCCACTATCCTCACTTTGCCTCAATTTTGGCTACTGCCTAGTCTCCATCTAGCCCCCGTTCACTGGGGCAGATTGCAGTATCAGCCACTCATCATAGGCAAAGGGGTTTGGACCTGTTGCCTTTGCCTACCCCTTGGGCTGCCCTCTGCAACCCCAGTACCTGGTGCCTTCTACTAGGCCGCAGCCTGGGGCTTTCCAGGCTGGAGCTCCCCAGCTGCTCTGCCTTTTCCCCAGCCCTGTTCCACTCAGGTACTCTGTCTCTAGCTCCTTGCAGCCAGGCCCTTCTCTCTCTACAGACAGAGAGAGACTGTTTGGGCTCCTGGCTCCCAGCCTTTTTATACAGGCCAGCTGTGGCCTGCTTGGGGTGTGGCCCAGCTGCGGCTGCTTCCCCCTTCAGCCCAGCTTTTAGAGCTGCAGCCCTCTCCAGGGCTGCTTTTAAACCCCTCAGGGCAGAAGCAGGTAACCAACCCGCTACACTCATACTTGCACCCAGAAACCCAATAGGTACACTCATACTTGCAGCTATAGAATATTTTCCCATACAGGTTATAAAATCATAGTGGACATAGTGTTTGTAATTTTTATAGTTAAAGAGGGCTTTATTCAGCCTTGGTGTAACTGTTTGTCCCCAATGGAGTTACTCCAGGGTTGATTTTGGCCCATTGTGTTAATAGATTAAAAATATATATATAAAATATACACTGCTACCTCGATATAACGCCATCTGATATAACACAAATTTGTATATAACGCAGTAAAGCTGTACTCTGAGGGGGTGGAGCTGCGTACTGCAGTGGGTCAAAGCAAGTTTAATATAACACGGTTTCACCTATAACGCGGTAGGATTTTTTGGCTCCCAAGGACAGCGTTATATCGAGGTGGAGGGGTGTGTGTGTGTGTGTATCATTAGTAATTCTGTCCCCTGGAGTTAAATCTTATACAATGTAAAGATGTAGCAGTTTGAAAGTGATATCTAAGGAACAATCTTGCACTGGCAGGGAGATGGACTGGATTGACCTAATATCCTTTCCCATCTCTAATTTTTATGATTATATGAAGACATCTTCGCTAATCACGGCCAACAAAGGGTGCCTCTGCACAGGGCCTTGCTCTCAGCAACCTCAAAGTGCAAAGAGAAGAAAGGCAGGCAGGCGGCCTTCTCCGTGCAGCTAACCCAGAAAAAGCCTCACCCCTCTCCCTAGTAATAAAGCCTCTTTGACCCCCATAACAAATCCGCCTAAACCTTCCTGCCCTAAGATAATCATCCTCCAATCCGAAAAGCTAACAGTCTTCCACACAGGGTAGGCTATGGAAGCATGCTTCAGGCACTGCCTGTCTGATTTTGCACAAGGCCCCAGAAAGCCTGAGGGTGCTTTGTTTGCTCCTATTAACCTTTAAAAATTACAATTAGACCATATCTCGAGGATCTCCAGGGATCTGTTATGGTCAGGATCATATGGACCCACTCTGTGCCCCCAGCAATCTCACATCCTTGCTTCCTGGCAATATGGCTCTGATGGAGCTTAGTTACCAGTGACTCCCTCTGACTGCAGCTAGATTAGGGATTCCCTTAAATGTGAGTAGTCACCATGGACAATGCTGTGCAGAACAGATGATACAGCACTAGGCTACAGCACTTTTTCAAGGTGTCTCCATAGGGCAGTAGGGGGAAATGATGTGCATCCTTCCCTGACTCCAGGCACACCCAGTGTGGTACCATCCTCTACCTGCTCCAGCTTAACCTGTCCCTAATTTCTTCCTCTGTCATGAATTTCAACACCCAGAGAGTCCTTCGAAGGGAGGGGCAGTGCTGTGGAAGCAACTACCCTTCTTATTCTGCACGGGAGGGAGTAGAAATCCACACGTGACCTTGGAGGCATGATCTATCCCTCTGTAATTACATGTTACTTAGCATCTGGGGCCTGTTTTTTGCCATTATTCCAAACTGGGAACTGCCATTGAACCCAGTGGAACTTTTGTGCGCAGAACAATAGGACTGGGATCCAATATGCTTCTGACTGTACTACTGTATATCCAGAGTAACCTCAAGGATCTCTGTGAAGTAACTCCAGATCTCTGAGAGTAATGGAAGGCAGAATTTGGCCACGATGCCCTCACTGGTACATGGTACTTCAGTAATAAAATGGCCAACAGTTATCATGTAAAGAATAATTGAGTGACATTTTGTGCCCTGGGAAATGAAGCACTCCAGTTACCCTGTGAACCTGGTTCATCCTTTTTATTTTTTACAGGTTGAAATACTTTGTGAGCACCCACGTTTTAGAGTATTTGTGGATGGACATCAGCTTTTTGATTTTTACCATCGTATTGAAACGCTGTCAGCAATTGACACAATAAAGATAAATGGAGATCTTCGTCTTACTAAACTTGGCTGACCTAGTGAAAACTGTGGATTCCAAACTGGCTCAGGTGCCATCTTCTGCCTGGAAGATCAGTGACAGCTGCGTTTGGACACAACTATCATAGGCAAGCATCACTGTTTCTTTCCTGTGTGCAGTAAAGAATATGTTGATGAATTGAACGGATATTTATCCTACTGAAGAAAGCTGTTGATTTATAGACACTGAGCCATTTTTCTTCAGACTGACTAGCCCCTCCATGCAGTATAATCAAATTAGAATGGATTCAGAAAGATTTACAGACTTGTCATAAGTTGCAGCAGCTATTAACCTTCTCAGAGAGAGGCAATTTCTGAAACAAGTGCTAAAGCCAGCGATTGATCCACGATTTAAAAAACATTTTTTTTTTCAAATAGTTTCTGCACTGAAGTGGATTAGTGTAGCACAGCACAGGGCCAAATGCTGACATCCTTATCCAGGGCCTGATCCTGTCTCCATTTAAATGAATGGCAAAACTCCCATTGACTTCAGTGGGTCATGACTCATGATCAAAATTTCAGTTCTTCAGCTGAGCACAATTCTCATTGATTTCTATGAGTTTTGCCGAAGAAAGGGGCAGATCCTCAGCTGATGTTAATCAGTATAGTTCCATTAACTTCAGTGGAATTAGGCTGATTTATGCCAGTGGAAGAGTTGACTGTGCAAAAATTGAGTAAGGGCTTCAGGATTTGGCTTGTATATTTTAGTCAGGGTATTTTGTATAGAATGTAGATTGTTACAAGTTTTTGCACAATGGAACGTTAATACAGACTTTGACGCTTACTCGTAGTTTATTTATTTATACTCATCTCTGTATGTATTCTTAGTAAAAATGAACGATTTTATTGACAGTTAAGAACAGCAAAGTATACGTATTTTGAATGTACAAATGTCTTAGATTCTTTGGGTAAACTTGACATATCATTATTGAAGCACTACAGGTGTCTTGCTGAACGATCGGTTACATTCTAATTGTGCCCTCTAGACCCAGAAAGGTAGGGGGTCTGCTCATGTATTCACAATGGACTGTTTTTCAGGACTTTATAACTTTGCTGTAAATGTTAAGTCTGAGCTAAAGCGATTTAAAAAAAAATCTTATATAGAAGGTTTGTAGGTTTAATTGTGCTTTTTGAAACTTAGTCTGCAGAATTTAATTCTGTTCTCATCCGTTCATAATGGGCGCTAGCCTTTTGGGGGTAAGTGGGAAATTCTCTGCTCGCATCGAAGGGCAGAATTTGGTCTTTGGTATTAAAATTGAAAATAGTGTGTGGACAGCCAAGTTATTAGCACTTGAAAATCAGCTACTGCACATGAATAACTTTTCCAAAGCTTTTAAAATAATAAATATAGCTCTCTAAACACTGTAGCTGCTCTACACTACGAATGAACACGGTAACTTTTCATAGTTTCTTTAGGACTTCATACACTTTTCCTTGGATGTACACAATGGACTACAACAAGTCTTTTTGAGATGTTCTAGTCAGTAACATAAACATTTATTTAGACAATTTATAAAAATGTATTATAGGGACTTTTTAAGACATGTATTTTGAAGCCTTTTTTTGTAGTACAACATTTAAAAAAAAAAAAAAAAAGGAAGAATAATCTCTGAACTATGTTAAATTTATGATAAAGATCTGGTTTAAGCCAACCAAAACTGAAACAGCCAGAGTTAAAGCTAGAACACCAATTGTCAGTCAATTCATTTTGTCTTCACTTTGAGCTAATCTGGCCCTGAATCAGGAAGCCTTAGACAGTGAGCTAAAATTCCAACTATGGCCCTGATCCAGAGTTTACTAAAATCAGCGGGAATCCTTCTGTTGACTTCAATGGCCTCTGGATGAGGTGCCGTATAAGCTAAAAACATAGAGGCCTGATTTGTATCTCACTTACACTAATATAAATGAAAAGTAGCTCTACTAAAGTCTGTGGAGTTTTGCTGATGCAAATGAGATCAGGATTGGGCCCCTAGCCAAACAGTGCAAATTAAAGATGGAGTTTTAGCCTTATCTTTGAATTTCTGTGATTTTTGCCCTCCCCGCACCACCCTCCCTTTTAAATCAGAGCCTAAATGTTATTTTCAGGTGACTTTTTCTGGTGTGTGTCTTTATATGTAAATTGGACTCTGTTTGTACTGCAGGTTGATTCTTGATATGAAATGTTCCTGTCTTGCTTTGTTTTTATCCATTTTACATGATACATAAGTAATGAAATGACTGTGTCATTTTCAAATGTGTTAAGAATGTTGGCCGTGTTTCAATACAAAAATATATTCTTAAAAATAAAATCCTAGGAAAAGATGCTTTTACATGAAACCTCTGGATTATTCCCCAGCTTTGAAACTGTTTACAGTTGCAAGGCAGATGCAGGTAGAAGATACATTAGTAGCCAACTGGTCCAGCATTTTCTCAATCTTGAACATTTAGGGGCAGGCTTTTGGGTGTGGTGCTACTTCTTTGTACCCTATTACCAGCAGAATCCAGTCATAATGCTCGTGGAACTGGCCCAAGGGGGCTATCGCCGAAGAAAGAACAATCCTCTGCTAGCAGAGAGCCAGTGTAGGTGCTCTTAGGCCGCTTCCTGTCCCCGCTGTTTGTATAGCTGGGGTAAGAGGTTTGGCAGTCACTGTGTTAAGCTGATCTCTGAGTGCGTTTTCTGCCCCTTGGGACTGCTTGCAGCTGGTATAAGTTATAGCAGCCCCCAGACTGCTGTAACCCAGCATTAGCCCTGTACAGACCAGTAGCAGGACCAGAGAGTGCAAAGGTGAACTTTAAGCACATGCCCCTGCCAGGTGCTCTGTGTGGATCAACAGACCCCAGGAGGTGGCCCATCCAATTCTCCCGCCCTTATATGGCTCTTAGTGCTATACCAGTCCCTTATAAGCTACTGTTGTATGGCTCTCAACTGCATTCAGGTCTCTCTTTACAACATATAATACTTCTCTGTCCCAGGAAAAGGCGTATAGGGCCTGATTCCAGTCTTGCCTAGTATAATTCCATTGACTTCAATGGCTAGCCTCCTGATTTACACTGATATGAGTTTAGAAGCAGGCCCGGAGAGAGGGAAGATCATAAACACATTTATAGTATGTTTGGACTTAGCTTAACATAAAGATATGCAGCCTTTGATGCTGAGGAAACCTGCAGGAAGTCCCAGTTACAGCTTCCATGCCTATTAGTCTCTTCAGTAGATTCTTGGAAGCCTTTTCATGTTTTGCCATTGAGCAGTTCCAGGCTATAAAGAATCAAGATGGCGTGTAAGTAAGGGCCAGATTCTGATTTCCTGGACTCTGGATTTATACCAGCTAACTCCGCTGAGGAACTACTCTTAACTAATTGATGTGTGGTATAAGTCATAGAAGAATTAGGCCCTACATGTTTCTATTCAGTAAGTTTTAGAACCAAATCCATCACCAGACCCTTATGTGATTTGATGGGAAAATGCAGAGTCTGGATTCAAGTTTCCCTGGAATTTGGGGAGTATTCAGCTCTGGGGGTTTTGTTTAAATCTATCTTTAGTATTAGTCCATTGATGTGCTGGATGATCTAGCATGCAGCCTCTGTGGGTCAGACTCCAAGAAAGACTCAGGACCTCCCAATGGGAGGTTTTCCAAAGAGTTCCACTGCTAGCAGCTTGTATTGTTCTCAATAGGAGCTCCTGGTTGCTGAGCTGACCCACTTGGGGTGAGCAGGTTAATAATCTACTAGAGAAACATTTTGCTGTAATGTATCTTGTAAATTTCTGCTTAGTGCCATCAGTTATGATGAGAGTAACCTCATGTTGAATGAATAAAGCCCCATGTGATTAAATACCAATAGGAGTAGATGCTATCCTCTTAACTAGTATAGCTTTAAAATCCACACTGTTACATTTGGAATTGGCAGTGATAAAACACAACCTGATTTCATTACTGTTTTTTAAATCCGAGAATGATGCCTACTCAGAAACAGCCTGGAAATACTTCAGCATTATGTAGAGATAGTGTTTCTCTGAAAATATTTCACGGCTAAGCTGCTTCAAATGTTGCAGTATGTCTTCTTACATTTCTGTGTCACAGGTAGAGAGATTTGCACTAAACTAGAAGAACATTTTGTACTAAATATTCTCACGTTGTGTAAGTGAACCTCCAAATTATGTGTGAGATGTTGAATTTCCTCTTGTTTCCATGACCAGTTTGTACAAGAATATGCAGAGTCACTAAACCAGTGTAAAGTCCGCTTCAAGCAAACGACTTGCTTGAGGGCTGTTTTGAATGTACTGCGTGTGACATGAGCGAGAGCCTGATTCTCCATTCTGCTAGGCCAGTTTGAGGCCATTGTAACGTCACTGAGATCGGTGAAGCTGGTGCAACCCAATGGAGAGGCAGGCCCAGAGGTTTTGGTGATGACCCTTAATGTGTAGGAGCAGGGTTAGATTTCATCTTCCATTATTTAAAATTGTGCGCAAGGAGGAAATGAGAACCATGGAGCCATCACACTGGCTTTCTAGTGGCACAGTGGTAGCACGCTGTGCTGAAATGCTAGTGGAGTGTGAGCTCAAAGGCAGAGTTCACGTTCTCTCCCACAGCCCACCAAAGCATAAGAGAGTGAGTGAAGATGAGTTTTCTGATAAGGTATGTTTGCCACATGCTGTAAGTCATTTCCCCCATGCGCAAATGTCCCTGAGGCTAGTTTTGGATTTTGTTAAGTTTGGAAGACATGACCATACTTAAATTCCTAGCTTCCTTGTTTGAAACGGGGACTGAGGGTAAATAAGATAACTTAGGGGAAAAAAGCATGGTAGTCATTCTATTGCAGTAGTCTGTAATGCTGACAATCATATAGTACATCTGACATGGGCCTGTAGCTGCTCCCTGCATGGGCCTCCCATTGAAATCCATGGACGCACCATGTGCCAAATGGTTCCAGGAGCAGACCCATAGTGCACCGTACCTTGATCACTTAGGTCAGTGACGCTGACTTTTCTATATAGAGAACTGCAGCACCATGGGGCCTGAGTCTGCTCTCACTTAGGTGGAAATCAAGAAGAACTTTCTGAAATCAATGGTATTTCACCAGAGTAAGTGACATCAGAATCAGGCTGATGGTGACTACAGGCCAAATTCTGGATACCTGTGCTCAGCTCCTTAAAATATATGAACTAGATCCTCAGCTGGTACATGTAAGCATGACTTCAATAGAGCTTCACCAATTACACCAGCTGAGGATCGGGCCCTATAGGTCAATTTGCATACATATGTCCCAAGGCAGAATCTAGGTATCTCCTCCCCCGCCGCTTTTTGAAGAGTGCAAATAAATATTTCAAACTCTAATTTCTTAAGCTAAACCGAACTCTACTAATGGATTCCCTGCTTTTTGCAGAAAAAGTAAAGATTTTTCTGTTTGTGTTAAACTGTTTTCAGGGATGTGTTTGAAAATTGAGCTGTGTAGCTTGTGTGATGTGTTAAAGGAAAAGGTTCAGATTCTGATCTCAGCTACACAATTAATTAGAAAAGTTGTATCTGCGTTCATAACTAGGGCCAACCCAAATGAGGAAAAAATTAGCTGTAGACACTTTGTCTTGTTTTGATACACCCTTTCAGCTCCTCCTAGCAACCAGTGATTTATATGAAAAATACAATTTGTGTAACTAGGGATTGCCTGCTGTATGATAATCAGAACTGTGTGCAACATCAAAATAAGGACGCCCACGTTACTATACATCTTCCCTAGTTTCTGTTGCTAGACCTATTGGATCTGTCTGTTAGCACAGAGCTGTATCATCCTCCTTTTGAAGTCAATGACAAAATTCTCTTTGACTTCAGTGGGAGTAGGTCCATAGGAATGAGAATATTTCTATCTTCTACACCACAGTCCTGTTATTCTGACCTGTTTGAACATCAGTTTATAAGTATATTTTATTCTTCTAAATTTACTTTGAAATATGAGTAGGGGAATATTCTTGCCTGCGGTATGTATTTGAATAGAACCATTAGAAAGTAGGGCCTTTCCGTTCTGCGGTAATACTGGTTTGGAGGTGAGCACAGTGGAAAGCTTCACGTAAATTACATTCTGAGTTTAAAAAGAGGTGTGCATGAGATAATCTGGCAATAATAATATGTATTGTTCACCACAAATCTATTTTTATGTGTTGTGCCAATTTGATAATGAACTTCTAATAAGAATAAAACATGAAACCGTCAATTGGTAGTGTCATTTACCTGGATGGTTTATTCGAAGTACACAGCCTCTTCATTTCTTTCAAACATCATCCTCGGAAAATTTTCTAGATTCTTCCCCTAATAAAAGAGCAGTGTGGATTTTTGAAATGAGACTTGCTCCAGATTGCAGCTTTGATAGCTGCTTGGGTGAAATGACTTTTCAGTTCAAATGCACCATCCTGGACAGTCAGATAACATTCTTAAGGGCAAATCCCACTTGCCTTACTCATGCAAAATTCCCATTGACATCGAGCAATGCAAGATGAGCATGACTCAGCTCTTAATGCCAGGACAGCAGGTTTTCTATATGGATGTTTGGCTGTAAGATTTAGGGGCCTGAGTCTGTAAAGCAACACCCAAATGAGCAGTCCTTACTCATGCATGTCATTCTGTGGACTTCAGTGGAAATACGTTCATTCATAAGGATTAATTCTGTGAGTAAAGCCTGCAGGATCGAGCCCTGGGTCTATGCCAGAAAAGTAACACTACAATATTTCAGCTTTTGACATGAATGATGCTGATTAAAAGCTTGTTTCAGTGCCCACTGAACTCCATTAGGCGTCTTCATATTGACCCAAATGGGCCCAGACCAGGCCCGAGGGTCTCATACTGTTGCTATTAAAGTTATTGTCAAAACTCCAGTTGACTTCAAGGGGAGAAGGATTGGGCCCTATAGCAAACAGTGTGCTCTAAAAGGTAGAACTGGGTCCAAGTCAAAACCCCAGATCCAAACAGCATTGGACAGCTGGGGAATTTGCATTCAGACTTAGCCATTGTAAACCTTTTCCAATAAAAATGTTACATTTCAGCATGGAAAGGAGGTTTTGGAACTGGGAAATTATTTGCCTTTCCTGACCTTTTTGCAGCTGTGGACCAATTTCACCCCTGGCATAAGTCATTGCCATCAAAGGGGTTACCAGCTTGCCCCCACTTTGAATCTGGCCCTATCTTTTCCCCACTGTTCTAAACAGAATGTGTGTAGTAAGAAACCCCAGCAAGCCATGTGAAAGGGGCACTGGCAAACAGTCTTGGTGGACAAATTAGCTTTTGTTAACAAATAAGTGAGCTTCTCTCCCATATGGTGACCTAACATTTTGTACTGCACTGAATTATTCTACCGCTGGGGCCCAAAGCTAATGGGAAGCTTTCCTTGACTAAAAGACTGGAAGTACTTGTGGCACCTTAGAGACTAACAAATTTATTCAGCATAAGCTTTCGTGGGCTATAGCTCATTTCTTCTCCCTTGACTGGTGGGCTTTGGATCTGGCCTTAAATGCCAAGGTTCACATTGTGGACCAAGTGCACTTCCTGAGTAAATTAGCTGTGTGTTGGCAGGAGAAAGAAAGTAGCCCTTTCAGAGTGCAGCAGACTGTAGACTTAGGGTTTTATTAGCCCCTGGGGCTGCTGCACCCTTATATGTAAGACGGGGCAGAGGTGACAAAGTTGGCTGGTAGATCTGCCTAGGTGTGGGTTCACCTTTCCTTTCCCCAGACATGTCAGGATGCAGAGAGCCCCTGCAGATCGCTAGTTCGTAGGTGATACAAACCTCATGGGCCATCTCCCTATGTCCACCATCCTCACACCAGTGCAGTGGGACTATTGTAGCCAGGGGTGACTCCAGACCCCAGCACGCCAAACGTGTCGGCGGGAGGCTGGCAGACAGGGTGCCTTCAGCGTCATGCCTGCGGAGGGTCCGCTGGTCCCGCGGCTTCGGTGAAGTGTCTAGAGCTGCCCCTGATTGTAGCTCTGCTATATTAAGGGCTGTCAGCACTTGAAAAGAGAGGAACAAGAATTTCACTAGATGAAAACTGGCCATATTCTATCCATCTGTGCTCTTCAGCATATGTCTCAAATGCTGCCCCTGAGAGCTGGATTTTGCATTTAGTTCTCTGATTTAATTGAAAGGTATATTAAATTATATGTAGCCAGCCAGTTCCTGTGCATTGATTATTCCAGCAAAAGTACAGAATAAATTACTTAAGAAATTTGTTCCTGATCAGTGTGTATTATACAGATAGGTGGAGTATAGATGCTAAACTTCCCACTTTAGGTCAATCCACACCCCATTTTTGTTAGCTTCAGGCACAGACATTTTAGAAATGTGTCTCTGTCTTAGCACACTGTTTGGAGAATGCCAATATCATGGCACAGCAAAAACCTTATACAAAGGCTGACGTCACCCCCCAACCGATACTACAGCACCGAGTGTGATATAAGTGCCCGGAGAGGGAGATTTTCAAAAAGCAGAAATAGGAATTAGATTCTAACCTCCAATGATTCCCGATGATAGTTGAGTGTCTAACTCCCACTTCAGCCTTGCAAAGTCTCCCATCTCGATCTAGAGCGGTGGTTCTCAACCTTTCCAGACTACTGTACCCCTTTCAGGAATCTGATTTGTGTTGCCTACCCCAAGTTTCACTTCACTTAAAAATTCAGGCTTCAGCTTTAGTCACACATGGCAGGGCTCAGACTTCGGCTTTCTGCCCTGGGCCCCAGCAAGTTAACGCTGGCCCTGGTGAACCCCATTAAAACAAACTCACCCACAGTTTGAGAACCACTGATATAATATATAGAATAGTATAAACAAGTCATTATATGAAATTTTAGTTTGTACTGACTTCACTACTGCTTTTCATGTCACCTGTTGTAAAACTAGGCAAATATGTAGATGGGTTGATGTACCTACTGGAAGATCTATGGCATCCCCCCAGGGGTACATGTACCCCTGGTTGAGAACCAGTGATCTAGAGAATTGATTACGTTATTCCACGTTTTGGTGGAGTGCATCTGAAGCCCATTCATGTGGAGGGATTTACATGAAGAAATACCATTAATGTAGCTACTTACTGCAAATACAGTGGCAGGTATTTTTTAAAGTATGAAATCTGTTCACTGCTCATCTAAATCTGGCTCTGAAATTTCATGTATACATCCTCAGAACACAGCTTGTTGGCACAGGCAGGGAATGCTGCGGAGGCAGCCACCTCAGACCCTGAGGAGGAGGGTGTACCTCAACAAATGCCCCTGCAGCTAACTAAAGATATTGAGGAGGAGGAGATGTGTTGCGGCAACAAACCTGGCCAATTAAAGACCTGTGTTGATGTGACAGAAAGAATCCCCATCCTGTTCCCTGCGCTGACCAATGATAATTTTGAAATAGAGATTCAAGAGTGGAGCAGCAATAAAGGTTTGGGACTTCTCAGGATTTTGAATATGGCATGAAGGAGTTGGCTTGCCCAGTAGAATGAAGGTTGGGTTAATTAAAGAAAACTTTCAATGAGGCTGAATAGTATCGCCTTTTGGTTGCAGCAATTCAAGTGGAACAGAGAGGCCTTCAGTACCAGATTGTAATGTATCAGTGACATAGGGCCATACCCTGCTTGGTTCCCTCCTCTTGTGCACAGTATCCAAAAGGCAGCACAACAGAAGTGGTTCTGCTATACTGAAAGTGGGTGTGTGGACCAAGATCAGCCCCTGGTGGGTGATCCTCACCCCCTGTGTACCAGGGAAACAATGTTTTGCAGGGACCTTATCAGAGTTATTGTACAGGAGATTTCAGAGACATGCCCAGCAGCTCTGTGACTGCACAGATCCATTGGCCAAAAGCCACTATGTATGGGGAACAACCAGTGCCCAGGACCGGTGCTAGGGGTTTGAGTGCCCTAGGCGCACGGCAATTTCGCCGCCCCGCGCACTGGTCCCGCGGCTCCGGTGGAGCTGCCGCAGTGGTGCCTGCGGAGGGTCCGCTGGTCCTCGGCTCCAGTGGAGCTGCCGCAGTCATGCCTGTGGGCGGTCCAGCGGAGCCGTGCGAGGAGCCGACTGTCCGCAGGCACGACTGCGGCAGCTCCACCAGAGCCGTGGACCAGCGGACCCTCCGCAGGCACCACTGCGGCAGCTCCACCGGAGCCTCCTGCCGCCCCCTCCAGCAAAACGGCGCCCACCAATTATTCTGGCACCCTAGGCGATTGCCTAGGCTGCCTAAACGGTAGGGCCAGCCCTGCCAGTGCCCACAGAATTATAATCCATGACAAGTTTAGTAGCAGATGCAAAGCTGCTGCATGCTTGATTCATAGCCTGGGATAGAAGAGTCTCTCTCTCCCTCACACTCTCTCTCTCTTTCCCTCCCCCAAGAAACTTCCCATTTACTCTGCCTTTATGCATCATGAACCCTATTCAACGTCCACAGACTGGAGCCCATGAGGGTATTTCACCCATAGTAAAAAAGGAATTTTTTAAAAAGCCAATAGGTTCATTACTCACTAGAGATGAAAACAAGATATTTGAATTAAAGAAACACAAAGATAACATAGATGATGGTGCAGACGGGCCTCCTTTTACCTCCCAGCGCATGGCGAAAAAGTCACAGGGGGCTGCACAGAGTAAACAATAGCCCAGCTATACAGATTTTGGGTTTGCGGGGCTGGTGCTCCAGTGCTAATAATAGCAATGCAGATATTCCCATTTGCACTGGACCTTGGGCCTTGAACCCTACCCCCCACACTAGATTTCAGGGCCAGAATGGGAATATCTACACTACTATTATTAGCACCATAGTGCAAGCCCTGCACGCCTGAGGCGTAGACCTAGGCTCTGAGACTCATTGCTGTTGGAGGGGGTTTTTGTTTTGTTTTGTTTTTTAGCAGTGTACACAAATGCACAGTCAGAGAAAGCCAACCCAGGAGTGACTATGTATCATTGTACTGAAAGGATCAATAGAAATGTGAGACTTTTCTTCATTCATCACCACTCACCTTCACATACTTTTCTTAATGGTGACAGATAATCTGCACCAGAGATAGACCTGGATGAAAAATCCTGGCTCCAGAGGAGTTCAGATCTGGATTTGGATCCCAACTTGGAGACACAGACCCATCTCTTTTCTACACACAGCATCGGAGGCACTTACAACTTCATTCATACCTGAATATGTATATAATAGTGTTCACTTACATAGCACCTCTCACAGAAGAATTTCGAAACACTTTACAAACCCTTAATAAGATTCACAAAATATCATTTAATTTTTATTGTGTCATTTTACAGTCAGGAAAACTTAGGAATTAGGTTATAGGTGGCTTTCACAGCCATCAGTGACAGAGCTGGAATACCTCTATTTATCTAGTTATATTTTAGCAAACCCATCACTGAGTGAACCTCTGAATGCAGGCTCCAACCACCAGACAACACTGTTCATTATGATGATAAATATTTAGGGCCAGATTCTTCCACCTTTATTCCTACTGAGTAGTAAGATACTCTGCAAGTACTTCCGTTAAAATGAAGGAGACCATTTGTGGAGTAAAGCACTGCTCACAATAAGAACAGAAGTGGCAGAAGTTGGCCCTCAGCCAGTGTGGTCTCCATAGACTCAGTCTCAAAGTTCCATAGTATTGAAGTGCACATTTTATTATTAGAATTGTGCAAAAATGCTGGTATTTGGTGCAAACATTTTATCCTTTAATTCTGCGCCATTTTGTGACCCCGAATTTTTGATTCTTGTCATGAAATGGCCTTTTCTCACATCAAACACATTTAACATTCCACATATTTTTATTCTAATTGAATTTTGTTCAAAAGAAAATGTCAATTCAAAATTATGAAATATTTGTGTATGTCATACCTAAATAGAGCCAACCAGAACCTTCTTTTTCATTCAAAAATAGTCCACAATGAAAAAAAACAAAATTTCAAAGGCACATTTTTCCCTCCCCCAAAATCAGACTGTTTTAGAAAAAATAAATACACAATGATAAAACCTTGCAAACAGAGGTTTTGACATTATTTTAAAAGTGTTTGCATACCACTACTGAAGCACGTTTTAAAATACAATATAAATAATACAGAATTAAAGATACAGCATGGAAAATCAGGCCCAAGAACAAGCATTAGTTTGCTGCATCTGTCTTTCAGAAGATGATGTGGCCGACATAGACACACAGTCCCACAGACAAAATGATTGGCTAGATCCTCAGCTGGTACAAACTGGCATAGCTCCATTGATTTCAAAGGAGGGACACCGATTTATACCAGCTGATGATCTGATCTAATATGAGTTTGTTTAGGGACTCACAATAAAACTAATTACTTTATACTGTTCAGAAATGCTCTCAGGCAAAAAAACCAACAAGATTCTAATCAGCATATGCAAAGAGAACCATGTGAGAATTTTAATTCATTGTGTGAGTGAGGGTGTTATACTGCAGGATAAATGATGATGGGTTTCTTTAAGGCGGAAGCAAAAAGAAAATCAGCTACAATTACTATTGTTTTTTATGTTAACAGCTGTATTGATTAGTTTCATCCGGTATGTTACTGGTAACTAAGAAACATGACACATTATCTTTTGCTATTGTTGGAGGGTAGCACAGACTGCAATATTTTTAGAAACAGAGTCCCACAATGTAATTGTAGCAACTAGATGATCATGTACTCGCATATTAAAACACCAGTGGAAGAATTCATGGGCAACACCACCAACTGTTCTGTTTGGAGAGGCGCTGGATAGCTCAGAAGCTTCACAATTGACGAGGACAAAGCTGTTACCTCTAGGTCTCCAGTTTGAAACTACACTGATCCTGCACTGGCCAGTATGGAAAAGACATGGGAGTCAATGGTCCTTACTTGCCACAGCCAAGAGATGACCCATATGCAGTCTTGCTAATCTGCTCCCAACATTCTCAGTTTGCACCGTAACACATCAAAAAATACATCATGGTGTTGGTGGAGAATAATGGTGGTCATGTGATAACCTCCTTACACAGGTGGCCATCAAACTTTGGAAGGTAATAGCTATTAGAGGCAAACATAGATACTTGGGTACACTTGCAGGAGTAACAAGAGATACATGCTTGAGGCAACCACAGTCGTTAGAGTGAGGAGTCAGACTGTCACTTGCGTATCTTCCATTTCTATATCCTGGCATCTCCTTCAGCCGCTGCATGGTCTGGCCACAGGTCAGTAGACTCAACAGAAAGCCATTACTCTCTGAAGTAAAGGAGATGATGATCTCAGTCCATCTTAGGAACCTATGAGTTGCTATGTTGGATCCAGCCGTTGGTCCTACTAATCCAATATCATTTCTGGCAGTGGCCACTACCAGCTGCTTCAGAGGATGGGTTAGGCAGTGAGTAGACAGTTATGGGATAACCCACCCCCAGGGAAAGTTTTCTCCTAATCCCAGTTAATTAGAGGTTAGTTTCTGCCCTGAAGCATGCGGGTTTATATCCTATTCAGAACTCCTGAGTTTTATGTATTTAGGCTTGATCTACATTATGAGTTTATTTCAAATTTAGCAGCATTAAACCAAATTAATGCTGCACCTGTCCACACAACGAAGCCCTTTATTTTGATATAAAGGGCTCTTAATATTGATATGTGTACTCCTCTCCGACGAGGAGAGTAGTGCTGAAATCGGTATTGCCATTTCGGATTAGGGTTAGTGTGGCTGCAATTCAACGGTATTGGCCTCCAGGAGCTATCCCACAGTGCACCATTGTGACCGCTCTGGACAGCAATCTGAACTCGGATGCACTGGTCAGGTAGACAGGAAAAGTCCCGCAAACTTTTGAATTTCATTTCCTGTTTGTCCAACATGGAGCGCTGATCAGCACAGGCGACCATGCAGTCCCAGAATCAAAAAAGAGTTCCAGCATGGACTGTATGGGAGATACTAAATCTGATCTCTGTATGGAGAGATGAATCTGTTCTATCAGAACTTTGTTCCAATAGACGAAATGCCAAAACATTTGAAAAAATCTCCAAGGCTATGATGGACAGAGGCCACAACAGGGATTCAACACAGTGCTGCATAAAACTTAAGGAGCTGAGACAAGCGTACCAGAAAGCCAAAGAATGAAATGGATGCTCACAGAGAGAGGGGCAACTGACGACTGTAGCTATCCCACAGTTCCCGCACTCTCTGAAAACTATTTTGAATTCTTGGCTGAGCTACCAAAGCCAGAAGGGTCAAAAACATTGTCACGGGTGGTTCAGGGTATATGTCATCAGCCCCCGGCCTCCCTCCCTCTGTGAAACCAAAGGAAAAAAATTGTTTCTCACCTTTTTTCAATGTCACCGCATGTCTACTGGATGTTGCTGGCAGATGCGGTGCTGCAGCGCTACCCAGCAGCATCCCCTTCCCTTCCCTTGCGGACGGCAGATGGTGAAGTATGACATATCCATCATCATTGTCCCGAGAGTGCTCTTGGCTGGCCTCGGTGAGGTTGGCTGGGGGCGCCTGGGCAAAAATGGGAATGACTCCCGGTCATTCTCTTCTTTAAATTTTGTCTCCTGGAGATTCACTCCTGCCTGGAATATCATAGCAGCTGAAAGTTGCCCTCCCCTCCCCGCTTTGATCTCTGCTTGCAGAGGCAATAAAGTCAGTGTTGTTTCTTATTCCTGCATTCTTTATTACTTCATCACACAAATGGGGGGATAACTGCCACGGTAGCACAGGAAGGGTAGGGGACGAGGGAAGCAATGGGTGGGGTTGTTGCAGGGGCACCCCTAGAATGGCATGCAGCTCATCATTTCTGCAGGATGTCTGGGGCTCTGACCCGGAGCAGCTGTTTGCCTGTCTGGTTCTTTAGTAGGCTTGCCTGATATTCTAGGCAGGACTGACTCTCTTTAGACAAAACTTAAAGAAGAGAATGACCCGGGCGGGGAGTCATTCCCATTTTTGTCCATGCGTCCCCGGCCAACCTCACCGAGGCTGGCCAGGAGCACCCATGACAGCAGCAGACGGTACAATATGACTGGTAACTGTCATTGTCAACTTGCAAAGCAGCAGACGGTATAGTAGAGCTGGTAACCATCTTTGCTAACGTGCAAAAAGCAAGGGGATGCTGCTGTGTAGCGCTGCAATACCGGGTCTGTCAGCAGCATCCAGTAGACATACAGTGATAGTGAAAAAAGGCTAAACGGGCTCCATGGTTGCCATGCTATGGCATCTGCCTGGGCAATCCAGGGAAAAGGGCACGAAATGATTGTCTGCCGTTGCTTTCACGGCGGAAGGACTGAGTGATAACATTTACCCAGAATCACCCGCGATACTGTTTTTGCCCCATCATGCATTGGTATCTCAACCCAGAATTCCAATGGGCAGTGGAGACTGTGGGAACTATGGGATAGCTATAGGATAGCTACCCACAGTGCAACGCTCCGGAAATAGACGCTAGCCTTGGTACATGGACGCATACCACCGAATTAATGTGCTTAGTGTGGCTGCGTGCACTCGACTTTATACAATCTGTTTGCAAAAATCAGTTTCTGTAAAATCGGAATAATCCCATAGTGTAGACATACCTTTAGTGTTATAACTCTGGATATTCTTGTTTCATATAAAAGTCTAATTCACTTTGGAATCCTGCTGCACTTTCGGCACAATGATGTCTTGTGGCAATGAAACTAATCTGCACTGTGTGGAAAAGTATTTTCTTTTATCAGTTTTGAATTTGCCACCTTTCAGTTTCGCTGAATGCTCCTTTATACTTTATTAGAGGATGGGGTAAATAGAAGATCCCAATCTACTTTCTTTACACCATTCTACATTTTGCATACATTTATCATGTGCCCTCTTATTCATCTCCTCTCTGAGGTAAATCATCCCAATCTTTTTGCTCTCTCTTCATCTGAGATTTTCCATACTCCCCAAGAGCACCCTTTTCAGCAGTCTCAGCAAAGGACGGGATGGACATGGATACTGAATGACTGCCTGCTACCCTAAACAGCAGTCCTTCCTGGTCACAGCTGAGACACTCTGCTGGACACTGTCCTGTTAATGTCCCCCTCAAACACTCTTACTGACTTTATTATTATTATTTGCATTACTACCATAGTCCCAAGGAGCCCTAGTCCTGGACGAGGCCCCCACTGCGCTACGCATTGTACAAACACAGAACAAAAAGATTGTCCTGCCGAAAGGAACTTCCAATTGAAAACACCAGTGGATTTTAATCAGGGCCTGAATGCAATCTCACTCCTGTTCCGTTTTCACTTTTTTTCTTTAATGTGGTGGCTTCACTGGTTCTTTCCGCCTGTAGAAGAGTGGACTCACCCCTGCGGCACCTCCTGCTGGTGACTTATGGGAATTAGCTCATTCCAGCTCCGGAGCACCATCTGCAGGCTGGTGATCCCCCTGTCCTCTGGCCCTCGTGTCTCTCCTGGACCCGGGTGTCCTGTTAGCGGGGTGCTGCCTCCTGGCAGTAACCCCTTTCTCTTAGGGTCTCCCCTCCCCAGGAAACACCCACTCACTATCCCCACCTCGCCTCAGTATAAGGCTACTGCCAGTCATCATGTAGCCCCCCCATCCTGGGGCAGACGGCAGTATCAGCCTACTCATCACTGGCAAGGTTGGGTTTGGACCTGCTGTCTTTGCCTGCCCCTGGGCTGCCCTCTGCAACCCCTCAGTACCTGTTGGCCTTATGCTAGGCCACAGCCTGGGGCTTTCCAGGCTGGAGCTCCCCAGCTCCTCAGCCTTTCCCCAGCCCTGCTCCACTCAGGTACCCTGTGTCCAGCCCCCTGCAGCCAGGCCCTTCTCCCTCTACAGACAGAGGGAGACTGTTTGGGCTCTTGGCTCACAGCCTCTTTATACAAGTCAGCAGTGGCCTGATTGGGGCGTGGCCCAGCTGCAGCCACTTCCCAATCAGCCCAATTTAGCAGTTCCGTGCCACAACCTTCCCCCAGGGCTGTTTTAATCCCTCCAGGGCAGGAGCAGGGTAACCACCCTGCTACTCCGGACCTTTTCATCGGGCCTCTGCTCCATGGACCCAACCGGTCCCCCCGTCCCTTCTCCGCAAGCCGGCTGCACAACCTGCAGCCGGTCCGTTTCCAAACCGCGCCAAGGAAACAGCTCTACACGCTCGTGCTCCACACCCTTCACTTCCCCACCCTCGTGTCCCGCCCTGATACGAAGTGGGCCAGCCTCTACTCCACCCTGGTCCCAAGGCCCACTGGGGATATCAGTTGGCGGCTCCTCCATGGGGCCGTGAGCACGGGCGTGTACTTGGCGCGGTTTACCCCTGTCCCGGACACCTGCCCCTTCTGCGGCGTGAGGGAGACCCTGGCGCACGTGTATTTAGAGTGTGCCAGGTTGCAGCCCCTACACCGGCCCCTCACAGCCATCCTCTTACGTTTTTGGTTACACTTTTCCCCTCACCTCCTTTTGTATGCACTCCCTATCCGTGGCCCCACGAAGTCCCGGGACCTCCTGGTCAACCTCCTCCTCGCCCTGGCGAAAAAGGCCATCCACGCGACCAGGGAGGGGAGGTTGGCCAACGGAGACTCCGGTGACTGTGGGGCTTGCTTCCGCTCCATGGTCCGATCACGCATCCGGGCGGAGTTCCTCTGGGCGGCGTCCATTGGCTCCCTTGACGCCTTCGAGGAGCAGTGGGCGCTGTCCGGGGTTCTCTGCTCGGTGTCCCCGTTAGGTTCCCTCCTTCTGACCCTTTGACCTCACTCCTGTCCCTGTTCTTTTATTAGTTGTCCCCCGCACTCAGTGGGTTCTGTGGCCCTGTGGTTCCTCCCCTTAGGCTGGGGGAGGATCCTTTAGCAGTGGGCGGGCTTCGCCCGCCCGCTTCCCAGACACCCAATAGATACTCCAGACCTTTTCATCGGGCCTCTGCTCCATGGACCCAACCGGTCCCCCCGCCCCTTCTCCGCAAGCCGACTGCACGATCTGCAGCTGGTCCATTTTCAAACCGCGCCAAGGAACAACTCTACACACTCGTGCTCCACACCCTTCACTTCCTCACCCTCGTGTCCCGCCCTGATACGAAGTGGCGGGACCTCCTGCCACCTCTGGAGGGTGAGGAGCCCCGGTGGGCCAGCCTCTACTCCACCCTGGTCCCAAGGCCCACTGGGGATATCAGTTGGCGGCTCCTCCATGGGGCCGTGAGCACGGGCGTGTACTTGGCGCGGTTTACCCCTGTCCCGGACACCTGCCCCTTCTGCAGCGTGAGGGAGACCCTGGCGCACGTGTACTTACAGTGCGCCAGGTTGCAGCCCCTACACCGGCTCCTCACAGCCATCCTCTTACGTTTTTGGTTACACTTTTCCCCTCACCTCCTTTTGTATGCACTCCCTATCCGTGGCCCCACGAAGTCCCGGGACCTCCTGGTCAACTTCCTCCTCGCCCTGGCTAAAAAGGCCATCTACGCAACCAGAGAGAGGAGGTTGGCCGATGGAGACCCTGGCGACTGTGGGGCTTGTTTCCGATCCATGGTCCGTTCACGCATCCGGGCTGAGTTCCTCTGGGCGGCGTCCACTGGCTCCCTTGACGCCTTCGAGGAGCAGTGGGCGCTGTCCGGGGTTCTCTGCTCGGTGTCCCCGTCAGGATCCCTTCTTATGACCCTTTGACCGCACTCCTGTCCCTGTTCTTTTATTAGTTGTCCCCCGTGATCAGTGGGTTCTGTGGTCCTGTGGGTCCTCCCCTTAGGCTGGGGGAGGATCCTTTAGCAGTGGGCAGGGTTTGCCCGCCCACTTCCAGGAAACCCAATAGATACTCCGGACCTTTTCATCGGGCCTCTGCCCCGTGGACCCGACTGGCCCCCTCGGCCCCTTCTCCGCAAGCCGGCTGCACGATCTGCAGCCGGTCCGCTTCCAAACCGCACCAAGGCAACATCTCTACACGCTCGTACTCCACACCCTTCACTTCCTCACTCTCGTGTCCCGCCCCGACACAAAGTGACGGGACCTCCTGTCACCTCTGGAGGGTAAGGAGCCCCGGTGGGCCAGCCTCTACTCTACCCTGGTCCCGAGGCCCGCCGGGGATATCAGTTGGTGGCTCCTCCATGGGTCCATGAGCACGGGCGTGTATTTGGCACGGTTTACTCCTGTCCCAGACACTGCCCCTTCTGCGGTGTGAGGGAGACCCTGGCTCACATTTACTTAGAGTGCGCCAGGTTGCAGCCCCTATACCGGCTCCTCACCAATATCCTCTTACGATTCTGGCTGCACTTTTCCCCTCACCTCCTTCTCTATGCACTCCCTATCCATGGCCCCACAAAGTCGCGGGACCTCCTGGTCAACCTCCTCCTCACCCTGGCTAAAATGGCTATCTACGTAACCAGGGAAAGGAGCTTGGCCAATGGAGACTCCTGTGACTGTGGGGCTTGTTTTCGGTCCTTAGTCCATTCACGTATCCGGGCGGAGTTCCTCTGGGCGGTGTCCACTGGCTCCCTCTGGGCGGTGTCCACTGGCTCCGCCTTCGAGGAGCAGTGGGCGCTGTCCGGGGTTCTCTGCTCGGTGTCCCCGTCAGGTTCCCTTCTTATGACCCTTTGACCGCACACCTGTCCCTGTTCTTTTATTAGTTGTCCCCTGGAATCAGTTGGGTTCTGAGGTCCTGTAGATCCTCCCCCTAGGCTGGGGGGTGGATCCTTTAGCATTGGGCGGGCTTCCGCCCGCCCATTTCCCAGAAACCCAATAGGTACACTGCCTCTTACGTCTTCCTCAGTCATTAAGGTACTGCAGTCAGAACTTGGCTGACAATTCTATTTGAGTGAGGCAGAACAGATTCCTGCTCAGTCTTCCACACCTGGACTGGCTCTTCTCTGCTAACAGTTTTGTCAGATAAGCAAGCAGCTGTGACTCAAAACACACACGGGAAGCATGTACACCTCTTCCCCGATATAACGCGACCCGATATAACACGAATTCGGATATAACGTGGTAAAGCAGCGCTCCAGGGGGGCAGAGCTGCACACTCCGGTGGATCAAATCAAGTTCGATATAACATAGTTTCACCTATAAAGCAGTAAGATTTTTTGGCTCCTGAGGACAGCATTATATCGAGGTAGAGGTGTACGTGAAGTCAGAAATTGCCATTTTTATATAGTCGCCTTTCTACGACAATCACACTTCAACTCCTTGCAAGGGAACCACACTTCACTAATCCACAAACCACAACAGTCCCCGCAAAAATCAGTTTGATCTCATTTCCCTGCAAAGACTTAACAGCAGAGTCATATTACTAGGACTCATTAGCTGTACCTCATATCTTAAAGTCAATTTACCAGAGGATATTATCATAAATATCTTAAGCTACATTCAGTAAAATAAGTGAACAAAATATACTGAGTTTTTATGCCTATGTTCACTTACTAATTTGAAAAATTCAGTCATTTGCAGTGGGTCTCCCATTCTTTACTGTGAGCTAGCGATAGCCAGATCCTTTGTAAAGGACTCTGAGACACATTGAGTATGGAAGCTTTTTAACATAGACTCCTGTTCTATTCCTGAGGACCCATACATAGATATTGACTATCATGTTATCACCAGAGTTATTTGAGAATCTATGGAAGAATTTGTGTGATGAGACACGTATCCATGACAGCAAACTTTTTTTTTAAAGTTAAATTGTGTTGATGCAAACCGCACAATTAGAGTTCACTGGCAGAAGAACAAAGTGTCTCTCAGACCAAGAAAGGTAAATTTCAAGAGATTAAACACTGTCTAACACCCACCTCAGACATGTAAATGTAAGATGAAGACCCACCTATTGAGGCAAATCCTGATCACCTGTGTAAAGCCCAAGAAAACTAATTTGGCCCAGGAGGTGTCTGGCCCCAACTTAGGACAATTTAAACGACAGTAGGCATGTGCTTAAGAGCTTTTCTGAATCAGGGCCTTTGTGGGAAAACAGGGAATGGAATCCTACAGTTACTACTGCAGCCAATGGATTTTACTAGTGACTTCTGTCCTTGCCTTCTAAGTACATGAGGGATTTTAAACAGTGGATCCTTGTAGTCATGGTACTGGACCTTACTGTCCTGTATCTCCTCAGCTAGCTTTGACCTGCCTCCAACCATTCCTCCATTCCTACTGTGTGAACTCTCCAAAGCCTGCTCCCCTGTGTACAGTAAACCATTGTTACTTCCTCCGTACTGAGGCCAGATTTTTCGCCCACAGTGCTGGAGTGGCATGGCAAGATTTGGCCAATGGTTTTACTGCCATTTTTCAAGTGTTTGACTGACAGAGCATAGCACAAAAAAGTCCATTCCATTCCTGGGAGAGTTTGAAACAAAGATATATAATTCTTGACTTTCATGAGAATGTGGGGCAGAGCGAAGTGAGAGCTGACAACTCCTCACCTAGAGATTGCAACAGATGTTGAACACACGTCAGGTGTGTTTACCTTTACCTGAGCTATTCAACCTATTCGTCAAGCATGTCCAAAAGGAAACTCTGAATACCTTCACAGGTGAGTTTCCATTTATGGTCATGGAGCCACTGGCTGTGATGTTTGGCAAACAGATATAAACAGTGTGCCGACACTTCCTTCAGTGAGCAGCAACGTGTACCCAATGCATATAAACAAAATTATATGTGCATTTATTGGGAAAAGATAGCACCATGACTCAAACATGTGTCAACAGCTTCCCAAGGCGAGGGCTTCAAAGAGCAACTCTGACTACTTAGAGCAGTGAAGTCTGATGCTTAAGCCACAAATTCTCCATTTCAGATTATACCAAGTGGCTGCCGAAATTAGTGAGCAAAGTTGAGAATCTTGTTTGAGTGACTCCTACTAGCCAAAACTTTGTGTCCAAGATTCACAGAAGAATAAAACCAAGCATGCCATAACTAGTGGTGGATGTATGACTCTGAGATACACCTCCTTAAACACCTAAGTAAAAAAAAGGGGAAAAAATACACCACATGAGTGTAAGCAATAGAATCAGCTTTTGGCTCCCAAAGGTAAGAGAATACATCATTCACATAATAAATGGACACTAATTATTTTGCTTCCACAGGGGACCACCTCTTCTGACAATATAGTGGCTCTGAATGGAAAAAAAAACCTGGAATTAATGGATGGACAGCCTACCTGTGACAATACATACATCAAGTACCTCCTTTTCAATCTGACAGAGAGATGCAAAGACCTTTTACTAGGGTTACCATATTTCAAGCTCCCAAAGAGAAGACGCTGCCAGGGGCAGCGGGAGGGGTAACTGGGAGGTGGTACAGTTGGAAGGTGCTGGCGGGGGCATTTGGGGGGTGCTAGATGGGAGAGGGTATTGGGGGGCACTTGAGGGTTGTGGGGTACTGGGAGGTGGTATTGGATGTGCTGAAGGGGTGTGTGTGTACTGGAAGGAGGTATTTGGGGTACTGGAGGGGTGTACTGGGAGGGAGTTTTAGGGGTGCTGGACAGGGGTGTATACTGGGAAGGGGTATTTGGGGGGTGCTGGAGTGGTGTGTGTGTGTACTGAGAGGTGGTGTACTGGGAGGGGGGTATTTGGTAGTGCTGGAGGGGATATTTGAGGGGTGTGGGGGGTATATGAGGCCCCCAGTCACACTCGAGGTGGGGGGCAGTGTTGTACTCCCTGTCATGGTGGCAGGGAAGCTGTTGCAGGCCAGGGACACAGCACCAGCCCATCAGTCAGCACCTCCCTGCGATCCTCTCCCGCTTCCCAAGGTGGGGACCTAGGGACTGGCTGTGTCACCCCTCCCGACTGGGCTCTGAGGCCCCACACGGGGGCAGGTGACCTGGCCAAGAGCCATTTGACAGCTCCACTTACCTGGCAGGCCAGATCCAGCAGCTGTGGATGCAGGGAAGGGGCCAATCAGGGTGTGGAGACTTGGGTGTGTGCTCTTTCTGAGCTGCAATGTCTGCTCGGCAACGAAAAATCCTGGACAATTCCTCTTATCTCAAAAATCTGCCTGGATGGAGAGAGGAGAACCTAAAAAGAGGTCATGTCGGGGAAAACCCAGACGGATGGTAATCCTTCCTTTTACACATAAAGAATACAACCAACTCTATTAACTAGAATCTCCATATGATGTGGAAAGAACTTAAAGCATGTAGGGTTTATTTCAGAACTTCTGTTTCATTGCTTTTTGGAGCAGAGGTCTCTAAGAATTTGATCCAACACTCATTGAGGTTAATGGGAATTGACTTCAATGGGTGTTGACTTCAATGGGTGTTGAATCAGACCCTAAATTATTAAAAAGAGGTAGACCTCAGAAGAGGCAAGGGGAAATTTTCAACCTCAAAGGTCTGGCTCATCTTTGTAAAGAAAGGTAAAGCAGAATTGTATCTACAGAGACCACATAGCTTACTTCAGACAGAGCTCAGACTGGAGAAATTTTTAACCATACCCATTTCTAACTGATCACTGTCTTTCTCCTGTCTCTGAAAGGAGGAAAAGAGAAACAGATCTCAGAATGCTAGATATTCTGGAAAGTGGTGAAAGTCGGTTCATGGCACCACTTGCAAGAACAGTAATTTTATCTCCTGGATGTCCCAGCTAAATACCAACTGGATAACTGAATTACAATCTCCTGTGCTAAATTCCCTGGCAGTTTATATGTAATAAGACAAAAAGTCAAATACACCCCTTACATAACTGTGTGGGGAGAGACAGCTCAGTGGTTTGAGCATTGGTCTACTAAGCCCAGGGTTAGGAGTTCAATCCTTAAGGGGGCCATTTAGGGAGCTGGGGCAAAAGTCTGTTTGGGGATTAGCCCTGCTCTGAGCAGGGGGTTAAACTAGAGGTCCCTTCTAACTCTATGATTGCATTGATGTTGGTGGGTTTACACAGGGGATGGATTTTGCCCACAGTCTCTCTTTTTTGTCCTGAACTGTTTTGGGTGCAGCATTCTTGGGTGCTGTTTAAAGCCTGCTACCTTTTCACTCAGAAGTGGCTAAACATCAGTGATGAGTGAAGTGATCACTGTATATAAATCTGTTTGTCTAACTCTTGGGAATGTTTGGCTAAAAAGTATAAATATCAGTTACTATTATTAGATGGACAGCTCATGGGTGAATGCATGTCACAGAAGCAACGTGCAGGTCACATTCTCATAATAATCAACCAGCATCAACCCAGATTGGCTCTGCCATGATTCCCTTCTTACTGCAAAGTATTGGCAAGTTACTCACAACAGCCTCTCTACTAAAAACAAAAAGCAAAAAACCTACAGTGCCTCTGAAAAATAAAGGGGAAAGGACCACGGTTTCAGTGAAGAGTAATAGCTCCGCCAATTGCTTACTCAGCCTTTAGTCCGTGCATTATTACATTGAGTGCATTTGCCACCACCCAAGGAAAAGCATGGGCATGAACTCCATTACTCAGCAGATCGGGAACGCAGGCTTTTCATTTTCTTACAGCTGTGTTCTTTATATAGACACGTTAAGCCAAATCCAGAAATCCTGCTGCGTTCTTACTCAAGCAAATCTCTCACTGACTTCAATGAATGCTTTGTGCAAGTAAAGACTGAGCAAAGCCTTCAGGATAAAGGCTGTGAGAGTCACAAACACCACTGAATACAGGTGTAATGATCAGCTAATAGGACTTGTTAAACTGAGGCACTTCAGATAGACACTACTTCCTGGTTCTAGTCTTTCCTGGGCATATGCTGCCAAGGTGATGGTGGAGGGGCAGGACAGAGCTTAGAAATTCAGTGCCTGATTCTTCTCCTACTTTGACCCACTGTAACTCCATCACTGGCAGTGATGGAGTTCATACCACTGTAACTCCATCACTGCCAGTGGAACTATTTTTGATTTATACTAGTATCTGTGAGGGGAAAAAAATCAAGCCCTTAAATTCCTGGTTAGATTAGGTTTGGATTACACCCTCTAAAGGCACAAAAGTGAAGATGATTGTTTTGACAGACAGTTTTATTCATATTAGGAGTGCATTTTAAAGAGAATTTTTAGGATGGGTCAGGGAAGGGCTTGATGTTGCCCTTCTGAGTTGGAGAGGTGCATGGTCCCCTCTGGAGTAAAGTTATAAAGACATTTTATATAAAAACAGCCAGTTAATTTTAACCCCGACACACAACAATCTGAACAACAGCTTGGAGATAGAATTTTCATACAGACAAACAAAATTAGTCACAAAGAGTATGCTGCGCACTCCATATTTGGCTAAATGTAGATACATATATCTGCATGTTTTATATGTGTGTGGGTGCGTACACACCCACACATCTCTGACATTTGAAATGTTTTGACTTTTAATTAATACAATATGACAAGAGTGTATGTGAGGTGAGTTAGACATTGTAGCATAGGCATGATGAGTTGCTGAGTTCTTTGATCATGGAACAATATTTTGAGAATGGTCTCCTTGGAGGCCTCTCTTCTAGCAGTCATCTCCTGGTTACGAGTCACCTTCTATTCTGGTAGTCAAATGATAAAAGGCAGTGATAAATGCAAACAGCACCTTTGTGTGCTGGTGGTGATGTTCACTTCATAGGAACTGAAGTGGTCAAATTCAAGAATAATTTATCAGCCCAAATAAACAGAAGTGCAGGAATAAAACAGGATTCAAAAGCTCAGACAAATACAATGCATTTTCTGTGGGTAGTGCTAGATTGTCAGGATTACAGAGACTATCTGCTCCTTTCTAGATTACATACTCACTCTCCAGCAGCATCACTAGAAGGAGCTTCCCCCAACAACCTGCAACAATTTTCCATAGCACTTTGTACAGCCCCATCTGTGCTAGGAGTGAGCTCTGGATCTAATACAGGTGGAACCTTCTGCCCATTTCTTAGGATTGATACGAGGAGTTAGATGGAAGAGCAGGCAGGGACCACACCAGCTATAGGCAAACTAGGCAGCTGCTGAAGGCAGCAGGTTTTGTGGAACTGGGAGGCCATAGGGGCTAGCACCCCTGCAATGGAAATATTCTGGGGCTGATCAATGTCTAAACCCTGCAATATTTCCTCTGTGTGAGATGAGAGAGCCTAGGTTCTGCTCCTCCTTCAGCCCCAGAGCTTGAGGGAGGGGGTGGACAGGGAAGAGGCAGCTGGGTGGAGCTGCATCATTTTGGGGATGGAGGGAAAGTTGTTCCCACTCCAGGACAGGAGAAGCTGCCAGTTGTGCAAAAGCATCAGTGGGGGCGGGGAGCTGGGCAGGCAGCTGCTGTGGGGGCGGAAGCGGGAACACTATGCTGCTGCTGCCACCCTGACCAGGCCACTTCCTCAGCCCACTGCTTGTCTCTGAGACCAACGTGAGTGGCTGCCCTGCCACCCTGCGCCATTGCCCTGGGTGCTGCCTGAACTCCCTCAGCGCCACACCCACAGCCCCAAATCTCAGCCCCCCCAGTCAAGGTGAGCTTCTGCCACCTCTGGGGAAAAGTGTTTGTTTTTTTATTTTATTTTTAAGAGCAACACGAAGAAAGATACCCTTAGCAATTCTCTTGAGTGACAAGGCTGTTAGGAACACAGGAAGAACAAAGTAAGACAGTAACCACAAACACGTAAGGAATCTTGTCTATATTATAAGTTTCACTAAGGCTAAGCAGATGATTAAGGCTACAATCACAAACAAGTCCACAAAACCTGAGAGAGCCAAATGCAATAGCCAACGCTGTAGTCGTACTCACATAGCCAAAGATACCCTGGCATAGACTCTGCTGGAACTCTCAACAGATGGTCATCGATAGAGGGGTGATTCCTGCTGGAGTCTTCCCACCCTCTCCATCCCAGGGGACCCTTTTTATCTGTTATGACCCTATCATATGCATAAGGGTTCCAATCTCCCTTTCCTTATCTGTATTTCCACAACCCCATAAACTTTCAGGTGGGCCTTGTTTTTATAGGTTGTTCTCTTAATTCCCCTTATTCTCATTAGCATCTTATTAGTATTTACGTAAACATGTTCCCACGATAACCTACAGCGAAAGCAGAAATGTCCACGATGTTACAGCCAGGGGTCTTGCGGTCTCTACGGGTACACTGCGGCATATTTTCCCAAACATCACCTATTGGCACATTCTTTACAGTAATCTTGTAACTTTGCTGGCAGGGGGTTACTCCTGGGTCACCTACATATGTCAAGCCTCCTTAGGCCTGAGACCTAGTATGGCTAAGCTGAAATTTTACAGGTCTTGGTTGTAGGCCTTGTATTACAGTCTTACTTTACTTATATACCTAATACACACTCATCACTTCTAAATACTTGTCAGTCTTATACTCCTCTGATCCTATCTTACTTTTATATACATCTTAACTTTATGCATCATACATTAATTAAATATGAAATACGATATGAGTTAACCACAACAATATATAGCACAATTAAATGATAACATGAACTAATTGGCTACACATTGTTGGTAGGAGACACTCTGTTTTCTAGTTGCAGCAAAAACTGCAGTTTTGTCTGCCTTAATATGTATTGATCTGAGAGGCTGAGCTCCCAAGGGGATTACCGTGCTGCAAGCAAGCATTGCAGTATGAACATTCAGCCGAGTCAGGAGACGTGTAAATGACGCAGGTGTCTCTGAAGTTTTATAAGGGATTTTATCCACATCTTACTGGCGAAATAACCGCAGAATAGAAGAAATCTCTTCGACATGCCTTTGTGCAGTGCTGCCTCTGAAGATGCTGATATGGAAAAAGACAAAGAGTTCACCCCTCTTTCAGCCATAGAGAGGATACAAGTATATTCCAAGTTGCCTGAGTGTAGGGGCAATGGGTTAGAACAGGTTTGTGGTACTTTTTCCTGAAGTGGTACAATAGAGGGATCTCTAGAGGATTCATAACAAAAAAATAATTTTATTTCAGTTCTAATTCAGGCCCCATCATTTCCTCTGCTGGAGCAGGGAAGGTCACAAGTAACAGAGCCCAGCAGAGGCTGAGAACAGTGCTCCTAGAGAACTAATCTGGAGGCTGAGTACTCTATCCCATAAATATAGACAGCCAATGAGGCATTATCTCCCTAGTCCTCAAGCCTTCAGAAACACCCACCCATGCCGCTGAACAGCTCTCAGTAGGAGTTCCTTCTAGCTTAGGGGGCGTGTCAGGTTGGAGGGGTCATCATTCCCTGCTATTTCCATCTGATTTCTCATCAGCGCTATTCACAGAAGCATTAATTCTTTTCACGCAGGTAACCCACAAATAACAACATGGTTCCTAAGTGAGCTGTGCTGTCAGGATGGGTTTTACCTGTGGATTTTGGGCATAACTGTGTGGGTGGAGGGCCAAGCATCTTGATTCTTCTACAGGGGAACAACCTCCATTTGAGAGGATGAAGCACAGTGAACTTCACAAATTTTCACGAGTACATTCCCTCCTCCATGGGGCTTTCTATGGGAAGAGACAATAGGGTCCTTCACATTTAAATGATTTTCTGGATACACTCATTCTAGCACTTCTAATATAAAATTGTGAATTGCACAATTATGCAAATAGCACCAATACAATTTACATATAAATTGCTCATCAGAAGCAATTAGTACTTCATTAAATGCACAGAACTGCTGATTTGGGCATTGACCAAGCAAACAGTAAAGACCATATTGCCAAAATATATAGTAGTTGTAAATAATTCCTTAACTCCTACATATGGCAAAATAAATACAAAGCTACTCTTTGAAAAATGTATGTGTAACACAATATGCAATACATAAGTGTAGTTCTTCGGGGCTTTTGTCATCATGCCTGTGCCTTCATCACGCATAAGAAATGTGCATATTGACTGATGAACCAATAATGTGTTATTGTAATTATCAAATAGTTATTGATTTTTTAAAATTAAATAGTCAATATAAATAAAAAACCTGGTCTAATGTAAATCCATTGACTTCAATAGAATTATACCAGGGATGATATCATGGGGCAGGGCTGCTCTGTAGCAACCCCTACTGGTCAAATGAGGCACTACAGCTATTCCATGCTTGAGTTTCCTTATCTGGGGTGGGTCTCTTCGGTTCTCCACACATGCCTGTCTGTGCTGCAGATGTGACTTAGCCCTCTGGCCAAGTCACAAGCAAAACTTAGTTTCTTCTAGGGTAGTAAAAGTCCGGCTAAAAGTCCCAACAAACAAAAAGGTTCTTTTTCCCTTTGAGGGCTTCTCCTCAGCTGTACCTCGGGCCCTATTCCGAGGCCTTTTCTGTGCTACTTTTAAAAGTCTATATTTATGGGATAGAGTACTCTGCCTCCAGATTAGTTCTCTAGGAGCACTGTTCTCAGCCTCTGCTGGGCTCTGTTACTTGTGACCTTCCCTGCTCCAGTATAGAGCACACAGTCCCTAAGCTCAGGGCCTTCCACAGGAGCCTGTTCACTCCCTGTGGTTCCAGTGAGGAAACTGATCTCTCTCAGCCCTTTCATAAGGCTCAGCTGTCTGTTAAGCTATCATCTTAGTCTCCTGCCCTCCTCAGAATGAGAAGCAGCTAATTAATTATGACATGAGTGCAGCTGACTCTATTTCCCACTAAAGGGGTCAGTCACCCTGTGACAGCTGGATTTGGCTCATTGTTTTTGTGATGAATACATGTCTAAAAAAAAGTAGTCCCTCTTTAAATCATATGGGCTCTGTTTTGGCTCTGCTATGGGTCCAGAGCTTTGCTGGGAATGCTCAGCACTGCCTGAGTGGGGGTCCCTAGAGACTGGGGGCCAAATGAACAGCCTCGTCTAAATCAAAAGAATGGCTCTGTGATGGGGCAGCTGCCACTCGCTGGTATATAAGGAGTTAAAGCAAGCCTGGAGAGGCTGCGAGGGAGGCAGCCAATAAGGAAAAGGCTCGTAGTGGTGGCTAATTGGGGAAGGTTTATTGGAGGAGCCAATCAGGGCCAGGCTGGACCATATAAGAAGAGGCTGCTGAGCAAAGCAGAGGTAGTCACTCCCTGGAGTTTGAGGGAGGAGGACAATGGACAGAGCAGTACTGGGCAGGGTCAGCAGAGTATGCGGAAGCTCTAGGCTGACAACTGCGCAAACTGAGGCTCTGATTCAAGGGCTGAGGAGATGCTGGGGCTGTGGGGAAGTGGCCCAGGGAAGAAGATGGCAGAGTTGGAGGAGGGGCAGTATTATGTGGCTGCCGGCTATAGGGTGCCTGGATTGGGACCCAGAGTAGTGAGCTGGTCTTTCCTCCCTTCTCCCCCACCTCCTTATCCTCCACTTGCCACTGAGGGAAGTGGCCAGTGCATGGACTGCAATCTGCCACTGAGATGAGTGGCTAGAACCTGGACTGCAGATTGCCACTGAGGCAAGTGGTTGGACTGAAGACTGTTGATCTCATGGAAGGGGTGAAAGAACCGAGTGGGGCACAGCTGGAGGACTGTGTCCATAAAAGTACAACGTGGTCTGGGGTGTGACATGGGTCCTGGATGCGGAGACAGGAGTGACAACAAGTGAGACACCACCTGAGGAGGGTTCACTGGCAACTCTGAGCTAATTCCCAGGACGGCCATCAGGAGGTGCCACGGTGGAGAATTGAATGCCCCCGTCACAGGCTCCCAACTACAATAGTTGAGGATCTGCCCTATTATGCCTGCCCAGAGAAGACAGCAGGTGTAATGTTGCAGGGGTGCTGAGGTGAGCATGCTTAGGAATGGTAGTTGCTACATCAGTTCTACAGATATAGCCTGTGCTGGCCTTCAGTGCTGTTCTGCAGCTGCGAGTGAGTGTGTAAGGAGAGCTAGGGTTGTGATCATACCCTAAAATGTTCTCTCTAGGGCCTGGAACGCTGCCATAAGCACTGGCTGACTACTTGTTCCTCCCACCAAGCACGAGCAGCCAAGCCTCATGCAGCAGCATGTGCTTTCTCTTCCCTCTAGTACCCAGATGGAGTCCTACAACTTAGTGCAATAGTTTTTTTATGTTCACATACTGATTATTAAAACAGAATTTGAAAATGTTTGGAATGCTTGGTTCAGCTGCCTCTAGTCTTTTCTAGTTGCCCCAGCAGCAACTGAATCTGCCACTCCATGGGAATCTTTGATGGATCCTGTACATTAAGTGTAGGGGAAGCTTTCAGCTCAGGAATTCCCCCACTGCTTCATTATTCTCAGCCCCAGAACCTCTGTTCCAGTGTCGCTTAGATTGTCCTGCTTGTTCCTTGCTCCATCCTCTTTGTTCAATCCTCTCCTCCTCCCACTGCTGCTCCATTCTTTTTCTCTACAAATTGGGCTGATCTTGCTCCCATTTACTTGACCTAACTCAATAATATGTTACCTTTACTGCCATTTCTAGGTTAGTATGCAGTGTTGTTGTAGCCATGTTGGTCCCGGGATATTAGAGAGACAAGGGGAGTGAGGCAATATCTTTTCTTGGACCAACTCCTCTTGGTGAGAGAGAGAGGAAGCTTTGGAGCTTACACAGAGCTCTTCTTAAGGTCAAGGAAATGTGTTCAGGTTTCTAAGTCAGCCATGGTCTTTGCTAGGGATGTGACTCCACAACAGCTGGAGTAGATGGCATATTCCCAGATGATTTTTATTAATATTTATAAGGCTAAGTTACACAATGCTAACTGACGTGGGGGGAAATGTCCAGAAGCTCCTACATCAATATTAATATTCTTGTGAATCAACATCAAAGCAGAGCATTTTAGTCTCCAAAGGCAGATTATGCTTTGAAAATGTATACACCCTTAAAGTTCAGAAAATGAATGGATGATGGTGCCAGTATTACTGTGTATTGTTGAAAGTCAGATAAGCTTCTAAATAGTTGAAATATCTGCAGCTTACACAGTCACTTTTAGCAATTTCAGCTCTTCCATGTCTTCAGAATGCTCATAGCACATGCAATTTTGACATCATTCCATAAAGGTTAGCTGTCAAGACTGCTGACACTTTTCTCCATTGCCCCAAAACCCAAGCAGAACTGATTGTTGCAGCCACAGAAATCTCCTTCTGTGACAAGAGAATACTCATGAACTAAGGAAAATGAATGTCTAGAAAATGTACAGTGTAATGGTTGATCACCTATTTCTGTGCATGCTGATGCATTTATCTGATTGCCTGACACAGATAAACTAAAACTATCATTAAAAAGCCCAGATATATACACTCCTCTCTATTTTTCAGTGTGGAGAGCAGCAATTTGAAGGAGATTACTCCATCAATAGGTAGGCATCCCACTGTACAAGGGAGTTTTGTCTGAGCGTCTTGCTGTCATTAGGAGTTCTCCTGACACAGAAGAGGATGCATGATTAGAACTGGGGCCAACCCGCTGTTAAAACATATAACTCAGTATCTGTGGGTGTAAAGGTTAGAAACTTATTACAAGTTATTGCTGCACATTGGCCTCTGTGCCATGAATCAGGTGTCTGGATAGGTTCATGTGGTGCCCAATCAGAAAAGGAATAGGTATCCCTCTTGTCAGTCTGAGACTGTGAATGGCTATTCATTGAGGGATGTAAGGGGTAATACAGCTTCTATAATTCCTCCACATTTAGTTGCTCTGTCCTACATGTCTACATTACTATAAACCCTAGTGTCAGGATAGATTGCTTCCAAAAGGCTTTTTAGCAGTGATCTTTCATCTCTGCAGCTGGGTGCTGTACCAGGCCATGTTGCTTCCTCATCGTCTGCTGATCTGTCTGTTCAGTAAGGAAGTATCTCGACCCTATTGACCACGTTTATAATGGGAGACCTGATGGGATCACAACACAATGTGATTTGGCTGCTGACTAATTTTTCTTTTTTAATGTTTAAAAAAAAAATAAACCAGTTCAAAAACTCAATATTAAATGGCTGCTGCACCTATGCAGAAAGTCTAATTTCTAGGATGTGAAGATGCCTATTAAAATAAATGGTAATGAAGATTAACGGGGTTTATATTACTATTCAAAGCAGCTCAGTTTGAAGGAAACCATTATAATACTTATCACTTACACATGTTTAGTACTTTACATCTTTAGAATTCTATACAAACCTTAATTGTGAGGTATTTAGGTATTATCCCCAATTTACAGATAAAGAAACCAAGGCATAAAGAAGGAGAATGATGGTTGAAATTTGTTGTGTTTTGTTTAATAAGTAAAATAAGAAAATTAAAACTAAAACAGAACAATTGTCTTCCCACATTTTCAGTATTGCCAACCCCAAGTGTTCAAAAATCATCAGCCAAGCCCCATAAATTATGAGATTGGCTTAAAAATAATAAATGTTGAGTTCTCTTTTTATTTGTCTTGTGGATTTTGAGTCTTTAGAGTACTCTCGGTTACATCTTCAAGCTTTTCTATGCAGCCTAGAAACGTGCTGTTTTCTTAATGAAAGCTGAGATTCTCACAATCCCATCTGTAGAAAGAGGAGGCCCTAAGATATAAACCTTGGTATCAAGGCCCGGTATGAGGCCTAAGGCCTGAACTAAAGTAATGGTCAAGACTTCGCTAACATAAAGCAAAGCAAAGTGAAGCTGTGAGCCAGAGGCAGGCCCTGCTCACAGAAGCTGGCAAGGAAAGGGCTGATGCTGCAAGAAGATACGTTCCTAAAAGGTACTGAACACTAGATATCAGAACACTCACGTACTTGTACATTCCACACAGATAACAAGGAACAGATTGACCCATCCCAATGACAGGGACAAAAGGGTAATATGATGGACAGAGTTGTTTTGTTCAAACCAACATGTACAAGGTGAGAGGCGGCACCTTACTACGTAGAAGGGTTGTACCTTGCTACGTAGAAGGGTTGCACCTCAATACGTCAGGAGTGATGTGTACTTGTTTGTACCTGTGTATAAGAATGCATCCTTGGGGTGGTGTCTTTGTCCGGCCTGGGGGCAGTGGAAAGTCCCGCCACTGACTGAGCTAGGTCCATTGCCAAGAGGCACTTGGGGGAGGGATAGTTCAGTGGTTTGAGCACTGGCCTGCTAAATCCAGGGTTGTGAGTTCAATCCTTGAGGGGGCCACTTAGGGTTTTGGGGCAAAAATCTGTCTGGGGATTGGTCCTGTTTTGAGCAGGGGGTTGGACTAGATGACCTCCTGAGGTCCCTTCCAATCCTGATAGTCTATGATTCTATGATTGATTCTCATAGTACGCCCTGAATTAGGCTAAGAAATCTACAGGGAACTGCCATTGTGTCCAAGATCGCAGTAAACCTGGCTTTCATGACTTTACACCTTATTAGACTCATTGGAGGTCCTCGTCGAGTCTGCTGTATCAGCTATCTGCAGAGCTAGGGCAGCGCACAAGAGGGAACACATGCACGCAGCCGAGTGATACCAACATTGAACAGAGCAGAGCTCCACACCAGTAGCTTCTGACAACACCATCTCTCTAGGAATTGGGGCTTTAAGAAAAACAGCAAATTATGGTGAGACTCAGGAGAAAATAGCAAGAGTTAGCAACATTGCGGTAGGTTTAGCTATACGTTTCTTGATCAACTGAATACCCACTAATCTGCATTTTGCATGTGATTCTTAATAGATGAAGTATGCACTGAGGCCAAATTCATCTGTAGTGTAACTCCTCTGAAATCAACAACTACTACCACTTTGAGTATGTGGAAAGGGAGAATGGGTCTCACTTTTTTTATCCTTTTGTGCTGACTCCAAGATGGTTATTCCGCTGGGCTGCCCCCTGGTGGTCAGCTTGAACTGACGGTTCAGTAGAGGCTCTGACAGATGATTGATATTCAGAAAGAAGCTCACAAACATTAATGCAACCTGTTTCAGTTAACTTTTCGCCATCCTGGCAAAATCAATCTGAGCCAAAATCAAGGAAGCCATGGGCCTTGCAGCCTTCGATAATTTCTGGGATCCACGTAAAATAATGGCAGGAACATAAATATCACTGGATATTTATGGGAAATGATGATGGACTTTCAAGTCGAGTAGCTGGTTTACATTTCAAAGGTTATCTTTGCAATTAAAACTACTAGATTTACTTGCTTTCTAAATGCCAACTGTAATTAGCTGTGACATTTTTAAAGGATCCCCAAAACAAGGAGAACAATGCTTGGTGGCTCTGCAGGCCCAAAGGATCAGGTCATCTGATTGGAGGCTGCGGTGTTGCAGAACAAAACATTTTGATGTTAGTAAAATGAAACCATTCAACATTACCAAAGCAAAACAATTAGATGATTCTGAATTGAATTTTTTGGAACTTTCATTCCAGGAAAGTTTCAGCTTTTTGTTCCAATTAGGACAAAATTTCCTGCAGAACAAAAATTCTGGTTTTTGACCAGTCCTATTTGCAGCCTTAGCAGAGAGGCCAATGAAGGGTGATAAAGAATGATCTATCCTTCAATTAGAGGTGGTTTCTTCAAGTCAGGGTTAAGACACATAGCGGGGGAAGTGAGGGGAAGCTGATGTGCCACATCTATTCTATAATAATGAAAGAGAGGACTGCAGTATCCAGGACTGTCAAGCCATCGTCTTTCATGAACACTAAATTCACACCAGAATGTTACAGGCTCCAAAGTGGGCATCAATTAAACTGCAGGATTTTTATATAAAATTGCCATTTTCTTAAGACTGACAAATGGTTGGGCTTTATGACAGCTAGGCCGGTGAATCATGACGGTTTGTCCTTGCCTTTTCCAATTCCACTTTCACAGGCAGCACCTGACAGGCAGATTTTATAGTTTCAGAATTACTGGGGACAAACTTTCTAGGCCTCCAGATATCCAAATAACAACAGCTGCAAAAGATACATTTGTCTATGGCTGGTAAGAAGACACAGCTCTCTCCTGTCAGGTTAGGATTTAAATACAGTGATCCATGAATTCAAGACCTCCAGGCTTCATTATTGTGTTTCTCTGCACATAGGTATGAAAACACATACCTTAAAAAAGCTATAAACCTTTAACAACACAGTAGTACATGAACTTAGCAACCCAGGTCACTGGCCGCATGTTACCTTAGTCCTCCGCTGTCTTGCCTGGCTCTCCATGACATATCATGTCAAAAATCAAGCTTCCAATCCTCATCTTCAAAGCTTTCATGGGCTTAGGCTAAATTACATGAGGAACCATCTCACCCTTCATGCTCATGTGCTTCCACAATAGCTATATTCTACTGGAACAACTGAATTATTATCCTCAAGAACAAAACTCACATATACAGGAAGCAGAGCTTTCTCAGCAATCAGTCCACAAAATCTGGAACTCCACCCCAGAAGATATCAGATGACCACAAAGTTCTGAGACTTTAGAGCAAACTGCACACTTTGTCTAGGTATTCTTCTAACACAAAGACCACACAACAAACAAACAAAAGTAAACAAAGTCCAGTCCCTGCTGGTCAGAGAGAAGAAAGACAGAGCAATATATCTTTATATTAATACTTTATAATTCTGAGAGGCACAGAGGTTCTGTCTGTGCAATAGTATTTTCATATTGCCAGAGCTGTGGCAAGTATGAAATGAAGATTCTTCAATGGTTTTATATAGTAACTTTTACGTTTTGATAGTCTATGGAGGGAGGGGAGTTTGAAGTTGTTGTAAAATGTTGCAGATTGTAGCCCATGTCCTGCCTGAATTACCATGATTGTTTATGAAAAGTACCTTTAATAAAGCTGGATACGGTTTGGCTTGGAAAAAAAAAAAAGTCTCTAACGTACTTTGAATCCACCACAACAGTGCCTACAACAGCATACAATAGATCAACCAACTGTTGTGACGGTACATGCTCTGAGCCAGGCTAAGCAATGTTGTATCCATCATCATGTCACTCTGAACTGTTACAATGAGAGTGCAGACAGCATGTGCTAGTGCAGCAGCTGCAATGGTGCAATTAGTCCTTCTAATGCAATCCCACAATGCTCCTGTCCAGCCTTCAGTGACAGTTATGAGAGCACAGAGCACTGGTTTCATTACCTGTGAAGATTCTCCCCTCACTGCTACATGCAGCCCCAAGAAGAGCTGAGGTGGTCTTTGGCTGATCCTGATTCTGCCCTCTCCGACCCTGAAGGGCACATCTAAACAGCCAACTAGATTTTTATTTTCAAAATGGAAAAACAGTGTTCCCATTTTCTTTTCAAAAAATAAATCTTTATTGATGGAGTCTCCCGTTGAGTTTGAAGGATGAGCTACAGTCACTTCTTATGCATCCTGAGCTGAGACCAAAGACCAATTTCATACCTGCAGCCCCATCCATGAGTACCACAGGTGAAGACCATTGTAGGTGAATGTGTACTGCTTTTAGCTTTATGCCATACATATCTATCCTTGATTGCAGCAATCTGCGAGCTCTCAAAATCTCTGTCCTAGGTGGCAGAGCTGCCTCCATCAGATCTTGTCATGGGATAAGAGCTCCCAGGTGTTTGACATCAACAGTGCAAGATCAGAGGTTGGACTGGAGAGTGTCTTTGTAATTGCTTTATTGGTCTGTGCCTAAATGAGCTCCAGGCTGCAATTCTCCATAAAAGACGGCCTTGGGTATTCTACTGTCAGACATACAGATCTCATGACCACATCATCTCAGCTGTGGTCTCACTGTAAAAGCTTCAATGACTGTGATGTTGCAGCACTCAAGGACCTTGATGTTTGGAACCAAATCTTGCCATTTAATTTCCATTATTAACTATAGGTGGAATTGGATCAAGTATTTTATGTGGCACTGTTAAGTAGTCTAGGTATTGCAGTCATAGAGGAATGTGAAACAAATATATTCATAACTACTTTATAGAACAGACTTTGCATTTTTTAAGAAAATACTTTTAACAGTATAACCCATTTTTTTTCTTTTCTTTTAACCTTGGTATATTAAAAAAAAAAAGAGGAAAACAAAAGGTTAGAAAACAGTACAACATTGTAGGCCTGAGTTTGAAAGTGAAGCACATCTGAAATAAATGTCTGTCCCTTGCTATGGGCTTAATCTTGATTCATGGTTCTGATCGTGTGAGCCGTGAAACACTACCAACTTCCATTGACTTGGAGGCCCTCCGCACCTCATAGGCTCAGGCCCATACCTATGGAAGTCATGGGCATGGCATATTATCAATACATATAGTTCCTACAGTAAGTTTAAAAGATGATTGAAATTTTTTTTTTTAAGATTAGCACCTGTAGTTATACTAGCTAGAATGAAATTATTATAAAAGCTATCAACACTTATGGCTGAGGCCATAAACTGATCACAGCTAGAGTCAGAACTGAACCTGTCATGGTACACTGCTGTGCAATTAGGTACATTTTGAGGCCCCAAGACTTTAATAGCCATTGTCAGATATTGGAAGAGATGGGCTGCTTGTACTGTTTGCTTACAACCATTAGTATTTTCCTGTTCTTAAAAGATTTTTTCCTTCCTTGCTTCCAAACAGAATAATCTAAGATGTTTTACCCAACCAATTTTGTAGAGTGTCAAATTATGCTGCTTCCTGTTCTCCTTGTCCCCCAATTTCATTATTTTCTTCCTTTCAGATCAACAGACACTTTATACATGATTTCAGACAGCTATCTGAAAAAACTAGAATAACCACCAGGGGGCAAAATATAATAGCAATAAAACAGCAAATTAATCACATATTATTGACTCCAGCTGCAATAACAACATTCCTAACCTAACTGAGAATGTAATTTATCATATTTTTACAATGATTTTATATTATTTATTAAATTTAGTAGATTAATTAGGATTACTTTAAAATTCATTTTATCATTTATGTTTTTTATTCCACATATGGGCCCCAAACCTACAAAAATGTATGCATATGCTTATTTTTAAGCATGTGAGTTCAATGGGATTACTTTCATACTTGAAGTTAACCACATGTTTAGGAATTTTCCAAGATCAGGGCCGTAATAGTCCAGATTAATCTTTTTTTATGATTATGAGTTTGTATAGCAGGGGAAATGTGCTAAGTGCTGTACAATATATAGTTAGTTCACTGAAGTCAAAAGAGTCGCAGCAGGGAAGAACTGGTCTCCCATTATACTTTACTTAGATTCAGACTATGCAGTTGAAATAACTTGAAGTACTTTAAACTAGGAGAATATTTACTAATACTATGTGCAGATATTCTTATAGATAAGCTAGGAAAGTACAATTTAGATGGGGCTACTATAAGGTGGGTGCATAACTGGCTGGATAACCGTACTCAGAGAGTAGTTGTTAATGGCTCCCAATCCTGCTGGAAAGGTATAACAAGTGGGGTTCCGCAGGGGTCTGTTTTGGGACCGGTTCTGTTCAATATCTTCATCAACGATTTAGATGTTGGCATAGAAAGTACGCTTATTAAGTTTGCGGATGATACCAAACTGGGAGGGATTGCAACTGCTCTGGAGGACAGGGTCAAAATTCAAAATGATCTGGACAAATTGGAGAAATGGTCTGAGGTAAACAGGATGAAGTTCAATAAAGATAAATGCAAAGTGCTCCACTTAGGAAGGAACAATCAGTTTCACACATACAGAATGGGAAGAGACTGTCTAGGAAGGAGTATGGCAGAAAGAGATCTAGGGGTCATAGTGGACCACAAGCTTAATATGAGTGAACAGTGTGATACTGTTGCAAAAAAAGCAAACATGATTCTGGGATGCATTAACAGGTGTGTTGTAAACAAGACACGAGAAGTCATTCTTCTGCTTTACTCTGTGCTGGTTAGGCCTCAACTGGAGTATTGTGTCCAGTTCTGGGCACCGCATTTCAAGAAAGATGTGGAGAAATTGGAGAGGGTCCAGAGAAGAGCAACAAGAATGATTAAAGGTCTTGAGAACATGACCTATGAAGGAAGGCTGAAGGAATTGGGTTTATTTAGTTTGGGAAAGAGAAGACTGAGAGGGGACCTGATATCAGTTTTCAGGTATCTAAAAGGGTGTCATCAGGAGGAGGGAGAAAACTTGTTCACCTTAGCCTCCAATGATAGAACAAGAAGCAATGGGCTTAAACTGCAGCAAGGGAGATTTAGGGTGGACGTTAGGAAAAAGTTCCTAACTGTCAGGGTAGTTAAACACTGGAATAGATTGCCTAGGGAAGTTGTGGAATCTCCATCGCTGGAGATATTTAAGAGTAGGTTAGATAAATGTCTATCAGGGATGGTCTAGACAGTATTTGGTCCTGCCATGAGGGCAGGGGACTGGACTCGATGACCTCTCGAGGTCCCTTCCAGTCCTAGAGTCTATGAGTCTATGAGTCTATGAGATCTGCAATTTTAAAAATCTGAATATATTAATTTTATTGCAATTTACATAGTGTGAATACTTACTGTTTTTTCATCAGTGTTCTTTCATGTATTACCTCTTTGACTCATTTTCCAAGGGTTGGTCTCTCTCCATCTTTCTCTCAATCTGAAAGAGAAAACAGAAGATTTTAAAGTAAAATAGCCTAGAATCCTCTCTCCTTGACTCTTTATCCTCCACAAAACACACTTCTCCACAGAGGTTTCAGTATTCTTTCTGAACAACAAATAAATAAATAAATAAATAACATTGTAAAACTGAAACTCTGAACAAGCATGGATTATTCAACTAAACTACAGCATGATTACTGTAGTCACTCTTGTACTCCCAGCTGGATGTTTGTACCCTTCCTCTTCTTCTCCTTAACCTCTGGACATATCCTGAAAACTCTTGTGCATTTTTTGTAATTTCACGTTTCAATCTTCTCTCCTCCTCATCCAAATAGCACGCTTGCCCCCATTTATTCTTTGACACTGGCAGCTCCAGCAGATTCTATTGCTTGTGAAGCGTATGGTCCTAAATCCTGGTGTAAGCTCTGTGTGCATAGGTCTATGGGGATTCACCTGGGCTGAGCTCTTTGCAATACTGGAGCCTGAGTATTGTGCCTAAAGTCACACAAAGGGTCCAGGTGGAAAGTGGAGTCCTGACTCCTGGATCCTTTTCTTGAACAGAAATATAAGAATTGACATACTGGACCATACTAGTAGTTCATCTAATCCAGTAACCTGTCTCTGACATTGGCCAGAACACTTTTCCCTGCACCTCCTAATTCTTGCACACCCCATCTGTTGTCTCACAAATTCACAGAATGTCCTCGTCAACCTGCTTTTGGTGCTGGCCAAGATGGCCATGCATCACTCTCAGAGGAAGCTGGACAGGGGGAGTGGCTCTGGCAGACCAGGTGCCAGCTCATGTCTAGGCTCCAGACCTCACTGAACACTTGCAAATATATACTAGTAACTGGAAACCAGTCTTGCTTACCTGTGTGTTAGCCCTATCAAAATCAACATTAGATGTTAAGTTGATAAGAATGTGTTTAGTGTTTTATAAAATGCTCCTAGGATGCTGCATACCGTATATTTTTCTCACTCAACTATACACCATATTATAATGTAACAGCAGACATTTGCATTGTATATACCCCTGTCACTACGACCTATCAAACAAGAAAAAAGCCTTGTGTAATGCAAATGATGGTCTCTTACATTATAATATGGTGTATAGAAAATCTTAAGGACTATTGATCTATATGCCTGCTCTCTCAGCTGTTGTTCATCCAGACTCTGCAGGTCACTTCGTTATCACCTTTGTAAAGAGTTTATAGATATGAGAGATCAGGCATATAGATCAATAGTCCTTAAGATTTTCTCAATCTCCCTTCTTATACAGCAAGATGGTATTTCGACTCCTTCCAGCTTGATGGTATTTTTCCTTCTTCGAGATATCGACTGAATCTTAAAGCGAGGGCCTTCCAAAGTTTTTCGCCTCCTGCGGAAATCATTTCTGATGTTATTCCATCTTTGCCTGGAGCTTTCCCTTCTTCATCCAGTGTAGTGTGCTTCGGACTGCGCTGATGATTACTGGGGGAATGCGTTCTTCTGACTCTTGGAGCGTTGGGAGAGAGACATTGATTCTTGATTTGAACAGTTCTGTATAGAAGTCCTTGTAGACCTCCTCCATTCCTGCTCTGTGAATTACTGTCTTTCCGTACTTGTTCTTCAATGCTGTTACGCTCAATCTATACTGCGCCAATTCCCGCTTGCATGTCCTGAGGCTCTTGCGTGATTCAGCTGTTTTAAGGAGCTTTTCTTTCCGGAAGTTCTTAAAGTCATCCTTCAGTTTTTGCAGAAGCTTGCAGAAAATGGAGTACTCGAGGTTGTTATCTGAGCTCCTTTTCATACTTCTCCGCTTCTCTAACAAGCTTTTCGTTTCGTTCGAGATTCTTCCCTTTGCCTTCTTCATCTTTTCAATTTCAGCTGCTTTTATGCAATGTCTCAGCTTGTCAGCAAAGATACTATAGTCCTTGTCACACTTTTCCGTCTGGCTCCAGTCAAACCCAGAAATCACTTTCTTCATCGAATGTCTTCAGGCACTGTTTCCTGTTTGCCATCTGTAAAGTTTTTTTTTTCCACTGCTTCGTTGAAAATCAACTTCACTCTAAGCAGGCAATGGTCACTGCCAGTGTTGAAGGGCTGCACCACAGAGATGTCTTGAACGATACACCTTTTATTGACTAAAATATAGTCGATTTCATTCTTACTCTTCACGTTTGGCATGATCCACGTCCACCTTTTTGCAATCTTCTTTTTGTACCAGGTGTTTGCCACGTTCAGTTCTTTTGTTTCTGCCATCGTTACCAGCCTTTCTCCTCTTTCATTTCTTTCGCCGCTGCCATATCTCCCTATGAACTTTTCACCAGCTTTCCCTCACCTGACCGTAGCATTGAAATCTCCTATCGTGATAATGTAAGTGGACTTTTGCTTGAGGGCTCTTTTGAGCTCTTGGTAGAATTCTTCCACTTCTTTGTCCTCACTTGTACTTGTGGGAGTGTAGGCCTGGATGACCTTGAGGATAGCTTTTGATTCCATCTGAAGATGCAGCACACCAATACGTGATGATATTAGCTGGCATGATATGACTTTCGAAACCCAATCCTTCCTGATGATAAATCCAACTCCTCCAACGTTTCCAGTGCCATCTCCCTTTCCAAGCCTCACAGTGCTTCCATCCTTCCAGCTGACTTCCAACTCCTTTTGTCGGGTTTCGCAGATACCGAGGTTATCGCATCTTATCCTTTTTTTCTTCTCCATCAGATGGTTTAACGTTTCCTCTCTTGCCAGCGACCTACAATTGTAAGTACACACAGCGAGCATTATCCTTTTCCATGTTGGCTTATCACCTGACATTTTTAGCAACCTCTCACTCAATTTCCACTCTACCACCAAAGAACGATTTGATGACATGCAGGGAACTAAGACCCATTTATTTGTGTTGTTTTAGCTGTTAACTTTAAGCCATCCCACTGGCTAGGCATGCAGGCATACGTACCTCAAGCTTAGCTAGCCTTCACCCTCTAAGGAGAAGGAAAAATGCTCTTTCCTCTGATAGAGCAATCCGCCTCCTTGGATTGGATAGTCCGATACCTTTGTAGCATGGTTTGAGCTACCAGGGCGTACGCCCTGCTACCATAGTTGTCAGACGGCCAGGGTCACTGCTACACCATGATGAGGTGCTGAGGTAGGATTTTGCAGCATACCTTTTGAACATATATCTGTGATTCACCTGTACATATATTTTTATCTGCTTTGACCTCTCAATAACTCTCATTCCTTTTTCTTAGGTAATGAACCTTTAGTTAGTTTACTATAGTATTGGCTACCAGCATTGTCTTTGGTGTGAGACCTAAGATGGAGATCAACCTGGTGAGTACCTGGTCTCAATGTGAATATTTTGTGATTTTTTCAGTGTAAGTGACCATTTATTACATAGTCCATCCTGCTTGGCTGGGTGGCAAGATAGACTGGCATGTCTAAGGGGACTGTCTGTGACTCCATTATAAGACTATTGTAGTACTTTGGGAGTTCACATCTGGTTCTGAGTTGGTGAAATCTAACTATAGAACATACCACTGCCCCCACTCATGGTTATGAGCCACTGCAGACAGTGTGACGGGGTTATTTCTGTGAGTGTGGGGCCTATTTTGGTCCCTCATCTGATCATGTCTCTGGGCAGAGTTCCTTTTGGGCAGTATCCATTGACTCGTTAGATGCCTCTGAGGAGCAGTAGGCTCTGTCCAGTGTTCTTTGTTCAGTGTCCCTTTCAGGTTCCGTGATTTTTAACCTTTAACCTCATCCCCTTTCCTGTTTTCTCCTTCATTGTCTCATGTAGTCACTTGTGGACTCGGTTTAATGGTTCCTCTCCCTTAGCTGAGGGGGTGAGCCTTTAGTAGAGGGAGGCCTAGAACCCCTTGTCCCAGTACCCACAAATAGGACATTGGCCTAACCTGATGTTCCAGAGGAAAGTGCAAGAAACCTGACAGAAAACAACCATGGAATAACTTACCCACCAGGAAATTTTAATCTAACTCCCAGAAGTTAGAGGTTGGGTTATACCATGAAATAGGAGGGTTTATAATTCTGGATGTTCTTGTTATTTATATCTACATCCAGTCCTTTGTGACTCCTGATAAGCTTTGGACCTCAATGGTATTTTGGGGCAGTGAGTTCCACAGGCTAACCATGAATTATGTAAACAAGTACTGTATCTTTTTTTACTGGTATTGAATTTGCTACCTTCCAATTTCATTGAATGTTTTTGCTTGTCCTTGCATTATGAGACAAGTAGAACAGAAGATTCCAATCTACCTTCTCCATACCAAATAAAAATTTTTATACTTTTATCATGTCTCCTCTTTTCCACCTCTTCTCTAAGGTAAGCAATCTCCATCTTTTCAGACTCTCTTTATAAGAGTCTTTCCATGTCCCTACTCAATGTTGTTGGTCCCATTTCTGAACCCTCTCCATTACAACTACATATACATTTTTCTGCAGGCAGCAGCATGGATCTGGGGAAAGAGAAACATAGTACAAACTCTTCTCCCCCATAACACACTTGGCCTTAAATTTCATGATAGCAAGCCCATAGCCACAAGGTGTTAATTTTCCTTCATTTTTAATTCCTGGGGAGACCACTGTGCTATTACTGTGGCAGAGGCTGATAAGTGCCTAGAAAGGCTGAACTAGGGGCTGAGATTTGCTCTGCCTCTGCGTGAGCTGGGGTGAGCCACCTGCTCTCTGCACCTCACTCCTGCGCCAGTGGGTGTGTTACAGCACCAGCTCTTAGAGTCACATGATTACAGGGGAATCTCAGATTTTATTTTTTAAAAAGATACACTCTCCCATCCTCGTGGCTGGAGTCGAGAAAAACTTGAAAAGGGGCGCGTAAAGGCTCAGCCACCCAAAGGCAAATAAAAATAACCCCAAATTAGTATTTGTAAAAGCCTGGTGATTTTTAAGCTGATCTTGTGATTCCTTGAAGCCTGATTGGTGATTTTTGAATGCACACCGCTGCCAACTGGGGCTTCGGCCTCCTACTCTGCGATGGCGCTAAGGGCAGGGCAAGGGGCTGGGAGTGTGGGGGCAGTCACCAGCCGTGCCAGGTCCCAAGGCTGTGCAGGGATGGGGCTGATTGAGGGGCCATTACCCCCCACCCCAGCTTCAGCCCCTCCCAGCTGCAGGCGCAGCCAGACTCCCCTGGGGTGGGGATCTCTTTCTCTAGGGCCCAGCCTGACCCGTGAGTTCACCGTTGCCCTCTCAAGGAAAGGGCAAAGTGCCCAACTTCAGCATGGCCGCTCCGGCTTCCATATCGCTTCATAAAGGCACGTCACAGGCAAACGGGCCGCTCTGCCCTAATCTAAGATGGCTCCTACCGCTACCATAAGGAAAAAAGGCCAGTTTGCCCGGGTCCAAGATGGAAGTTGAATCCCCTATCCTTACTATAAGACGACTTGCGATTTGCCCGCGTCCAAGATGGCCGCTGAATCCCCTTGCCCGCGTCCAAGATGGCCGCAGGGCGTCGCGCGCGTGCTTGGAAGCCGCTAGGCTACAGGCTGGGGCTTCCGAGCGGCTCCAGCGCCGAACGCCAGCAGTTGCCGGAAGTGGCGTGTCCGCGGTTGTTAGTCGCGTTGCATGCTGGGGGAAATGGCCTAAGTGGGCGGCGGTGGGGGGAGGGGGCTGGGTCGGACCGAGGTGGGTGCTGTTGCCGCGGGCTTTGACATGGGTTCCCCCTGATGGCGGCCGCCCCGGGAGGCCCCAGATAACACCGGCCTGGTCCCTGTGCGGAGCCACCCTCTGCCTGGCCATGCCAGGCCCAGCCGCCCCTGCAGGAGGCCGGAGGTAAGAGACGGGGCCGGACCGGGCGCTCGGGTGACAGCGGGGAGGCGGCCGGGTCAGGGCTGAAAGGTGAGACCCTGCCCGCCCCTGCGGAGAGCGTCCCGCTGCGTTGACTCAGGAGCCACCCGCCCCTGCCTCCCCACCGTGCCATAGCCCCCTCTCCCCACCACACACAGACTGGGGGGCACAGGCACTGCTGTGAGGCGGCAACTGGGGGGGCAAGAACCCCCCATCTGAGATCGCAGGAGCCCCGCCACCCCATCGCCCTTGGAGGGCCCAGAGCCTGCTCCTCTGGTCTTGTGTTAGGTGTGGGTCCGGTTTCTCCTGGGACCGGTGCCAGGTTCTTATCTTCTGACCCAGCGGCTGGTGTGTGTGTTAGTCTGACCAGGGCCTGTAGGTTCCTCAATCGTTCCTTTCCCCACTCCTGTGCCTGGCTGTTAATGGTAAAGATGGGGAAGGCTGTTTGAAGGGCTGGTTTTTATTTTAGATGTCTACTGCCCTCCCCGCACGCACCCACCCTCCAGTGGTGATGGGAACCTTCTGAATTTCCCTTTGCTCCTACAGATGAGTTCAGGCTGCAGCAGCACTGAGGTAGTGTAGTGGTAAGTGCTGTAGAAAATCTTAAGTGAAACATTGCATCCCTTGATGGCTGTCCTTTGGGTCAATAGATCGCCTTTATTAGAGGCAACTGTCATGTAGATGCCTGCTATCTGTTTAGTTCTCACTGTACTCTAATGAAGCCATACATCAACAAAACGCAATTGTTTGTTGGACATATGTCTCTAACTAAAGGTCAGGCAAAACTCTTCCACCTATCTTGGAAAATATTCCAAAGTGGTTGCTTAAGATAGGGGTTTCCTGTTAGAAATGAAATTTTTTAGTGCATGTTTTGCTGTATTTAATTCCATTAAGTGCTATGGTTGGAGGATTGCTTAGAGTGGTATATGATATGCTATTAGAAATTTGAATTGTGCTGTGTTGTTCACCACCCAAACTTTTCTTTTTGCCTTTGTATGACAAGGAGTGCTAGACACAATGTTTTAATAATATTCCACAAACAAATTAAGTAGTACTAAAAGTAATGTTATGCTGTTGTTTTTCAAGCAGAGGAAGTCTGAAGTGGGCCAAAACAAAATTGTCAAAATACTGGAATGATTCTGCTTATTGTTATATTTCAGCATATAGCTATTTTCAGTATCATATGTGGCTATCTAACACACTTTAAAAAAGTTGTTTTCTTATTAGAGATGGTGTCTAAAGAATAAACAGTAATGCTGTAGTTATTTAAAGTGGTCACTGAAGACCAGCGATTGGCTGCTTGTTACTGGTGGCCCTGCCTGAATGTTTCACTCTTGGCAGTTTCAATTTAATTTCAGTGTATTGCAATATAAAGCTCCTGTTACAGTGAACTTCTGCTCATAATTTCTGTAGAAAATAAATCCTTAAAAGAGGGTCCCACTGTATTACTAAGTAAGTAATTTGGTTCTCCTATGGTTTAAATAGAGAACTGCATTTCATTTGAGCTACTTTCTAGAAGTTGAGCTCATTTTAAAGTGGTCTTGTTGAGTTCTGATTAAAAAATGCTATTGGACTTCTTCTGAGAGGTTAAACTTAATTATTTCCTTTTCATTTATTCAATAGCCATACTCTTATGAAGTAGACTTTTGGAAAACTCAGCCTACTTAAGCATAGGGAAAAAATGCTGGGTTGTATGCAATGTGAGCATGTGTATATGCACACAAACTTGCGTTTAGGATGGATTGTTTTAAAAAAACTTTTGTTTTAATTCCTCAGTATAACAACTCCTGTACCAGAAACCAGAGATGTAACTTAAAGAATACAGTATTAACAATTTTTGGATGGGAAATGGGGAAGTCACTTTGCTTTTTATTTTAAGTAAACCTCTTCCTCATGTGTGGTTGAAAGTAAATAAGATGCAGCGAAGAACTTTAAGCAGATTTAAACCGCATTAACTTTTCATCTGCAGAAAAACTTTGAACTTAAGTAACTAAGCAAGCATATGCCCAAAACAATAAATGTACATTTGTTGTGTCTTTGACTGACATTAAAAAAAAAAAAAAGGCAGTTCCACACAAACTACAGTGCTCAGCTGCTCCTGTAAAGGAGGAGGTGCTTGAACAGTGTCTTGTTTTTAAGTGAACTTCGTTATAGTAGTTTCCTCTAGAAATATTGTTTTCCAAATTTAAAGGTTTGGGTTGGTGCTACAGGGAACAGTTATGTATTGGCAAGGATATTTGCAAGGTGACCTAATAGGTCTTTCTATTTCTATGATTCTAATATTTATTAAACGATTTGAATAATTTGTTTAAAGCCTAAGAATCCTTTTCTGAATGAACAGAAGGAAGGTAATTGACTCCGTTCACATTGACATTAGTGTGTTAGGAAGCAGGTAGCTGGGAAAGGAAATGTGAAACCTGAAGTTCATGTTTTCATTAGAAGACGATGGAAAACAGTGTGTTGTTTCAAGTCCTGGACTTAATGCAAGTACTATGTTGTTCTTAATATACCGGCTATATAGATGACTTATATCATTCATCAGATGATGTTTACTCTTGCTAAACCAGCATAGCACAAGACAGCATTGTGGGTTTTTTTCTTGTTATCTGGTGAATACATGTTTTTGTATGTTGAAGGTAATGTTTATTTGCTTTAAAACTTATGAGCTGTAGCAACAATAAAGCGGAGGCAGCAGTGACTCTTCTGCCTATTGGAGCAGTATTCCATGTACCAAACTTTGAGTGAACCTTACAAATGAGAATTCACCTCTGGGGCTGTTGTCATCTGCTTCTTGCTTTAATGCATATTAAGTTTGAAGGGTTTGTTATATGTAGTTCAGAGCATATTGTTCTGAAATATATCTGTAAGGAAAGTTGACTCAGAGTAAAATAATTCTAATGGGGTGTAATCAAGCACCTAAAATTTATACTTAAATACTGAGTTTCATGCCAAAAAATATTGCTGACTTAGTTGAAAACCGTTCTAAAGAGAAACTTCAGAAGCAGTTAATGCTAAAATTTGTGAGTCATCTTGTGATATCCATGTATATTATGGATTAGTAGTTTACTCTGTATGCAGCAATACAATGTGTATTATTGCAAATCTAGACCTTAAATTGCTTCACAGTCACTGACTGTAGATGCTTATATGAATTCTAGAAATACTCATTCTCCAGTAATGAAGTTTTAGAAGATATAGCAACTGAAACTTGGTTATAGATTATTAGGGGAAAAGTACTGAATCTGATTTTGTTAAGGGGACACTGTCAATTCACATTGGGCCAAAAATTTACATTGTATATTTAAAAGTTTCCAAAATCTGCTAGGACTAGAAACATTAATTTAAGTGAAATTATTTTATTGTTTTTAAAAATTCCTTAGCCCAGCATAATGATAGTTCCTAAAAACTGTAAAGTAAAATTTTAGTTCTGTCTCATTGGCCAGTTCGAGTGAAATACAAAAAGTAAACCAGCAAAAATTAAATGTATTAACCATGAAACAATTTAAAATCTTAGATTAGATTTTAAATTATTATTAGTAACCCAGGAAAGGACTTTAGAAAAAAGTTTAAACAACTGAGTCTCTTGAGTTTCGTTTTGTTTTCTTTTTGCAACCTAGCACTTGCTAATGGAAGGCTTTGCAGGATATTTTTAGAGCTTACTGAACCACAGAGAATTGATGTAAAACGTTTATAAAGGGATTCAAGAGAAAATGGCATTGATTATTAAATGTTGTGTACATTGTTTTGTAAATACAAGCAGAGATTAATACAGTTCATATTTTTAGACAAAATGACCATACTGGATCTAGAAAACAGCTGTTCTCCTCAACTGTTCAGTGTGTCCAAGCACTAATGGTGTTCTGGAACTCCTGCTGCAGAAAATCTTACTGTTGTGACAGAGAGAAATCAATGTTTTCGATTCTATTTTTCAGGGTTATCAAAGGTGAATCTTCTTGTGAACTTTACTGTTGAATTGTAACACTGAAAAGAAGATTAGTAGTCTTAATAATTAAATTTAGAAACAAATATTCATTTATTTCAGTTTTATCAGTAACTCTCTTCTTAGGATGGGTTTTTTGGTAAGTAGGAGTATTGGGAATCAGAAGATGTTTTTTTCTCCCTGTCCAGTCCAATCTTCTAGAACAAAGAGTAGGTTTATATGCTACATCTCTGATTTTTTTAATAATTTTTTTTTCATTATTAGCACATCACCAGTGCATTGTCTAATGTTCTGAAGTTATTATTTAGAGGATTAGAAGTAAATATTCAAGGCCATGGCTCTCCTGTCTATTCCTATTCTCAAATGCATCACTTTGGTAATGTTTGCTCTGCTGTTGACCCAGGTGCAGTTGATCATTGCATTACTTGAAATTAGTGCTGGTTCAAGGTTTCCACCATGTCTTCAGGGTTATGGAGGAAAAATGAGAATTTAGCTTGATAGGCCAGTAATGAGTAGAGTTATAAGAGAGGAAGGTGACTTTCCATAGAAAATAACATTTTAATGCCCTGAGGATCACAAATCTCATTCTTGTTGAGGTGGTCTTTGTTCCCATTTTAAAAAAAAAATCCCTGCAAAGGCAGAAATAAAATGTTGTTGAGGAAGAAGAGATAACAGAAGTTAGTGACTGAGTCCATTTCCCTGTCAATGCAGGTTTTTTACCTAAAGCACTTAAATATTTTAGTGATTGGTGCTAAAGAAATTTCTAACAGCATATTTTCTAATCTTTTTTTTTTCTAATCTGCTTTCAGGTGTCTCAAGTGATAGGCTTTCTTCCTTTCCCCCAGGGAGAATCAAATATGTTACATTTTATTGTTGGAATGTCTTGCTAATCACCTTCAGTTTTTCACTTAACATCTTCCAACTACTTGTAATTAAACTTTTTTACCATTTTAAATAGATATCTCCCTCCTTGATATTTACACCTTTAAATATTTCTCCCCTTTAGCTTTTTTCTTTCCTTATTAGTCAATCCCTGGCCTCCTAATTTTGTAGGTCTTCTACAGCCTGCCTCTGAAATTGGATGCTCAGAACTGAGCACACTATTTTGAGTATTGTTTCAAGAGCTACATAGAAAAGGAGATAAACCCTTGCTGCCTCTGTGTACATTTCCCAAAATTACATTGGTCTTTTTTTCCTGCCATGTCACATTACAAACTAGCTGTAGCTGTGTAGTTGACAAAGCTGGGCTGTCACGGGGCAGGTGTGGAGCACCAGCTAGAGCCTGTTACCCCTCTGGACTCCCCATTCCCAGCCATGCTGCATCCGCCCCACTCAGAGTCTGGCTGCTCTCTGGCTCCCAGCCCAGCTGCTGCCTGGGCTCCTGGCTCCAAGCTGAGCTGCACCTGAACCGTGGGGAGCCTTGGTGCTGCCCAGAGGCTCAGGGCTCCCCACTGAGGGGAGTCCTTGGTGCTGCCTGGAAGCGCCTGCTCCACACCGCAGCTGGGCTCCCTGCAGGGAGCCAGGAGCTATAGAGTAGTCGCTGAGCTCCCCACCAGCTGTCTGGAGGCTGCTGGCTCCATACAGGGAGCCCAGTGGCTTCACAGAGGCTCCCAGAAGCCACTCGGACTCCAAGCACGAAGCTCGCAGCTGGGAGCCCAACTGTGACAGAGAGCCGAGAGCTCCAGGAGGCAGCTGAGTTTCCAGTGGTGGGAAGCAGCATATGGCGCTGAGAGCCCAGGCTCTCTGCCTCCATTCTTTCACCAACTTAAGAGGGGCAGTATTCCTGGTGAGAGACGCACCACCAACAAAAGGAGGGTTAAGAACAGTGTTGCCTCTAATTTTTTATGTCCATGTGCGGAATGAATTTTGTTAGGTGCACCAATATGGAGGTGATGTGTGACATACCCCCTTCATATTGGTGCACATAACAAAAGTAATGTGGTTTGGGGGGAGCGAGGGGTTCAAAGTGTGGGAGAGAGCTGAGGGTTAGGGAGCAGGGGTGTGTGGGCTCTGGTGTGTGTCTGTGGATGAGGGGTTTGGAGTGTGGGAGGGGGCTGGGACAGAGGCTTGGGGTGTGGGCTCTGGGGTGGGGCTGGAGATAAGGGGTTTGGTGTGCAGGCTGCCCTGGGGAGAGAAGACTCCCCCCGGCCCTCTCTCACCACAGCAGCCCAGGGCAGGGGGAGAGGTGCCTTTCTGCGGCAGCTCCAGCAGGGCTGCGCTGGGCCGAGGGAGGGGCTCCTCTCCCTAGCAGCTCTGGTGGGCCTGGGCCGGCTGAGGGAGGGGCTCATCTCCCGCAGCTGCAGCAAGTACACGGCAGGTCTATGCTGGGGCTCAGGGCTGCAGTGGAGAGAGATGCCTCTCCCCACTGCCGCCCTGAGCCCCTGCGTGGGGCTTAATAGGCAGCTGCATGGCAACGCAGCTTATAGGGAACTTAGGTAGAGTGGACCTGAACCACCACAGTAATTACTGCATTGGTTGTAAGTTGACCTAACATATGTCAACTTAGTTTCTAGTATAGACATGCCCTTAGAAGGAGGTCTGTGGAAGTTGACGTTGATGTAACTTATGCTTTGTTTTCCAGCCTGCCCAATGTGTATACTGCACCCACCTGCCTCCTACACATTGCCTATGAATTTGGCCCATGGTTTAAATATAAAGGCTTCTAAATTGGTGTAACTCTCAAACCAAGGAATGAGAAGTAACTAAGGGAACAGTATATGAATGTGTAAATTTAAAGCAAAGGATGGTCTACATTAATTTACACTTTCTTCATTTCCAAGTAGTTGATAGAACATGTAAATTACACAAACTCCGACTCCCTTTATGCTCACACAGTGTTAAGTGCTTCTAGAATGGTTGGAAGTATCTAAGGATGTCTGTCTTATACCATCTTAAAAATCACCTCTGAATTTGGCTCTTAGAGTTTGTGATTTATCTGAGGTTATGTCTACACTATAGTCTGTCGGCAAAATTTGTGTCACTCGGGTGTGAATATTCTACCCTCCAAGAGACAAAGTTGCAGGCAGAACCTAATTTGGAAATGGGACTTCCCAAACTCATGCTTAGGGCAGTCCCCACTACAGGGAGACTGACACTGCAGCAGTCAATGCAGCAGGAATTTATTTAGCGGGTCTAGTGAAGACCCACTAAATTGATGGCAGAGCACTCTCTGGTCGATCCTGGTACTCCAGCTTTCCGAGAAGAGTAAGGGAAGTTGACTGGAGAGCGTCTCCTGTCGACACAGTGCAGTGAAGATACTAGGATAAGTCAACCTAAGCTATGTCGACTCCAGCTAGTTTATTCATATAGCTGGAATAGTGTAATTTAGGTTGATTTTACCCCGATAGTGAAGGCAAGCCCTTAGTCCACTGAACCACTCAAACCTGTCATCTGTCACTCTCTGGCCTCTTTCAGCATCATTGCTTTCCAGTTTTCACTCTCCCATTGAATATTTGTATTTCAGATTAAATTTCTTGATGTATATACTTTCGTATTTTTTATTTAGAAACTGATGAAACTAAGAGCTGGTATAACATAACTCACCTTGATCAAAATTAAATATTCAGAATTATTGCTCTTGTTTTCCTTTAAAATAAAATACAAAAGTTCATTTGCATGGTGTTGTCAGTGAATCCTTTCAATAGCAGTAAGTTTGTCAGTCATTCCAATGCCTTTATAATTGATAGACATTGAAATATAAAGTTACAAGCTGAAAACTTGAAACCAGTTTGCAACAAGTCATGTAACAAGAAAGTAAGCTTGGCATAAAAATTCTTTTGAATGGTAGGTGAAAGGTTGTACAGGACCTGCCTAAGAGATAAGTTTGCAGGTTTTAATGGTCTTCATGGAAAACAAGCTCTTTGTACAGGTTCTCCGCCAATGTGATATGGCTGTTGAAAAAGCTACTGTGGTTTTAGGATGCATCAGGCGAGGTATTTCCGGTAAAGATAAGGAGGTGTTAGTACCGTTATAAAAGGCACTGATGAGACCTCATCTGGAATACAGTGTGCAGTTCTGGTCTCCCATGTTTAAGAAGGATGAATTCAAACTGGAACAGGTACAGAGAAGGGCTACTAGGATGATCCGAGGAATGGAAAACCTGCCTTATGAAAGGAGACTCAAAGAGCTTGGCTTGTTTAGCCTAACCAAAAGAAGGCTGAGGGGAGATATGATTGCTCTTTATAAATATATCAGAGGGATAAATATCAGGGAGGGAGAGGAATTATTTAAGCTTGGTGCCAATGTGGGCACAAGAACAAATGGATAAAAACTGGACACTAGGAAGTTTAGACTTGAAATTAGACGAAGGTTTCTAACTATTAGAGGAGTGAAGTTCTGGAACAGCCTTCCAAGGGGAGTAGTGAGAGCAAAAGACATATCTGGCTTCAAGACTAAGCTTGATAAGTTTTTGGAGGGGATGGTATGATGGGATAGCCTAATTTTGGCAATTAAATGATCTTTGGTTTTTTGCAGGTAAATAGGCCCAATGGTCTGTGATGGGATGTTAGATGGGGGTGGGATCTGAGTTACTGCAGAGAATTCTTTCCTGAGTGTTGGCTGGTGAGTCTTGCCCACGTGCTCAGGGTTTAATTGATGGCCATATTTGGGGTTGGGAAGGAATTTTCCTCCAGGGAAGATTGCAGAGGCCCTGGAGGTTTTTCGCCTTCCTCTGCAGCATGGTGCACGGGTCACTTGCTGAAGGATTCTCTGCACCTTGAGGTCTTTAAACCACCATTTAAGGACTTCAATAACTCAGACATAGTTAGGGGTTTGTTACAGGAGTGGGTGAGTGAGATTCTGTGTCCTGCATTGTGCAGGAGGTCAGACTAGATGACCATAATGGTCCCTTCTGACGTTGAATCTGTGAATCATATATTCTTGCACTTCATACAGCAGTAGTGGAGAACATTTTTCTATCTATCTATATCTATATATATGTATAGATATAAAGATAAAGCAAAACCATTATAGACTCTACTGAATATGACCCAAACCAATTTTATTTTTTAAATTTAGCTTAGGTGTGTGGTCAGCTCTAGGAGAAGCTATGTGACTTGCATCACTCAACACTGACCTCTGTGGATCAAATAAGCTGTATGTAATTCAAATGCAAATACAGTCCTCTTCTTTTAACATAGAAGCTGTGGTTGCTGAGAAGGGAGAACTAAGGGCTTGTCTACATCAGAAAGTTGCAGCGCTGGTGAGGGAGTTACAGCGCTGCAACTTAGGAGGTGTACACATCTGCAGGGCACCACCAGCGCTGCAACTCCCTGTTTGCAGCACTGGCCGTACTCCCGTTTTGTCTCGGGTGTAGAGGATCCAGCGCTGGTGATCCAGGGCTGGTAATCAAGTATAGACACTTACCAGTGCTTTTCTTGACCTCCGTGGAATAAGCAGGTATCCCAGCATACCTGAGGAAGCCTCTGGTAATCAAGCTGGTCTCCTTCCCCGGCTTGCTCTCGTGTTCCCCGAACCCCGAGCAAGCAGGTCTCTTTCCCTGCGGTTTGCAGGGTGGTTCGGGGATCGCGAGAGCAAACCGCGGCGAAGCTGGTCTCCTTTCCCGGTTTGCTCTCGCGTTCCCCGAACCCCCGAGCAAGCAGGTTTCCTTCCCTGCGGTTTGCAGGGTGGTTCGGGGAACGCGAGAGCAAACCGCGGCGAAGCTGGTCTCCTTCCCCGGTTTGCTCTCGCGTTCCCCGAACAAGCAGGTCTCCTTCCCTGCGGTTTGCAGGGTGGTTCAGGGAATGCGAGAGCAAACCGCGGTGAAGCTGGTCTCCTTTCCCGGTTTGCTCTCTCGTTCCCCGAACCCCCGAGCAAGCAGGTCTTCTTCCCTGCGGTTTGCAGGGTGGTTCGGGGAACGCGAGAGCAAACCGCGGCGAAGCTGGTCTCCTTTCCCGGTTTGCTCTCGCGTTCCCCGAACCCCCCTTGAAGCCGCCCAACAGCACTGCAGTGTGGCCACATCTAACACCACTTGCAGCGCTGGTTGCTGTAAGTGTGGCCACTCTGCAGCGCTGGCCCTATACAGCTGTACTAATACAGCTGTAACAACCAGCGCTGCAAAATTTTAGATGTAGACATGGCCTAAGACTCCTCATCATAGTACAAACAGTCTGCTCCTCTAAGGCTATGGCGACGTTACAGCGCTTATGGCGGCGCAGCTGTGCCACTGTAGCGCTGTTAGTGCAGATGCTGTGAGCAGAAGGGAGAGAACTCTCCTGTCGACTTAATTCCTCCAGCCCCTGCTAGCAGCAGTAGCCATGTCTGTGGGAGAAGCTCTGTCTACACCGGCGCTTAAGTAACTTGCATCGCTCAGGGTGTTGCCTTATTCACACTCCTGAGCGACGTAACTTATACCAACATAAGCTATAGTGCGTACATAGGGAAGTCAGTTGCCTCTTCTTGTTGGAGACTGAGATAAGACTTAGAACAAAAATGTATCGTATGCATGACACGTGATAAAACCACTGCCTTTTATAATCATACAGATATGGAAAGATCACTAATGACAGTTAATGTTTTTTGTCAGTATATGTCTGAATAGCATTGGAAGTTAAAATTCACACACTGTAGGGGAGGAGAGAAGTGTGACTCCTCAATCCAGTTCACTTACTGTAGCAATATTGGGCATGTGATCTTTCAATTTTTCTGACTTTGAGTACAAAAAGAGAATTGGAGCTGCTCAGAAGAGGGATAACTATTGTTGAAGATACATTTTGTATTGAGAAGAAACTGATCCCTTTGATATAGCTAAGTATCATTCTAAAAGTGAGTTTTTGAAAGTGTCCAAGCAAACTGTTTAGAGGTGAACAGTCAAGGGCACATTCCATTACCTCACATTAAAAAAAAAAAATAAAAAAAAATTGACTCTACTGCCAGAAATCCAGGTTTGTACAAGCTTCAACCCATGGAAATAATTGCCTCCCTTACATTCTCTCACACACAGTGGCACTTTCTACAAAAAAATAATCCATCCTTATTTTGAACCAATTGCAGTAAAGCTCTGTTCATGAGTTCATGTTTCCAGAATTTTCAAATGATTGGATCTTGGAAACAGTTCTTCTAAACTTCTATTTCAGAGCCATCTTCTCTAATGGTAGGGTGGGATAATTTTATGTATTTCTCTCAAGGAGTTAACCAGGGCACGTGTGTGTCTAAATGGCTCTAATTGGGTGGACACAAACCCCACAGAAAGATAGATGGAATACCTGTTTTGCCAGATTGTATAGGCAGTGGTTTTCAACCAGGGGTACGCAGAGGTCTTCCATGCAGTACATCAACTTATCTAGATATTTGCCTAGTGTTACAAAAGGCTATATAAAAAGCGCTAGAGAAGTTAGTACAAGCTAAAATGGGACACAGACAATGATTTGTTTATGCTGCTTTATATATTAAATTTGGCAATGTAAGTACAATATTCCAGTTGATTCATTTTATAATTATACAGTAAAAAATAAAGTAAGCAATTTTTCAGTATTAGTGTGCTGTGACACTTTTGTATTTGTATGTCTGATTTTATAAGCAAGTAGTTTTTAAAGGGAGGTGAAACTTGGGAGCACACAACACAAATCAGACTCCTGAAAGGGATACAGTAATCTGGAAAGATTGAGAGCCACTGGCCTAGAGTGTGACCCAGAAGATGTTTAAACTGAGAATAGAATTCTCTATCACAAAAGATAAACCCACAATTCTAGCTCTTAGACTCCATTTGAGATGTCAGACAAAAGCAGGGATTAACAACTAAAGGAATTAATGAAGAAAGCTGTCATGCTGAAAAGCTACAGATTTTACAGAATGTTAATGTCTGAGTGAATGACAGTAGATTCACTTCAATAGTTTATGGCTTGGGAGGGGAAAGCTGTCACTGTAAATCCTCCTCTTTTTTTAGATTCTGAATTTTTAAAGAAATTTAGCCTATGGGCTGAAAATTCTAATGCTTGTTTCCATTTCACAGTGAGAGTTGATAGTATTGCCATCTCTTAAATTGAAAAGTGTAATCAAATTCAATTTTTGCCATTTGAGTTAGCCAACCTTAGAAAAAAATGGCATGATTTTTCCACGAAATTTTAATTTAATATACTTTGTCTTCAAATTCTTGAAAAAAAACTGATTTATCCTTTTATAGTGATGCACCTTTCTTATGCCCCTGTGCATTTGTATATACTATGTATGTATGTATCTCTACTTAGGATTACCATATTTCACATTCTCAAAAAGAGGACACTGCCGGAGGTCGGGGGTGGCAGGAGTTGGAGGGAGGGGGAGAAGAGAACAGTTGGGAGGTACCTGCCTCAAGGATATTTACTGGAGGGTGGGGGATAGTTTCACTCCCTGTAACAGTTGCAGGGTGGCTGGCATAAGCCCAAGACATGGTGACAGCCGTCCCTCAGTGCCTCCATGCAAGACCCCCTCCCAAGGGTTGGGCGCTGAGGCCTGGGTAGGTGTGATCCGGCAGCTGTGGCTGCAAGGAATGGATAAATGAGCTGCCAATGCAGGGGAGGGGCCAATCAGAAAGTGGACCAGTCAGGGCTCTTTCTGAGCTCCAGCATCTGCTCCGAAAAAAATCTCGGACATTGCCTGTTATTTGAAAAATCCACCTGGATAGAGGCTTAATAAAGAGGAAATATCTGGGGAAAAACGGATGTATGGTAACCCTAGCTCTTCTCTGTTTGTTACAATTGAAACACGTGTGATCTCAAACATCAGAGCTTCCAAATAAGTCACATGATATACATGTATGTAGTTGAATATGCAGTTAGATTATTTTTTAAAATACATTTATTTTACATAGGGCTAAATTATAAAGTTAAACATACAAACACTAGGGCAAGATGCGAATTGGCAAAGTTATGATTGCACCATAACGATATTTCTCAAGCCTTGACCATTTAAAATCATTTGCAGATCCTGTTGAAGGATCTAAGCTTTAAACAGTTCCATTGTGTTGCTGTGTACTAATTACTAAACAATTGATCTATTTTGTTCCATTTTAGTGGTGGATTAAGTGATCCCTGTTTCATTTTTAAAAAGCTTTGAGATTAACACTATATATGCACGTAAAATCATCTTTGGTAGGCACATTGTCTAGAAATAAAAACTGTTTCTTTTAAATTAATGGTTTTTGCTGTTCATTTCTCACCTGAAATCCTAATCCTTGGTGTTTGACATCACAGTTTTACTAGCTGTGGAGATAAATGTGGTTTTTGAAAGGATTGAATTCATATGATGTATAAGGAGCAGGAACAGTGAATCTGATTTCATGCAATTCCCTGAATTTAAAAAAGGCAAATTCTCCACATGTGGTGATAGTGCAAAATAGATATACTGTAGGCAGAATGTTTTATAAACAAAAGCTTTCAGGTTTAAGCAAGGCCTCTGACTCTAATCTTTTGAGGATTAATTTTGGTGCATCTTTCAATTAACATAGAAAATTTGAAATAGCACAAGGTTTTTAACCTTTTGCTACTGAAAATGTAGTTGTCTCAGACTCAGATCGTGTACAGTCAATGTTTTGTGGAATCTCTGGACTTTTTTTTTTTTAAATGTCACCAAATTGACTAAAGTTTGCAGGAAAAACATTAGCAAGACATTGGTCCATATCTTGCATAAACTAGAAGGTTTCTCTAATTACTTTTCTCCCCCAGTTATTTATTTTCCCTCCCTTTGTTCATATCCATGTACCCCGATGATGCAGATGGAACCCACTTCTCAGCCCTTTGCTGCTTCTCTGCCAACCAGATGGACCACTGAATTGTATAAGGTACTGTTTTCCTGGGACCTAATAGTACTACCTTTACAGCTCTTTAAAAACTTCATGGCCTCTTGAATGAGAAGGGCAAACCAGACTTTTGTTTTAGTACTGAACTAACATAGCTACCTACACTTCACAATACACCACATGTTTGTTAGGACTATCAATATCTATTCTAATGTATTTTATTAAATTTGGGGGGGGAAATTAATTTTGTCCCATTTTCCACCCCCCTCGGCTCCATCTCTCCTGCCTCCCACTTCCCTTTTCAGTCAGAGCTGAACATTTCTAATCCTTTGCTGTTCAAAACCATAGTGATTTGGTCACATGCAATATTACTGAAGGTAGCACCACTCTGGGGGTTGTGTTCTGTTAAAGGTGAAATGTAAAGAAATAAGTTAGGGGTTTGTGTGCCCTTTTATTACTCCTTTCTAATTAAAAGGAAAGACAAAATACACTTATCAAAGAAATGTTTAAAGAATTGTCTGCTTGGATTTTTTTTTGCTTTCAGAAATATCAGGAATATCAAATCTTGTTCTCCCTGTTTTCGCTGGAGGTCAGAAAGCCAAAAAGTAAACTTAAGGCTACAAAGTTATTTATGTATTTAAAAAAAAAAAAAAATCAAACTTTTTCCACCTTTTTAAGGTCATTTTTAACTGCTACTACAGATCCACAACCAGAGGTGAAAAACTGTTTGTTTTTATGGTATAAAAAGCTAGTGGCTGTTTGTTTAGTGGTAGATATTATCTAAATCAGTGTTTTTCAAACCATGGGTCGAAACCCAGTACAGTACTGGGTCGTGACATGTAAGGCACTGGGTCGCCTTGCTCTGGTCAGCACCGCTGACTGGGAGGTTTAAAAGTCCTGTCGGCGGTGTTGAGGTAGACCAGAGCCTACCTTTTCCGACACCATCCTCACCCCGGAAGCGGCCAGCAGTGGGTCCAGCTTCTAGGCGGGGGGGTGGGGGGGGTCATGGAGCTCCACGCGCTGCCCCCACCCTGAGCACCAGCTCCACACTCCCATTGGCCAGTTACCGCCCAATAGGAGCTGGAGAGGGCAGTGCCTGCAGGCAAGAGTCACATGAAGCCATTTGCGCACCTCCTCCTAAGAGCCAGGCCCGTTGCTGGGTGTTTTTGGGGCGCAGTGCGGTCTACAGTGTCAAGACAGGCAGGAAGCCTGCCTCTGCACCCCAGCTGCACTGCTGACCGGGAGCTGCTGGAGTTAAGTCTGCGCCCCAATCCCCAGCCCTGAGCCTCCCAAACTTGGAACCCCTTCCTGCACCCCCAAACCCCTCATCCCTGGCCCTAGCCCAGAGCCTGCACCCCCCCAGAGCTCTGACCCCCCCCACATCCCAGCCCAGAAGCCCCCTCCCACACCCTGAACCTCTGGCCCACCCTGCAGCCCACACCCCAACCCTATGCCCCAGCCTTGAGGGCCTCCCTACCCCAAACCCTTCATCTCCAGCTCCATTGAATCACGGGTATCAACAATTCTTAGGGTGACCAGATATCCCTATTTTATAGGGACAGGCCCGATATTTGGGGCTTTTTCTTATATAGGCTCCTGTTATCCCCCACTTCCTGTCCTGATTTTTCACACTTGCTATCTGGTCACCCTAACAATTCTCTTCAACTGGGTCTCCAGAAAAAACATTTGAAAACCACTGATCTAAATGACTGGAAGACTGTCTTCACTGTTTGCTTTCATAATCTTTTAAGCTCCCTTGAGTTTGTAATAATCTTAAGGTAGAGCAAAATTCAGGTCTGAAATGACACTCCAGGTTTTAATTTATTGGGGAGAAGGGTTATGAGGCCAAATAGCTATTCTTAAAAACCGTGTGTAGAAAATGCCATATTTTAAAATACTCAGAATTGTATTACTTACATTCCATTGCCTTTAGAAGAGACAAGAACTTAATGAATATCAGTTATTATTCTGTTTTTAAAGAAAAATGTGAAACATGAAATGTTCTTATATGGCGTTTTAGAAACTTGTCTTTACTAAAAACTGAATATTTAATTGAAATATTTTGTGCGCTTTTCCTTCCAGTTTGAGTCTAGTGGTTGGTTGAGCCAAGAGAGGGATGGCAGCCTTCGGATCACTCAGCCTTGTTCTACATTACAAAGTTAGGTCAACGTAAGGCAGCTTATGTCAACCTAATTATGTCAGTGTACAGCCTTCCTTCCACTGATGTAAGTGCCCTAGTACATCAGCATAATAAGTTCACCTCCACAAGAGGCGTAGGCATGTCTCGGTGTAGTTAGGTCAAAGCAGTATCTGTGTAGACACTGCAGGTTACTTACATGGTCTGTTGGCTGTCATTCGTCCATGCTGAAGCCCTGAAATTGAAAAGAAAGTGGTCTGGCACCCTAAGGTGGGTGAGGGGCTCCCCACTGTGAGCCAGGCTGTGCACAGTGGGCTCCCTGCTCTAAGCTGGGCTACACTCCCCATTCCAAACTCCCAGTGCAGTGGGGAGCTGACAGTCCAGACAGCTGCCAGGTTCCCAGCAGGGAGCTGCATGTGGAACTGCCAGCCCTGGCTCTCAGGCTCCACAGTGCCCCTCTTAAGTGAATGGAAGTGCTCCTGGTGAGCACATGCACCACTGACAGAAAGAGGGCAGTGTGGACATGAACCAGTAATTATTGTGGTGGCTGTAAGTCCACCTGTATAGTGTCAGTTTGTAGTGTAGACATGCCCTCAGCAGTTGTTCTCCTATGTTTCTTAAACCTTACTTAAAACCAAGGGCTTGTCTACACTACAGAATTAGGTTGACTTACCGCCACTGCAGTAATTCAGTCAGCTGTTGGTGTCCACACTACCCTCCTTCTGCTGGTGGTGCATGTCCTTACCAGGAGCACTTGCACAGACTGAAGTGGAACATTGTGGGATAGACAGCTGGGTGTGGGACACTGACAGCTGTGTGGGGCTCACAGCTGGAGCCCTCCACCCTGCGGTGTGACAGCCTGAGCTGTGAACCCCACCTGGGGTTCAGTTTCACACCAGGAAGCCTACCGGTGGTGGAAGTTAATATTCTTGTCAATTTCACGGCTCCAGCTGTGAGTGAGGGGCTGCAGAGGGGAGGCAGTGACAGCTGTGAAACTGATAAGAATGACAGCCAACAGCCAGTGTAAGTAACGCAGTGTCTACAAGGACAATGCATCTATCCCTGACTCCACCGATATTAACTCCACCTCCATGAGAGAGACAGCACTTATGTCGGTGTAGCAGGCCGTTTACTTTGGCAGAAGCAGCACTCTAGTGTAGACACTGACATAATTAGGTCGACGTAAGCTTCTTTTAGGTCTACCGAACTGTAGTTCAGGCCAAACCTTTGTAAGTGGCTACAGCAGCATAACTACCAGCAATGAAATTGTCAGTTTCAAGCTCTAGCTGTGAGCACCAGGTTGCTGGGACCAGGGACAGCCCTGACATTGAGAAGCCTGCTGGTAGGCCCCATGCTGTGAAATTGAGCTGGTGCCGGGCTCACGGCTCAGGCTTCATCCTGGGGTGGATGAGGAGCTCAAACTGTGAGGCCCCGTGGGACTGTCAGTGCCCCACAGTGCACCATTCAGTCCGTGGCAAGCACTTGTTGGTGAGGAGAGAGTAGTGGGGACACCAACAGCTGATTACATTATTGCGGTGGCTGTAGGTTGACCTAAATAGTGGTAAACCTAATTTTGTAGTGTAGATGAGTCCTTTGTCTCTGAGGGTATTAGGGGAAAGCATCCTATAGGTTCCCTTCAGGACAGTATGCTCAATGTTGCTTTAACTAATCAGTGGAGGCTATATTTATGAGAGATGGTAACCCTCTCCTATCCATCCCCTGTGCTGAGCATGCTGCTTCTGCAGACTGTAACTTCCAGCTTCTACCTATTTAGAGAGGAAAGTTTGAAAAATCTAACAGTTTCCCACAGCATACTGACTTTCTTAAACAAAAAAACCACACCAATTTCTGTATAATAATGGCATTTTTCCCCCACCTGCACCAGTAGAGTGAAATATGTCCTGCTGAGTGAGATGTGAGTTTCTTCCTTTTAAGAAGGATCCACAATATGGATTTGATTTTCCTACAAAATATAATCATCAGCTCTTCAACTATCTTCCATGCTCTAGCAGTTTTATTCCTGTTTTGCTAGTTGGGATAAAAATGTATGAAAGGCACAATGGTACATACACATCTAATTCTTTCCAGTTACAGATGTTCTAGCTTGATGAACCGACTTTGCTGTATTGTACTGTCAAGGGATTTAGCTGCTTACTGAAAATTCAGTGAGCAGAAAGCATGAAGTGATAAAATTGTGCCAGAATTGCCATTGGTCTGTTTCATAAAACTTGTTTCAATGACTTTCATAATACGCTTTATTGACCTGATGATTATTCCTTCTTAGAAACAATTTTAGTACAATCTGATTATCCAGAGTGGATTCAGAGAAGTGGAGAAATAGCTAGTAAACTAGCTTTTGAAAAACAGTTGTTTACTGAAAACCTAAAGATTACTTGGATCTCCTAGGGCTAGGGCACTTCAGTTTCAAGATAACTGAAAGATAGAATGTCAGCACAGCGTATGCCAATCTACATTACAATATCTAATTTAAAAAAAATGTTTTGCAGAACTGTTTGGGTGGTATTTTTAAAGCTTAACATAAATATTTTAAGAGTATTTTTACTTCAGTAAATCCTTGGACCCTTGAAACTGATGTTGTAAATGTTCTTTGTTGCAGGTATGCCATTTTGGTAGTCATTTTGGGTGTTCTTTTTTTTTTTTTTAAAGAAAGCGTGACATTACAGATCTGTCTCTGGATGGCTTGGCGTGGAGGGGGAAGGAGAACATACAGCACACATGGGAAGCATTGAGTTTAGTTTGCTGCTGCTCCAATAACTTTTGTAACAAATATTAAACCCTGCAATAATGTGATGGAAAATTACTATTGAGGTTTGCAGTGTTGTGTCAAATTTTCAGGGTAATGGCACCTGTATGTTTCCCTTGAGGGGACCCACTTAAAGATTTCTGACTCCTAGCCATCACCTCTACTGCATGAAGGCTTGCATCTCACTCCCTTTTAACTGAGGGTTTTAAGGCTGCCCAACTCCCCCACCTATACTTCGATATCTCCAGCAAACCAGTCTTCCTAAAAGGCCAATGCCTGTGCTTTGCTTTCTCTCCAAGGGCTATGGCCAGTGTATTGCTGGCAGTTACAAGTTGCCATGCACATTTATTCTTAAGGTAAAACATTACAGAGAAAGCCTATAAAAAATAAAATATCTACATGCATGCTCAACAGCTCATGAGAGGTCACCCCCAGCTCCAACATAGGGTTCTAGTAGGCCTCAGTCCTTCAGACCTCGCAACTGTGGGTTACCAAGTTCACATCAGTCTTAAGATCAGGAACCAGACCTGAGGCTGGGCAGATCTACCATTTGATCTACCTTTGGTCTCAGGAGCGGCTCCAGGGTTTTTGGTGCCCTAGGCGGGGGTCCTTCCACGCTCCCAATCAGCAGCAATTCGGCGACGGGGGGGGGGGGGTCCTTCCGTGCTCCCGGTCTTCAGGGCACTTCAGCGGCAGGTCCCAAAGCGAGTGAAGGACCCGCCGCAGAATTGCCACCGAAGACCCGGAGTGTGGAAGGACACCCACCTCCCCCCGCCGCCGAATTGCCACCGAAGACATGGAGCGCGGAAGGACCTCCTGCCGCCGAATTGCCACCAAGGGCGGCAAAATGCCACCCCCTCAAATCCTGGTGCCCTAGGCGACCGCCTAGGTCACCTAAATGGAAGCGCCGGCCCTGTTTGGTCTCCAATCTCCCGAATAATCACCAGTTGATGGCCCTCTCCTCATGATGTAGCTTCAGAATGCTGTGTTTTGGTTTGTTTTGGTTTCATAACCAAAGTCAGGGCGTTACCCATTCCCCAGGAAATTGATTTAACACATATTGGCCCAGAAGTCCATTTTTGTCTGGCACATTTCAATATAGCCATTTTTGTACAGGAAATTAATATTACGGTGTATGTACAGCTCCCATACCTACATTGAACAATGGTCATGATTTGTGAACAGTAAATGTTGCACTTCATGAGTATTCCTATTTTGTAGTGTAAAGACTGCTTTGAAACTTGCATTCTAAAGGAAGAGCCCTGCCTTCCACCAAATTAAATGGCATATACAGCTAACCATGTGTAAATAGTAATAAACACAGTGGGAACTTGCAGCTTATGCAATACTGAAATTTTTTAAACCATTTAAAGGTAAAGATTGAGATTTTCTTTCAAAATAACTTACTGAAGTAGTTTACAGTTTAAGATTAAATGACAAATCTATTTATTTCTAAGGTATTTATAAAGCACTCAATCACCATTGTACCTAGGCACTGAAAACACTAAAATGTGGAGTATAAGACTCTAAAAAATTGGACCTTTCTGTGGTTTAGTGGCTTTCAGCTGAATATTTTAAAGATCATCCTAGCTTCTGCTTTTGTGGATAAACTAATAAAAAGGTTACTTTTGCATTAGGCTTTAATGATACCTACAGCAGCAGTTCTCAGCTGATGGATTGTGACCTGAAAATAAGTTGGAGCAGCTGCTTAGTAAGTGATGCATGCTGGCTGAGAACTATAAAATCCTATGGGCTGTAGAATCCAACAGAAGCCTGGGTTTGAGGAGAAGGAACTCTTAGTTTTCCACTCATTATCCAGTCAGTTCCTCTCCCCCTTTCCTCTACCATTCCAAAGCTAGGATCCTGTGGAGCTGTCTTTGTGTGGCGAGTGCCAGGCAAGAGGGGAGAATTTCCCCATTTTTTTGATGTACAACCCATAAAATGGCTTAATATTTTCCCATAATCCTCTGCACACCCAAAAGATTGTGGGGTGTGATGAGTCAAGTGTATTTTTGGACATCTTGGGAGTCACAGGCCAAGAGACCTTAAGAACCACTGAAGCCCATTTTGACCACCTCTGTGGAGAGTTCCTTAGCTTGTCAAGACAAATATGTTTCATGTCTTCGGGGTTCTTTTTGGTGTTGAGTCTTGATGTAATCCTCCAGCAGTTAACAGGAATTCTTAACTGTGTGGTGACTTTTGTGACAATATATTTAAAAAAAAAAAAGGGGGCACTAGAAAGTTTCACTCATGCTATTTTTACTCCCTTTATAAAGTCCTTCACAGTCATCAGAGGTCTACATTGTGGCCATTCTTCTCAATAATTGGTTTGTTAAAGCTGCATTAGACACTTCCTGTCTAAAGCACTGAGATAAATGTGATGCAATCTGTAGCACATTTTGTGAATACGTTATCTGATGGCAGGATACAACTGTTTCCCTGTTCTAATGTTGCCCATGCACTGCTTATATCATTTTTCTTTACATGAAATGTGAAACAGAATAAAACAATCTGACGTTTTTTACAGTATAACTATAAAACTGCATAATAAATTTCAGGTTTTTTATGTCAGAAAAGTAATAATGTCCTTTTTTCCTCTATAGGTATAAATTAACCTTCTAAAAGGAATTAAACAATGGAACCAGACATAATTCGGATGTACTCTTCTTCCCCTCCTCCACTAGACAATGGTGCTGATGAGGATGACAATGATGAATTTGGGGAATTTGGTGGATTCTCTGGTGTTGGCACGTCTGGTATAGGTTTTGCTGATTTTGATGCACCAGACTACAGTAATTCAAAGGAGGAGTTTATACCCACAAACCATTTTATGCCAATTCATGATTACTCTGACAATGGAGATAGCCTTGCAACCTTTAACTCTGTTAAAAATGGTAAAGATAAAGACTGCATTGCAGAACTTCCTAAACCTGCTAAAGAACTCTCTGATATATCAACTAAAACCAGCAAAGAAAAATGTAAATCTAGAACGTCAGGTTCTTCCTTTGATGTTAATCTGGAAGATATAAAGACAATAGGGGAACAAAAAGAGAACAGGGGAAAAGCAGAGGGTTTCTCCTCTGAAGGTGTTAGAACTGATATGAAAGTTACAGGCCAGGACCAGCAAATAGACACTTGTAATGGTGAGAAACTCCCATGTCTAGAGATTCTAACAAATGGTTTTGCAGCATTGGACTCTGTAAATCCTCAGGGAATAGAAGATCTGGACAGTGTCAGTGACTCAAAGGGACTAAAAACTACTAGCACTCATAGCACTGAGTTAAGTTTAGACTCTCTGCCCAGCCCAGCTGAGGATTTTGCAGATTTTGCTGCATTCTCAAACAATGAAACAATCCATTTAGAAGAACTAGGACATAAAATATGCAAAGTTTTTAATGAAAGAGAAGCACTGAATGTACAGGAAAACCATATAATAAATAGAGTGGCTGAACAAAGTATTATGAAGGAACAGTCTTCAGATAGAAGCCACGAATATGAAGGAGAGACTTGCACTGAAGATGAGCAGGCTTGCATTTCAGAAACCAATTTAGTAGATAATGAAGTTGGTAGTAATTGTGAGCAGGACTCTACAGCACTGGAACATAATGACTTCATTTGTAGCACAACTCAAAAAACTGAGATTTCAATAGGCACTACTGAAAATGCAGAAAACACTGGAAGGCGAAAATATTGTGACCGTGGGAACAGCAAAGACCTTGATTTTTCTAGGGCTGATGATTCTTCAGAAACAGAAAGTATCAACTTTACTAAAATTCAAAACCCCACCAGTGATCCTGCAGAAGAAACTGATTTGGGTGATTTTGCAGATGTAAAGAATGGTGAAAGTAGCACTGAATTTCTGTCTTGTAGTGATACAAACGAAGATGATTTTGGTGATTTTGGCACAGTCAGTGGTGCATCTCCTGCTTTTATTAGTGATACTCAAGAGTCAGTGAATGATTTAAGTTTAGAAGACTCTTCTGAACAATCTGCACACTTCAGTGAGCCAAGTGGTAAATTTGGTGAGTTTAGGGATATAAATATTGAGGTAACTGTTGACAAACAAAAATTAGATCAGTCTGAACTAAATCAGACACTAGAATATAGAGCTACCAATACGCTTTCTGACTTGGAAGTCCCACCTCTTACTGAGTTGGAATATGGAAAGAATAGTGAATTTGGAGAGTTTGATTCAGTGCCAACACCTCAAGATGAGTGCAGTGCTTTTCAGGACTCTGAAGATTTTGCAGACTTTAGTTCAGCTGGTTGTAACCAAGCTGCAGAGTGGAATGCTTTTGAAGATGAACAGAAAGAAAGCTGTTATTGGGCTGCTTTTGGAGATGAACAAGCTGCTGAATCTTATTATAGAAAAGAGACGTGGCAGTCACATAGGACAGTTGCATCTCTTAGTATTGACAGCCCTGTGACCCATCAGACTGATGGTGTTGCTTTGGCATCTTTCCAGGGAGTTGCTAGTAGGCGAGAATCAGCACCTTCAATTCAGGTAACTTTCTATATTTTGTCCCTTTTGTCCCTTTTGGGGATTTTTTTTAAATTGCTTTATAAGGCTTATCACTCAAAAGTGTACTTTTTAATCTTAAAATCCATTGTGCATGCAATTCTTTCCCAGCGCACATTTTTGAATATGTGTAAAGCAATAGCTTTTGTGTATTTCACAAAGAATACTTGTTAATAGAATTTTTATTTGGTTCTTGGAAAATGTATTCCTTCCACAGATGTATTCCTCTGACAGATGTAGAACTCCTTTGAAGTTTCCATTATGAGATGCCCTTACAGACTTGCCAACATGTCATCTTTCAGCTGTTTCATGGATTTACTTACTGTTTTGGGGTATAGAAACAGCTTCAGTGGTTTTCATTATCATTTGATACCCAGATGCAAAATAATACAATGGTGTTCTTTTTAAATCAATACTTTTTAAAAAAAAAATTGTTTTAAAGAGAGTAATTGAAAGCTGATAGGTCTCCTACTCCCTGAAATGTAGTCTAAGATAAGTGACCGATAAACTGATCACCAATCTTAATCTTTTTTTAAAAAATCTGATAAAAATGTAAAATGTTTTCCTAAGACTTTTACTTGTCACTTAGTTCCTGTTCATGCTATCCACTCTGACTTCCTCCTCATGCATAGTCAGTCTGTTACAAAATTGTTCCTGGTAGTAAAATATGAAGTTCTTTCCCTAATGCTTTAAATCTTAAGGTCACACTAATTAGAAAATTGAAGAGTCAATTGTTATGAAAACTCTTATTTAAGACTCTAATTTGGGGGGGAAGCTAAACATTATGGCAAAGGTATTAATATTCAAGAGTGATTTCTTTTGATCACTGCTATACTTAAGCAAGAATATGGGGATAGATGACTGTTCAAAAGATGCTGGTAACATTCATTGCATTTTTGCCTTATTGCTAATTGTGTAACTAAATACTAATTTCTAACTTACTAGCTGGGTTTTTTCTTCGGTCATCTGATTCTCTTGCACCAGGGTAGATGTTTGATTGTAGTTGTACATTCTTGACTTCAGAACAACTGTACTGAGTTTAAATCTCCCTTAGCTGAGCATGTGCAGTGTAGTTGTAACTGTGTTGGTCCCAGGATATTAGAAAGACAAGGTGGGTGAGGTAATTTTTTTTTAATCGAACCAACTTCTATTGATTGAGAGAGACAAGCTTTTGAGAGAGACAGTTCTTCTTTAGGTCTGGGAAAGGTACTCCGAGCATTACAGCTACTTGCAAGGTGGAGCAGACTGCTTATGCTAAAGAATTTGTTCCATCTTGCATTTAGCTGTCCTGCTAAGTATTTCCTTATTTAACTGATAGCATTGTGTATTTGTGTGTTCATTCAACGTGATTACTGTTTAAATGCAGAAACTATGCCAGTACTGTGTAGTGGCATGGTGGAGATCCTTTCATGAAGGGGAAAACTAGTTATTTGCCAGTAGCTGGAGTTTTCCAAATGTTGACTTCACCAGTCGTCCTTCACTCCCTTTTCTCTCTGAGGTCCATGTATTCTGGACAGGGAACAGGCAGTAAGGTTGCTGTGTCTTCTGAATGTAGTCTTAGAGCCATAAGGTGCATGAATCAAGGGATGCCGCACTGATCTCTGCTAACTACTTTAATGATTCTGGGGTCAGTTTTGATGTTGGCTTAACTAGGGAAGCTGGCTTGAGTGAGCATTGTGTATGGAGAGGAATGATAAGTAACCCAGTTTTGCCAGTAAAATATAGATTATAAATTGGAGCAGAGGGGTTGTTATTAGTGGTAACTTAGTGCAATTCTTTTGTAAACATAAGATCACAAATGCACAATCAGGGTGTTTGAGGACAAAATGAAAATCTCTGCTCTGAACATGTTTATTTCTGTCAAATTTAATTTTTGTAGTATTAAACAGATCAACAATGTCAAGTACTTGAACATTATTTAATTGTTGCTGGAATTTGTAATCAGGGCACCCTCCCTTTAAAATAAATTGTCTGAAGGGATTTTCCACGCTTGTTGCAAGTAAACTATGAAGTTGCACAACTTCATCTGTGCATTGCTGAAAACAAATATTTTTGACACATCCTTTTTAATGGGACATAAAAATATTTTCTTCCCCCCAAACCAAAGGCTGGTGGACAAACTTTACATAAGCTGTTTACTGGATACTTTGAAGGTTTTAATATTAATGTCTCATTTCAACTGTGAAGATCCAATAACAGTTGTTGCAATATAGCGTAGGCCTGCTTTTTTAAGTATAAGGTCCTATTGTGATTAATATATAGGATTAGACGTGATACTGCACATAGGCTTCTTGGGGCAGAGACTGCCATCTTTCATGTCATGTAGGCACTGAGCACATGGACAATGCTTAACCGTTAATCTAATTCACTGATGGCTATGCAACAAAACCAATAAATCATTTGTTCTTCCCTGAGTGAGATGTGTGGTGCAGGATATGTCCTATTTCTTTTTAACTGATACAGAAAAATCGGTTACCATGAACATTTAAGATATTTAAGAACTGTCCTCCCACTTCCCAGCACCGGTGAAAAATAATGCTAATAGTTTGGTAGGTGTCTATAGACTCCTCCAAAGACAAGCTCCCTATCCTGAAAATGCCCTCAGTCTAGGGGCCAGGTCTTGCAAGCCTGTACACAGATAATTCCACTGACTTCAGTGAAGTTATTCAGATGAGTAATGGCTCACAGAATCAGGCACTATATAGAAAGCAGAAAAACAAAGGATGAGGGATGGAATGCAATTTAGTATAGGAAGAACTGGCAGCAACACCTATAATTAAAGTTGGCTAACACTTTGTTACAAGGCCACATAGTCAGTTGCTTGTAATTTGCCAAACTTGAAACATTTGGGGGAGTGGATAAGAGGAGATGGAAGAGGCATAAAAAGGAACAAAGCTGGGTGTTGTGTGTGTTGTGGGGGAGGGACAGAAGGATCTGTATCCACTACAGTACACTTCTCTCCAGAAACTTCAATGGAATCCGGGATTCCAAAGTCAACACCTTCCTGCTGTCTAACAGTTATCTGTGAGACCCACTCACAAAATGTTTTATTTCCTGCCAATGACTGCTCTACATAGAGAATAACAGCTTATGGCTGCTACTTGTTCTTCCACTAGCTCAAGTAGGAAAGGTCTGTGATGTGGATCTAAAGGTGACAATCCCACTGATATCCTGGGAGAGTCACTATGGTTTCACAGGCTGGAAACCAACACACACAGACCTCCCCCACCACCCAGTGCTCACCAACATACCCCTGCTACCTAGCACCCCAAAACAGACCTTGCCCACTGCCCAGCACTCTCCCACATACCTCTCACAGCCCAGCACCCCAAAACACAGACTCCCCAGAGACCTATTCTCCAAGCCCTGCCCTCTGGCTGCTCTCTGGCCCTGCTGGGCCAGCACAGAGCAGGGATCCCCTCTTCCAGTACAATGCTACAGGGCAAGACAGCTGAAGCTCGGGAGCGCAGAGCATCCCAGGGGCCCCACTCAGCCCTGCCTTTCTGGCGCTGTTGCCTGTGGCGGAGGAGGCATTTCCTTCCAGGGATGGGGTGGGGGGCAGCCACCAACTTCCCCTGCCTGCCACTTCTCCAGAGCACCAGGGAGAGCTGGGCTCCACCTGCAAGGAACTGGAAGCGGACAGTAGGTCACTGGCCCAGAGCAGTAGTGGCTGAGGGCTCCTCTCTGCTACCAGTAATGGGGGCAGAGAGGAGCCCTTGGCTGGCTGTCCACTGGCCGAGAGGAGCAAGCAGTAGGCGGGGGAGGGGCCAGGGATCACATGGAGTTGGTGGGTGGGGCCAAGGGGCGGAGAGAAGCCCTGGGCCTGAGGGCCAAGAGGAGCAAGTGATAGATTGGAGAAGGGGAGAGGGTAGAGAAGAGCAAGTGGCTCGGGATGCAGTGTGAGTGGAGCAGGCCAGGCTGGGGTCCCTTTTGAGTGTAGGCATGGTGCCATTGGCACCATTTTAAACCCAGTACTGCACGTTACAGCTTGCTTGCTGCAGACTCTGGCTTTCCTGTCTCAGCCCTGCTGCATGCTGACTCTCTCTCTCAGCTTCCCATGAGCTGACTACTTCTTTCCCCCTCTCTGCCAGGGCACTTTCTTTAACCCTTGAGAGTCTTTTGATCTCAGCCCTAGCTTTGGAAAGAGAAAAACATCTTTATCTGGATGGTTCCAGCAAGTTAGCTTCTTGCACCCAACTGAGGCCCAGCCATTGTTTTAGTTTTCTTAAAGCAGGTACCTGAGAGACTGCCTTATCTGTCATTGTTTTGCCCTTCATGGGTTCCTTAACAACCTCCCTTTACAGCCTTCTTTGGTTTAACACTCTGCATTCAGTCAGGATAAAATATAAAACTGAACAGGGAAACCATGTGGTACAAAATATTCCTAAGAAATTACTCGGATATTGTCCCAGTTTGGGTCACTGAGCACTCATAATTGCAACTAAACTTGATTTGAGTGGTGCTGTGTAACATAAAGTGCTATAAAATTTCCTAAGTACTCAGTAAAAATCAGGCCATGGGCATATTAAGTTGGGCACCCAAAATCGTGGACACTTGTAACAGTTTTGAATAAGACATTGTGGTTCAGTTCTCCATCTGTAAAATGAAGATACCACCACCTAATTTCACAGGTTTATAAAGATAAATTCATTAATATTTGTGAAACTCTAAGGTGCTTTAAGTTTCCTAAAAATAATCCAGGGGAAATGAGTAAAACTGAACAGTGCTGAATTTGAATAGTGTGCAGTACATAAAACACTGGGATACAGTGAAATAAAAGAGACTAGAAAGAAGGTGTACATTTTTAACAGTGAGGTGGATTCCCCATCACTGGCCATTTTAAAATCAAACTGATGTTTTTTCTAAGATATGCTCTATATCAAACAAATTATTTTGGAGGCATTCTATGGCCTGTGTTACATAGGCGGTCAGACTAGATGATTACAGTTGTCCTTTCTGCCTTTAGAATTAATGAATCTCTGAGGATGAAAAGAAATATTGAATAGCTGTCCATTCAGTGAGCACCATCAGTTCTCTGCACTGAATGAAGGGCAGGTTCTATGGGAAAATAGCATGCAATCTTGTAATTGAAGGCTGTATCACAACATACATGGGGATGAATTAAGGTTGCATTGGCACAGTTTTAAGTTCAGGTAACTTGTGAAACTTACACTTAGGATGACCAGACAGCAAGTGTGAAAAATCGGGACAGGGTTTGGGGGGGTAATAGGAGCCCATATTTAAAAAAAAAATAAATAAAAAGCCCCAAATATCAGAGCTGTCCTATAAAATCGGGACATCTGGTCACCCTATATACAATGTAAGTTGTAACTATACATAACAAGTTGTGCATCTTACTACTGCTTATTGCTTCCATGAGAAACCCCTGCTGACAACCAAGTTCTAAAGTCTGCTAGTAGTATATCAGCAAATGAGCTGTTAAAGGGCTTCTCTAAATGAAGGAAACTGTACTTTAAAAATGAAAGTCAAGTAGGTAATTAAAAATGTTTTACTTTATAACACACACAGTTTGACTAGGAGGGACCTGAAAAGGAAGACAAAGTAGGGTTTGTGACCTTTATGGTATCTTGTATAGAAGAAGACCTGGAAAAGAGTATTCAAAAAGTTGGTAAACCTTACAACTAAGTAACAATATCTAAGTCTTATTTATCCTGTTTTGTTTTTTCTATCTGATAGTTGAAATGGTAACATAACTTATGGGGAGGGAAAGTAAATTTTACTCAGTGTATTTTTTTTAAAAATTTGTTTAATTTTTTTGTTCAAATAAGTTAAAACTTATGTAACTTAAACAGATGGAAGAGAAGTTTTGTTAAAGATTCAGCACCCTCTTCTACTAAGGAATAAGAGCTTACAACAAACATGCAAACCAGGAAGACAAGGCTTGACATTCCTGCTATTTGGGTTTTTTTTTAAAAGCAGGAAAAAAGGTTATCCATCCATTCTGTTCCCATTTGTGGGTAACTTTTTACTTAATTTTCAGTTTGCTCAGCAGTTCATTGTAAAAACTTTTTAGTATCACTTTAAAAAAATTCTACTTTTTAGAAAAAATGTTCCATGCCTCTTTCTAATAACACCTTACATAACTGAAAAAATTGTGTAACACATTTGTTGTGATTTATACTAGCAGTTTACTCTTTCAACCTTTTGTGCTTTCACAGTGAAAATAGACTAAGTTGGTACATGCAAATCAGAAAATGAAAACATTAATGTTGCAGTGTTTTGAACAGCAAATGCTCTCTTGGAATATTTAAAACCAAATAACTGTCTTTGCTAAATCTTTTAAAGAATTCACAAAGGCATCTTATGTTTGTTTTTTTTTTTCTTTTAAAATGTTTAAGTATGGGACCAGAAAGGGAAAACTAGTTTTCTTGCCCGTAAGTTTGGCTTCTCCTGGTAACCAACGGAAATTTTTGTCTCCAGAGTGATTCTGTGAAGACTCCCTTCCTTCCAGGTGGAGTCCACACTGAAGAGAAAAGGGGTAAATAGTTAGAAGATGTTTAAAGGGAAGTTTGTTTCTTGGGGTAAAGAATCCTTTGAGCCTCTTTAAATAACAAGTTGCACCAGCTTAACTAAGGTAATTTAAAAAAAAAAATTAGTTAAACGTGTGTAGCTCTGTTTGTTTGAACAATTGCAATAAACCGACCTTATGACCCTGTTAAATTGATGCAAGAGTGTCCACATTAGGAGAGTTGCAACAATTTTTAAATCCATTTCTAAATCTATTTAGTTAAGTGAGTGCAGAAGCTGTATAGGCCAGTCCTTGCAAAAGGCTGTCTCAGAAAGCTACTCATCTCTTTGGAGGCAAATATATTGGTGACAGCATGGTCAGTTTAGCATAAATCCCAGCACCAGGAGCTTCCAGTTTTATTTAACAAAAAAACTTCTGCCTTTTGGACAGAAATATTTGTGAATTAGGTCCACTGTGCTAGAGAGATGTCTATCATCGGAGATATACTTTAACATTCTTTACTTTAATCCAGATTTTCTCTTCCTTGCCTTAAGACCATTGCTCCTTGGTCTTCCATCTTCTGAGACCAAATAATTCTCTTCCTTCATTTAACTTGTGAACTTGAAGTTATTATCAGATCATGTCCCCACAAACTTTTTTCTTCCAGACTATAAATTTAGCTGCTTTATTCTCTTCATATGCCTATTCTCTGCATATGCCTTTGCATCATTTTGTTGTTTTAATCTCTGTAGTCAGACCTGAATGTGTACCATATATACTTGTTCATAAGCTGAATTTTTTAGTAAAAACGGGAAGCACCAGAGATGAGGGTCGATTTATGAACAGGTATAGAGAGGGAGAGGTGGGACCCAGCCCCTCCCCCCAACAGAGGGAGCAAGAAGTGGCAGCAGAGACACAAGGGAAGAGGCAGGGCCAGAGTCTCTCCACTTCTGGCCATGCTGCTGTCCCCCTAGCCTCCAAAGCAGCTGCAGCTCCGGGCTGACAGGCTACAACCGTGCTGCTCAGCCCCACTCCCCAGAGCAGGCTGTGGCTGTGCCGCCTGGGTGCCGGAGCACACTGCGGCCACACTGCCTGGCCTACCCCGCTGAAACATGCTGTGGCCACGCTGCCCGCTCTGGCCTGCTAGAGCAGTCTGCAGCCATGCTGCGCAGCCTGCCAGAGCAGCTCCAGCCAGGTCAGAGACATACTCCCCTGGCCCTTATCTGGGGAGGTGGGAAGGGATGGGATGGGGAGAATGGGAGGGGTCCCTGGCTAGGGATGGGGTCATGTGGAGGGTGGTCACAGGGGTTACTCCCCTAACTCCCAGCTTCTCCCCATAAAAATTTCCCAACAAGTTGCTGTCCCAGCCTATCAGGGTAAGTAGCTTGCGCGCCAGGACACTTTGTTTACTTAGGTTTACCTCTGTGTCTGCAGATGCTTGAGGTAAACAAACCATCTGGGACCACCAGTGGCTTATCTTGATGGCCTGGGAGTCAAAGTTTGCTGACCCCTGAATTATAGGGTGGGCTTATGAATGGGTTGTAGAATTTTTCCATTTTTACTTATCCATCTTGCGGGGGTCGGCTTATAAATGAACCAGTTTATGATCGAGTATATACGGTAAGTCTTTCAAAAGATTTTTGTGCAGTTAAAGCTAAAACCTTGAATTGTAGTTATTTATCTTAAAAATCCCTCTATTGTTTGGATCTTTTACGTAGGTGGGACTCTCTCTTCCCCGCCTCTCCTTCTGTTATACCACGGCAACTGGGAGGCAGTCTTACACTTCCTATATTTGTACGTCATTGAGCTTGTGGCAAGTTGCTCAGTGGAGGGTCCCCCTCCATGCTCTTTACTTTCAAAGTAATATCTGCCAATGGAGACCAAATTTGTTGCCCTTCAGGGCAGGTTGTAAGGTCGGTCCATTACCCAAGCTTTAAAGGGAAATGGAGGTGTTGAGTGGGAAGATTTTTAATTTATTATCACTGAAACTCCAAGACTGTGGTTTTTGGATTAATTAGTAGTCTGTTTTCATTGGGTCAGTGTAGATTTATTATATAAAATGTTTTATTGATAGCCCATGAATAAGGTACATTGTAAAAAGAGAGAAAACGAAGTGTACACCAGGCCCTTAATTTTTTTAAGACGTTATGGTTAAGGGCCTAATCCTGTGCTCCTTGCTCATTTCTCATTTGAATAAGGGATACAGTTGAGTCCTGTGTTTGGAATTTGGCTCCTATCAGTTGTCTCACCTTCTAATTTTAAAATAAACTGTAATGAGTGGCCACCTTCAGAAGCACTTATACAATATTAACCAAAATCCCTCTCAAAAAACATTGATACTAATGCTAATCAAATAGTAGGTAGCACTTCAATAGACTTTCCAAATAAGAAATGTTATAGAAGTATATTAAACTAATATATAAATACTTTATAGTTTAATAGAATAAAAAATCTTCTACCTTTTAGTGCCTGCATTATTGCAGCAAAATAGCCTTTAATAAGAGGACCTTGAAACAATTGGCCAGCATTTATCCCATATGTAGTTAATAGGTGTAAAAGGCCTAAGTTATAATGCCCATGACCTTAGAATATATATAACTACTTTGACCCATTTGAGGGGGCACTTACTAACATAATCTTTCACTCTCTTTGATTGCGTGGAATATCATAAAAAGCAACAGAGACTCCTGTGGCACCTTATAGACTAACAGATGTTTTGGAGCATAAGATTTTATGGGTGAATACCCACTTTGTCAGACGCATATGAAATATCATAGTTAACTTTCAGGATGACAAGTTATGGTGTAACTCTCTTAATTCTACTTGTTGATTTAAAAACCCCTCTTTTCTCCTCAAATTGTAATGGTGCATGTGTGCAGAACTTTCAGGAGCCATAAATACATCTAGTGCCACAAAAAGTGGAAACAATTTGTTCTGTTCAACAAATGTCATATTAAATTTTAGAGAGACAAGGTGGGTGAGGTAATATCTTTTATTATTGCTTCTGTGGGTGAGAGAGTCAAGCTTTTAAGCTACACAGAACTCGTGAGGACGAGCTTGTCTCTCTCACCAACAGAAGTTGGCTCAATAAAAGAGATTACCTCATTCACCTTGTCTCTCTAATATCCTGGGACCAACACGATTACAACAACAATGCATATTAAATTTTAGGAAGCATACTTGCTGCTCTGTCAAAGCATTATAGGTAATGTTTCGTATTGAATAATTCGATTGTGATTTTTTTCATCTTTACAGTAAGTTATTGTATAACTAGATCATCCAGGAAGACCTGGTAGTTGTACACAATGTATATAAATATTTTCCACTATTTTTTCTCCAGTAAAGCAGTTGAATGGGATTTATGAAACAAAATGGATGTAGTTCTAAAATTAGCAGCATTTTGTAAAGTGTTTATTTTTTGATAACTCCCTTCCAACCTAGGAGATGCCAACACAGTGTCATATTTCCAATTAAATGAACAAGTGTAGTTGTTCCCTTTGGAGCTATGGCCATTGTTCCCTTGATATACTTGGATTGCATGAGTCCAGGGAGCTGGAATTCTCCCCAGTTCAGATCTCCCAGTTTTCGATAGAAACCTGCCTACTTTCCACATACATCACCTATAAATAACTGGAGATCCTTCTAAATGTTTCTGTAAGACTTGAATAGATAAAAGCATGTGCCAGGGATATTTTGATGAAATAATATCGTGCTAAGGCTGCAGTAACTGTCTTCCTCTCTCAAACTTGTATCTGGATTTTTATGTGGGTGCTGGCAATAGCCTGAGATGAAGTTCTGCTATTAAGGGCTCTTTCTATTGTATTCCTTCTCTTGCTGTCATTTGCACTGCCCTAAAATCAAGCCACCAACTTAGACATTTTCCTGGTTTTCTGAGTGGGGGTAGGTATTCACAGTGGCAGGCACTTTCCTCTTGTAGATGGCTTGTTATTTAAGCAAACCTATTCTTAGCCATTACACCATGGAATTGGGTATATTCCCAAATCTTGACTCTTTCCTGGGAAACTTGATGGTGTGCTACTTTACCAGTATGGCTGGGCACCTCTGCTGCCTTCATAGTGAGCATTGCTGTGCAGTTCTGATGGACTGTAGCATATATCTTAGGAATGTTAAGTAAAGGTCAGTAGTTTGTAAAAGATCATAGGAACGGATGTAGTTTCACACAGAGTATAATACTTAATTTTGAAGTAGATTGTTTCTTGTAAAAGGACTAACAGAAAAATTCTAAAAGGAAATAATTAGTGCGTTACATTATTTTTAAGCCTGACCATCCTGACTCCCAGACATATATCAAAAAAGGTTAAGGGTAAAAATATATGTATCGGAATATTGTCTGCCTTGTTCAAATCTTTGTGCCACTGAGGTGCTTCAGAGGGAGTGGAAGTCACTTGCAAGTCCCCTGCGGGGGATTCACTCAATATGAGAGAATCCCCAGTTTGAAGAAAACCCAGCTTTTGCACCTCCTTGCCTCAGCCCTTGGTGCAGAGGAGTGTGTCAGAATCAGGAGAGTGGCTGGAGCACATTGTGCTCTCGCTATCCTCAATTGGCGTATAGTCCCTTGTGGATTTTAGCCTGATGGTGCAAATTAGAGCTGCCTCCAAGCTGCTCTAACCTGGCCTGGGGGAGAGTATCAGGGAGTAATTGGTTCTCATCTTCCACTGCCCTGGGTAACTATGTGGTGGAGTGGAGCCATCCTTACTAGACACTCCCTGAAGCTTGGACCATGACTCAAGTGCCTCTTCTGCCTTGCCATGCGGCTCCCACAGCCAAATAGAGCATCAGAAGTGAAATAGCCAAATGCTAGTCTCTTCCCTGCTGTGCAATGCAGCAGTTGGACAGACAGGGAACGGCAGAGCAGCTGCAACATGACAAGGGGCATGTTGGAACTGTAAATGAAATGATAGTAAGGATTACAAAACCTGAAGGGATAGTTATTTTTTTAAAAAAGCCCCAAACCTGCCCTTTAAAAATACAAAAATGTGTCTTGGTTTAACAATTTTTTCTACACAAAAAGGAGACACTGAAAGTGACTATACGTCAAATGCATAAAGTAAACTGGAAAGTGTATTCTCTGATTTTTCAGTTGCCATAATCTTAGGTGTTCCTTGTAATGGCGGTAGATCAGTATACAGAGAAATGTGGGGTTTTGTTGTGTTCTGCCCCTAAATAGGTTTTTCATTGAAGGTAAAACTGTCAGGCTCACTTATTCCAGCACCTTTTAAAGGATGGCCTAAAAATGCCCCCGCTTCTGTAGGAAGGCAAAAGATATTGTAGAGGAAGCACTGCACTGCCTCACGAGCCCACAGAAATCGCCAGAAAACCTTTTGGTCAACTGTTAATGGGAAGAGAAGGGAGTTACTGGGAGCAAGGCCAAGATACAGAATTAACTTTTTATAGAAGAGCTAAAAATAGAAAATTGGGCTAACAATTATATAAATATACACTAATGGGGGGGATAATATGGCAAAGTTGTATTTTTAAATGATATGTGTAAAAACTCATGTTGCTTCCCTCTCTCCTGTCCTTATTTATCTGTTTAGATTGAAGCTCTTCAGCTAAATAGGGATTTGTCTCATTTGTAACAAGCCTAGTGCACATTTGGATGCCACTTAAATCTCTAATAATGAATACTCTTTACAAAGCGCACAGTATTTGGAAATATTATAGAAAGAATAAGTGTTGCATAGCAGGTGCCCATATTTATACTATTGGCCTGTTAGATTATAAACTAAGCATGGTTGGGCCAGGACAGTACTTTGATGGAGACCTGATAAATATCTAGATGATGTAGGAAATAGATATATTCCCTTTGAATTGATATCGAACCAGTCCCCTGTCATCAGGGTGAACTTTGCTGTTGCCAGTTCTGTATTTCAGAGGACATTCAAAACCAAGGTCTTGACCACTTGTGTTTAGTAAAGATCTTACTGTCCCTACTATAAGAATGAGGGACATTAACGCACACCTTAACTAAATATCACTTTGAATACTTGCTGCACGTTTTTCCTGCCAGCATTCACCTTGCAGTTTCATCTAGACATTGTAATAACTTCTTGTGTCAAACTTGTATAGCAGTACTGTCAGTGGTGGATACATCACTTACCTACCCCTCAGTTGTTGTGATTCGTAGAGTTGCAAAGAGCTTGGTGATCCCCTGACAAAAGTTATTATGTAAAAGTGTATTATAATTTTCTTTGAATGTGAACTATGTATAATTTCTCATTTGTCACACTCATCATTTTTTCTTTATTTTTGGAACAAGCAGTTAAAGAAAACTTGAAATACGTTTCTTTGGTGTTTGTTTGTTAGACAACGTTGCTAAGCCGTCTGGAGCGAATATTTGAAGTTTGCTTTCCTTCCATACCTGTTCTTGAAATAGAGGAAGAGATAATTTCCTTGAACCTTTTTTCTGGAAGCAAGCAACAAAACAGATGAGAACAGGAGAGACTTGGGCTAACTGTGGGTAAGAAACCCTAATATGGCAAACTTAAAGAAAATCAAGTGAATAAGCTACTTCTAGTAAACTAGGTCTTTACACAGACTATAAACTTTAAAAACCACGTAGCGAAGTATGTCAAATTCCGATGTTCTGTAAGGGTCTTTAGAAATTATAGGGTAAAAGTTAATCATTGTAGTTCAGTAGTCTGTTCAGTGACCACATGTACTGATAGTATTTTCATCTAATTGGTTTTTTCCTCTGCTTTTAGTGATGTCTAATGAGATAGTTAATTAAGATGTAGCCTATTACTTACACTTGCTACAAATTGCTGTATTAATTAATGCGTGACAGTCTAAGTAGGCCTGTTCTGTCTTCTGTGGGCATCATTTTCAGTTAGAAGTCTGAATAATAATTGTTCGGAACACTATAGCAATTTTAACTCCTTGAGTACTAGTGTTTGGGCACAAATTTAATTGGAATTTATAACATCAGTCACATTAATAATTAGAATATGTCTAAAGCTGCTGAGTCATATGATTCTTCCTGTTGATGATTGATTTTTCATGGGTTGTGTAGGAAACTTATGGGAAGTGTGGGACACAGCTGCAGGATATCCATGATTCGTATGGATTGAGATATCAGTGGGGTGGCTCCCCAGCAGCAACAAAAGCTTTTATTGCTCCTTGGGAATTGACACAAGAAATATTGTGAGTTTATCTATAAAACTTAACTGTTTCTGTTAGGGGGAGCTGTAGTAAATTTACTTGTGCATGCCTGTGTTTCTTTCTGAATGATCACACTTCTTCATAGAAGACATACATTAAAATGAGTTTTCGTGTCAGTATATTTAGTACTACAGCTTCACAATTCAGGAGCAATTTATATTTCCAGTATAAAGTTTTTAAAAGAAAATGAAAACCTTGTTTAGTTATAAATTCATATGGTCTTTGCTCTGATATGAATCTCATAAATATAACCCTAATCCATTGACCCATATTTTAAGATATTAATTTTATTTATAATTAAGATAGAATGGGAGAACTTCTTAAGTCATCCATCCATCTTTTTTATCAGCTCTTTACAGGCAACAAGAAGCAGCCTGTTATTGTACCCATGTATGCAGCAGGACTGGTAAGTACCGTAGTATGCTTCCCACAAAAACTGTGTATAATCAAATATATAAGTGCCATTAAGCACCACACAAACTGAGAGAGGTTTTTATAGCATGCCCAAATACTTGTTGAGAATCAATAGAGTTGTTAGAGAGAAGCTTGCAAAACATGTAAATAACTTGCTTTATTTGTTTAGTAAATTATGCTGAATGTGATCCAATCTCATTTTGGTGAGAAGAAAAGATTATAATGCAGTATGTTTAAGTGTGTGTAGGCTGAATAATGACTCTTAGCTTATTTAGTGAAAATCCATGAGATTAGAATGCAGCTTTTAAAACATTCAAGAAAAAAACCTCAATTAAGAAGTTTAAAGTGGCAGGGTTAAATCCTCGGTCAGGAAATGGCAATGTGAACATAGGAGTTGCCAGAATGGATCAGATTATAAGTCCATATAGTCCAGTATACTGTTTCTGACTGATTAGTACTAGATGCCGCTGTTCAAGAAAACCTATTGTAGACAATTATGATATTACTAAGCAAAGTTCCTTCACCTATCCCCATCAAACATTACTCTTCTGGCTCATGCAACCATTACCCTGATCCCTAGTACGTAAATCTGAGTACATGATCACGTGCTGTTTCTCAGGGCTGGTCTACACTACGGGGGAAAATCGATCTCAGATACGCAACTTCAACTACATGAATAATGTAGCTGAAGTCGAAGTATCTAAGATCGAATTACTCACTGTCCTCACGGCGCGGGATCGATGTCCGCAGCTCCCCATGTCAACTCTGCAACTCCGTTGTGGTTGGTGGAGTTCCGGAATCGATATAAGTTCGTTCGGGGATCGATTGCTACCCGCCGATACGGCGGGTAGTGAAGACATAGTCTCAAATACAATATTTTTTCAACATTCTTAGATACCTGGGTATCTTCTTGTATTGCTATGCACTATTCCATGTCTTCCAGTCAATGAAAGTCCTGTATGTACAATATCTGCAGTGATTGAGTCAAGGGCTCCTATGAATTCCTGCCTCATTCAAGGAACACATTGTACAAAGTGGACATCAGGCCATACGTCCTTACAGGATGTGTTCCACAGATACCATAGACTGCCTTCGCTCTGAAAGTTGCTTTAAAAAATAGCAACAGTATGTAAAGGAGGTTTTTCCCTTCCGTGTCTTTGAAATCTAAAGTAGTGTTGTCTGGTGATCTCATCCATTTTCATTTAAGAATTGCAATAATTTCTCCATGTTGTCCTGTCTGGCATCTTAGACACCTGGCAATATCTGTAATAAGACAAACATTGACAGACCGAGAATCATAATTTTTCTGATGAGAGTTTTAAAAGCTTTTTCTGTTTATGGGAATTTCATTTTTTTTAAATGTTAATAGGTAGTCCTCTTACAGAAGAAATGACAACTGTCTGGTACATGTTATGCATTGTTATTTATCAGAAATATTTTAATATAAGATTTCACAGCAGTTCAGACTTGGATTTATTAAGCCCTATTTGTGCACTGCTTTGAGTCAGGATCTGCCTGTTGTGTATTACAGAGGGAGTTTTAAATCTCTTATTAGTAAGCAGTGGCTTATCTTATGTATATATTTAGGAGCTGGACCATCTATTGTACCAGTAAGCTATGTACTTGGCCAATAATATACATGGTATTAGTCACCCATCACAGCAGCTCATGCCTCATAGAAATCTTTACAAAATTCTTCTTGAAAATATCATCATAGAAACCACTCTCCTAAATTTTGTTTTTATATAATATACATATGCACATATGAGTTAATTGTTAAATATAAATAAGCAGTATGCAGATGGACTTTTAATGCAAAATGCCTTACTGTGTCCTCTTACCACACAGCTTCAGGTGTTCCCTCCATTCTGAAACTAAATTTGGTTTCTTTGCTGATCCAGTGAGTTTGGATCCTGAACGTTAATTTCCTCATGTGGTGGAACCACTTGACCATTGGACAAGCTAATTTTGGTGGCCGACTTACACAATTTCAACGATATGTGGAACAAACCCATGGTTTGGACCTGCTTCTGTGTGAACAGAAGTCTTTTGTATGTCTGAATGCACATTATGCCTGTGACTACACCAGTTTTTCTCACTTATGTGCAAAAGAGCTTAAGAGTTCAAAGCCCACTCAGATCATTATCCTAGGCCTTGAATACTTGATTCAGAATGAAAAGCCCTGTCTCATTGACCTCTCTGAGATTTTAAACTGGATTTACATCCTTGGCGGTAGTAATAGCAAATCACACAGAAAATAAGGTATTGGAGACAAAATCATGCTACAAAATGACTCAATTCTTATAAATAACCAATTTATTTTGTGTGGTAAAATGGAGTAAATACTACTATATTACTTTCTCCTGTGGCACTTGATCCTTATGAGAGTCCACTTACACCAGGGAGGGAAAATGTCATTGATTATGGAACAGTATCTTCTAATTTGTGTGATGTTACTGATCGTAATAAGACTCAGTTAAAGGGTTTGGGTCTCCATTGTTTTCTGTAAAATGGTCCCTATGATCCACTAAATAGAGCTGGATGAGGTCTTAAAACATTGAATATGAAAATATTCCCAGAAATAACATTTGGGACCCACCTGCTTCAGAATATTACTATTTAGTACCATATTTCCTGTCTTTCAATGTCTGTGTAGTTCTTGGCGTATATGTACACATGACTCTTATTTTTTTAGGGTATGCTAGAGCCTACCAAGGAACCTCTGAAACCATATCTGCTGCAGAAAAATAGCTTCTATAGGACAGACTACCCCTGTATCACCAGAGATGAGCACATGTACATCTGATCAGTTCCAGGTAAAAAACTGGAAAGCAGGGTGCCTGATCTAGCTTTATAATATTACAGTTCAGGGTTCTGGTGCCAAGGGAATCTGAACATATATAAAAGAGTTTTCTCTGCATCACAGTAAATCCCACCTTGGATCCACCCCTTGTGTGTCTGGAAGGAGTCCCGAAGCTGTCTCTGGTTGCCAGCCACTAACAGGGAGACCTGCATCTGCTAAGAGCCCTGATGACCTCTAATGCCTCTAATGGTTAGCTGCTTTCTAACAACTGACAGTGAATGAGCTCCTGCTGTGATTGTGAAGTGTGCCATAGCAGCTGGCCCTCTTCTGACTGATGTTTTTCATTCAAAGTTCTCTCTGAGTTTCTTGTACCTTCCCTATCCTTAGTGCCCTTTTCTTTTTGTTTTCATATTTTCTGTATGGAGCCACTTTTACTTGTCTGACAAATGTCTTACATTTTCTAAAGTGTAGTTTTAAAGTTGTGCTTGTTGCACTGTTTTTCCTTGCTCTTTATATTATCTTGCAGAATACATAGGAAGCAGCCTGGCCAGTTAGAGAAATACCCTGGGTGTAGTCATAAAATGTCCATTACTGGCACGTGTGACTGTCTCCAACATCTGTCAGTGGAACATTCTGGGGCATCAGAGTCAGTGGGACACACTGAGGCATCTAAATCATGAGCATATCACCTCAGTTATGCTCAGCACAGGTTCAGAGAATGAGGTTCAATACAGACATCCCTCAGAGTTCTGATCAAATCAATTAAACCACTCTGCTCCTTTGATTATGCATCAGGCCCATGACTTCTGATTGAAAAAACATCTATGACTCTAGTTCCAGTTGTTCTGGTGCTTAGTTAAGCCATTGAATCAAGCACTTCAGGACTTATTGATCTCCATTAGCAACTTGTTCTACCATGTTGACTTGGGCATAACAGAGCTGCTGTGTCCTGCTGGTGGTGAAAGTGTTTTTTCGCTATTGACTCCATTCAGAACAGTCAGTACCCTGGGTGCTCCAAGTGCATCTGTGTTTATGCTTGTATCTAGTTATCTCTGTCTTTTTGTATTCAGCACCATCAGTGTCAATAGTCTCAAAGTGACCAGATTTGACTCTTGTTTCAGTGATCAATTCAGCCCCCATCTAGTTTTGTTTCCAAGCCCTATGGCGAGACTCAGCACCTCAGTTCCCCATTTTCTTCTCCTTCCCTTTACTCCCCTTTTTTAAAAAAAAAAAAAAGTTGTACTCTAGGGATCTATCTACATTCCTCTCCTTTTCGAGTATCTTCTATTTTGTATTTTGGACATCAGTTGACTTCTTTGGTGGAGTCTGAAGTTGTTATCCTCATCTCAGCATTCAGGATAACTTTGTGCTTTCTTAGTTGCTTTTTGAGATACCTGGAGAAGTTTGATTTTTTTCAAGAGTAGGGACCTGCTGTGACCGAGACCTTTAGAGAGAGAATTACCAGGTATTCTTTTCTGAAGGTATTTATCACTGCAGATCCACGCATACACCTCTTCCCCACTGTGTTGGAGGTAAAATGTAATGACAGAATATATTTTATGCCTTTAGCTATTAGCTGGCATTCTGCTTCGATTAAACTCAATGAGATGGGCTCTTTAAAGGTCCTGTTAATTACATGAAAGGCCACTAGAACTGTTGGTGATGACAGATGCATGCTTCCCTGCTATTGGCCACTGGCCAAAGACAGCTGTGGAACCCTATTCAGTAACATACATGTGAATGATCCAAGAATGGGATGTAAGAACAAGAATTATAGGTAAGAACTGTCTTTGAGCAAGCGATGGCAGGGCATTTTATGGAATTTAATTTATGAAGTACAATAAAGTAGCTCTGAAGTGGTAGTCTAGAAAGGAAGGTAGTATTTGAAAAAACAAACTTTTTTTTGTATAGTAAATTTTTTCCAGTGAATATATTTATGATCTAATGTATGAACTGTATACAGTTGTACAGTAAGTCTTTTCTTCCAGTTTTCCAAAAGTCTTGTTTACTGTGCTATATTTGTGGCAGCATTTAAAAGTTGCCAGTATATTTGCATTGCAAGCTTGTTTTGCAGCTTTAAGACCGCAAAAATTCTTTTTGTTCAGACTTAATCCCTTAAGTGGGTTATTTGTGTGGAGACAAATGTTTAAATCTTAAACAGTCTCTTTTGAATTAAAAAAGCTCCCACATAGTGAAACAGCAATAAACTATATTTATAGTGCTCTAGAAGGTAATTGAAAAACAGTTCATATGTTAAACCAAAAAGCTAAATATTGCACACTAAAACTAGGTTTTTCGATTGCCTCTTCCTCACTTCCTTAGCTCACCTAAAGATAATTCTCTGACAAATTGCACTGACTCAATTGTTTGTTTAAACCCCAGCCTACAGTCCTAATCTAAGGCTAAAAAAAGCCTACTCCTATAATCAGATTTCTCATACTTTTTGTTCGGCACTTCTCATTAGAGTTAAAACATACTGTTTGGAAAATGGTTGTAAAACATCTGGGCTTCCAAAGGATTTTCTGCTTGTAAGGCTGGCAGAGTTTAAACTCCCACATCTGATACACATTCCTATTGTTTTTCATCGTCTGGGATACCTGTACAGAGCTTTGAATTATCAGTGTTGCTAGAGTCATCCAAGGGCCAAAGCCAAGAGCACCAGGAAATTATTTCTATTTAACTGCATCTGAATCTTTTGTCCACAGCCCCTTTTCCTTTGATTTTAACAACTATCTCAGAGACTATTCATCTTTCATGACACTTTGCGGATGTTGCCAACGTTTCTCTACAGGTTATATACATTTTTGGCAGCTTGCTGCTCAGAAGCTCTCTGAACCAGCAGAATAACTTCCTTGTCCCCAAAAGCAGGACAGTCTGTATTGGAGCCAATTTTTGCACCTAGGGTCCATCTAACACTTTTTCTCAATTTTTGCTAACATTTGAGAGTAAATTCAGTGTTCATGAAAGTGAAAGAGGCTCAGTCCGGGTAGGCACTAGTATAATCTTACCCATACAGCTCTGCCAGTGCTCTTCAGTCCTGAACTAAGTTCCCGCTAAGCTGCATGTCTGCACAGCTGTCTATTAAGCGCCGCACAGGTGCTCAGGGCGGCGGCTGGGAGAGGGGAAACATGCCCTCCCTCAGCCCTGACCCGACCTGCTGTGGCCAGGGGAGACCTCCTTTCCTGGCCCCAACCCAGCCCCAGCATGGACCTGCTGCGGCCATGGGAGAGGCACCTATCCTGTGGCCCCAGCCCTGGAGCTGCCGTGGCGGCGAGAGGCACCCCTTCCCCCCAGCCCAGGTGCTGCTGCAGGGAGAGAGAGCTGGGGGGAGATCTCTCTCCCGACCGTAGCCCAAGGGCAGCTTGCACCCCAAACTCCTCATCCCCAGCTTGGCCCCAGAGCCCACACCCCAAACCGGAGCCCTCACCCCCTCACACTCCAACCCTCTGCCCCAGCCCGGAGCCCCCTTCCAGACCCCAAACCCCTTGGCCCCACATCTGCTATATGCATTTTATGTGCACCAATATGGAGGTGATGTGTTACATATCACCTCCATATTGGTGCATATAACAAAATTCATTCCGCACATGGATGGAAAAAATTAGAGGGAACACTGGTCCTGAATCTAGACACTTTAACAGAGACTTCAAAACTATTTTCAGGGTGATTGTGTGGCTAAATGGGGACTGGTAGGAAACCATTAATCCATGTTTTCATTTGTGATTAAAGCCTGGATTTGAGCTCATTTCTTTCAATGGAAAAATGAGATTCAGTCATGAGTATTTTTAGTAAAAGTTCTAGACGGGTCATGGGGCTGTGATTTTTGTTTTTTTGTTTTTTGCCCATTACCTGTCCATGACTTTTACCAGAAATACTCATGATTAAATCGTAGCCTTACTCCTAACATACTAGGCATGGCTGTCATAACTGTACCAGCTGCAGGTTCTGCATTGGCACCATTATTTTTTTTGCCACTAATTTGAGTATTTTCAAATGCTAGTATTTTCACTAAGAGTGAATAAAAATTAGATATGATTAAATCTTTAGACACCAGGTTGTGAGAGACTGCTTTAAAGCATACTCATCAGTACTGGGAACATTTCCTAATGTCTTTGCAGAAAAGATTTCTCCAGGTAAAGCTTTTACCATAAGTAAATACAGAACTTCCATTCACTTCTTATTTTTTGGTTTCCAGTAATATTTTTCAAGAAGCTAGAGGCTTCTTAAAATGTACCTTTTATTGTATGGAGCTGGCTCAAGCCTCTGACCTTCTACTTTGTGAAATTGCACAACCTTTCAACATTAAGTTGTTCCAACTTTTAGAGAAGGAGGCAATAGCTGATTAAAACAAGAGCCCCCTTCTTACTGAAATAGTCAGAATGTGTCTTAACCTCCAAGAACCTGATAATAAAGTTTAACTCCAGTAAGACATTCCATATTGATTACCAAAAGTTACAACTGTTCCTGCTGACTCAAGGATAATGAAACAAACAAAATACAACCTACCAAACTTACCTAGTTCAAGGAAGATCCTTCCCATTGTTTCTAAAAGCTAATTTCACTGCGGAGCAGAAATGTAACAAGCAAGGCCTACCTATACCACCTATTTGTAATGCTGCTTCTGTGGATGTCCTCAGAATACAAATACATGTACAAGTTACGCTACAGGTTGCCACTAGTTATCAGGAAGCTAAATATATTCTTCCTTCTACCCCCACCCCCATTACTTGTTCATTCTATGTGATCTCTGCATTTTGCTTAACTAACTTAAGTGTGCAGAAGGATTGAACAAAAGGAAATGGAAAGCTAAGGATACTCTCCCAGGAGGAGACCCGGTTTCCATTTTGAGTCTTGCCCCTGGATTTTGTGTGTGTGTGTGTGTGTGTGTGTAAATTCTGGCACAGCATCTCTTTGTCATCAGACAGAAAGTTTGGGACTTAGCCTTTATTGGTCAGGATAATAAATCACAGGGTTGTTGTAGGCAGTCTTTTCTTTTCAGAGTGTAGTGTACTCCCCAAGTGTGCTGGGGGGAGCCTCTCTCTAGAAAGGAAACTTGAGTTCCTTTTTGGTGAGTAACTTTCATTTTTTGATATAATTGTGCCAAAGCATACAGAAGTGGAAAACATACTCTTCTTATTTAAAATAAAGAGCCACCTAAGCTAAACTGTGTGTTCACAACCTTTCATGCACAAAAACTGTATTTTGTCCAGTTTGAGTAGCAATTTCTTAAATTTTAATGCTGTATTAATGTTTTTTGTTTTTGTTGCCATAATTTAATTAAATTAACAAAAACCCATTGGGGCTAGGGAGGATATCTCATCTGTTTGATTTATAATTGAACCAGACTTTGAGGTAGACTTCAGGTTTTTTTAATGTGTACTAAGAAAATTTATAGCTCACAACATCTGAAGGTTAAAATATTTGTCTTATGTTCAATTGTCCCCTTAATATTTAGGTGCAAAAATAATTGTGTAATACATTTTACATTGTTATAACCTGAACTGAAATCTGATTTCTGACTTTTCAACTCTAGGAATCTCTACCACCTGTCCAGTTTGACTGGAGTAGCAGTGGCCTTACTAACCCTTTAGATGGTACGTCTCTGCGTAGAGCCTCTAGCACCAGAGCTAGAGTTAAGAAAGCTACAAAGTTCAGACAAACATCTCTCTGCTGATTTTTTTTTTATTTTATTTTATTTTTTTTAATTATATATTATTTCTTACTCTTAACTTTGGAAATTCAGGCTTTCTTTCTGGTTAGATCTGCCACAAATAAAGCAATCTGTAATGTTAAAACACTAAGAACTAGGTAAGATTTTATTTTCCTGCATTTATGTTGAGCACACAGTGGAAATATTAACACCTCATTATATATTTTCAGATTATAATGAAGATCTGAATAGTTTAGGATTTTGGATTGACATGTTTTACTCTTAAACATGTATTTTTCCCAATGCACAATTATCTGTTTAGACTTCCTTATGAATGGCAAAATTAAGTATGTAGTGGCTACTTCAAAGCACAATTGTTTAACCAAAAACTGTTTGCAAAAGAGACATTTCTTGACCTGGAAGTTTTCAGATTACAAGTATTTTATATATTAAAATGGAAAATGTATAATTTAATGTGTAAACACTTTTGCTTAAACTCAGAATCTACATATTTTCAATTAGAGGTAGCTACATACATTGACAAACATAGTTGTCTACATAGTTAAAAATTCATGTAAAAGAATTTTATACTTTTTATTTTAATGGGGAAGTGAGTTTTCACACCTAACTGTGTGTCTTAAATGTAAGCTGGAGGAGAAGGAAAAGTAACAAGTTTAATAAACTTGTTGGGTAGCAGGTTAGAAACCTGTAAAGAACATGCGGTTTCTGCTAGCAACAATTATTTCATAATACACGAGTTGCTAAAAAATTAGCTAAAATAAATTACATCTGTAACTACATCAGTGCTATCTAGTAGTGTTGTTACCAGGATCTGTGCAAAATAACAGCTTGGATATCAGTACCATGGTGATGAAGGAAAGCCTGGATGGGCCCTTTTGCTGTTGTCCGGTGTCCTATTACTTCAGTCAAATCATCCTGCTTTCTTTTAACAAGCAACTTCTTCAAAATGTATCCTGTTTGATTTCTGTTTAAGTGTTAAAGGGGAAAAGTATAACTTACCACTGAGAAGCTGGATGTAATCATGGCATTCATTATGATGTATTTACATTGTTTTAAGCTGATATTGACAGTTCATAACCTAAAACTAGCTAATATAACTTGTCCAGTTTTCAATTCTGTGCTTTAATTGGAGGGTTAGTTACATCTTCATGCTAGAAGAATGGTTTGTTTTCTTTGACTTTTAAATTCATTCTACTTCTACAGATTGGCCTAAGAATTGTTTCCCTTTAATTGGGCAGATCTCTCTTGCTGGTTCTACTCCATTTTTAGACTGAAATAAATCTTTCTTTCTACTTATAAAGTTACTAGTGTTGAATTATTTGCTGCGCTGTACATGAGAAAATGTACATTGAATTAAGTTGTTAACCTCTTTAGAAATTACAAACTAATATTGTAAGCCTTGTTTTCATGTCAATTTTTAAATTATGTAATGAGTAACTAATTATAACTTGCATGTTCAAGTGTGTGTCTTACCCCTTTTTACACATAAACCCCTCCCTTGGCTTACCTTCTATATGGCTGCCTACCAACATGGTCACTGAATTTCAAGCTAGTGGAGGTTCCACTCTTCTGAACCTTGATTTCTTTGGGCCCGTGGATGACAGTAGCTCTAGCAGCACGACCACAATGCCAGGTCAGCAGAGTGTTATAACCACAAATATCGTCTTAAATAATTTACTAAAGCATGAACACATCACTTGACTTTCCTATAAACAAGGATCTTCTATATTGTATTTCTCTAAAATGTCTTTCTAGTACATTTTTTAATGTGTGCTATTTTCTGACATTTGTATTAAGTGCTAAGTATGTCAGCTCTGTACTGATGCACATTTAAGGAGCAAATGGCTCTTAATTTCTTAAACATCAGATATGTAAAACTTTGAAAATTTCTCATTTGAAACAGAGTGGGAAAGCTTACTTTTCAAAATAATTAATGTAAAGCAATTAGAACAAAATATAAATATAGTCTAAAAAGGTGAGAAGCCTTCCCTCTTTTCAAACAAAAGACTATTACAATACCATTGATTATTGAAATTAATATAGGTATGTGTATATATGTGTAACTTGATGAATGTGTGAACTTTATATTTAAGTAGTGAGAGATTGGGCATAGCTAACACATGTGGCTATCTAAAAATTGTAATTTTGTTCTTTGACAGTTAATACTAATGTCATGATAAAAGAGAGGTGTTTTTAAATAATATTCGTAGTTGAAAACAAGCAGTTCCATGTTTCTAGGACACTGAAAGCTCAACAAATATTAGACCACTGACTGTAAGAGGAAAGCAGTTTCAGCCATGCTATATGGTTCATTCCCTTGATAAGGGACGAAAGAACCTGTCACTTTCTACTTTGAATATAATGGGAAAACAATTGAATTCATATTTGAATCAGGGTTACATTTTCTTTAGTGTGGTTTTGACATGCTTCAAATATTTTTGTGAGCTTGTGAAAACTTGTGTCTAGGATTTTAAGTTTTTATGCTTGAAAGTTACAGTTAAATTCCTGCAAAATGCGTTTATTTTTTCATTTTATGACCATTGCTGTATTTCACTTTACAGCACCTCAGTATTTTCACCTCAGTTCTGAATTATTTGGTTTTTAATTTTACGCTTGCACTCAAATTCACTCCAACCCCCTCTTCAGGAGCCAAATAATGTAAGCATTGTGCAGCGGTGTTTTAATAATGTGATAACGGGTTTGCTATAGAGGTGCTGGGAGCCAAAATAGAGAAGTTTAGAGCATGCTATGACATTTGCATAATGCCTTCAGAGAGTTTTTTATAATAGCTAAATTTAAATCCGTCAATTAACTTCTCTTTCAGTAGAGTTCACCAGTAGATATTTTATAAGATGAATGGTAATATACATTCTCATTATCCAGCTGTCATGGACACTTGAAGTGATGCTTTGGTGGCATTTTATTGCTTTTTGGGTTTTGGTTGTTTTTAAATGTATTATCCAACTGCAGGTATTACCACCTTCCCTGGTATGCCGTATCGCCATTGCCTGCAGTATTTTCCTGACTTGTTTCTGGGAAAGTCATTTGTTTCCTAGCTTACAGCTCTGTGTGTGTTTTGTGTTCTAACTTTGTTTAGGGGCCTTGGTTGGCTAACGTTTCTCAAATCTCATTAAGGTTTTGTAGTGCTGCCCACAATCATTCTCTGATCATTTAAAAGGAATATAGAAAATGCAAGTTTTTATTTTAAAAAATCCACTTTGACTTATTTTTGAGACAATTAGCCAATTATTTGTTAAACAAAATTGACATCAGCAGTAGACGATTACTTCAGCACCTTTTGGTGATTAAATATTGCCTAGACTCCTCTTTCTTGTCATATCTGGATCCAAAATAACTTTATCTATAAAATGAATGTTAACAATAAATTAAGGGGGCTACCATCTCTAATTGATGCATCTGTTATGCTATATATACAGTACTTTTCTTCATTGCACTATGCAAACACATAATTCAGTAGGAGCTACCAAGTAGCACAATAAATTGGGCAGTAACTTCAAAAATTGTATTCTAATGCAAGTGAATGCAATAATACGTAAGTTTTTGAGTTGATAAATGATATTGAAGGTTGCAGCTAACAAGTTATATTTGTCACCCAGCTGCATATCAAAGGGCTCATTCTGATCACATTTAAAAAAAAAAAAAGTAGCTTTATTATTTATACCTTAATGGGATCTCAAAAGCTTTTGCAAGTCACTTCCCCTACTAGAAGTGGACATTCAATGGAGCTGGGTGTTTTTTGATCATTTCTGATTTCTGTAAACATCTGATACTGTTTAAAATGGTATACTGGTCTCAAACTTGGCACATTTTCCCATGTATGTAAATCTGCTAAAACCTCTCTTTATGAGAACTTGGAAAAACAAGTACGTACTGCCTAGTTTTCTTTCTAATGAACAAGTATCAAAGGCAAATACTTTTTCCTCCCACTTTTGCTTAACCAAGGGATTATCAGTTTCAATTACTTTGTCATCACTTTAATTTATTAAGCACATCTCAAGACTGTTTAGTTTATGCCAGTGATTGATATGCCAGCTATTTCCTGGGCATTAATGACCCAGCAGTGAGGAGTTTATGCAAGATGCAATTGAGGGCTGTTAATCTCATCCACTTACACCAAGGTTATGACTATTAGTTACAAAATGAAATTGGAGGCGTAACAGGCATAGCTGGTTTTTAACTAGTGAAGTTTTGAAGTTTGTTTTGTGTAGAGCATTTCTAAAAAATGCCCAGACATTAGTTAATACCTAACATTGCAATCAATTTATAACGGTTAATATTTTTAGATTGTTTATAGGGTTTTCAATTATTGCAGTTAACTCACGCAATTAACTCAAAAACATTAATCGAGGTTAATCACACTTATAACAATAGAATACCAATTGAAATATATTACATATTTTTGGATGTTTTTCTACATTTTCAATATTTCAATTACAACACAGAATAGAAAGTGTACAGTGCTCATGTTGTATTATTTATTACAATATAGGCACTGTAAAAATGATAAAAGAAATAGTATTTTTCAATTTACCTCATACAAGTACTGGAGTGCAATCTCTTTATCATGAAAGGTAACTTACAAATGGGGGGGGGTTTGGTTACATAACTGTACTTTAAAAAAAAAAAAAAAAGGGCACTTTAGAGCCTATAAGTCCACTGAGTTCTACTTCTGCCAACCGCTAAGACAAACAAGTTTGTTTACATTGGTGGGAGATACTGCTGCCTGTTTCTTATTTACAATATCACCTGAAAGTGAGAACAGGTGTTGGCTGCAAAAGTGCCATGCACGTGTTGCCTGGTATTTACATGCCAGATATGCTAAACATTCATATGCCCCTTCATCCTTCAGCCACCATTCCAGAGGACATGCTTCCATGCTGATGATGCTCGTTTAAAAAAATAGTGCTTATTAAAAAAATCCTTGGGGGGGAAGAATTGTCTCCTGCTCTGCTTTACTTGCATTCTGCATATATTTCATGTTATAGCAGTCTCAGATGATGACCTAGCACATATTCATTTTAAGAACATTTTCACAGCAGATTTGACAAAACGCAACGAAGGTACTGATGTGAGATTTCTAAAAATAGCTACAGCACTCACCCAGGGTTTAAAAATCTGAAGTGCCATCCAAAATATGAGAGAAATGAGGTGGAGCATACTTTTAGAAGTCTTAAAAGAGCAACACTCTAATCCGGAAACTACAGAACCCAAACCACCAAAAGAGAAAATCAACTTTCTGCTGGTGGCATCTGACTTAAATGATGAAAATGAACATGCGTCAGTCTGCAAGGCTTTGGATCGTTATCAAGCAGAACCCATCATCAGCATGGAAGCATGTCCTCTGGAATAGTGGTTGAAGCATGAAGGGACATACGAATCTTTAGCGCATCTGGCACATAAATATCTTGCAATATCAGTGCCATGCGAACACCTGTTCTCACTTTCAGGTGACATTGTAAACAAGAAGCCGGCAGCATTATCTCCTGCAAATGTAACCAGCCTTGTTTGTATGAGAGATTGGCTGACCAAGGAGTAGGACTGAGTGGATTTGTAGGCCCTAAAGAGTTACATTGTTTTATTTTTGGATGCAGATTTTTGGTACATAATTCTAAATTTGTAAGTTCAGCTTTCATGATAGAGATTGCACTACAGGTACTTGTATAATGTGCATTGAAAAATACAGTTTTTTGGTTTTTAAAGTGCAAATATTTGTAATAAAAATAAATATAAAGTGAACGCTGTATACCTTGTATTCTGTTGTAATTGAAATTAATATATTTGAAAATATAGTAAACATCCAAAAATTTAAAATAAATGGTATTCTGTTGTTTAACAGCACAATTAATCGCTCAATTACGTTTTTTAATCGCTAGACAGCCCTAATTGTTTAGCTACACAGTACACTGTATAGCTCGGTCTTTAGTTATTTGACATTAATTTTCATTGTAGTTTGAAATACCTTTTTTTCTTTGTCTAAACCTGACCATATGTTAAAACAGTGATGGATATAAAATTAATAGCACTTTGCATTTTAAATTCCGTGATTATTTTTACCCTAAATGCACACTATACTACATTTTAAAAAAATAAGCATTCATAGTTCTGGGCAAAAGATATGTAGACTTCAGCAATTGTACAAGAGATGTATTAAAATCATCCAGCTGTACTTGCAATAGTCTTCAGACTAAAATTATTGTATGAGCAGAAAAACGTTTTTTACATTTCCCTCTCCCTGAAGTATTTTAATAAGTCTTGATTGCCAATGATTTTTAGAAAGAATAAAGGTCATGTGTAAAAGTCCTGTAGCTACTACTTTTGATGACTGTTGTACACCACCACTTAAGAGGCAATCAGCTGAATTTTGCCCAAATCTATGCTGGGTGGTGGTTTTTTTGTTATGTTTTTTGTTACTTCATTTCATCGAAGGCTTGTTTATATTTTTATTCTTTGGGATTTAATGGCTTGCTGTTAGAATATAAAATTAATTCAAGGTACAATGTGAAAACAGGTATGGCTTAAAATGGTAAAAGCTGGAAAATTAAGACTGAATAATCCACTTACTTCAATAATTGGTATGCTCTAAACGTGTGAGAGAGGAGAAAATAGAATGGGTCAAGGATTTAGGTATAATTATAAATCTATGCTACTTTACAATATGTACTGTAGATCCAGTGAAGTGGAGTTAAGAATGATGGATCTTCCTCACTTTCATCAATTTTAAGCCAAGCTCTTATTACTTATATGGTATCATGTGTTTTAATAATGAGTTTGTGCAGTACATTACGTAATCTTATTTGATTTATTGTCACTGTGAAACATTTTTAAAACTTGATTTTGTATTTTTATACTTCTAAATGGCAGCTAAGTTGACTTCTTCCAATCAATCACTTGTTAAATTATTTTTTAATTAAAAACTTGTTGTTAAAATGAATAAATGTTAAATATTACACCTACAAAAATGTTAACGGTGCAAGATGCACTCTGATGAGCAAACCAGACTCTTAATGTTGGTTGACCATAGGCTGAGACCTTTTATGCCAAATGTAAGTCCACTTTTCTACATTTTTCTAGTGCACTTGTAAGCCACTGAAAGGGGGTGAGGAGAGGTTTGGAAACATTGACAAGTTCTGTCATGTTCTCTTGCAGTATTTTGTTGAAATTTTAAATCACTCAGATGTTTACAGAAATGAAGCCTTTAGAATCTTGATCTGTTGCTAATTATGATGTATTTGCATCCAACCATCACTGATTAATATTTTATATTGTAAGGTGTGGATCCAGAGTTGTATGAGTTGACAACTTCAAAACTGGAAACCTCCAGTACAAGCAGCAAAGTGACCGATGCATTCGCAAGGCTCATGTCCACAGTAGAGAAGGCAAGCACATCTACAAGGTAAATCATGGTGACCAGTTAAGAATTTTAAAAAATAAGAATTGGTCAGTGGCTGAGAAATGAAAGGCTGTGCCTTTAGATTCCAAGTCCTTGAATGAAACACATTTTATGTTAGTAAATACATTAATGAAAACCAATCTACGTCACAAAATCATCATCAAAATAGGGGGAAATCTGTGATGATTTAGTAAAATCAGGAGACAATTAAAATGAGCTAGTGTGTGCATTTTAATTTTCTCTATCAGAATTTAATTATTTGTAAAGATACCAAGCATGACTGGACCAGAAAAGGAGAATCTCTTAGGAAAATCATTGGCTGCTAAAAATGAGAGGATAAAGTGAGTCCTGACAAACTTAACTGTAGTGCTTACCAGTTAGGTTTCACGTTGATTGAGAGGAGTCAGCTCTAACAGGTCTTTGTGGGAGAAGCTCATTTTTCTTGTGCTTACTCTACCTAATCCACAATATGGAGAGTTGTACTTGCTTTCAAGCAAGAGAAGTGGGTGCAAGGGGACAAACTGCACATTTAAAAACCAGCTTTATTTGTGGATCACTCCACAGCAACTGCCAAAAGCAGTGTATTTAGGAATAAGCATATACCTCATGTACACTGCTTTTTCTTTATGTACAACCCAAATCAGAACCTTTTGGTTACATATATATCCCTGAAGGCTTGTGTATCACATTAGAGCAGAACAAGCACTCCTTATTCATAAGAACTAGTTCACATTTTCATGCCTTATTCAATGATTGTGTATCTTAGCTCTGTCCAGAGAGATCCCATTGCTATCTAAAATTCAAATGTGTAAATTCATGAATTTGCTAGAATGACTTGAAACAATATTTTCTTTCAGAGTGGCCCTTTAAAATCTTCCAGTTGCTGAGACTTCAGTAACTCAGAAATAGGTCAGGGGTTTGTTACAGGAGTGGGTGGCTGAGATTCTGTGGCCTGCATTGTGCAGGAGGTCAGACTAGATGATCATAACGATCCCTTCTGACTTAAAGTCTATGAGTAGGCATGTATGCCTTATGTATTTATAAAATATCTGTTAAACCAGAGGTTCTCAAACCATGGGGTGGCCCTCCCAAGGGAGGCACAAGAGTGGTCAAGGAACACATGAGCTGTGTCCTTTTTTTCTTTTTCTTTTTAAAGAGCTCTGGTTGTCAGCCCCGCATGACTGGGGCTTGTGCAGAAGGGCCGTGCACATTCAAGGGCAGGAATAAAGGGGACAGCTTATGCCCCATCACCCCAGCTCGGGATCTCCTCACTGCCTCAATCCCCTCACTGGGAGGAGGCTTGGACTCCCCCCTCTCCCCAGTCCCTCTCTGGGAGGCAGCCTAGGCTTGGCCTCTCCTCCCCTCCCACCCCAATCCCTCACCAAGAGTGGCAGCCTGGGCTCCAGCTGTCAGCCCCAGGCTGGCAGCAGCAGTGCAGAAGTAAGGGTGGCAATGGGGTGCTAAGTCTGCTGTGAAAAGTGATGGCCACCTTACTACTTACTGCTGCTGCTCTGCTCTGCCTTCAGAGCTGGGTGGTAGTGGTCTATTATTTGGGGAGGAAGCATAAACGACCACAGACACAAAGGAGGGGCCAATTAGGTAAACTTGAGAAGCACTATATTAAGCATATTAAGTTTAAAAGGGTAGTAACACATACTAACTAAGCAATGTTCTGAATAACTTTTTCTAATTTATATTTTTTGCAAAAACCCTTTTATTCTGTGCCTCCACTTAATGACATTTATTGTAGAATTATGCTGTGATATGAATGGTATTACAGTTTAAAAAACCCTAGTCTAAACACAATAATCAAAGTATTAAACACCAAACATTAGATGTTGAAAGCACTCTCTACAGAGTTTCTGAGTCTGGAACATATATTTACTGTTTCTCCACAGTGTGAAAATACCAGAAGCTGATGTTTTAAAAAGAACTTACAGCAGTGGTGGGCAACCTGCGGCAGTTTGTTTACATTGCACGGCTGCCTGCAGCTCCCAGTGACTGCAGTTCACCATTCCCAACCATTGGGAGCTGCGGGAAGCAGTGCAGGCCACACGGATGTGCTGGCCACTGCTTCCCACAGCTTCCATTAGCCAGGAATGGCGAACCATGGCCACTGGGAGCTGCAGGCGGCCTTGCAACTGTAAACAAATTGTCTCACAGCCTGTCAGTGGATTACCCTGATGTTCCGCAGGTTGCCCACCACCAACGTACCGTTGTGAAATTTCAACTGCAAACCATTAGGGGGAGCCCTAAACCTCAGAGTTGTTTTGGTTTGATTTCAGCTTCACTGTTTGACAGTACTGTATATAGCAGGGCTGAAAATCTAGCATCTTCTTGGAAATACAGTGACTTTTTTGAAAGTTTACCTCAAAATGGTCTGAAAGCACTGAATAGGAAAGTAAAATTTTAGTCTTCCCATGTAAGAGAACAATGCTTACTTCCTAATAGCTGTAGAATGGTTTTCCAGATATTTTAATAAAAGCAGCTGAAAACTCGCAGAAAAGCTTGCAAACTCCAAGGTGCATGTAGTGCTCGGAAATGTCTCTGTTTACTCTAGTAAGTGTCTCTATAGATTTACACTTGTTTATCTGGCAGGCTTTTCAAAATATCAGTTCAGTTTTTACGAAGTAGTAGAAAGTCTTATTCAAACGATGTCTGTCAGCATACTACATTGTTACATTTGATTGTGGGCTTTTTGGTTCAGCATCCAAAATATGGTAAGAACTTTGCAAGCAAGCAGGTTACCCCAAGTAGTAGCCTCCTGGTGTTTAAGCATAGATAGAGACTAACAAGGGACATCAGAGTGCCAAAAAATGGAGTAACATGGCCATGCAGTAGTTTTTAATAATACCCACATTGCTTTAGCATTATTTTTTTAGATTGTTTCAAGTTTTTGAAGGGAAGGGGCTTGATGATGTGGTAAAAGCAAGGAAACAAAGGTGGTGGAAGTAATTTTGGAGGCAAGAAGGTCAAGACAAGGACATGGTAGGATGTACATGAAGAGGATGAGGATAAGGACGAGGAAAAGTAGAGGTATATGAAGAGGCATAGGCAGAGGGGAATGAGGTAGGCCAGCTACAAGTAAGGGGTTGTGATGGAAATGGAAGTTACTATCAAATCCAAATATTGATTATGGTGACACAAGGAGGCTATAATTTCTGTCTGATGTTTGAGGGCTTTTATGGCCTGCCACAGAAGCTGCACATGCTGATCCAATCAACATACACCTCTACCTCGATATAACGCTGTCCTCGGGAGCCAAAAAATCTTGCTGTGTTATAGGTGAAAACGCTTTATATTGAGCTTACTTTGATCCACCAGTGTGTGCAGTTCCGCCCCCCCCCCCCCCCCCCGGAGCACTGCTTTATATCCGATTTCATGTTATATTGGGTCACGTTATATTGAGGTAGAAGTATATGTTGCGAGTAATTTAGGACTGCTGGAGTTTGATGCTCCAGATTAGTGTATGTGGGTTGGCAGGCCTTCCCTTTATCCTGTTCCGTGGCTCCTGGAGCTGGTGGCTATGAGAGGAAGCTTGGGGGGGGGGGGCAGAGGAGAAAGGCACCTTAGAGCTTGTGGGGGAAAAGAAAGGGACCTTAGAGTGCAGTTAATCCTGGGTGCATGGGTGAGGGCTAGTTTGGAGCAGCTGGGATCTGAAGTTTCCAATCTTAATTTTATTTTGCAACCAAAATTCAACTATTAAATCTGACTTTAATAATTAGCAGTGATCAGCTGCTAGTGGTTTGTTTTTTTTAATTAATCCCATCCCCTCTGAAAAAGAGACATTCTGAATATCCTTCATTTCTCCTGAAATTTGTTTGAACCCAAGATCTGTGGGGGAACAAGTGAGATGGGTAAACAGAAGGTTTAGGAACCTGTTGTAGAAATGTCAAGTGACTTCCTCAAGCCACAAGGCACCCTCATTTGTGTGAAGTAACACTATTTTCATCCACAGCCTGGTTGCTCACAATTATACAGTTACTTCCTCAAAAGGGAGGTGGAGGGGGATTGACAAAATAGTTCCTTACGTATTGGCATATTAAACTTGAAGATAGATTCTCCGTTTTAGCTTGTTTATGATCCTGTAAAGCATACTGCTGAGACTCTGCAATCGTGCAGAACACCATAGAATTGTCAGAGTCAAAAGTTTTATCTACTGACTTGATGAAAGAAAATGGAGGGTGGAGATCTTGCCAAGAAATGGCTGAAAATCTCATTCAGGCTTAAAATATTTACTGATGGTCGCTGCTGAATGCTGCAGACTAGCTTTTTAAAATTAGGGTGTGCCATATATCAGCCCATTGTTGCAGTTGGTGCTGGTATTGTGATAGTATCCACAATGCTTATTCTAAACACACAAGACAGTCAGTGTCTTGGACAATATCAAAGTCAATAAATACTAAAGGTTGGGAAAAGGGGATGAAACATACAAGCAGAGAGGTCAGGTTGTAGACTGGAATATGTACTGGTAGGTCCATATTTCTTCGGCGGCAATGGGAGTGGTTAAACCACTCCCCAATTGCCTTCCTCCCTAGCAGTTATTAGCAGACAAATTTCTTGTTGGCCCTTGCATTTTTAACAATGAAGGGATAGTGGCCTAGCATATCTGCTTGTGGAAGGTTGTTTGTTCCTTAGGAGGTGCCTTGGAAGAGATTGTTGTGAGAGAAACATAATGCGGCATAGACGTTCTGCAGATGGCATCTAAAGAAATTCTATCCAGAAGTCAGCCTGCCTTCAGCCATGTCAGGTTTCAGAGATGATCAGAAATCTTGAGAAGTGCAACCACCATCAAAGATCCATTCACTTATGTCAATCTTATGATTCAAACTGAAAGGTGTGCATTTTTCCCATAAGGAGAACTGAAGAATGCAGGTACAGAAACACTTCTCCTATTCCCAGGAACACTACCATTTAATGACCAGAATAAAGTCCAGACCAATGAGAGAGAGAGGTGAAATATAGTCAGAGATATATATGGTGCTTTAAAAGGGACAGTTGCACAACACTGAAAAAACGAGGAGTCCTTATAGCACTTTAGACTAACACATTTATTTGGGCATAAGCTTTTGTGAGCTAAAACCCACTTCATCAGATGCATGGAGTGAAAAATACAATAAGCAAGAATGGGTGAATATCAAGAGAGGGAAAATTACTTTTGTAGTGCTAACAAGGTCAATGCAATCAAGGTGGACATAGGCCATTTCCAACAATTGATAAGGTGTGAGTATCAGCGGAGGGAAAATTACTTTTACACCCCTTCTTGTCAACTGTTTGAGAATAGGCCACTTCCACCTTAATTGAATTGGCCTCGTTAGCACTGTCCCCCCCCCCCCGTCCTGCTTGGTAAGGCAACTCCCATCTTTTCATGTGGGGTGTGTGTGTGTTTACTGTATTTTTCACTCCATGCATCTGATGAAATGGATTTTAGCCCATGAAAGCTTGTGCCCAAATAAATGTGTTAGTCTCTAAGGTGCCACAAGGACTCCTCGTTGTTTTTGCTGATACAGACTAACACAGCTGCCACTCTTAAACCTGTCACAAAGCTAAAAACAATTATAAACCAAATCAGTTGGAGAAAGAATTTAATCAGGAAAATGTGACTGATCATTCGGAATTGTTTAGGAACACTTTTACTAGATGCCTCAAAAGCACCTTCTTTCCAATTGAGGAAGAAGGTTGTCTTAGTTTAAAAAAAAACAAACCTCTCTCATTTAGAAGGGAAATGAAGGCACTATAAAAAATTAAAATTAACACATACAAGAAAGGGAAAACTGATAGTAAGGAATATAAATCAGAAGCTAGGAATTGTAGGAAATTGAGGGAAGCAAAGGGACACGAGAAATCTATGGCCAACAGAGTTAAGGACAAGAAGAAGGAATTTATAGGACGTATACTAGAAACAAAAAGAATTCAAACAATGGTATTGATTCGTTAGAAAATGGAAATGGTAGACTTATCAATAATAATGCAGAAATGGCAAGTGTTAAATATTTTTGGGAAAAATAGATGTCACGTTAAATGGGAACACTCTTTTCATTCCACTGGTATCTCAAGTGATATAAAACAACTTCTACTAAAGTTAGATGTGTTTTAAATCAGTGGATCTGAGTAACTTGCATCTAAGAATTTTCAGACAGCTGGCAGAGAAGTTCACTGGACCATTAATGTTGGTTTTCAGTAAGTCTTAGAACACTGAGGAAGCTCCAAAAACTAGAAGAGAGCTAATTTTGTGCCAATATTTTAAAAAGTGTAAATAGGATAACCTGGGTAACTATAGACCTGTCATTCTGATGTCAATGCTGGACAAGATAATGGAGTGGCTGATGAAGAATTAAAGGAGGATAATATAATTATACCAGTCAACATGGGTTTAGGAAAAATAGATCATGTCTAACTAGATACCTTTTTTGATGAGATTACAAGTTTGGTTGATAAAGGTAATAGTACTGATGTAATATATTTAGACTTTGTAAGGCATTTGCTTTGGTACTACATGACATCGTGATTAAAAAAGAAAGATATAAAATTAATATGGCACTAGATTAAATGGATTAGAGTCTGGCTAATTGCTAGGTCCCAAAATATGATTGTAAATGGGGAATCATTATCAAGTGGGTGGTGTTTCTAGTGGGATCCCTGAAGGGAATGACCTGGAAGAAAACATAAAATCATCATTGATTAAAGTTTGCAGATGATCTAAAAATTGGGGGAGTGATAAATAATGGAGGATAGATCACTGATTCAGGGTGATCTGGTAAGCTGGACTCAAGCAAACAGTATGCATTCTAATGACTAAATGTAAATGTAATACATCTAGGACCAAAGAATGTAGGCCGTACTTACACAATGGGGTACTCTATCCTGGGAAGCAGTGACTCTGACAAAGATTTGGGGATAGTGGTGGATAATAAACTGAACATGCACTTGCAATGTGGCTAAAGGGGCTAATGGATGCATAATGAGGGGAATCTCTATTCGGCACTGGTGTGACCACTACTGGAAATAGTGTGTCCAGTTTTGGTGTCAACAGCTCAAGAAGGATGTTTATAAATTGGTGAGGGTTCCGAGAAGAACCATGAAATTTATTAAAGGATTAGGAAACATGCCTTGCATGATAGACTCAAAGTCAAAGAGAAGGTTAAGGAGTGATCTGATTAGTCTTTAAGTACCTACACGGGGAGCAAATATTTAATAATGGGCTCATCAGTCTAGCAGAGAAAGGTATGATGCTTGGAAGTTGAAGCTAGACAAATTAAGACTGAAAATAAAGCGTACATTATAACAGTGAGAATAATTAACCATTGGAGCAACTTAACAAAACTGAGGGTGGATTCTCCATCACTGACAGTATCTTAAATCAAGATTGGATGTTTTTTCTAAAAGATAAGCTCTTGGAATTATTTTTGGGAGGTTCTGTTGCCTGTGTTATACAAGAAGTCAGACTACATGATCACAGTGGTCCTTTCTGGCTTTGGAATTTATTAAAGTTGACAAACCATTATTGTGAGATTCAGCATCAGTAGAAAAGTTACTGGCTAGGATTAATGCCACTGTCTTGGCTTTTTGTATGACTTCCATCAAAGCTGGCCTCATCAACCCTACAACTCTTAGGCAATTTAACATGTCTTAAGAGTGATAAAAACAGTTGGCATTATTACTACTTCAGATATTCAAGTTTAGAAGTCATGGAGTATAAAACCCTGCAGGGCAGTTCTAGTGGTTTTATCTGCCTGCGGTGCTCGTTGCATTCACAAACCAAGGCCATACAAAACTTAGCACCATCGAAACTCAAACAATGGTGATGGTGGTGGTTGTAGCCAGAACTGTAACCTGGACTGGGTTAAAGCAGTTTTGTTGTAGAGCTCTATTGGTTATCTGAGAGGACAGGCTAAGTTTCAGAGCACACTAAGGCTGTGTCTACACTACAGTCCTTACAGCAGCACAGCACAGGTGTGCTGCTGTGAGGTCTCCTGTATAGGTGCTCTGTGCCAGCAAGATAGAGCTTTCCTGACGGCATAATTACACCACCCTCAACGAGTGGCAGTAGCTGTGTCAGTGTGAGAGTGTCTCCCATTGACATATGACTTTCCATACTGGCACTTCTGTGGGTTAAACTTACGCCAGTCAAAGGGGTGGTTCTTTCACACCCCTGACCGACAAAAGTGCTAGTATAGACAAAGCCTAAGTATGTAAATGCTTGCAAACTGGGAGGAAAGCAGATTGTTGCATTCATGTAAATGTGTGCACTTCATATTCTGTGGCATTTTGGGGGCGAGGTTGCAGGCACTAGGCATTAAAGCTCTAGGTAGTGGCAATGTCCTTTTTGCCTAGCATAGTTTGTACTTGTCAGAGACTGAGCATCACCAGTAGATGCATCACCGATCATATTTCTATATGACATTTCTTATATAGTAGAACCTGTTGAGCAGAGAATGAAGCGGATAAATAGCAAGAAGTTTGGGAACTCTGTGTATGCCAGACCAGCATCAATAACAGGTTCTGTAATTGTGATCTTTGAATCAACCCTCTCCCCGCTTACTTCCTCTTTCAAACTGTCCCTTGTTGGATACAACTGCCAATCTGCTATCACCACTGTAGGACAGGAGTTTGCACCTTGAGTGGGCTGTGGTAATTCATCACTAGATGGTGGTCTAGCAGTCTATTGTATTTGCCAAATACTGATAATATACTGGTTGATGAGCACATTTCAACAGCTCACAGATAAGGTGCCTTCCAAGGCCAAGTAGAGCCCTGAGTGAAAAATAGGAAAGGAAGGAAGCACATATTGGTTTTTCTGCTCCTTCCTTCACTAAATCTAGTGCACAGCTTTGTTTATCCTCCAGAATTTGGTAATCTGCCTACTCAGTGGCTCATGAAATTCCACTGCAGCAGAGAACAGAAACTCTCACTATTCTAGTGAAGGAATCGCAAGGTTAGCATCCAGGCTGCCTCACGTAGAGATCTGAAATCAAATGTTGCTTTCAGGTGGCAAACCAAAATGACAGCTCACTGTCAACACAGTGGCTGGGTATGTTGAGGATGAGTATGTTGAATCCAGAGTCTTGGGCGCCTCTCCTGTTTAAGAAGCCCTGGGGAAACTGCAGAGGCAACACACTAAAACCCTTGCTTTCTCCCGACCTTCTGAAGGAGTGGTACTGACAGGTGCTGAACAGAGCCCAATCTAGCCCAGCTCATTGGAAGAAGTAATGCTGTAGATATGGGCTCTAAAATTGAGCCTGGGAAAGAACAAACGAGTTTATAAGGAAATCTCTAATATTTTCTAGTTAATCTATCTGATTTCAGGCCTTTGCCTTTCTGTTCTGTCCTCGAAGTTTGAAAGTAAAGCAGGGGTGGCCAACCTGAGCCTGAGAAGGAGCCAGAATTTACCAGTGTACATTGCCAAAGAGCCACAATAATACATCAGCAGCCCCTCATCAGTTCCCCCCTCCCCCTCCCACTCCCAGCGCCTTCCACCCACCGGCAGCCCCACCAATCAGCGCCTCCCCCTCCCTCCCAGTATCTCCAGATCAGCTGTTTCATGCTGTGCAGGAGGCTTGGGGTGTGGGGGGAGGAGCAAGGGCACTTCAGGCTCAGGGGGCAGGAAGGGGTGGAGTGCGGGAAGGGCCTGTGGCAGAACCAGGGGTTGAGCAGTGAGCACCCCTGGCACATTGGAAAGTTGGTGCCTGTAGCTCCAGCCCCGGAGTCAGTGCCTATACAAGGAGCCGCATGTGGCCCTGGAGCCACAGGTAGACCACCCCTGAAGTAGAGCTTGCTTGTAGTAGACGTGCTAAATATTCACTGAGAAAGCAGTTCCAGTGTCTTGACAGGGGACATCTCCTACAGTGCTCCATAGTAACATTCAGTTCTTCTATCAGTGGTCAGTGTTCCATAAGATAAAATATGGTTCTGTAAGGGATGTTTTGTAACAATTAGGGTCAAGGTCTCCTTCTATTTGAAGAGTAAATTAGGTGTTTGAAGGAAAACTCTCACAGGGTTATGCCAAATGCCCAGTGACAAAGGAGTGAAGGGACATGGGGCATGATGCCTGTATTCATTTGCATTTAATAACTCTTGTGAACAATGCAGCAGGAAAAGAGTTGAGAACATAATACGAAACGTAAAGGTGATTGCTTAAATTATATTCAACAGTAGAAGCATCTTAATAGTACCTGCCCTCCTACAGAAAAAAAAAGGACTTGGTAAAATATTATGGGTGCAGCCACTAATTATGTAGCTGGATTGCATCTAGCAGGCCTCCAGGCCTCCTTTCAGATGTTCCTCTTTTGGATTAAAAGATTTCTCTGTATGTTAGTGATAGTACTCCTGCTAGCTTACCCGAAGGCTAAAGTTACAATTATTCCTCACATAAAGTGAACAATCCCATGGTGGTACATCGGAACTTGCAAAAATTTAACGTCTGAGTAGGAAACCAATTTCCTTCACTGCAATAACGTTTGAAACTCTGTGCCAAACTTCCATGTGAGGTAATGTTGCAATTAAGCAGGATATCATTTGTATCGCTTTACAGAAGTGGTCTTACCTCAATCAGTGGCTCTTTCTCCAGGAATGTCAAGTAATGGATTAATGCACTCTTTCTCTTCTTAACAGGAAGCCTAAAAAGGAAGAACATCTTAGTGAAGAGGCTGCCAAGGTGATTTCTAGCCTTCCTGACTTAACTTTCATGCATGCCAAGGTGTTGATGTTCCCAGCCACATTAACACCTTCAACACGCTGCCAAGAAAAGGTAGACTAAGTGATGTGAATTGGACACTTTCTATTGATTTTCCCCCCCCCCCTTCTGGGTCATAAAAAGCAATCTTGCTTTAATTAAAAACTTCAAGTTCAGATGATTTGTTGGTAAGCAGCAGTAGAAAGGTATACATAGTAATGTATATTTATTTACATACTGGAATCTAAATTTATATTAGAAAAAAGTGTAAATAATTGGGGGTGAATCTTTTTGAAGATTTATTCTTTTTGTTGTGGGCTGGGATGTATACATTTCTGTCTTTGTGAAATACACTGGTGTCCTTACAAAACTTTTACAAAATTTAAAAAAAAAATTCCAATCTTCACTCTCTGTGAAATCCCCTTTCAGTGTTTTCAGATTGTATCAAGTGTCTTAATTTCTTTTCTGCATATATTAAAATATTTCATTTTAACTGAAAAAGGCTAAAAGGTCACATGGGTTTTTGCTTGGGTTTGGGGTTTTTTTGGTGGGGTTTTTTTCAGCTGTTTCTTTAAAACAGGCAGTTCCTTCTGTTTGATCAACCTCAATTTTTTTGTGTTTTTCTCTCTTCAAACTTTAACAATATGGCTAAAACACTAGCCTTTTGAAAGGTATATTGTCAGTACCTTTCTGTGTTAAGTTCTGGATCACTGTCTAAACGCTGTCTACATTTAATCAATTTGATTTGGAAAAGAAGGACCAAAACTATGAATGTCTTACAATGAGATTTATCTGTTACAGTTTTTGTTCTGTTGTACCACTATTCCTATGTTTGATTTTGCACAGTGTAAAATGACATAATCATAGATTGCTATGGTTTAGGCTGTATATACAGTAAAAACTATGGGTTGTAAATGTTTGGGGAAATTCCTATGGAAAAATAAAGCTATGTAGAAGAACCTCTAACAAGGTTAATGTGCATGCCTAAAGTCTTTTGAAATTTAAGTGTGTAAATTTCCTTTTAGCTTACACAAAATAAAATAATTTAAAAGATGTGTATAGTCTGATATCTTTTTACGCGGAGTTTGTCACATATGCTTACTCGTTTTTTATAATGCTAAGGGACAATTTGATACGCTGTACTAGGAGAGCATACAATAAAACCTCCCTTTGGCTTTGGGGCTGCACCAGACCCACAACACACTTTCTTGGGACCTACACAAGGAAAGGCGAAACATGGTTTAATTGTGTCCAGATTAGTCAGTTTTTCTCTCCTGACACAAACTTGCTCTCTGTTAGGGCACTGTGGCATGAAACAAGTTAGTGAGTCTGATTACAACATGACCTCTTCACAGTATATTGGCAGGGGAAGCCAACTATAGCAGCCAACTTCTGAATAATAATTAAAAATGCTAGTGTCATATTTCCTTAATTTCTCTGACATGTAAACATTGAATGTCATTGTCCTGTTTATAGCTCTTTCAAGAATAATATCTTTGGTGGAGGGGTGAGAGGAGGGAGGTTGTCTGTTCCAGCCCCCACCGATTTCAATGGAATCGGATAGGGCTCAGCGAGCTAACACATCCTTCAATTGAGAGATGCACCAGGGATGTAAACTTTCCACATCGAACATGTAATCTCGGTTCTTCACTTAACTATTTATAGTACCAGTATTAACCACCAGTTCATCAGTTAATATTCAGTTCAGAGAAATCTCCAACAAATGTACCTCTTCTTCCTGGGCCTTGTCCGACTGTCCAAAATTTTGGTCATAAGCACGTAAATTCATTCTGATGTCATTGGCCAGTAGCTGTGTCCTGGAATACATCTTCACAAAATTCAGCTTGTTAAATCTACATCAGTGGTTCTCAAACTGTGGGTCGGGACTCCAAAGTGGATCACAACCATGTTGTAATGGGGTTGCCACGGCTGGTGTTAGACTTCCTGGGGCCCAGGGCTTAAGCTGACGCCTGAGGGCTTCAGCCCTGGGCGGCAGGACTCAGGTTACATGCCCCCAGGCCGGAGGTGGGCAAACTACGGTCTGCGGGCCACTTCCAGCCCACGGGACCCTCCTGCCCGGCCCCTGAGATCCTGGCCCAGGAGGTTAGCCCCCGGCCCCTCCCCCGCAGCGTCAGCTCACTGCGCTGCCAGCGCAATGCTCTGGGCAGTGGGGCTGCGAGCGCTTGCCAGGCCAGGCAGCGCAGCAGCAGCAGAGCCTCTGCCTGACCCAGTGCTCTGTGCTGCATCATGGCGTGGCCAGCTCCTGCTGGGCGGCACGACTAGCACTGCCAGCCACCGGTGCTCCAGGCAGTGCGGTAAGGGAGTAAGGGGTGTTGGATAGAGGGCAGGGGAGTTCGAGATGGTGGGTGGGGGTGTGAATACGGGTCAGGGTGGTCAGAGGGTGGGGAACGGGGTTGAATGGGGGCAGGGGTGCCGGGGAGGGCAGTCATGGCAGGGGTTCCAGGCGGGGGGTCATGGTGCAGTAAAGTTTGAGAATCGCTGATCTAAATGTTCCTATTTTGTCAAGTGTTCCAAAAAAATTCACCTGAGTTCTACCTCTTGTAATGTGGAAGTTCCAGTTAGTTTGATGGCCACTAAAGGTTTAATTATTAGCCTCACTGCTGCAATAAGTAAGTTTGCAAAGCCTAAACTGGCTCCTCTGCTCTCTGGCTAGTGTTCCGTGCGCAGTGTCATCATGTAAAGCGACATCCCCGCATAGCTGAAAGGACTGATGTAAAAGCCATCTGCTTTATTGCCTGAAAAACCTTTTTAAATTGCTTCTTCCAGATAATCTTCATTCAGCATTGTCTTGTACTATACCTTTATCTCAGTGCTAGATTTTGATTCATTCTGAGGTTTAAGTTGTTTTTGCAACATTCACTTAATATAACAGTCAGTTCTAACACAGGACTGGTGTAGTTAAAATCAGTGCTTTTGTTTTCATACCTACAAATGTGTCCATTAGAGCCAGACTGGTGTGATATAGTTGGAGTAGAGAGCTATGGCTATTGTCTGAGGAGAATATGTTTGGGAGCTGACTCATGATCTTAGGCTGAGGGCTAGTGGACTAAGCTGTTAGAGGTGGGGGTGGGGGTGCCAGCTGCAAGTTGATCTTCAGTCTTCTCACAATTGCCTCTAGCGGCAGCTGCCCATTTTGTCTCCCAAGCTCAAAGTGCAGGACTGGCGGCCCCGGCAGAAAAAGGGGGAAGGGAGACAATGGGGGAGGTGAATGTCTATTGTAACTGTTGATGCTTTAATCCTGGACTTCATGTAAAACCTCTTTGCTAGTTGGTTTTTGCATGAATTTTTACATTCCTGAAATGTATAAAATGCCTATCTAAATTTACCCATTTAAGTGGTCAGGATCTGAGATGTTTGTGGCTTGCTTTAAAAACAAGCCAAAAAAACACACACAAAACCACACTTCCCCGTCATATTAATCCTTTCTTTGCAATTATCTTGCCTCTAGCTAGTAGAGTGGACAGATAGTCTTCCCTCCAGCTGTCTGTAGGTCTATAGATTTTTCTCAGAAGATTGCCTTATGTTTTATGTAGCAACTGTCATCGAGAAGACCTGCACACAAACAGCTGTTTACCCATATAGGGCCTACTGAAATGAACAGCATATTCTATCTAATTGAAATCTTGCCTGTAATTTCAGTTGGATAGTGACCACTTATATCATCTCAAAAACATTGTTAGATAATGTTACAGGGGCGTGTAAATGTGGACCAGGTTCACTCGAGATCCTGCTTGGTTTTAACAGTTGAAGTGCTTGTGTGCATACCCAACAGAAACTGCAATGGATGTGTTTGTTGGAAACCCATTGTCTGAACTGGAGTTTGGCCATGAACCCGAGTCTAACACACCCACTGTGAAAAGTGCCCCAGGCTCTTCAGTGCTACCAAAAGAGCTGGACTTTCATTTGGATAAGACACGAGAGGACAACAGGCCCTATAGCATGTTGCTGTTCAGTACTGATTTGTAGGGAACGGTGCCACCTGCTGCATTCCTGACACCAGACTTCCCACAACACCTGAGGTTTCATCGAAAAATGGATTATAACTTAGCTTAATTAGCTTTGAGTTCACTAAAGGAAAGTTCACAAATACCTTCAAGTGAATCTATGGACACTTTAATTATGCAGCATCTCATGTTTAGGATTTTAGGGGGTTTCAGGTGGTGCAAAGGATATTATTGGGGGTGGGCGGGCGGGCGGGCAAGCGTAAAGCAGATCAAGCCAAGCCACATGTCAGATGTTGATCCATTCGCTCACTTGTCTTAAACAGAAACCCTTTTGCCTGATTCTGTCCCTTTGTGACTTTGGAGGTTCTTTATTTACATTGCAGAATACTGTCAAGATTCAAGATAGTTGCAAAACAATTCACCTCACGTAAATCTCACACAACTTCCAGATACATACTGCACAGTGACAATTGTGGAGCTTTGAGGGTGTCTCGCCTAGAGAAGCAGAGATGCTTCTCTGGTTTCATTAATTGCTGCGGGAGCATTTCCTTTATGCAAAGCTGACTACTACTTTTTTTTAAAAGGTCTGAAGTTCTATTTTGTAGCTTATTTTTCCTCTACCTTTCAGAAGCTGCAGTTCTTGTATGTGGAAATACTTCTCAACTGCTTGATAATCCAGTATATCAGATTTTGTCAGTGTCTGATTCTGATCTCAGTTCTATCACAGTCCCTTGCTGAAGCGAATGGAGTTACTTGGGGCTTACCATGGTATAAATTCAATGCAAATCTGTCCCAGTGTGTTTGTTAATATTGGTGTCTTAGCTTTCCTGGTTACTAATAATCAGCAATCTAAAACCTTTCACAACAGGAGTTTGTCTATTTGCTTGGAAATTCTGTAAAGCCTGGCAAATGTTCTCGATATTCAAGTTTACAGAACAAACAACCAGAAACAAATTTCTTTATCAGCTAGGGCTGGCTGTGTCTCTGGCAGATGTCAGTAAAGCTATGGAGCACCAGCAGTTATTCCTTCTGCAACACAGTTAAAATGTGAGTGCTGGTCTCTTCACGGTCTCTAAACCCTCTGCATTTACAATTGCCAGTATAAGTAAAACTATACATTTGTTTCATTCAGCCATCTAACACCTTTTCTGTAAGATTGTCTTTTCCTACTCTCCTTTTTTAGTCAAAATTAGACACGCTGTTATGTCCTTCTGTGTGAAATTCTAAGGACTTGTCTTGGCTTCCTCCCCCCCACCCCAGATTTTCCACCAGTCCAACTCTAGTGGTTGGAGCACTAGTGTAGTTTGTCCTGGGTTGTGATAGGATCATTTCAACAGACACCTGCTGGCCCGAGGGGGGGTGCATGTTCTGTAAGACAGCGGTTCTCAATCAGGGGTCCATGGCCTCCTGCAAGGCCGCAAGCAGGTTTCAAGGGGTCTGCAAAGCAGGGCTAGTGTTAGACTTAATGGGGCCCAGGGCAGAAAGCTAAAGCCCCAGAATGTGGGCTTGAAGCCTGGGGCCCTGAACCCTGTCACCTGGAGCTGAAGCCAAAGCCTGAGCAACTTAGCTTTGTGGGGCCCCAGCAACTGCCTTGCTTGTTTCTCCCTTCCGCCGGCCCTGGCTTTCATAGGCAGAAAAACAATTGTGGCAGTGTAGGCGGTGGAGTTTTTATAACATGTTGGGGGCAGGGGAGCTCAGGAAGAAAAAAGGTTGCGAACTCCTGCTGTAAGGAATGAGTAGTCTTAAACTAAGATTACCAACACCTGTTGTCAGGTATAAACATCTTGGGACAAAAATATGGACCTCCTATGCATAAAGGCTTCATTTCATCTTGGAGGGTGGAGGGAACAACCGATAGTGTCAAAAAAACACTGGCTATTTCTTTCACAAACATCAATGGTGAGACCGAGCCTGTTCACAGAATAAGATTTCCCTGCAGCCTATCATTACCCTTCTGTGCTTTACAGCTAGGCTCAAACGGCAAAGTCCCTCACCCAAGAGTTTGATGTGCCTCAGAAGTAAGTGAACCTCCTTCCCACTAGTGGGGAGCAAGGGAAGGAAGAACAGTTTTAATCCATGTACTGTGTAATGTGAAGCTTTAACATGTTTTTAAAACACTACAAACTTTAAAGATATGTTGTGTGAGGCCATGTCTACATCTAAAATTTTGCAGCGCTGGTTGTTACAGCTGTATTAGTACAGCTGTATAGGGCCAGCGCTGCAGAGTGGCCACACTTACAGCAACCAGCGCTGCAAGTGGTGTTAGATGTGGCCACACTGCAGCGCTGTTGGGCGGCTTCAAGGGGGGTTCCGGGACGAGAGAGCAAACCGGGAAAGGAAACCAGCTTCCCCGCGGTTTGCTCTCTCGGTCCCGGAGCCAGCCAGCAAACCGCAGGGAAGGAGACCTGCTTGCTCGGGGTTCCGGGACCGAGAGAGCAAACCGGGAACGCCGCGGTTTGCTCTCTCGGTCCCGGAACCCCGAGCAAGCAGGTCTCCTTCCCTGCGGTTTGCTGGGTGGCTCCGGGACCGAGAGAGCAAACCGCGGCGTTCCCGGTTTGCTCTCTCGGTCCCGGAACCCCGAGCAAGCAGGTCTCCTTCCCTGCGGTTTGCTGGGTGGCTCCGGGAACGCGAGAGCAAACCGCGGCGAAGCTGGTCTCCTTTCCCGGTTTGCTCTCTCGGTCCCGGAACCCCGAGCAAGCAGGTCTCCTTCCCTGCGGTTTGCTGGGTGGCTCCGGGACCGAGAGAGCAAACCGGGAAAGGAAACCAGCTTGATTACCAGAGGCTTCCTCCTTCCACGGAGGTCAAGAAAAGCGCTGGTAACTGTCTACATTGGATTACCAGCGCTGGATCACCAGCGCTGGATCCTCTACACCCGAGACAAAACGGGAGTACGGCCAGCGCTGCAAACAGGGAGTTGCAGCGCTGGTGGTGCCCTGCAGATGTGTACACCTTCAAAGTTGCAGCGCTGTAACTCCCTCACCAGCGCTGCAACTTTCTGATGTAGACAAGCCCTGAGTGGGTTCTGAGAGCAACAGCTCCCATGAGGGAGGACAGCTAGATAAGTACTTGGCTAGGGGGAAACTGGTAAGTTAACGAACCGACAGTGTCTGAAGCATTGGTGGGGCCTAGGTCTCTTACAGTCCACTTCAGTGCTATGGATGAGTTTCCACAGGTACCTATTCAACTTCTTATATGCCCATTGATTTTAATGGGAATTGAGTATCCAAATGAGGTAGCTTTGGAAATCTCAGTCCACAGATGCGTAGACCATTTGGAATGCTTCTGTTACTTCTGAAGTCATGTTCCCAGAAGACATGAAATCAAGCACAGGTTTGGTTTTTTTGGTTGGGAGTAGAGGCTTAATTTCTTCTGTTGGCTTCTCTAAAAGTGTTACAAATATAAATACTCAGCTTTGGTCCAATGCCTTGTTGGAACTGATTTGGGGTAAATGTGTAGAGTTTTCTGAGTTTCTTCAACATATGAATGCAAGGCTGGAAATGCCTATGTAGAGATCTTTAGTGGGTATCATGTCATCAGAACCCATGAGGAGGAATTATGGGAGTAAGCATAAAATCAAGTCTTGCACATCAGTTAAGTGGATTGATAAAGCTAAACATTCAAGTAACTGAAAATAAAATCAAGGAAAAGGATAAGTGTGGAATGGAGTTGCTGTGGGGGAGAGACCTTGTATTTGGGAAAACAAATGTGAAAGAAGTGGAGCAGATCAAACTAGAGGGAAATACAAAAACAAGAATAAGCAGGTACTGAATGGCCAATAGCCGTGTGTTACAAGCAAACTTCAGGCAGAGCTGGCAGGCGCCACCTAAAGTTAAGGTTGCCCTACACTTTCCATTATTAGACCCTGTTTGTAGTTTGCCAACTTCAACTATTTGGACTGAAGTTTCCTATGCTGGATGTGTCTCCAGCTGAAATTTTTTGGAACATGTAATCAAAAGTGGTTAGTTGTTTCCAGGAATGAGGTTAGGGGGAAATGTTTTGCCTGTTTTTTGGTTGTTTTTTTTTTTAAAATGTACACTCATGTCATTGAGATACTCTAGTGCTTCCACTGCTTCAAAGCATGACTTGAAATTTGTCTGGGTGGGGTCACCCTGGAGTCAGGGATGTGTCTTTTTGTCATCTCAATAGGAAGCCCCACATTTGCCCAAGTTATACGGGTTTGAAAAATCTCTCTGCACATGTTCAGTAGAGACGCGTTAGGATTTGTCAGCTAAATTCTCTGAAGAGTCTTAGCATGCGCCAGAGTGGGGCCGAGGAGGATTTTCCCTGCAATTGCTGCTCCTGGCAGGTACAGGCTGCTGTGACACTGGCAACAGGAACTGAGAGCAAAGAGATTCTCTCCTGGGCTCTGTGCCCCCTTTGCTGGGCTCAGGCAGTGTTGAGGAGGAGAAAACAGCCTGCTTTGAATGCAAAGGAGTGAAAATGGGATGGAGGAATAAGAGGGACAAATAGGAGTGCGGGCTGCAGGAGCTAAGGGTGTTGGGGAGCAGAGGAAGCAAGAACTCTGGAGTATGAGTAATGGGGGTGGGAGCCAGGAAATGAGCTGGATAGCAGTAGAGGTGATGTGTGGCAGGTGGTGGGATGGGTCCACATAGGAGCAGAGAAGGGGGAAATGAGGGTGGGGGATAGGGGGACAGAGCTGGATGGGAGCAGAGGGCATGAAGATAGACTTGAGACACGGGTAGAAGGACAAGAACCACTAGAGCACATTCCCCTCCAGAGCTCAGAAGTCCTCCTCTCCTGTCAGTAAAGAGATATGAAACTCAGTGGCAAGGGAGTCCACACAGATGATAACCATATAGAGCCTAATAGGGCTACCAGTTACTCCACTGGCTAAAGTAGCAGACCCAGGGGCGGCTCCAGGCACCAGTGCTCCAAGCGTATGCCTGGGGCAGAAAGCCGTAGGGGGCGGTCTGCCGGTCACCGCGAGGGCAGCAGTCAGGCTGCCTTCGGCGGCATGCCTGCGGGAGATCCACTGGTCCCACAATTTCAGCGGCAATTTGGTGGTGGGTACGCTGAAGGTGCAGGGCCATGGGACAGGGCCGCCTAGAGAATTCAGGGGGCCTGGGGTCTTCGGCGGTGGGGGGCACCTGCTTTGGCGGTAATTCGGTGGTGGGAGGTCCTTCCGCTCCGGGACCCGCCGCCGAAGTGCCCCGAAGACCTGACACTTCAGCGGCAGGTCCCAGCGTGGAAGGACCCCCTGCTGCCGAATTGCCACCGAAGACCCGGAGCAGAAGAAGACCTGGGGGCCTGGCTCCCGCAAGAGTTTTCCGGGGCCCCCGGAACGACTGAAGGACCCTGCTCCAGGGGCCTCAAAAAACTCTCGTGGGGGTGCCTGCGGGGCCTGGGACAAATTTCCCCACTTGTCCCCTCCCCCTCGGGCAGCCCTGCCATGGGACCTCCTGCAGCCATCCCACCACAAGCCACTCGACTGCCGTGCTTGGGGTGGCAAAATCCATAGAGCCACCCCTGAGCGGACATCTGAGCTGTGAATCTGAAGGACAGAACTCCACTGACTATCCAAGCTGGGGGTTAATAAGGTTCCACATGATAGAATCTTTTTATTCTTGTTTCTTTAATTTGAAAATAACACTTTTTTAATGTGAAGTTTGGAAGTCAAGCAATCAGAAGTTGGAAATGCCAGAATGAAGAATGCCTGTGCAATGTTAATTTTATCCCCATGTGCAAATGCATTCTAATACAGTTTTTAATTACATGATTATGCACTGTTTTTTTCCTACAGAACTCCTGTCTCATTCAGTGCATAGGATGGACTCTACTTTGGGAATGATTCAGGGTTGTGTTGCGAAGGAGACTGTAGTACACCTGCTCTGTTAGTTGCAGAAGTGTTGGAAGGTGCGTAGTGAATGGGGGCAGGGGAGGGGGGAAGTTTGGCAGGAAGAGATAGGATGGTCTCCTGGTTAAGGCAGTTGCATGCTGCCCTGGAAAACTGATTTCTATCCCTGCCTCTACCACATCCTGTGTGAGGCTGGGCAAGGCACTTAAACCAAAATTTTTAACAGGTGGCCACTGTCTGTGTGTTCCTTTGTTGAGTGCCCAGCATGAGACACCTGGGACAAACTTGTAGAAGTGCTGAGCACTCCTGGAGTCGTTGGGAGCTGTGTTTATGGACTGCAAAGTACTCTTGAAAATCAGAAGTTGGGCACCCAAAATTAGTGGATGCTTTCGGCCTTAATCTCGCACGTCAGTTCTCCAGCTGCAAAATGGGGGCCAACCTCCGTATGAGGTAAGATGGTATTGTGAAGATGAGTTCATTCATGTTTATGAAGCTCTAAGACACTCTGGTGATATCACCTTAGAAATGCGTGGGAGGAAATAATTCTGTAAGCAGTGCGGGGTTTGGACGGCATGTGTTAAATAAGGTCTAGGGCCACATATTGAATGTGGAAGATGAAAAATATACAGAATAACTGTGATCCTGTAATTGAACTGTATCATCGTGCATACCCATAAGGGGGCTGAATTAAGGTTGTACAGGCAACCTTGTTTCTGGCATTTCCTAACTTGAGTGCTTGCCTTAATGTTTTTTTCAATGTAGTTTTTGGCATGTAATATCGTTTATATGATCCTGTGGTTTCAAATGAATTCTAACTCACTTTACAAAGCAGAAACAAGGAATCAAAATTTCACTCTCAATTAGCTTTCGCAGTTGATATGATCTGGAGCTCTCTGTTCTGATTCTTCCCACAACCCTGCGCCTTCATCAACAGCATTATTGAATAAGGAGAATAGATGTACAAACCACATTAGCCTCGTCTGCTCCGTTACAGCCATGGTAAGGAACACAATTATGACATGGCTGTGTTCTAACCATGCTATAACATAGTTTGGATTTGCCTGTGTCTTTTAACCACCACGCTAAGGGAATCATGCTATCGCCTTATGGTTATAACATGGTTTGGTCTGGTCCTTGCAAGCAAAACCAAACCATATTATAGCATGGTCCGAACCCACCCTTGATGAAAGTGGGTTCTCTACCATGGCTGTAATCGTAGTCTGGATGTTATCAAAGTGCTTGGATTTTTAAAGCCTGGAGGCGGCATGGAAAGGGATGATTTCAGTGCAGTTTAGCAGGGGCATGCTGAATAGTGCGAATGGTGTGTTGTCTGTGCCTTTGTCTCAACTTCTCCAGTGAAATATGACCAATTCACTCTTAAATCGCTAAGGGACAAAATGCTGGCTCTGGGTTTGCGTCTCTCACATAGTGAGAACTGCAGCCAGGCCTGCTACCAAGGCCAGGTGTGGCTTTCAAGACAGCTTTAATCTTCTAACTGGCAGGATGTAAGCAGCCGGTGCTGAAACTCCCCTGAGCCTTAAGCTCTTTAGACTAGTAATTGGAAGGTATTACACAATTGGTGAAAAGCAGGCTCATTTGGTTGCACCTGACTCTTTCTAACTGAGCTCCAGTTGCCCAGGTGGCTGGTACCTGGGAAGAGTAGTGTTGTATTTAAGTCCCATGCATAGACAAAAGTTTCACAATGCATCAGACACCCAAATGCTTTAGTGCAATAATGTTGAGCGCTTTTCATTGTGGCAGAAACCCAAGTGAAACAGGGAGCCTGCAATGAATGCTGGATTTTTCTGAAGCAAGGCAACCCCCTTTCTGTGCCACTGCAGGCAGAGCTGTCTGCAGAAGACACAGCCAACAAACGTTCTCTTGGCCTAATGAACAATCCATCCTAATCTAGGAGGCCAGGAACACAAATGGGCTGGTGACTGCTTTGCCCCCCTATCTGGCTGAGGAAGCCTGTACCTGTCAGTAATTCCTGCTTTTAGGGACCTTCATTTTCTTTCTTCCTGCCTAAAGATCATACGCAGTCCCCACCACTACCACCCAGGGCTGGCCTCAGCACCACGGAGACTGCAGCCACAGGGCCCTTGGCATTAGCGACAGCAGACTCATTTCTGGCTGCAGGGGACAGAGGTGGCTCTAGGCATTTTGCTGCCCCAAGCACGACAGGCATGCTGCCTTCAGCGGCTTGCCTGAGGAGGGTTCGCTGGTCCCGTGGCTTCGGCGGACCTCATGCAGGTACGGGAGGTCTGCCGAAGCCACGGGACCAGTGGACCCTCCACAGGCATGCCGCCGAAGGCAGCCTGCCTGCCACCCTTGCAGCGACCAGCAGAGCGCCCCCAGTCGCTTGCCGCCCCAAGCACGCGCTTGGCGTGCTGGAGCCTGGAGCCACCCCGGCAGGGGATAGGGTTGCTCCCATGCAGGGCTGGCTTTAGGCTGATTTCCCCCGATTCCCAGGAATCGGGCCCCGTGTCTTAGGTGCCTTTTAAATGTTTTTTACTCTCCCAGCACCCACGGGGAGGGGTCCTGGTCTTTGGTGGCATTTCGGCAGCAGGGAGGGTCCACTCCGGGTCTTCAGCGGCATTTCAGCAGCAGGGGGGGTCCCCTCTGGGTCTTCGGTGGCATTTTGGTGGCGGGGGGTCATTCAGTGCCGTGGAAGACCCAGAGCAACCCCCCCGCCACTGAAGTGCCACCGAAGCCCCGGACCACCACTGGGTATTCAAATCAGGCCCTGCAGTTCATAAAGCTGGCCCTGCTCCCATGGCTGCTCACAACACTACAGTTGTCACAAAGCTTCTACCCAACTGACTTCTCTGCAGTGTGTGGCCTGCTCAACAAATGAGTAGCAGTCTGGTGCCGGGCTGTCTTTGTTCTGTGCCTACTGTCCTAGTCCGTGACCGGGGCTCCTGGGTACTTCGGTAATACAAATAATAATGGGACTGAAAGCAAGGGGCCTCATGCATTATAACTGTAGCACTGCCACTGATTCTCACTGACCTTCAGCTGAGCCTCTTAACCTTCTGCCTGGGTGTCCTCCTGAGATGTGGTGCTGTGATGAAGGCTTATAAAGCTCTAAAATTCACCAGAATGTTCCTGCACCCTGTAATGGCCCAATCTTAGTTCAGGAATCGTCCCTTGTAAATGCTGGCAAGTGTGTAATGGACGCAAGCGACTGAACTCTTCTGGGACCGGCACAGAGGTTATACTCCTTACACGCACTCTTTGAGTCGGTGTGGTTAGCCACAAAGAATCCTCTCCCCGAGTCCTCCTCACACCCTCGGCCCAGCCCTGTGATCATGGCTGACAGGCGTTTAGAGGAGGGAAGCTGTTGGGGGTTCTGTGTATTTCCAAGGCAATCATTGGACCCAGTTTGACTCTGAGGCAGCATTGAGTCTAAGTACAAACACAAACATGTGGCTGGTTTAGAACCAGAATGGAAACGGATAAACACAAGAGTTTCTTTTCTTTAAACTCACCCGGAAAAAATCTTATTTCAGACGTTTTGTCCGTATCCAAGGGACTGAGATGACTTGTTCCTGTTTGTGCAAGACAGTTTGTGAGGCTCCAATATTTTAGTATGTGAAATTATTGAGCACTCAATTCTCCTGTTGCTCAGTTAACCCCCTAAAATCCACATGAAGCTGGTAGTCTAACTGCCAGTGGCATCATGCAGCTGTCAGAAATATTGTAAGTTAATAAACTTTCCTTGTGACTGGCGCTGACGGTGACAAAGTGAGCAGTCGCAGAGCAGCTTTCGTGCACTTAAGCATTCAGCTTTCTCTGGTTTTCTCTGTCTCCACCCATCTGGAGTCTGCTCTGGCAACCTTCCTCCTCCCTTGGCTGAGGAGGAGGGAAAGGGGTGGAGAGGGAGGACCAAACAGCTGTTCCTTTAGGCTTCAAATCAATGCGGCTCCTTAGCGAGCTGGCAGTGTGAGTTCATACGTTAGGAAGGCTGTCCTTTCATGCAGGGAGACTGCAAGAGCCAGTTCTTCCCTGGCCTGGGGCCGATAGGGTAGAGAGTTCAGCCTTTTCCAACATGGACTATCAGGCTGGCACAGGTTTCATATGTTTCCATTATGGGATGATACAGACTTGAACTGTACAGCGAAGGACCGTGCTGACACTTACGGAGCGCTCTGGTGCTATTATTTCTCTGCACACTACTGAAGTTTTGCAGTCTGCATGTTAACTTCCCTTTGTGTATTAAAGCCACTCTGCTGAGAATGTGTATGAGATCTTGATGTTTTAATTTAGAAGGGCCAAATTCTGCTCTTTTAAGCCTGTGTAACTATAGAGTGATTTTACTCAAGCCAAACTGGGCTGGTGTCATCAGCTGATTTCCCCCAGCTGAGGATCTGGCCCAATAGATTTGCGCTGGTGGAACTAAGAGCAGAATCTGGCTTTGCATAGTCGGATTTTAATCCTACAGTTTTCTCTGCTCCTCACATGACCTCCAGATAGCAGGAATGGTTGGTATTTATAAATGCTAGTACAGTGCAATACGTTAGCTGAACAGACATACCAGAGTAATGATCCAAAAGCAAATGCCACTTACAGAGCAATACCCAAATCTAAAAGGATAAAGGAGAACATCACCCTTCCTTTCAATACTGAAGCAGGATAATAGGGGTCTGATTTTTTAGAAGTGCTGAGCACCCACAGCCCCAGTGGAAGTCAATGAGAACAGTGGATTTTCCATCATCTGTCTAAACTCAGGAGTTGGGCTTTAATTCAGGACTAACACATACAGACTAACACGGCTACCCCTCTGATACTTAGTTCAGGACTGTTGCTCCAGGCATGGCACCGGAGAGGTCTGTTTCCCTAAGCAGTTGTGTTTAAAGTGGCAGAGATGCATCTTGAAAGCTATGGGTGGGGAGTATTACAGCTGAAATCTCCCTAGTAAATAACATGTCTTGTGTACAGAATTCCACATCCCCTTCATTGACCTCTTGCCCTGCAGGATTTGACTGGCAGGCCTCAGGATAGTTTCTTGCCTTTTCAGTGTGAACAGAAGGTCTGTGCTGGTGTACAGGTGATACAGGAAGAATGCCTGATGATTGCATTACAGGGGGAAATGGGGATTTCAGCAAGCCTTCTACTTAGCAGCAGAAAAGTGAATTACTGAAAAAGATGCTGCTTTTCAGCTGCTGTATTTCTTTTTAAGTAGTTGAGGGTACGAATGCTCTTCTACCATCTGTTGGACTTGGACTGCAGCTATTGGGAAGTGGCCTCCCACACCAGTGCCAATCTTTGGAACCCTAGGAACCTGCCTGAAGATTAGGTACCATTACTGATAGCAGCAGCACGTCGAAATGAAAGTAATGGCAGAGACTCCAGCCATAGGGGCAGAAGCAGCGAGAGCAGGGAGCTCTGGACGTTCAGAGATCTTCCTGTGTCCTATGCCAATTGGTGTTTGCTTCAGCCCCCTCCCTCTTCCCCTTCCGCCCCCCACCCCTTACCAAAGTATGGACCTAACCTGAGAATTGCTGTCATCATGTAGGTAAGTCTGTATTTTACCCCATCCCTCATCCTGTCTGTCTTGGTCCCTGCCCCGAAGAGCTTACCATGCAGCTGGGCATCTGCTTCTCTGTGTTTGTACAGCACCTAGCACAATAGATTTGTCCCTCATCACTACTGTAACAAACAGCATTAAGAATGGTGAAAAATAATTGAACTACCAAATACATTAGCCTAATGCCATACCAAGGTGTCAGCGATGTAATGTTTCCCTAATTAAAGATGGTTCCTGTGTAGTCACTACTCTTCAGGGCAGTGACTCTCTCTTACTCTGTGCCTACAGTGCCTAGCGTAATGGGCCCCCCCAGCCTGACTCATGAGACCTCGAGGTGCTACTGTAATACAAATAATTAATAATAATGCCCTTAGTTCTAGCTGTGAAACCCTAGTGTTTTCATGCACTGGTAATTGTAATTGGGAGAAAAATTATTTGCAGACCCCCGAGGCTGCAGAGCCGTTCCAGTAGCAAGGATGTGCGCAGGGGCCTCCTGTTAACAATTCTGCAAGACTTAGACAATAACCCGTTCCGCTCCCCCACGGCTGGGTTAGTTCTGCAGTGCGACATTGGTAAAACACAGTGAAAATGTACAGCAGAGTGCCCTGAGGAGTGGCCCCTGCTCAGGAGTACATCTAGTGCCCCTGAAATAGTAATATTAGGGCAGTGCAAAGGAGTCCAGACAAAACTTGATTCAGTGCAGGGGGAGTGGCTGCTTGGTCACTGGGCTGTCCCCGTTTTCTATCTGCGCTGCCTGCTTATTCCTTCTGAGTCCAAGACTTTACTTGTATTTCTACCCAATCTCCGCTATTTGCCTGCAGCCCCTGCTGCTCTAATCTCTCCAGGTCACTCTGGGGTTTGTGTGTTTGCTCCCCCTCTGTTGTTTGCTTCCATCAGCGCATTGGATCATGGTTGAATTTACATCCAGGAAACACTTGACCAAAAACGAAGGTTGATAATAGACTCCCGTTTCTTTGTAGCAAGCAAAATAGGCTGAGGCAGACAAGGGAGCTGTGGCAGGAAGAGAGGGGAGCTGGGCTCTAGTTTCAGGCTTTCAGCTTAGCTCTGCTTCCCTCTTCTGATAGAAGTGTTGGATACTCACCATAACTGTTAAAAAAAATCGAGAGAACTGCCACTGATACAATGGGGAATCCAGGCTAGAAGGAAAATAAAGCTGGCATCATTCCTTTCCTATGAAACCAGCAAGTGTCTAGAAAGCAGGGAGGCATAAAAACGCCACACGCTAACCAGCAGAGAGGAAGAAAAAGTCTCTGCTCATGGGGGAAGAACTGCTGGTATTGTAGCACCAGCAGCACAATTCATAGCCTATCCCCACCGCCCCCCAGGAGCGTTGAACCAAACTTCACAGTGGAGATAAAAGGGTCTAATCCAATATGTGAACTCTCTGCACACGTGGCGCCTCCCAATTCCCTCCCCACACCTCAAAAGGTGGCTGAGAAGTGCCCAAGTGGTTTCAGTAGTAAAACGCCTAACCTGGTGTCGGGACAGCTGAGTATTTAATCATCTCCACTTCTGACAGGCATTCCAGACTGTCCTTTTTCATATCTAGGGCATTTGCTGCTGAGAGCTGCCTTGTATTGTCATAGTCAAAACAATAAATATTTCTGTCCAGTCAAGATTACGCAGTGACGTATAAGAAGCCTATTTGTATCAGCTCCCAGAGTTAACAAAAAGTCACCGTGAGTGTCATCTGATTGTCCTCCTTAGGGCTTGAGTAACATGTGCAAGATTAGGCTGTGCATCTCTTTGAGATGTGAAGAGGGTTTTGTGCACCTGTGGCCCAACTAGACTCTTATTCCTCTACAAGGAAGCAAAAACAAATACCATCCGAGCCCTATATTGTTTCTTATAGGATTCACCCCTTGGTGTGCAGCGGGTGTTATGTCTGGAGGAATAGGAAAGCCAGGGCCTGATCCATCCAAAAATATCTGCAGCCTTCCAGGCTCAGCCAGTCCTGGAAGGCTGCACATGCTGGCTCTGCAGTGGCTTGGTCTTTCTGGGTGAAAGGTGAGCTTACTGAAGACTCTGAATGGAGCATCAAAGCCCAGTTGACAGGAGCTGTGGAGCTGCTCCAGGGAAGAGAGCTCACGTAAATACTCTCTACAGCTGCCTTGGTACTGGTAGGGACCTGCTGCCCTTTTCCTCGACTGAAGCAACACAGCCAGCAAAGGCTCATCACCCTGGAATAGGGGCCAGGCACAACTCTGAGAGGAACATCAGGTTCTGGGCCAGCTTATGCTCCGCTGTGAGCTGTCTTGGGAGCTGGATTGCTTTCTAACATTGAAAACACAACCCTCACACCCATCCTTCAGCCTGGAATGGCTGAATACATGGGGCCTGATTATTTCCCCTTTCTGAATTAGGAAACAGAGGGATGCCTGGCCTGAAATCCTAGATTTGAATCTCGTATCTCTGTAATCGGCCTAACCGAACTCATCCAAAATCTTCAGGCACTATGATAATGGCAGTGGTGCCAGCAGGCATCATTTTACTGTGACTTTCCTCAAATCTAGTGCGCTGTGCTCAGATTTCCCCCATCCCAGGGAGAGGTTGGTGCTCTGAACTTGGTTTTGAAACTGTATCTCTAGAGACCTGACTGGCAGCTCCGCAGCCGGTTTCCTGGGATTACCCCTGGGAGGTGCTGGGGCACAGAAGCCATGCATCTCTGGGAGGAGCCCTGTCCAGCCCCACCCACCCCTGCCAGCTGGGCTCCTTCCTTGCCTGCCTGTCCTGCATTCTTGGCATGCCCTGCTCCCACTGCTGCTGCGTCCTGCCCTGCCCACTTCCCTCAGGCCAGGAAGCAGAGAGTGCGAGGGCGGCAGCGCACGCTAGCAGCAGGAGAGGCCAAGGGTGGAGAAGAGCTGGCGCAGGTCCAGCCACTTGAAGGGAGCAAGGGTTGCCGCACAAGGGAGCTGAGGAGGGAGTGTGAGGCTGTCCAGCTGCCTGGGGGTGGATCTTCTGTTTCTCTCAGAGGGAGGGCGAGGGGAGGGGAGGGTTAGAAGAGATGCAGGAGCAGGGGGAGAGATTGGATTTGGCTGGGGGACAGAACTGGTAGCCGAGTCTCCCTGGCTCCAATCTCTCACAATAGAGCCCTGTGTTCAGTCTGCGTCCCAAGGATGAAAAGCCAGAGCTCTCCATACAGTGGCTTGGGACGTTCCGAGCCTCCCTCAGGCGGGCCAGCGCTGCGCTCCATTGCCTGTATCTTCGCTGCCTCTGCAGCAGGGGGTACAGTCCCCCCAAGTGTCAGCAAATTGTCTCCAGCCACTAGCCCCCAGCCAGACGGGAAGGCTTTGTGGGCTAAGCATGGCCTAGTGGTGCCAGCTCTTGTGATATTTGTGTTTTTTCTTAAAACCCCAGCAGCTGGACTCATGCCACTACATAAGAATCTCAGCTTTCATTTTGAAAAAAAAATGTTTCTAGCCCTCATGGTTGCAGAGAAAGTGCCCCAAGAGCACCCTGAAGGCTCAGCAACCAGCAGGCACCAGGAAAAGAACCCAGCGCTTATTATTTTGTAAAAATCTCAGGGCTTTTTCAGCCAACCTCATGATTCCGGGGGCCTTCATCATTTCTGAGCATTTGGGGATGGGCACACTGCACAGGGATGGGTAAAAGCTGGATTGCTTGGAAGCATGGACTCAAATCCTGACACATCCTTTCTTCCCTTAGAGGTAGTGTGTTTGAGTGCTATGCTGTTTACTTTGTGGGCAAGACCATAGAAACTGAAGTCCTGTCTGTTCTGATTAGAAAGGAAAGATTCCCTGGCAGCTCGGAGCACAGGTTTGCCCTGATGTCCTTGGCTGACATTCCCTTCTGCCTAACTGTTGTAAAGCTTGCTGTGTGTGCCAATATAACCCTCCCTGCTGCCCTCCACCCCAGAGGTGGCTGCATTTCATGATGATGCTTGTAAAGTGCTTTGGGATTAAAGGTGCTATATACATGTAAAATAAATATTCGTTAGTGGTGTCCAAATGAATCTATCCTCTGTTGTTAAGTGAATGGCTAAAAATCCACCAGGGCCATTGCATGTTGCTTCAGAGGTTGGCCTCAGTACTCAGAAGACTCAGCTTTCACAGCAGTGTAGTGAGAGTGAGGAAATCCCTAGCCTGTTTCTTCCATCCTCCTACTCTATTTCCACTCAAACATTACCTGCCTCAGGCTGAAGATTTGATATGGTTCCCTCTGCATCTGGTCTATGCTATTGTCTGTATGGGGCACCAGCCTAAGAAAGCGGTCGGCACACATGCTGTTATTCAGTAGCTGATTGTTTTACCCTCCCTAAGGGCAGCCCTGCGATCTGTGGGAGCCGTAAGCCAACCCCCTCAACCTGCCAGCTCACGGACATGGAACTAATGCTCCTTGACGGCAGAGTCAATAAATAAATAAATCCATCTTTGAAAAGTCATTTGACAGTGAACTGTAAAGTAACTTCTCCCCCTGTAAGTTGTCGCTTCCCTTTCTTGTGCAGTAGAAAGCTGGCTGGTCACTGTTTTAAAAGACTGAGGCTGGGAGGGATGTGGGTTTTTAACAATTTAAATATCTGGTCATTGCCGCCTTCCTGTTTTGCTGGAGGATCTTAGCAAGGTCTCTGGAGGCCCTGGATTGTGCAGTCTTGCTAGGGTTGCCAACTTTCTACTCACACAAAACTGATCACCCTTGCTCTGCTCCCTGCCCCACCCCTCCTCTAAGGCCCACCCCCCACTCACTCCATCCCCCCTCCCTCTGTCACTTGCTCTCCTTATCCTCACTCACTTGCTCATTTTCACCCAACAGGCTCCAGGGGTTGGGTCGTGGGAGAGGGTTAGGGGTGTAGGCTCCAGGCGGTGCTTACCACAGGCAGCTCCCCAAAGCAGCATCATGTCCCCCCTCTGGCTACTATGCAGAGGTATGACCAGGTGTGTCTGTGCACTGCCCCAGCTGCAAGTGCCACAGTTCCCATTGGCTGTGGTTCCCAGCCAATGGGAGCTGCAGAGCTGGCGCTTGGGGCGGGGGCAGCATGTGGAGACTCCTGCTTGCCCCTACTCCTAGGAGCCAGAGGGGAGACATGCTGCTGCTTCCCAGAGCCATGCAGAACCAAGGCAGGGTGGGAGCCTGCCTTAGCCCCACTGCACTTAGGGTGACCAGATTCCAGATTTTATAGGAACAGTCCTGATTTTGGGGGGCTTTGTCTTATTTAGGTGCCTATTACCCCCCCACCCTGTCCTGATTTTTCATACTTGCTATCTGGTCACCCTAAGTGCACTGCCAACCTGACTTTTAACAGCCCGCTCAGGGGTACTGACCAGAGCTGCCAAGGTCCCTTTTTGACCAGGTATTCTGGTTGAAAACCAGACACCTGGCAACCCTAGGTCTCGCTATGTTGCGTGCACTTTTCCATTAGTGATGCCACCCAATTAAAGAGACAGCATTTTGAAAAATACATTGACTTTCTCTTCTGCCTCTGGCTTGTGGAGCAAATATATCTTGGACTGAGATATGGAGCAACAACAGTGCTCGATCCTTGCTGTTGCCCTGAGCCAAGCTTAAATTGCCCTCTGGCCCAGTCCATCTAGCAGCAGGAAGTAAAAACCCAGTATGTTGCTCCAACAGATCAGAGAACCATCAAGTTGTCTGTACTGAAACAATGATGGAGTCAAATCAAAACTACAGGGGAAAAACTGTCTGGAAGCACCTGTGTCTCTCTTCTCTCTTTGTGTCTTTTGCCCCCTGTGTGTCTCTCCTTGTTTACAGTTGTCCTGGGCCTTGACCTACCTGGTCCATAGGTAAATACAGCACTGCAGCGTGGAGCAAATGACAGCTGAGCAATCATTGAAAAGGGGACTCAGAGCTGAAATACCACTGCGGTATGGCAGTGAGTCCACGGGAATTCAGAAAACTGCATCCTGGAGATTAAAAATAATATTCTCCTTATGGGAGTAGTAAGACTCCTCACTAATTGTTGGTTTACGTGAAAAAAACTGAAACCTACTGAAAAATTGACTCAGTTACTGTATCTTAATCGCCTGGTTCCTTTCTCGCCTTGCTAATAAGAAGTAAGGCTAATTTAATTTTTACAAGGCCCCAGATCTGTGGCTACACAATTCAGAGGCTTAATAAGCTTCTCCTGCCAAGCCAAGAAGAGCTTAGTGGTTTTCAGCTTGTTTTCTCTTTATGTATGTTCAAGACACTCCTGCAGTGACCAAGGCAATCGTGCTAGAAAAGCCTGTATTTCATCAGGCTTAGCCAGTGCCTCTGCTTAAGTGATTTTATTATATACATATGTCTATCTCTGTATAAAAACCCAGCACTATACTCACATACAAACTTCAGAGCAGCCCAGTGACCATGCAGATGTTGCAGCTGCTCCTACCGCCATATTTATATGGTGGTACATTGTTACTGTGGTGCCTCTTGGGGTTCTGTGAGAGAGTTCATGATATCAATAGGTGCCTGTTGTTTGTTCCCTATGATAACACAGCAGCAATATACATTCATGTAGAAGATGTATTTCAGGCATCCTATTCTGGAGTTATGTGTCAACTATTTTGCTGGGTGACAACCAACTTCTGCATTATGGCGAGGGGGTGCACAGTAAGCCTTGGGCTTTGTCCACAGGCGGGAATGGCATCATGTTAGAAAATGTGTTAACTGACATGATGTTAAACTTGATTCGTCCCCTTAGTGTGGACAAGGCTAGTTGGGTTTAAACACCTGTTAGCTGGGCATGGCGAGGTGTTAGCTTTCCATGGTTATTAGTTGACAGGCCTCACCCACAAAGTTAACCATGTCCAACTACCACGTTTTACAGCATGACTTGTCCCTGCCTACACTGGCTGCTAAAGCACTTAACAGCATGGTTATTACAATATGTTGTTTGACACATTTGTCAGCAGCCTGCGTGTCTCTGGCAGAGAAATGGTCATAACAATGGGGGGGAGGGGCATTTCTGAACCCAAAGGTCCAAATTCTGTTTTCACTTACAGCTGGTAGTTACCCCAGGGTAAATCTGGTGTTAACTGAGAAGACAAAATTGATGAAAACTGTCCACAGTCTTTTTTGGTTGTATTTTGCTTGCCTGGTACAGGTTGCTAGGTTTGCTCTCACCCACGTACAACTTGCTAAGAGCTGGGTTCCTGGGAGTTGAAATCTTGTCGATGTGACCTGGAGGAAGCGATTCAGCACTGAAAGCAGCCCAGCAAGTTTGAGACGATGACTTTCCCAGGCTTAATGTGTTGTGTTCCCCCTCCTGTCAGAAAATGACCAGCCAGGCGGAGTGGAACTCTACCCTGAAACACTCAGCCAGAGCCCAGACTTAATGACGGGGTTTGGCTCAGAGCAGATGTTAGGGTGCGTGGAATGGTGGCTGCGTTGTGCTGCTACCGAGTCAAAGTGCATCTGCTCCATGCTTGGATTTGTGAAGTTAATGGGTGGGGCAAGGCCAGCGGCAGCCACAGCAGGAGTGCTACAAGGCGGTGTGCACTGCAATCATTTACCTCAGTAGCAGGGGCTTGGTTCACACAAATAGGGGTAGGAGTCAAGCCTGTGCTGTGTGTATGCAGCAGCCCCATGGAAATGTTACTGCCTTCTGGCCCCATTTGTATTGCAGCCTGGCCTAGGGGTGATTAAAGATTAACTACACTGTGGGCTGGTGATTTTCAGCACCTTTCCCATCACCCTGATTGTTGTATGGGCCGAGCCTGGGAGCTATTCAGTACCTGCCGCCTGGGGCTAAGCATCCTCCACTTCCAGCAATTGACAGCAAAGCACTCAGCATCTCCCAGGCTCAGCGCTAGGCCTGTGCTGTGCTAACCTTGTCTTCCACCTTTGTGCGCCTATTTCATCACCCTAACCCAAAGGAGTCTCACCTCCACACCCCAGTTCCCTTCCCTCTCTCTTCCCTGTATGCACCAATTAGTGCCACCCCACCCCACAGTGGGCCATTGGCCCCATCTACCCCCTTTGCTGCAAGGAGCAGCTCTGGGTTCCATCCTGGTTCTTTTCTGGCTGGTCCCCTGACACCAATTCCTGCCCTGAGGGAGTGGCTGGGAGGCAGCAGAGGGGAAGGGGGGGAATAGGAGTTTTGGCAGGAGAACTAGGTGGGGCTTGCTGCATCTTAGAGCCCAGCCTTGCTCCCACTTCCAAGTGCTAAGCATAGACCCTGCCCTCCCACCCCAGCTGTCACTTAACCCATCTGGGAAGTAGCGAGGCCCCTGTGTGCCTGCCCCGGGGTGTACCACTGGAGCTGGTTGAATAATTCATAGCAAATGGTTCACTAGACAGATTTCCCCTCTTGCTCTGTCCAGCGGCCATTTGCAATATTCATAAAGGTGTTAGTTGTCATTAGGTATTGTTTACATCCCAGTAGCACCCACAAGCCCAGGCACCATCCACTCAGTCATATAGTCATTTGAATAATCATGTTACTTTCTGAAAATAATTCTTGGTCTCTTCAATGTCCACGAGCTGTTAAAGTGGGGCTATTCAGTATCCATAATCTGAGGGCTGCTGGTTACTTTGGCACAGTCCCATGGCACTGGAGAACTGGGCTATAGATAGCAACATGAAATGCAATAAAGACAAATGTAATGTGCTACACTTAGGGAAGAAAAACCAAATGCACAAATACAGAATGGAGTGGGGGGGGGGATGGCTTGGCAGCAGCACTGCTGAGCAGGATCTGGGGGTTGTGGTGGATCACAGCCTCAACATGAAACAGCAATGGGGTGCTGTTGCCAAAAAGACAAATGCAATATAAGGTTGCATTAACAGAGGCATCGCATGCAAATCATGGGAGGCGCTAGTACTGCTCTGCTTGGTGCTGGTTAGCCCTCAGCTGGAGTACTGTGTCCAAGTTTGGTCACCAATGTACAGAAAGGATCCAGAGGCAAGCAGCAAAGATGACCAAAAGGATGGACTGCGTGTCATATGAGCAAAGGCTGAAGGACCTGGGCACGTTTAGTTTGGAAAAGAGACGATTGGGGTGGGGGGTGGGGAGGGCAGGGGTATAATAGCAGTCTTCAGATACTTGAAAGGCTACCATAAAAAAGCTGGACAAAAGTTGTTCTCTCTTGCCGCAGAGGGCAGAACAAGAGGCCACAGGTTCAAACTACAGCACCGCAGATTTAGATTACATCTCAGGGAAAACTTCCTAACTGTAAGACCAGCAGGCCAATGGAAAAGGCGCCTCAGGAGGTTGTGGGGACTTCTTCACGGGAGGTTTTCAAAAGAAGGCTGGGTGGTTTAGGCACAACAGAGCCTGCATCTTGCCAGGAGGTTAGACTAGATGCCCTTTCTAGCCTTAGGATTGTTTCTGGCCTTTGAAGGGTTGAACATAACTCTTAGGATCAGGTTTCTGGTGCAGAAAGTCATGTTGGCGAGATCTACGTAGCTTTACCAGGAATAGTCACTAACATTTGCTGACAATTCTTTGTTTCTGTGAACATTCCTGCCAATCAGCTCGATCATTAGGGTGTTAGCAAAGCAAAGCAAAAGGGGTGCGAGCAGAACCACATTGAAGCCAGGTATTGCACAGTAGCAGATATTCCTAGGGGGGGTCATTTTGATGCAATCACCCACCTCTTCTTAGAATACTGTGAGGCACTCGCCTGACTTGGCAGCTATATGCTCACTAGGCTCATGGCTGGACTGGATGTGGCTGCCCCTCCTCATGTCAGTTTGGTTTTGGGCAGTGATCGCCCTTTCCGCTTCATCTCCCTGGTCCCCCGCTCATTTTTGCCTTGCATTCCCTCAATTTGTCTAGCTCACAGACTACAGGGAAATGATTTCCCTACACACACACTCCAGCTGTGCAGGTGCAGTCGGTGGAGTTGCATGCATGTATCTGAGTGCCAAACACAGCCCATAGATATTGGAAGGACCTACAGTCCTGGAGTCTTAACTTGCACCTGTCCTGCCCAGGTCACAGGACTGCAGTTACTGGCCATGCAGAGGGGAAGCCTTTGCAGAAGTTAAAATTTCAGGATTAGGCCAGTTAGTTTCTCTGCTGCCCGGGCAGGATTATGCCCCAGTGTTCTGACAAGCTCATCTTTAAATGGCTCAGGTCATGCTGCTGGGTCCATCTCCATAGTGCCCCATACTGAAGGGTACAGGGCAAATTCTGCCCTCACTTTCAGCCAGCGGAATGGCACTGACTGTGTGGAGTCTCAGGGGAGCAAGAATTAGGAGCAAAGAGTTGCTCTGTTTTTAACCCTTGACGTGCCTTAAAGCTATGGTTATAGACACTACAAGGCAGAGGTTCTCCACCTTCTTATTTCTGTTTTGGGGGACTGTGACTGAAGACAAGCAGTGGTGCCCCTCCCTGTGGGGCTGAAGCCGGGAGCTATGGGGCTAAAGACTCCAGGGCTGGGGACTTAGGACTCTGGGCTCCGACCACCCGGCAGGCATAGGCATGGTTTGACTTCTGGTTTGGGGGCAGGGCCCAGAGGGGCTCAGGCCAGTTCCACACAGCAGGATGTGGGGTGGAAGCACCACCTCCATATCCTGACCGAGGGGGAGGGGCAGGGTTAGCTCAGTGGTTTGAGCATTGGCCTGCTAAACCCAGGGTTGTGAGTTCAATCCTTGAGGGGGCAGCTTAGGGAGCTGGGGCAAGAATCAGTACTTGGTCTTGCTGGTGGGGGTAGGGGGCTGGACCTGATGACCTTTCAAGGTCCCTTCCAGTTGTAGGAGATAGGTATAGCTCCAATTAAATAAATAATAATTAAAAAAAGACTCACCTCAGCTTGTCACCTAGCCAGTCTGGGTTGTGGGGAGGGGTGCAACCAAAAATTATAGCTCAAAGCAGGAGGCTGACTCAAAAAGTGCAGGCAGGGGGGTAGCTCAGGGTGCAGGGAAGGGGTAGTGAGGGGCTGTGTGCAGGCAAGCAGTAGCTGGGCTGTGTGCAGGCAGGGGGATAGCTCAGGGTGCAGATGGGGTAGCTGGGCTGTGTACAGGCAGGGAGTAGCTCAGGGTGCAGGGAAGAGGTAGCAAAGGGCTGTGTGCAGGCAGGGGGTAGCTCAGGATGCTGGGAGAGGGGGAGCCTAGGGGCTGTGTGCTGGGAGGGCCCCTCACCTGCAGGTGCTGAACTTCCTGCGGGCTCTGCAAGCCCCAGGGCTGGCTCCCCCTGCCTGGGCAGTTCTTACCGATGCACAAGCAGTCAAAGGGAGCTGGAGTGGTCAGTGGCAGCGTTCCCCGTCTCCTCCTCCTGTAACCCCAGACACCAGCAGGAGGAGGAGACGGGGAACGCTGCCACTGACCACTCCATGGCCCCAGCCAAGGCAATAGCAGCTCCTGGCCTCTGACCTACCCAGGGGCTGCAGGAGAGACAGAGGGATGGGGGGGTGGGAGAGAGCTTCCCCTGGGAATGTCCCTTCTCGCTAAGGCAGTGTAGTTTGGATTGCAATGACCCTATGCCCCCCAACTCCACTCATGGGGTCAAGGCTTTAGTCCTGCAGGGAGAGGCAGGACTTCAGCTCCCAGCTTCACACTCCCCCCCCTCCCCCCAGGGGAGCATCGGGGCTTCAGCCTCAGGCCCTGTGACCCTCCTGAAATGACTTACCTCCGGTTGAGAACCGCTGCTTTAAGGTATAGGTTCACATTCAGTTTTGTACATAGAGGTGATGCCTTAAAAGTGTATAGTGGTGGCATACGTTCCCTCGCAGTCACAAGCAGACAAACCAAGAGTAAACGTCTAATCTGCAAGTTCTTTAGTTAAAATAACTGGAAATGGTCCCAAGCTGCCGAGTTCAGATCTGGATGGGGACTCCCTCCCTCCCTCCCAAAGCCCATCAGGAATGTCTGGCTCTAGGCCTGAGGATTTGGGCTTGTAATGAAAAATAAACTAGCTTACTTGTAGGACAGCAGCTTCCTGACGTTTTCCAGAACATTAGCCTTCACATAAATGAACTTCAGCAGGGTTCCCTGATAAACAGAGTAGGTTGTGGATGGGTGAGATGTGTGCGAGAGAGATGCAGACTACATAGGGTACATCCACACTGCAATAAAAAACAAACAAACATGGCTCCGAGTCTCAGCACCCAGATAAATTGACTCGAGCTTGTGGGGCTCAGACTGTAGAGGCTAAAAATTGCACCATAGACATTTGGACTCAGGCAGGTTAATGCAGAAAATACAATACAAGCCGATGAGATTCCAGCTGAAGAAAAGGCAGCATTTTCCCAATGATGCCGTTTTTCTCCATATCCTCGTACACCCGCCCAGACAAGTGGATTTATTTCCTCCTGCCAGCAGGTAGAGACAAGAGAAGAACAAGATTTGGCCAAAAAAGCCCTTGCTGGCTGCATCAGCTCTGCTGGACGGTTTCCAGGCAATGGAACTAAACTTACCCTGAGCTGCCTAGAACTGTTCTTCCCCCCCGTGAGTGGGTGGCGGAGGAGAAACAAGCTCAACAGGTATGAAATTACCCTGCCCCAAAATCTTACAGTAGCAGCCTAGACAAGTCAGACTACTAAAGCAATAGCCACCTTTCGCACCTAGAAAAGAGGCAGGCACCTACGGCCTACAATGGACTGCAGACCCTGCAGCAGTGTCACCAACTCCGGCGACTGTTAGAAAGCGTCACAACATTTGGTGTCTGTCTTAAAGCCCCAGCGCTTGGAGTCAGCTTATTTCATGAGACTCTCAGCTTTCGGTTAAATAAATAAAGTTGGTCACTAGCCCTCATGGTTGTGGAGAAAAGGGGACCCTAAGGATTCAGTAACCTCCCCTCACCCCCATTTATTATCTTTAACATCTGCTGGTTGTTAAGCTGGTCGGATGATTCCGGGAGTGCCTGAGGCATGATTTTTTGAATGCTTGGGGGCAGCCAGAGAGAGGCACCGTCAGAGTGAGTGGCTGGACTCAGTCAGTAGTGATGGCAGCAAGTATGGGGACAGGCCCCATGAGCCATTCGCTGCACATACATGTCAGGACAAAGCCTTTGCTTTCTCCAGTCAGGATGCTGTCACTGGCATAAGCCTCCCAGGCCTCAGGAGGCTCTGCACCAATGCTGACTAACTTGTTCTCCCTGACTCAGTCTTGACTGTATGACCCCACTCCTGGGTGTCCCTAGGCAGTGCACATGGCCTGCTTTCCAAAGGGGGTAGACCTCTCTGATGGACATAACCAGAGCCCGTCTGCCGTCCAGCATGGGAAGCCCCTTCTCCTTCTGCATCCCTGGCCAAGGATGCAAGGCAGGTGGGGCCACAGAGGAGCCTCGCCTGGGGCAGTGAGTATGGAATAGCAAAGAAGCCAAGTATTGCAACTAACCTCTTCCCTGCACTGGTTGTCCCTGACTGGCCTGGCGTGCGAGTCCCTCCTGCAGTCACACCAGGGGCCGCCCTCTCAGGCTGGGGGAGGCTTTAATCAAACTCAGGGCAGAGTTAACTCCTGGCTGGAGTCTAGAAGTGGCCCCACTAGAAAAGAGAGAGGGGAATCAAATGACAAATTAAATCTCATTAAACATCAGAAAATTGAAATGAACTTAACTGGCTCCGCAGGCTGGCCCTCAGCAAGTGCTTAACTGCAGCCATGTGTCATGGGTGTTGGTGGTGGTGGTGTGTGTCTGTCCATCCATCTGTCTGTCTTGCAGGATAGCTCTACTGGGAGGGGACTTGCAGAAGAGAGACCTAGAGCTCCATATGAAAACACAAGTGACACAAGCAGTACATTGATGGAATTACAGAACCCCCATCCCCCCAAGAGTAACCCGAAGAAATGAGCATACCCTGAAGTAATGGGCAAATCTGGTATCATGATCTAGTTACACAGCTCTAAGCCCCATCGTGTGGCTCTACTTATAACAGTGCCTTAAACTGGGCTGGCTTAATCCCATTAAGGAAGCAGGCCTGAGCTACACTGCTTTATCCCAGCAGAACTGCAGCCCCATGTGGCAGCGCTGTACTGGTATAACTAATTGTAGCGCTAAAGTGGCGCAGACTTTCTTGTGTAGCCAAAGCCGAAGGCGCCTAAGTGACTTGAGCACTTTGAAAATGTTACGCAAGCCCTTTAGCCCACGGTAGCTGGGCCATGTTGATGAACACATGCCACCATCACACCTTTGACGCCTAGCCCAGCAAGGCCTTTGTGGTAGTGAGCTTGGCACGGGCACCCAGTGCACTGACGTGAGGATGTGGGAAACTGTTTTTGCTGGTGCTGTTGCAATAAAGGTGTGTGTTGGGAGGAGGGGGCAGGGAAGGCCTGTGGCCTTGATGCACACACTAGTCCAGTGCAGGCTTCCAGACACAGAATTTTTTGGTGCAGTTTTTGAACAGACAGGCAATGGCACCTGCTCTTTGAACATTTTCTGGGGGAGGGTGTTCTCGCCCAGATCCCTCTTTACTCTGCTGGTTCCTGCTTGCTTTTGGCTAGCTCCCAGCACAAGGAGAATGGAAGGTGAAGAATTGGGGGGAGGGAAAGGTAACAGGTTTAGTTTGGGAGTGTGTGCAATCTACCAGGGACGATGGATTATTTCTAAAAGAGGGGGTGGGGGCACAAGGCCCTGCCCCATCCATGCCCCCCTTCCCTCCCCCCAAAGGCCCCACCTCCCAGTCAAGCCAGACGCTAGATCCAGGCTGGGGAGCCTGGGCACCTCTACCTGCCCGGGTGGCAGGACTTGAGAGCAGATCCCTGCCACTTGGGCAGGTGGAGCGGCTGTGACTCCCCACAGCAGCCATGGGTGGCTCTTACCCTGTTCTGGCTTCTAGCTGGGGGGCAGGGAGGTTCAGAGCTGCAGCCAGGCCATGGTACAAGTGCCAGGGCAGCTGTGGAGCCACGGACCCTCCACCTGCCCTGGGTGGGGGATCCGGGGAGCGGGGACACAGGCCAGAGGATGCTTTTGGGCCCTCCCACCGCAGGCAGGTGGAGGGTCTGCAGCTCCCCACAGCTGCTCAGGCTCCCGGACCACTCTTACCTGAACTGGCTCCAGCTTCTGACCTGGCTGGGAAGTGGGGCCTCAGGGGGAAGAGGAAGGGCAGGAGGCTGGACCCATGCCAAAAAGTGGACAGGCCAGGTCCATCCTCTTTCAAAAATGGGAGGGCCATGGCCCCTTTGTTCCTCCGTCCATCCCGCTATCTACTCCCCACCTCATCCCCAGCAGCACCTCCCTCCTGAACTTGAAACCCCCTAGCGCTCCTCCCACTCCTTCAGATGAGCCCACCCCTTTACCCTTCAGTCCTACATTAACATTGGAGCTACTCTACTCACTGCCCGTTCTCCACACCAACTCTGAATTTCAGCTTCACAGAAACTGGCTGGATTCAGTGACTGATCAGAAGCACCGGCAGGCTCCAGTGGTAATGATGTCCTGTTGCCCCAGGCCTAGGGAGTTGCTTTGATGCCTGTACTATGCTCCTGCTGGAAGGTTAGGGGAGCAGGCAAGGAGAAATGGAGTCCCTGGTATGAAGAGGGAGGACACCAGATACTCCCTGAACATAAAGTGATAGCCTGACTCATTGCCTTGATGGTTGGCAGCAGATGGCTGCATGAGCAAGGGAGACATGGACTTTGGGAATGGAAAAGGGACATTTAGATTGTAGTTGCTCTCTTGCTTTGAGGAGGGGTACATTTAAACTCCTCAGCAGAGTGACAGCAATAGACTTGCATGACTGTCCCATCCTTCCAGAATGATCTAGGAGTCCCAACTCAAATACCATGGGCCTGAGTCTGATCCCGTCTACACTGATGTCATCGCATGGCCCTTAATGGTGCTGCACCTAATTAAACATGGAGTGAGGTCAGACTCACAGCACCCTTCATTTCCCTCACTTGGGCCCTACAGCAGTAACAGCACAAGCATCTATTGTTTGAGCTAAAAGAGTAACTCTGTTATCTAGCAGCTATAGTAGACCCTTCTCCTATATGGACCAGCCATTAAAAGGAGACACAGATCACTCTGCCAGTGTAGGGAAAAGCCCTTAGCTTATTGAATTGGAACAATAAGCAGAGCAGCTTTCAAAAAGGGGACAAACTCCACCCTCACCACCAATCCAGGCAGGGTAGAAACTGCATTCTACCAACAGCTTGAGATGTAGACTGAATCTATACTCTATTCTGCAAAAGTAAAGATCCATGTGAATAAATGGCCAAGATGTTTTAAAAATTAAATGTCAACCAAACTGGTATTACTTAAAAAAACCAAAATCCCCACCCCTTTACTAATAGGCTCCAGTTAGGTAATTAGGCTAATGATTCCTAATATTGGATTAAGAATATTAGATTCCTTAAGTGCAAGAGTGAATGTACAGTGCAGATGGGAGTGCTAGGGAGAGTGAGCACGCACTACACATCTGATCAGGTATCGAAGAGTTTGGGGAGATTGTTTGCTTTATCATCGCGCAGTTACATTTCACCCTTATTTAAATGGTTCCTGGTCTTAAGAGAAATAGAAAAGCAAATTCCCCCACTACATCACCACCAGCCTGTCCATAAGCCTCCCAGTCATCTCACTGGCCTCGATATTTCTTGTGTCCTCTATTCCTGCAGCCACTTGTTACAATTGCCGAGCAACAGACCTTAGTAGCAGCTGGTCTGCAGCGCTGTCACAAGCATTCTAAATGCAGTCCCCTGCCATTGCTGGCTGTGATTCCGGTAACATGAGCCAGCTCTCTGTAGTCGAGATGGTGTCTGTGGCATGTTAAGACAGGAAAACTCACTGCTTTCCTGCAGTTTTGAATCCCCAGCTCAAGCTGCATCGCCAGTGTCTGAACCGATGGCCCTGACTGAATTTGTAAGAGCACCACCACCTCTGGGAATATGCAAGGCCAAACGTAACCAGGGTGATAAGATTCAACTCCTATGTACCTGACCACAGCAAAACCCAGTCCTGATGTAGATTCTGCTCAATGAGACGCATTATTGCTTAATACTGCTCGAGCAAAGACAAGCCCTGGCCCTCCCCACTCCTGCTATCCTGGGAAGTAAATACCACTCAGCTAGAGCTGGGGTTTTCAGGACAAAATTTTTAGTGGCCTCAGAGTGTGGCCACCAACTCTTGCTGGTGGCCACTCTCCAATTTTTTCCTAAAACACTTAATTAGCTTTAGGAAAAACAAATAAATATGCACATATACATCACTGTAATTCCTTTATTGCCAGCTAGTAAGTCTGGTGCGAAAAGTGGTATTAACAAACATACAAGTATCATTTTTTGCACCAGACTTACTCAGCCCAGGCAAGCTCGGGGACAAATTAAGCCCTGGATAGGTAGGATAGGAGAGTGGGGGCGGCAGTGGGGGCTAGAGCCTGAAACACCACAGCCACAGCCGAAAGCCCTGCGGCAGAGGGACAGGGCCCAGGGATGGAGCCCAAAGCTCTGTGGCTGGAACCTGAGGCCTGCCGCTGTGCAGCCAGAGCTGAGGGCTAGAGCCTGAAGCCCCACGGATAGGCTCTTCTCCCCTGCCACCCCACAGATGAAGCCCGAAGCCTGGGCCCCACCACCCCTGGGAAAGTGGAGAACTCACCTGCTGCCTGTTCCCCAGGTGACTCCAGGGGGGTGCAGGGCTCAACCCCTGCTGGCAGCCCCTGAAAGCAACACCAACTTCCAGGAGCAACATGGAGGGGGAGAGGCCATCCCCCCACTCCTCCAAAAAGAAAAAAAAACCCACCACAGTCCAGGAGGCTGTGGCTGCAAGAAAAGTCCCTGGTGGCCACATTTGAGAAATGCTGACTTAGAGGGATGATAGGGTGACATCTGAAATCCAGCAGGGGATTATATAGCAAATGGTTCCAGCTAGCTTTTAATGCTGTAACTTAAAGTGCCTTCCGTCCCTTAAAATGGGACAGATTCTGTTCTCAGCTGCACCAGCTGAAATCCAGAGAAACTCCACAGAAGGCCCCAGGATTACTCCGGGCTCACCCCAGTGAGAGCAGGATTGTTCCTTCTTCTCTGTAAACTGATGCAGCCCCACCAGTCAAATGCAGCTACTGATTCTACATCTAACACTTGGTGATTAATGCTGCAGGACATAAGGCCAAGACCACACTGCTTCCACACTAAACTCAGGGCTGGCCCACCCTGCCCGCAGCCAAACTATTCGGAGGGTGCTCCAAGGGCAGAATCTCCCTCGGGAGTGTCCTCTTATTGTTGTTGGGGTGCAGGGTCTGCTCCCCTGTGGAATGAGCCACCTCCAACCCTGCAGAGACAACTAATGGGAGTCAAGATCTATCCCTGTGGAGGCCTTGTGCCTGGGCGGTCCTGTTCCCTGACGCCCCTCGTCCAGCCTGGCTCCAACTTAGCTATGCTACCAGCAACTGCCACCGACCCTTCTCCCTTACAAGGAAAACTCGTATCATGGAGGGGGTTCCACAGGCAACGCAGGTCAAAGCTGTATTTACCTTTCTGGGGGAATCTCCACAGAGGAACTAGGGAGTAGAATGCGTCTCGCTCGCACCACCAGTCCCATTCAACCGTACGTGAGGCCAACCCTAATCTAACGGAGATGGAGAAGTCTGGGGATGCAAACCCCCTTCCTCGGTCAATAGGTCTCCCAAACCCTGTCTGGATTCCCTTTTAACACAATGTTTTGGGTCATGAACATAAAAATAAGGGACAAGGGTTTTGTATCTTTTAATTGTTTATTGTATAATATAAAACTACAAAAGTAAGACTGCTCATTTCCATGTACATTTGTCCAATTGTTTTGATTACAGCCCATACCTACATGTGAATACAGTAATCTGGGTTCAAATGTATATGTCTGTAATATTGCATAGAAAAGGCACAGCGCTAAGGTCTGTGGGGGAAAAAAATACAGCCTTCTTTTTGACAATAACAAGCCCTCTTCAACCACCATGCACGGAACATGTCACACTATATATATACACACCTTTTCCAGAATCTCTGCCTTTACAGATTCTAGCCTGGGTTACATTATTAACCCTCTAAAAAGTTTTTGTTTCTTTTTAAAAAGAATTCCAGAATTTGCATAAGGCCTATTTCCTGAAAGAGGGGGGGAGGGGAAGCTCAGACTGAACTAATTTCTGAGAAACATTCAGACTCATTAACGTAAGCACTGAAAGCAACTTTCACAAGAGCAGGATGCTGAAATCTGTTCAACATTAAATCAATGTTCAAGCCTCCTCGGAGCGAGTGAACCCATTTCTCAGGCAGGAACCATTACAATTTGCTCGTTTAGTTTTTGAAGAACGTTTAAACTTTGGGATCACAACATTGAAGGTGATTAACATACAGCAGGGAGAAAACTACAATGGCTGCAGCACAAGCTAAGAGTTTAGTCTCACACTGGGCGTTTCAGGTGGCATCTCGATCATCTTATTTTGTAGCTCACTGCGAGGAACATGAATAGACAGATGCCTTTAATTTTTAATACTTTACTGCTCCTCGAAGTTTCTTTTAAAAGGAATCTCTCCTTGCTTTGCATACAGATATGTGCAGTCCACTAGGACTCTGAGCAGGGACTGTTACTGGGGCCAATCCTGTATTGCTGGCAAAATTTCCACTGAGAACTACATATGAGCAAGGACTGCCTGATCAGTAAGCAATAGCAAAACCCAAACCCATGCAAAAAAACATGGAGCCCTTGGAAAGTGCATTTACCACTTTTTGTCTGTGTCTTACCATTTTGCACAAATGCAGTGTCAGTTCTGTTGCACTTTCTGGAGTAAGGGCATCACTCTGCAAACTCTTACTCGCTCATAGAGCCCCACAGACTTCACGGGGACTGCTTGCATCAGTAAAGATTTAGGGCAAGTCTACACTACAGTGCAGTATGGGCGAGCTGCATTGGCTGTAGCGCGTCTTGTGAAGATGCTCTTTGCTGATGGGAAAGTGCTTTCCCATTGGCATAATTACTCCACCTCGGTGACACGCCAAAGCTACGTCAGTGGGAGAGTGTCTCCCACCGATATAGTGCTGGTGTGGACTGAGTGAAACTTGTGCTGCCCGGGGGGAGGCTTTTTCACACCCCTGAGCGACATAAGTTAGATTGAGTTAAGCGGTAGTGTAGACCTGCCCTAAACTCATGCATTTACAAGATCAACCCCTAAAGGAACAGCAGTGGTATGTGGACCTTGCTGCTGCTTCTACTCAAGACTCCACCTGACTTTAAAGGGCGCAAGCACAAGCCCCTTTAAAGGAACGGATGCATTACTAGTCTGATTTTTAGGACTAATTTTGAGTATTAAAGTCTCCCTCATCCATACTTTTTGCATATTTCAAACAACCAGACCCATGTTGGAAAAGAGTGTGTGTATGTGGGGGGGGGGGAGGGAATTAATATGAACCTTGCATATCCCGAATAGAACCCAATGCATTTTCTCTGAATCAGGCTCCCATCCCTTTCCATACAGATTTACATTCCTACAAGAGAATACATTCCTACCATACATTCTGCACATGTTACAATCCAGATGTTGTTAGCTCCACAATAAAATAAATATATTTACAATGAAAAAAAGGAATAAATAACTTATGAAAAAATCACTTCAAATCCAAAGCTCTTTTATTCTGCTCTCATCTTGTCACTTCATTGCACATCATTGTCAATATACATCACCTGGGTATTCATCTTTTATAAAGAAATCTTATCTTGACTGTTATACTCAGCCCTTTGCTAGAAGGCCATGCTATAGAAAGAAAGTTACTGCCAAAGCAGAAGATTCCGATAAGCATTTCAATCTATAGAATTAAAGGTTACAGTTCAAAATAAGAATGATCAACCTTTTGCCTAATTTTATAAATCAGGTGTTTTGCTCTTTGTGTATCTCCTGTCAACTTCCTTTAAGTACACCTCTACCTGAATATAACGCTGTCCTCAGGAGCCAAAATATCTTGTCGCGTTATAGGTGAAACCGCGTTATATCAAACTTGCTTTGGTCTGCGGGAGCGCGCAGCCCCGCCCTCCCGGAGCGCTGCTTTACCGCGTTATATCCGAATTCGTGTTCTATCAGGTCACGTTATATCAGGGTAGAGGTGTACTCTAATATTAAGGATTTCCCTACTTTATTACCAAGGATACACAGATTTCTTTGGAGTGGTAAAGAGTATTTTGAGATTCTCTCTCTTGTTCTGCAATTACAAAGAGACTTCAAACAACCACTTTCAAACAGCAGTTCACTGCTCTGAAAAATGGCGTTTATTTGAACTGTTGCCTAACATATGGTGCTTGTCTAAAAACACAATTAACTAATCCAAAGAAAGGGCAGTTGTTAAGAACTGCTTTACAATAACTTAGAACAACAATAATCAACTGCTTACCATGTTATTGTTCTGAACAATCAACATTATTGCATGGCTTTAGGTTTTTGTATACAGATTGATACACCTTATGGTTGCTATGGTTCCTTGGGTGTTCCAGTTATAAAACTTGTGGAGCCTGTGGCAGGATTGTTCTCTTACAAGGAATGGAAGCTGCTGAATGAACAATAGCCAAACATTACTGGATGCAAAACAGAGCGACCCTTCCCCAGCTAGCCCTGAGCCAGCAATTAAAAATGGTCCTTAATTTTAGTTGGCTGCTGCTGTTCTGTTTGAAGTTAGAAAATACTATATTGTAAGCAAACAATTGCGATTATATCAACATCTTGTTGTGTCAGATACTATTTCTCTTTAAAATAGACTAAAACTGGCTGATTAATTAGGATCTAGAAGCATTTCCGAATTGTACATGATGCATGCATTTAGAGTAGCAGTTCCTTCACTGCAAAATTTATTTGCTTTGTGTTATGTGTGTGCATTATGTATATTTACTAGTAAATATATATGGCCTGTTTAAAGTGCCAATTTATAAAGCTGCCTTCTTAAAAGCAGACAAGACCCAATTTTATCCATGACAAGAAGTGAGCAGAACTGACTGAATATTGCCAAATGACATAAAACATAATTTAAAATTTCTTAAATAAATATAAAAGTTATTCCTAAAGAAGCCATAGGCATGTCAACAATATAGGTTGTAACCTGCACTCAGCAGCTAAAGTACCATTGAAAAACTAAAATGCCATAGCAATTTCAGCAACAGGCATGATACATTGCAAACTTTTTTTTTTTAATTAAATGTACACCACAATGAATACAAAAATGCTATTGGTGCATCTCAGGTGTTACTGGGGAAGGAAACATGCATAGAAAGCTGTGTCTGTATATTCATTGTAAAACAGGTCTATAAAGTGTAAAGCAGGTAACACGGTTGATACAAGAAACGAACCCTAGAGGAGATGCCAAGTGATGTAACATGACTGGCTCCAGTTTCAACAGCAATGGATACTAAAAATAAGTCCATCCAGTGCAGATAAGAGATGAGCTTCACTGCAGTAATACTGAAGTTGCATTTTTCAGCACTTATTAACACAGTGAGGGAGAAAGAATGCTCCAAGAAAGGGCAAGTGGAATCTTGAACGCAAATTAATTGGAACAAATACCATGTAGATCTTCTTTAAGAAAAATTACAAAGATGTATTTGTAAATGGTGTGTATATTCTCATTAAAATAATTCACAATCACTTCAGCTAAGGAAATGCCGACTTGCTAAAATGGTAACACATTTCAAGTAACAAAGACAATTGGCTGTTCCAAATTTAGAAAAAAAACCAAAAAACTTTGCTTAAAAATAAAAAGATTATACGTTTGCTTGACATACTGGCTTCAGGATCAGGTTTTCAGTAGCCTCACAAGAGAACACTTAGAATGAAGTTTCACAATTATCTCCTGCCAACTGTTTAACATAGGTCTCGGAGTTGACATGGCTCTAGGTTTTCAAATCACAGCAGTGCACAGGTGGCTACAGCAGCAAGTAAATATTTGTGAAACAGCCCCCAGCCCTTTCTTAAAGCACAGCTTGCATTCAGGGAGACCTAACTGCAGATTTATTTGATCCATATTTCTCTTTGCACCATACACATATAAAACATTACAACTCTGTATAAAAGTACAAGTGGTTCTTGTACATCAATTATGCAGGAACTATGTGAGCAAATCCTATCAAAATAGCTATTTTTTTGTGTGTATAAACAGCATTTGTTTTTAGAAAAAACAATATAATAAACTGCAGAATCTGTACAAAAATATAAAATAAATTTGGGCAGCAGTTTCTAAACAGCCATGTAAATGCAACACTTAAAGAAGACTAGTTAATGCCTCCAAAGGGCTGAATTGCTAAGTCAACCTATACAGGGCTAAAATGCCAAAAAGGTACTGAGATTATCTAAATAATAATTTTTTTACCTCTTGCAATAAAACTTATAGAAAAAATAGACAAATATGCACATGCAAATTTACAGCTTTCCCCAACATAATCCTTGTGCTTAGCTTTTACAATTCAATTTTTTTGTCGTAATATCATTGTAATATTGTCTACAATATGTATTCTTTCCTATACCAGGGTATTAGGTCTTCCTTGAGGAACCACTTAAAAAAAATACATTGAAAGTGGTCATACACGGATGAAGGCACTCCAACTCTGCTTGAAGCAAAAACTAGTGTGATCCTTTTCTTTAAAAAAAAAAGGCAAGCAAGGACGCATGCACAGTGCTGTGAATTTGGAGGGGCGGGGAGGGAGGGAAGGGTTGTGAAAATACTACCAAGTGTATATACTGGTACATAAAAAGTCGGTATACTTTAAGACCCAACAAGCACCTCCATTATGTGATCCAGTTCTGTGAGGTCCATTTTGAAAGGCTGATTTGGGGTTACTGGTTGACTGCTATAGGGGGCTAGAGTTTTTAGGAGATCATCTGCTGAGACAGGAGCCATTTTTGAGGCAGCCCCTGTAGCAGATGTGCAAGGGTCAAAATCATACATAGATGTGTCAATGTCAGCAAACAGAATATCATCCAAGGTCAAGTCTGTAAGAAAACCTGTGGAAGTTGTTATTTCAAAATTGCCGGGTAAAGAGTCCATGAGTTTTGATTCACTTGTTCTGCTCTCTTGGACTCCCTCAGACTTTTGAACATTAGACTCACTGGAGTTGTCTTTAGAGTCATCTATTGTTGCTGCTGCTTCTGTTGCTACTACTACTGCCTCGGTAGAGGTAGGTGTTGGACAAAGCTCCTCAATTTCGTCCAAGGCCGAGGAGAAACTGTCTTTTACCGGTTGGACAGCTGGAGGTGGTAGTTTTGTAGGACCATCATGTTGGACAGTCTGGGAAGTGCAAAAAGTGTCATCCTCAAGCAAAGAGGCAGGGGTGAGGCAAGACTCTAATGGTGTAGTGCTTACTAAGTCAGTGGGGTGAACTGGCTGAGAGGCAAGATGACTGAACGCAGGCTGAGCCTCTCGAAAGCTGTCACCCAGAGGGTCAGTAGGCTGTGAAGTGGTGATGAACACAGGCCTCAAGCTGCCTTCTTGTTTGAGTTCCTCCTGGATTCGCCTCAGCATGTTGTTAATTAAAACTGTCTTTTGCAAGCTTGGCTCTGTTAATGGCCTGTGGTTATAAAGTTTCATAAGGGAAATGTTGAAGATAGTCTGGCGCTGTAAGGTGTAAGACACCTTAGATGGACCGTCAGTAGGAGACACCGCTTTGCCTTCCAACCCATCTTCATACTCGTCAAACTTCCGCTTCCCTCCTTTCCCCAACATATATCTGAAAAAGAGGGAAGGCGCAGGAAACCATTACAATAAATCATTTAAAATATTTGTATCTTACAGCAAAACATTGTCTTTATGCTTCACACCGACAGCTCAGCGTCAAACAGTTTCTACCTACCCTAGGCAGATATTCTACATACCAGTGACACAGATGGGCCTGAATCAGATCCCATTCATACTGGTTTCCCAATGGAGTTATTCCTGATTTACACTGGTCCAATAGAGAGAACAGAATTAGGCACAGATAGGTCTAGTCAGAGCAAAACCTACCTTAGTAACACTACGGCTGATAATTTAAACAAACCTAAAGTAAATTTGAAGTATGTTTAGAGCTGCAACTATAACCCAGCCCTCTGCATACCTGTAGTATTTACACTATACACTGTTAGGTGCATTAGTTACATCCCTCTCATGCCAATGTGGGCACGCAGGGTGGAAATGAGGCTCTTCCATTCCTCTCCAGCATTTGCTGCTGCTTCCACCTGCTCTGCGGTGTTGAGGCTGACCTGCCCTCCTCCCTCCTAGGTGTATGCCTTCAAATACAGCTCTCCTACAGGCATTAATCATTCCCAATCATAACACTGCATTTAATGTAGGGGGTTTTATACTGAATTTCCCTTTTTATTTTAAATTAAAAAAATTCCAAGCAACTGTACACAAAGAGATTGCAGAGTCAACTCTCTGGCATTCCACATATATGCATACCCCAACCTGTTTTAGTCAAATGATTAAAATAAACTCTAGACCGGGAAATGCTTGTTTCACCTCTCCAAAGCACATACATTACAAATGAGGGGGAAAAATCTTTTCAAGTCATTTAGTCCATCCTCCTGCCAGTGCAGGACTATTCTCTCCTGTGCAGTCTCCCATTTAGGGTAATGTTAACAGCTACAGCCACTATCAAAAAGCTACTAGTAATTTGGGGCACCTAAAGTTCAGGGTGCCCAAATTTAGACTCCTTAAAGAGGCCTGATTTCCAGAATGTGCTGAGGACCCACCCTGCAGAAATCAGACACCCAATAATCAAAACACTCAAAAAACAAAAAAATCACTGATCCTGGTCTATTAAGAGTATTTGTTTCTAGGCATTTCAATGTCCCAAACTGAGGCAGTCACAAATGCGCAGTTAAATTCGTCACCCTATTAATGCTGAGCACTAGGATCATGACAGTCTGACAGCCTACCTCTGCCACCACCTGCCCTTTGGGTGGGGGGCTCGCCCTGCATATTTGCAGTCACTGTGGATCTTAGGCCCTGACTTTTAAAGGTATTCAGCATTCATCTGCTCAAGGTTGCAAGGCCTAGGCCCAGATTCGCAAAGGTACTGAGGTAAAATCAGTGGGAACTAGGCACCTAAATACCTTTGAGAATCCTGACCTAAGTGGCTGACATGGCTAAATTCTATTTTCATTTTACACTCCTATGTGCCTAAATCACATTTGGGACTGGGACTCGGGCGTCTAAGTCACTTGGGCCTTGCAACACAGAGAAGCAATGCCTTTACAAATCTGAACTTTGCCATTTTCTATGTTCATTTACTTAAGGGAAGGAGCTTCCATCATTTTGTTCGGGGCACTATTTAGGCTGAACAACAGGAAACGTTGACTAACAATGTTGTCAAAAGTTTCATTTCACTCATTTTTCACCTTGTTTATTTGAAGAAACATCAGCTGCCTTTTTCCAGTTGTTAGACTGTGTATAACATCCACATGCATCTGATGCGTGTATCTCACTAATCATACTGAATCAACAGGGGAATATGACACACTACTGCACTTGCACAATGAGTCTTATTTTAAAAAGCCTAATCAAAGCACCTTCCTCACTGAGGCCGACATCCATGTAAAGTTGGAAGCGTAACAATTTCTTTTGAGGTATCAGAGGACAACATTAAAAAAAAAAAAAAGTGTCAGCGTGCACACACATCTTCCTAACACTAAGATACATTTTAAAAAAGGACCATCGGAATTTCACCCAACTTTCCCAAGAACGTAAGAAAGCAGCATGGTGCTTTTCTAATCACAGATGTTTTATCAGAAAGTTAGAGAGCACCTGAAAAGAGAGGCTAGAACGTGTTACTCCCATCTAATCAGAGTACCATAACTATGACCATATTATTGCCAGCAGTATTCATTGAGTGGAAAAACATCATATTTGAGACACACAGTAATCAGCTCAACAACCAAATTCTACCTTCATAAGAAGAGGTGCATCTTATGCTATACACTTGGTGTGTACACAGTACTCAACTACTTGTCAACCATGTGCAACTTCCAATAGTTCTGGAAGCAAACAGAGGTTTGGTTTTGCTTGGGGTGTTTTTTGAATATCAATTATTATTCAGAAAAACAGATTGCAAAGCCTGATGTGGAAATATATTTTCTGCTACAGCTGGCCTCCAGATATTTTTTCAGTGCTTGTGAGATTTCAGCCGCAGTCATTTTCCCCCTACAATTAGGCTGCATGGAATGAATATATTGTACAAGAGGTTTTATTGGACCTAATCTAAACAGTCGAGAAGAGAGGCCATCAATACATCTCCCTTACCTGCGCCACCTCCATCAACCCCATCTGAGGAAAATCCTGCAGGAGGGAGACACTCTAAGCTGCTCTCACTGCATCAATCCACTGTGGGGGGTGGAATATCGCACGTTGACACGGGGTAGAGGGTAGAGGGCCGAGGGCCCTAGCAAGCCCACATGTGTACAAAAGCCTCCCCCCTTTGCATTGTTCACTTGGCTCCCGCACTCCGGAGTGGCACTTCACACCCAGGAGCTGTGCTGCCACTGGCTCCCTGCCCACCCTTTCCTTTCACTGGGGCAAGGAGGATAAAGCAGAAAGTAAGGAGCAGAGAACTCACATGGTTTGACCCGGAGACAACACAGAGCTTTGTGAGAGTGCCTTGAAACAGGCCTAACGAGTGAGAGCACCGAGTCAGGCGTGAAACACTGCAGAGATGCACCTCCAGTTACCTGGAATGCTGCACCAATGGTTACTGCAATGAAAAAACGAACCACAGAGCTGCTGTCCCCTCAGCCTGACACCTCACTCCCCCAAAGTGCAAGGTTCACATGGAGGGCTATGCAGGGGGCTGGCGGGGCAGTGCTTCCTTGGCTCAGCTTCCCTTGCTCTAACACCCCCTCCCCATCGGACAGCGGTGGAGAGGAGGCGGCCTAGAAAGATTCTCATTTACTCAAGGCCATCTCTGCTCAGTCCCTGGGGTAAAACACAGAGTGGCAGATGAGATCAACTCCAGATGCACAGACGGAAATTACAACAGAAGTATAAGTAGATCTGAACCCCAAACCTGACCCTTACACAATCCTTACTGTGTTGCCATAAAGGTCTAAGGCAGTGGCCCCCAAACTATTCACAGTCACGCCCCCCCTTACTCCTATCCACATATCAGGGCCAGGAGCGGGGCAGTGTGGCTGCAGCAGAGAGCTGCCTGAGTCCAGAATCGGGCAGGATTATACTTGGAAATGCACTCATGCTGCCCATGCTCCTGTTTGTAGTGTGCTAGCTCGTGTATGTCTACATAAGCTGGACATTTCGTCTTCCAGCTGCTATGCAGACAGACCCTAAGGGGACATCCACATAGCAATAAAAGAAGAGCCGTGGCCTGCTATGGCTGGCCCAGGTCTACTGACTTGGGCTCAGCTCGGGTTCCCAGTCTCAGAGCTCAGGCTCCAGCGTGAACCAGAATTTCTACACTGCAGTTTTCTAGCCCCTGCAAGCCCAAGTCAGCTGACCCAGGCTCTGAGACTCAGTGCCCCGGGGCTTTTACTGTAGTATAGATATATCCCAAGAGACAACTTCTGCAGTCCTTATTCAAGCAGAATTTCCAGTTCACCTGATGGGAGTTGGGCCCGAGGAAGGACTGCGCCGCCTGTACCCACTGGTTTAACTCTTGTGCAGCTTTCATGTGAATTGATCTAAGATCTTCAATCTTTCTTCTCAGCCCCACACTTGTTTTAGGGTAAAAGAAGCGTGAGGGAAATACTCTGACACTTTCTGAAGTTTGTCTAACATTGAATCTAAAACAAGTGGGGGGAAAGTCAATCTTTATGCCTAAAAATAAATCCAAACTCCAGATCTCTTTCTGGAGTTACACCTCTACCTCGATATAACGCCGTCCTCGGGAGCCAAAAAATCTTACCGCGTTATAGGTGAAACCGCATTATATCAAACTTGCTTTGATCCACCGGAGTATGCAGCCCCGCCTCCCCTGGAGCACGGCTTTACTGTGTTATATCCGAATTTGTGTTATGTCAGGTCACGTTATATCAGGGTAGAGTTGTACATGCAATTTAAAAAGGGGGAAGGGGGCAAAAAACCCAAAGAAACCAAGAAAAGCTGAGGAACCTGAAGGCACTAATCCAAATTTCTTGGCTGGCTACCAAAAATCCTTGTGCCTGGAATCTCGGGTGAACGAAAACTCTGAAATGTAGCATTACCCCATGGAAGTCTGTGTTTTCTCTCAACCCTAGTGCCAATTTCACGGAATGATCAGTCCTTTTTTTTGGTTTAAATTCTGCAGTGGCATGCTTCCTTTCACTTTAAATGTGCGTGCCAAGAGCAGAATCGCAAGGCTGACAGACACAGGATACATCAAAGTAAAGTGTTCTGAGCCCAGCAGTTTTAGAAGCTTTGTGTTAGGATGAGCACTGGCAGCGTTACAAGCAGAAAGAGACGACTATCAATAGAACGTAACAGCCCTACTGGGCCAGGCCAAAGGTCCATCTAGTCCAGTATCCTGTCTTCCAACAGTGGCCAATGCCAGGTGCCCCAGAGGAAATGAACAGAACAGGTAGTCAAGTGATCCATCCTGTCGCCCATTCCCAGCTTCTGGCAGACAGAGGCCAGGACACCATCCCTGTCCATCCTGGCTAATAGCCATTGATGGACCTATCCTCCATGAACTTATCTAGTACTTCTTCTCCAGATTTGTTTTTAAAGCAGAGGTTTTTTAATGGTGTGGTGTCTGCTGGAGAAGGTTTAAAGTTTGTCAGACCCTGGAAGTAGTTAGTGTTTTAATACTAGAAAATATTCACCGTACAAAGCAAACCCTTCCTCCCTCCCACTAAGAGGAAAGCAGGCTGTTTGGGTGGCTAACACAGCCTTTCCATGCCAAGTTTTTTGGGTTTTTTTTTTGTTTTTTTTTTTTTGTTTTTTTTTTAAAAGGAGCTGGTTTCTCTACTAGGCACCAAAGAGCACAGTACCTGAAGTAAGCTCCTAAAGTGACAAAGGACGGACACACACACACACACACACAACCAATAAACAAAATAACTTCTCTACATTGTTTTCCAGGAAGCTTAGAAATGACTGAAGACTTCCTGTACACATGACAGTCTAGCTTTCACATATCATTCAGCCTTTACGCAGCTCAGTTCAAACAGAGTGCTGGTGGTGTCTTTTTTAAAGACAGAATGTATCAAGTAACTCATAACTTCACCTACTAACTTTACAGTATTTCCCCCCTCCAGAAATCCCCTATCAAATGGCTCTAAAACTTTCAATCTACAGAAGTAGCTACTTCTAGCCTACACAAGGAGATTTTCATTTCCCTAATTAGGGGACTAGAATGACTAGCATTGGAACATAAATCTAGCATTAAAAATATTTTAATTCTGGAGCATAAATGGGAATTGTTTTGAAAAAAGAAGAGTCTTTCCCAATTTCCATCAATTGCTTGTTCATTCCACATGACTCCTCTCCCCCCCACCAGTGATCTTGGGTCTACATTAGAAAACACTTCAATTTTGCATATCTTGACTTGTTAAAGTATTGAGTGATTTAAAGTAAAAAATACTGAGGGAATATGCACCACATAAGAAACACTCTCTCCAGCTTGACTCCACTGGACTTGGTGAAGAGCCCGCTCCTACACACACAAGTCAAAACTCCTGTTGAGGAACTGAGAAGGCCAACTTACCGGTCCGGCCAGGCAAAGAGTAAAAATTAGTGTAAACTTAAATATATTCACGCCCTCCACATATAGGAAGTCACAGTAAGTCTGAGTCAGACAATTATAGAAGGCAGGGATAAACAACCCGACAAAATGCAGCACTGTCATGGACCATTTGGTATTCTCAGAAAGGCAGCGTCCAGTAAGAACTCCAAAGTATATTACATCTCTTAGGAGCTGGTTTACAGTGACCTCAGGACCTCTTCCTGGCTACACAGGTTCCTTTTCCTTGGTAATTGTATCCCATTTCTAGTAATCTCTTGCAACATATTTCTGTAGTTGTGTATAGTGCTATTCAGGTCAAGCCCAAAGATGACCGACTACATGCTATGGTCACGTGTTTTAAGGTTTGATGTGGTCATGGGCACGAGCTACTTTTAAAGAGAGAGACAATGCAGAACTGATTCAGCCATTCAAAAGAAAAAGAAAAGTTGCTTTGAGATTTTTCCGAGATATTAGCCACAAAGTAAGCTTCACCGGCTCCAGCTTTTGAAAGACTCAGTCCAAAAAAGCATCTAAGAACCATCCACTCTGTTTCAGTAAGTCTGAACTTGCTTTTTTGTCCCCTGCACTTTAGGATGATTACATACACTCTAGTAGAAGATGAACTTTACAAGAGTAAAGCTAATGTCATTAGCACAGTGGGTTTGGTTTGGTTTTTAATTAAAAAGACAAGTGATGTTATTGAAAAACATCTTTTGCCCTTTATGAAGAATCTGGTTTTGTTTCACTGAAGAGAAACTGGTTTTGGTTTTGTATCACCAAAGAGAAACAGTCTGAAGATGGTGGCTGTCTAAAGCCAACGGCAAATGATTAGTAAGTGTGGGGAAGCTTATAACATTTCTGGTTCTAATTACTGATATGAGCCCTTCACTTTCTAGAGAACACAGATCCATACACATCTCTGAAGTAGTATTTGCCAATCCTGGTCATCAGGGTATTCTTTGCTATTGCTGGGCCCAATCCTGAAGTCTTTACTAATTGGGAATTTTGCCTAAATAAGAACTGCAGCACTGGAGCCATAAAAAGTAAAATGAAAAAGAAAACGGTTTGGTCTTCTTGTCCCTAGACAATACAGGCTTGGTTCCCTACTGTATATACTGCAAGG